>NC_135718.1:28391096-29002524 GCF_964656455.1 Halichoerus grypus
GATCTATGAGAGTATATCTGAAGACCAGAGTACTGGATTTGCTGAGCCAAATCATACAGCATGTAGACACTGTACCAGGGAAGACTCCCTATCAGTAGTGAATGAAATGATTTCCCCATCCCTTACTAACACACAGTGTTACCAAAATCAAAATGTCTCCTCTTTGCAAGATAGGTTAAAAATGCTATTTGCACGTAGTTTAAATTTGCATTCCTTATGAATGAAGTTGAGGATATTTTCCTATCTTTAAGTCATTATATTCCTTTTTCTGTTGATTTGTCTATATTTTGAGGCGCTTATTTATTGATTTGACGATCTTTTTCTTACTGACCTGTAGTCCCCTCTGTATAGTTGGAGAAAATAGAATAGCCCTTTGTGTATGGTAATGGTTTACAACTATTTCTCCCTCAGTTTGTTGACTTTTGAGTTTGCTTAAATGTTTTCCCCGTGTAGAAAATTTTTAGCTTTGCATGGTCTGAACTTTTTTATGGCTTCTTAGGTCTATGTTATACTTAAAAAGGTCTTTCCTCTTCCAAGGTAATAAGTATCTCCCAGGTTTTAGTATTTTTATTATTTCATTTTTTAAAGTTGAAGTCATTGATCTAGCTGGAATTTAGTGTATAAGGTTGAGGTAGGGATCCAGTGTGATTTTTTTTTTTCACCTGCTTTTCCAGTTGTCATCATTTATTAAATAATCCCCATGATTTGAAATGCCCCCTACATTTCCACATGCCCCTAAATAGCAAAACTCTCTCCCTTCATGTTTTAAGTATATAACTAGGTAAAAATTAGGGTTTATAAAACTTTTTAAGAGCACATTGGCTTAAAGTGAGAGATTTGGCAAAAACAATGTTGATACAACTCCCAAGTGTATTCCCTGGTCTAGGACATTCCCTTACAATTAATTCCTCTACTTTCGATACCCTCCTATTGGGTGTTTTCTCCCCATGTTTTCTAAATGTGTAGCAAGCATATACCTGACTCCCCAGCTCTTAAAGGCCTATCGCCACAGTAGTGCGTGGGCCATAATGGAACACGGACAGCCATTTGATGGGCAGGTCAGTTTGGTTCTGACAGCTAACCAGAAATGAAGGGAGAAGATGTTGAACAGTTTCATCACTGACATAAAGTGAAAAGCCCTGCCATATAAAACTAGCTGGATCCACTGAGAGAGAGCGAGCTGTCAAGAACATAAGCTGAGGGACATTGACTATACTTTGGTATCTACATTGACGTGTGCACTACTATTTTGAGACTTCACGACATTTTTTTTAAAAGAATATAAGAGGACATCACGTTTCACATTCATTCTCCCACTCAGGAGGAATTAGGAAGATGACACAATTTATCCTTCTGACAAAACACGATGTCTACACATATGGGCATAGACTTAAAGACAAGAGATCTGCCAATGTCATAAAATAAAATGTTGTAAAATCAAACCAATGAATGAGGCACTGATGTTTTTTGCTTAGGAACTTCATTTGCCCTTGAAATATATGAATGGAGTTTTGGGTACCTTTAGATTTTATTTGGATTAATAGCGAAATAATGGGTATTCCCCTAACTTAAACTAAAGGTGAGAACCCAGCATTGTTTAAGTAGCCAGAGAAAACAGCCTGGGGTTTAAAACCTGTCAGGATCCGTCCAGAAGAGTTTACTATGCATTCACTTATTTATTCATTTAGTCAGCAAATGATAATTGAGTCAGCGAACAACACAGACAAAAATCCCTGCCCTCCTGGAGTTTACATGTTATTAGGGGGTTTGCGGGAGGGAAATAGAGACAGTGCGCAAACCTTAGTAAGTTATGTTGTCTGCAGTGACAAAGGACAGAGCAGTCAGGTGCGCCTGAGTGCAGGAAGGGGGTCGTGGCCAGCTGTCTTTGAGATGGTGACAGCATGAGCCGACACTTGTAGGAGAGGTGATCACTCATTATCATCATCCTGCAGGAATCATCTTGACTCAAATTAGGAACATAAAGAAATGCTAAAGAGCCGATAAAAACCCTCACCATTTTTTTTCTATAAGCCTAAGAGTCTTAGGCTTTTCTCTGTTCCTCATAAATCATAGTTTATGAGAATGTGCTTATTTCAAAGCTAAAATACTGCGCTAGAGAGAAAATTTTTAATTATGGACCCCTTTTGTCCCATTCTGCTATCCAGGATGAATGGTGACGGCTAGAAAGTTCTGTCTGACTGCATTTGTTTCTAATTGGCTCTAGGAATCGGCGTGTGTGAAGGTGGTGGCTGCCGTGAGCATGTGGGATGTGTGCATGGAGAAGGGACACAGAGACTTGGAGCAGTTCGAGAAGGTGCATCGCTACATCAGTGACCAGCTCTTCACACATTTCGTAAGTGACTCTTTCTTCCACCCTCTTTTCATAGGGTGGCCTTCTTCCTGGGGTTCTCGGACATCCAGGTTGTGGAAAAGTTAATTCCACAGAAGACATGCCATGTGCGTCAGGAATACCAGTCATCCTCTAGCTCTATCCATATCGGGGTTTTATATTCAGAACAATGGCTTTTAATTGGTTAAAAGGACAGGTTGGGCCTCTGTTATTCAAAGAGATTTTTTATAGCTTGTGATCAGTCTAGTTTGAAGAGACAGAGGAAAACTGGGAAATTTCATCTGGTATCACTGTTGACAACTCTGATGAAAGAAAACAACTATAGGAGTACTAACTTAGAAAGGAATATTTAGTAGTTTCGAAGTTAACCAATGGATCTTTGAGATGGCATGTGCTTCCTTATAAAGACAGTACTAAAGGTCAAATTGTTCTGGCAATTCTAAACATAGATGTGGAATTGTTTGATGGTGAGGAGAAAGAGATGAGTGGGGTTTGAAGGTTTCTTGGAAATTTTTGGATGGCTTGAGGCTGAAGAAAGCATTTATGCACACTTGGGGAACTTACAGGTGTTCTAACAACAGCATCTTACTAAAAGTAATGTACCAAGTACCTATTTATGTTCTTTATGTGGCAATATCCTGCCCCTCGATGTCTGTCCTTCTAAACAAAGAGAAAAATCTTTTGAAAAGTAGAAACAGGTGTTAACAAGTAGTTATGATTAGAAAAGGTATTATGGGTGTACGAAAGCTTCTCTACCTCAGACCTATGTAACAACTACATCTTCAGTTAAATTCAAGCCATGTAGACCTGTGCACATAAGAGGTGATACCGGACAAACTGTCCCATTATCAACTATGGAGCTCAGGTGGGCCCAGCATATTTTGCAGACTCTTTGGCACGTGCATATGATTGGTGAAGGTTTTAAATTGAGAAGTTTTGTAAGATGTGTGAGTCCATCTGGTGTTGGATAAGTAGAACACCGTTGGATCTGCATGGGTTTAGCTTGTGCGCTGGGAGCAAAGCAGGTGGTACAGGGTATCACAAATCAGCCTGAAGGGTATTTCAGAGAAGGACAAATATATGTGGTGACGGGTGCGGGTGTTCACTGGACTTACCGTGGTGATGGTTCTGCAACATATACAAATACTGAATCATGATGTTGTATGTACACCTGAACCTGATGTTACGTCTGTTATTTCTCAATTAAAAACCATAAATATGGGATACGGGACAACTGAGCCACGTGATTTTCTTGTCCCCACAGAAGGAGAGGACAGAGCGGCTTGTCATCTCTCCCCTCAATCAGCTGCTGAGCATGTTCACAGGGCCCCACAAGCTGGTGCAGAAACGCTTCGATAAGCTTCTGGACTTCTACAACTGCACGGAACGGGCAGAGAAGCTAAAGGACAAGAAAACTCTGGAGGAGCTGCAGTCGGCCCGGAACAACTACGAGGCCCTGAACGCGCAGCTGCTGGACGAGCTGCCCAAGTTCCAGCAGTTCGCCCAGGGGCTCTTCACCAACTGCGTACACGGCTACGCCGAGGCCCACTGCGACTTCGTGCGCCGCGCGCTGGAGCAGCTGAAGCCGCTGCTGTCGGTGCGTGTGCGGCGCCGGCGGGCCGGCCGTCCCTCCGTCCGGCCGTCCCTCCGTCCCTCCTTCCGGCCGTCCCTCTGTTCGTCCATCCCTCCATCTGCCCCTCTGCCCGTCTCTCCGCCCGTCTGTCCCTCCGTCCATCCCTCCGGCTGACCCTCCGTCCGTCCATCCCTCCGTCTGTCCCTCCGTCCGTCCATCCCTCCGGCCAACCCTCCGTCTTCCCCTCCGCCCGTCCGTCCCTCCCTCCGACCCTCCGTCTGTCAGTCCGTCTGTCCATCGTCCCTCTGCCCGACCCTCCGTCTGTCCCTCTGCCCGTCCATCCCTCCATCTGTCCCTCCGCCCCTCCCTCTGCCCGTCCATCCCTCCGTCTGTCCCTCTGCCCGTCCATCCCTCCATCTGTCCCTCCGCCCCTCCCTCTGCCCGTCCATCCCTCCATCTGTCCCTGTGCGCGTCCATCCCTCCATCTGTCCCTCTGCCCGTCCATCCCTCCATCTGTCCCTGTGCGCGTCCATCCCTCCGTCTGTCCCTCTGCCCGTCCATCCCTCCATCTGTCCCTCCGCCCCTCCCTCTGCCCGTCCATCCCTCCGTCTGTCCCTCTGCCCGTCCATCCCTCCATCTGTCCCTCCGCCCCTCCCTCTGCCTGTCCATCCCTCCATCTGTCCCTGTGCGCGTCCATCCCTCCATCTGTCCCTCTGCCCGTCCATCCCTCCATCTGTCCCTCCGCCCCTCCCTCCGGCCGACCCCCTTCGCCCCCCGTCCCCGCCCCCGCGGAGGAGTCTCTGAGGCTCTCCTGGTGTCTTTCTGGGAACGCGCATTTGGGTTGCTTGAGAAATTCTTCGCACTAGAGGTTAAATGGGTCCTTGGTCAAGCCCCTCCGAATTCTCCGTCCCTTGCCGGTGCTGTGGCTTCTAAGCCCAGCCCCACCCCCTCCCCCGCCCCCGCCCCCGCCGGGTGGCCCGCCTGCGGCCGTGCCCAGTAACCCGCCCAGTACGGGGGAGCTGGGTGACAGGGAGCTGAGCCCGAGCCGCCCGTCAGGCCTGCGGGCTTGCGTCATCTCTCTCCTCTCTCTCTCTCTGCCCTGCCCGCCGACTCCAGTCACTTAAAGTCGCCGGCAGAGAGGGGAACCTTACCACCGTCTTCCATGAGGAGCACAGCAGGGTCCTGCAGCAGCTCCAGGTTTTCACCTTCTTCCCAGAGTCGCTTCCGGCTGCCAGGAAGCCATTTGAGAGGAAGACCACGGACCGTCCGGCGGCCCGGAAGCCGCTGCTGGGGCTGGTGAGTGGGGGGCCGCACAGGGGGCTTGGGGGAGAGTGGGGACTGTGGGGGGCTCAGGCCCGGCCCGGAGGGGGACTTGCCCCGGGTCCCGGGCAGGCCGCTTAGCCTCGTGCAGTCTCCAGGACCCGGCATCGTGCTTACATCGTCGAGGTCTTACCAGGTTCAAACGAGTTCATATGCGTGAAGCACTTAGAAATTACCTGGCACGTGGTGAGCACTGTACAGATAAGCTGTCATCGCTACCAGTGATGTACCCAGCTCTGTCCACAGATGAGCAGCTTCACGGGAGTTTAAATATCTTATAATAATGCCGAATAAAGGTCGTGGAGTTCCCTCATCTGTCCCGGGCTCCTTCTGTCAGTATTCCTGCGCATCTCCGCTGCTAAGGCTAGGGACTGCAGTAGCTTTTTCACACTCGGTATGCACCTCAAAATACCTTCTGAAAAGCCTTCTCAGATTTTAGTCTGTACAGTGAATGGAGTTCCTGAAGGATTCATATTAATACTTTGACCAGTTAATTAAGGAAACTGATTTAAGGGTATGTCAGTTTTGCCAGGCTTCCCCATGTTTGATCATGTATTGGAAAAGGTAATTATCTGGGGTGCCAGGGTGGTTCAGTCTGCTGGGCATCTGCCTTTGGCTTGGGTTATGAACCCAGGATCCTAGATCAGACCCCGAGTCGGGCTCCCCGCTCAGTGGGAATCTGCTTTTCCCTCTCCCTCTATCTGCCGCTCCCCCTGCTTGTGTGCTCTCACTCACTCGCTCTCTGTCAAATAAATAAAATCTTTAAAAAAAAAAAAAAGGGAGAAAGAAAAGGTAATTATCTGATACATGGCCAAACTGTTCATGGCTGACTGCTTTCTTACCTGGAGTTACATTCTTTTAGAACTCAATTTTTCCGTATTTTGAAAAGTAGAGGCCATAATCGAAAAGGTTATTGATCTCTGTTTACAACATTTTGCTCCATATAATCTCATAGACATTAATTTATATTAGCTTGAAAGGGAGAATCAAATTTATTATTACTTTTATTTTTTGTAATTTTTATGAATAGTAATTGTTTTTATAGATGGGGAAGTCAAGATAAAGAAAGTCTCAGTTTTTTCAATTCATATAGCAAAATAGAAGATCTTATAATATTACTTAGATATTTTGACTCTTTTGGTGGTACTTTTTTTGGAAGATTTTATTTTTAAGTAATCTCTACACCCAATGTGGGGCTTGAACTTACAACCCCGAGATCAGGAGTCGCGCGCTTTACCAATTGGGCCAGCCAGGTGCCCCACGTGGCACTTGAATCACATTTTTGGTCACAAGATAAACAGATGTGAAACTAAGTGTGTGTTAAATTTTCTTAATAGCTACCAAGGCACTAAAACATGAACTAAGATCATGATTTTTACCCAGCCACATGGACTGACTCAGGCACAAAAACATCCAACGGCAGTAGCGAGTGGCTGGCTGTCATTGCCCCCATTTCTGAGACTCAGACTGTGAGTTGGGATTATATATGGCCGCTGGGCTGGTGGCCAGGGAGGGCTTTTGTTGATTGCATCTCTTGTGTTGCCTTTCAGCCAAGTTACATGCTACAGTCGGAAGAACTCCGGGCCTCCCTTCTGGCAAGGTATCCCCCTGAAAAACTCTTCCAAGCAGAACGGAACTTCAATGCAGCTCAAGACTTAGATGTCTCACTTCTGGAAGGTGACCTGGTGGGCGTAATCAAAAAAAAGGACCCCATGGGCAGTCAGAACCGCTGGCTGATTGACAATGGAGGTAGGAATGCTACACCTCAGATTACTCTAACTCTGAATGAGGAAAAAGTTATTTCTCGCTGTACCTGAATCCTGTCTAGGCCAAAAAAAAGAGTCTTTGATTAAAGGGGAAAAATAACCTTACAAGTTCTATCCATCTTGGGAGAGTGTAGTGCCCAAGTCATTACCAAAACAAAACCTGTCTTTGGTTTTGGTTTTATTTGTACAAATTCCAGAGAGGGCTCCATTTCTTACCTTGCAGGATCTTGCCATGCTTTACAGCTCTTCCAGGCCGTGCTTACTGGGGCCTGAGTCCTCTCAACCTGTTCTAAGAGAACCCCAAAATAAGCTGCCCTCTTCCAAGCTCTGTAAATGGGTTTTGAGAGTGTGTGAATTTAAAACCTGTAAGAAAGGATTTTTTGTTTGCGTTTTGAGTTTTTTGTTCCATAATGGTTTTACCTCATGACTGGGAATGACTTTAAAAATAGCTTATAGCTTTTTCTAGTGGGGGGGGTTTGGGGGGGTTGTTGGGTACAGAATTTAAAGAAAAGTAACAAGAATAATAATCCATGTAATTTCTCCACGATTCCAAAAATCCAGAAAGCTCTGAAAAACAAAGGGCTTTTTTTCCAGAACTCATTTGCCAGAACCTTCCCTGATTTGAACTTATTTAGTAGCAAAATCCAAGCAAAGTGTTATGAGGCTGTTTATAATTGTTACTCCTCTCTTTTGATGTGAATAGTCATACATTATGGAAACATTAATGGGTTTAATTTTGAGGCAGTGACCCAGACCCTGCTGGGGATATCATGCCAAAAACCGTATACGTACTTGATTACTTTTCCCAAATTCAGGAAGTCTGAATTCCAAAACCCATCTGGCCCTCAGCATTTTAAATAAGCATTTTAAATAAGGACTGTGGGCCTATACAATAAACATCTCTGTTCACACTACTGGAATGGAAAATTGTGCCATTCTCAGTTTGAAAGTATTTTGTGACTCCCATCACCCCCATCCCTTCCCGCTTACCCAAAAGAATGGAGATTGGCAGTGGGGAAGGAAAGCAAGGATGGAGGGTGATGGGCAGGGGAAGCCGCTGATGGGTTCACAGAACGACTCCTAGTAACGATCCAGGCTCTTCAAGAAGCTGTTCTACCCTTGGGGCTTTTATCTACACCATCCTGGTGAGTGGTGGCAGGAAGCCCACAATATTAGGATCAGCTGTTAGACCCTCTACTCCTCACCATCTGCCCAGGGCCCCCCCCCCCCCCCCCAATTCAGCAGATGTAACAGAAGTGTTTTTAGGAACAGAAAACACATTGAAGATGAAGACGGAGATGGCCCTTGCTCGCATGAAGGTTACCTGCTCTGGGTCCCTGCCTTCACAGATACTTCTTTCTTAATAGTATAAAAAAATGTTCCCGTGGATCAAGGATTTCAGTCTTTTATGTTTAAAAGTTTGAGCTGAGGGCCCTCTCTGTCATCATCTTAGGCAATTTATTAAAGTGATCATGTGCTGTGCGTGTGTTGTGTACATACTAACCCCTACAAACCGCTTCCTACCTTAGACTGTTCTCACGATATGCCCACCACGTTCCCAGACCAGAAGCAGAGATTCAAGTGCTCTGGATGGCAAAAGGGCCAGCGGCCATCTCTGAGGGGCTCGGTCACTATGAGGATGGTTTTTAAAGTCCCTTTTCCCATCCTCAGTGTATCTGAACACATCCTTAGTTAAGTCTCTCCTAGCCTTTGTTTCCATGATGCAGATATCCTGTTAAATTTTCTTCACCTGCTCATTCTCAAACCCAGGGCCATTTTATTACTGTCCCCTTGAATCTCCGCAGGGGCTCGCGTCCCTCACGCGTTAGGCGGTCCGTTAGGCCAGGCAGATAGGCACTGCCAGGTAGCCACAGAGATGCGTCTGCACCCACCCACGGTGTCCCCTGGGATTGAGGGGCTCATCTTTTTTGTCCCTAGGCATCTTGTTTTGTGTCTCTCACTACTGACCTAGCTTTTCAACCATAGTTTTTTCTCTGTTGACTCCGCCCGCCACCCCTTCCATTAAAAGCCCTTCGTGTTGATTTTTCCGCCCCGTAGTCAGCACAGGCTTTGTGTACAGCTCCTTCCTGAAGCCCTACAATGCCCGCCGCAGCCAGTCTGACGCCTTCCTTGGCAGCCACTCCTCCACCGAGTCGGAGCCCGGCGGCTCCTCTCCCGGGTTCCCACGGCAGAACTGCAGCAGCACCTTGACCTTCAATCCCAGCAGCATGGCTGTGTCCTTCACCTCAGGGTCTTGTCAGAAACAGCCTCAAGATGCCACTTCATTGAAGGAACCGGACCAAGAAACTGCCAGTGCATCCTTAAACTTGGGTTGTTCGGAGAGCAGTCCTTCCAGATGCCCCACAGACCCAGACTCCAGCTCCCAGCCCAGGTCATGGGATTTTCCGGAGGCAGCCAGAGACATTCACCAGCCCGCCCCTGCCCTCAGGGGCTCCAGAAACTCGAGGCATCCAGAAACGGTTGGTCACTCCCTACCAGGGCGAAATGGGCAGGGAAAAGACCTCATGAAAGGGTGCACAAGAACAACCCAGTGTCTGGAAGACAAAAATGAAGAACCAGAAAGCAGGGAGGCAGAAGGCAACCAGGTAAGTGCTCCCTGGTCGCGAGTGTTGGGTGGTAGGTGTAGGAGTGGGGGAGTCCGAGGCACGAGTCCAGTCCCAGGGCCTGGGTGATGATCTGGGCTGAGCTCACAGACAAGTCTTAGAAAGCCCACATGGAAACTCGCTGTAAGAGTGAGCACCTCCAGGGCACCTGGGTGGCTCAGTCATTAAGCGTCTGCCTTCCACTCAGGTCGTGATCCCAGGGTCCTGGGATCGAGCCCTGCATCCGGCTCCCTTTTCAGCGGGAAGCCTGCTTCTCCCTCTCCCGCTCCCCCTGCTTGTGTTCCCGCTCTCGCAATCTCTCTCTCTCTGTCAAATAAATAAATAAAATCTTAAAAAAAAAAAAAAAAAAAAAGAGTGAGCACCTCCACACCTTCTGGGCACTTTCTTTGGCTGACACCTTGCAGGCTATTTCTGGGCCCTTCTGCAGTGTCACTGGGCATTTACAAGGTGTTATATTGAAAACCTTTTCCACTCTGCCAGCTCATAATTCCTCATTGTATAAAGTCTGCCATTTATCCCATCTATTTGGTTTTTTATTTACTTATTTATTTTTATTTTTATTTTTTTTATTTTATATTTTTTCCCCCTGGACTTTAGAAATAACATTCTGACTCTGTTTCAGTTTTTCTATTCTTTTTATAATGGCCTATTTTTGTCTTATGAATTTGAATATAGCTTTTGTATCTTGAACATATTAAACCTACCTATTTTAAAGTCACTTTCACATTCACGGCTGAGGAACCCTTGGTTCACCCACTTGTTCCCTTTGCTCCCTCTTGCAGCAGGGAGTTTCCATGGGTGTCTTATACCGTCTGTCTGTGAGCTCATCTCCAGCAGGGTTGCCTTTGAGAGACTCAGATGTGTCCTGGGTTGTGCAGATATTTGCCTCTGCCAAGCTCGGGATTCCAAAAGACCAGTTTTCACACGAGCTTCTCAGCTCAGTCTCTCTGTGCCACATTCCTCAGAGCTACAGATGAGTATAGGGCATGCCTGTTCCTCTGGTGATTCTGTTACTACCCGCTGCCCAGGACAGACATCCAAGTTCTGCTCCCATCAGTGGACACTTTTTCTAGACATGTGGAAGGAGAAGATGGCCCTTTTTTCAATTCTGATTTTGTTTAAAAAGCTCACTTCTAGCTTCATTGACTCCTCCAAGTCCTAAGAGTTTGTTTTCATCCTTGTGCCCCCATGGGCCTCATGGCTTCCCCTCCCAATCACTGAACATGACCCGTCTGCCATATTGACTGAAGGTTCCTTCTTCCACTTTTTAAGGCAACTCTGAAAAGAGTAAAAGGATATGAATTTTGGTTTTCTTTGAATCTGCCCTGTTCATTATGGTAGCCACCAACCCTATGTAGCTATTTAAATTTAAGTTAGTTAAAATTAAATAAAATTTGGGGCGCCTGGGTGGCTCAGTTGTTAAGTGTCTGCCTTCGGCTCAGGTCATGGTCCCAGGGTCCTGGGATCAAGCCCCACATCGGGCTCCCTGCTCAGCGGGAAGCCTGCTTCTCCCTCTCCTACTCCCCCTGCTTGTGTTCCCTCTCTCGCTGTGTCTCTGTCAAAAAATAAATAAAATCTTAAAAAAAAAAAAAAAATTTAAAGTTAAGTGCCTCATTCTTACTGGCCATACTTCAAGTGCTTGATAGCCACATGTGGCTAGAGGCTGCCATATTGGGTAGCGCAGGTATAGAACATTCCTATCACCATAGGAAGTTCTGCTGGACAGTATTGCTCCAAGCAGTTTCCCGTTTCCCAACTCACTTTCTCTCCCTCTCACAGGTCTATTTTGCTGTCTATACCTTCAAGGCACGGAACCCAAATGAGCTGAGTGTGTTAGCCAATCAGAGACTCAAGATCCTGGAGTTTAAAGATGTTACGGGAAATACAGAGTGGTGGTTAGCCGAAGTTAATGGGAAGAAGGGCTATGTTCCATCCAATTATATCCGCAAAACTGAATATACCTGAGCCTATTCCCTCTCCCGTTTAACCTTGCTGCCTTCACTTCCTTCTGCTGAAGGGTTCTGGTGGCCCTGCAAGAGGGCACCTGCTCCTGGGACACCGGCCCCGTCTGCATTGTTTAACCAACCACAGCACGGCGCAGGGCACAGGATGAGTCTTGTTTCCTGCCATTGGGTTGTCAACTTTGATGCTCACTAGACTTTCTAGAATTTTAAATGGACCCTGGGGCTTATGAATGATTCTGTGACCATGAGAAGAAAGGCAAGTCGTGGGTCAGCCTTTGGAAATGAGAAATTTCCAGTGGGAAGACCAGTATCGGATATATGCTGGAAGCTGTGCTCCAGCATGAGAAGATGTTGGCGTGGGTTGTACCATACTGAGTTTGGGGCAGTCCCATGCTCCACGAACGAATGACCAGAAACTGACTTGGATGAAGAGAATTCTCTGGGAGCCCTTTTAGACTGCGCCTCTGCACGTGGCAAGAAGTTTGTTGAGATTGTACCAAATCTGGTGTTTCAACGCTTCAGTGTTTAGCACGCATTCACACATACACACCCACCCCTAATTTCTAAAAGTCCCTAAAACACTATCATCTGTAATCTTATTTATTTCAAATACTGCATTTCCAGATCAGCTAGGCAAAATTCAGTTGCGTTCTCTTTTTAAAAAGTGTTTAGGGTCTTTACTTCCCTTCAGTCTTTCTATGAATGGGTCTCTTCCCTTTGAGGTTTACAACCTTCTACCCCTTTCTAACAGTCACCTCTGCTTTATCGAGTCCGTGTGTGATGTCTTCTGGCCCTTCACCTGCAACCCAATAACTGATAGCTTTTCCTAGGAGAAGAAGATCAGAGCTCCAGCCACCCCATGGAAAGAGCTCGCCCTACAGTAAGCTGAAACCAGTCTGGCCTGGTGGAAGATGGGATGCCTTTCTCCTTCATCCACATTACTGTCCACAGATGCAGAAAGCATAATGCTCGTGTATTGTATGAATGAGAAGCAGTCCCAGAGGTAGCTTATCCAAGACTTGGAAATCAGCATTTTCTGTTTCACCACTAACCTCCATGCTTCAGAGACCGTAGTCTAAGCCAAACAGATCCTAAAGTGCCTGATTGTCCCTCCCTCTCGCCTCGGGAAGATCTTTGCTAATCCTTACACAAAGAATCTCCCCCTGAAAATTCTATTTAAGCAGGGCTCTTATTCTTAAGGTCTTCCCCAGATATGAAGTCTACCTTGGAATAGAAAACTATGAATTTTGTCTTAAGAAAGGGAATTAAGAACACCTTACAGCCCCTGCTCCTTCAAGTGCACCTTTGGTCTTAAAATCCTGATGAACGGGGAGACACCTGTGGGACCCCTTAGCCCTGTGTGTCTGCAGGTTGGTCAAAAGGCAGCAACGCGAGTCTCCTGTGAACAGTGTTTATATTTAGAGATGTTTATATTTAAGTAGTTATTTTATAAATAAAGGCATTTCTAAGGGCCACGAGTATGTTTTCTTGATTTCCGTCCACGTGTTTAGCTTGAACCTTATCGGATTTCTGAGGGTACCTTTTGGACAATTCAAAAACGATGGTAAGAAAATAGGGGAGGCTAACTGAAGAAATTCAAGTCAAAAATTCATTTTGTCAAATATAATTTCAACAGAATGACTGTCCCCTCAAAAGATGCCTATGCTGGCAGGTGGTTGCCTGTGTATCTTCAGCTGTTTTATACTCTAAAAATCCTAGCACAACGGAAGAACCGAAGCCTCTAAACTGGAGTCCCTACAAGGTAAGTACTTTGCTGGTACCACAGAGGTGGAAACTGATGCCCTAGAGGTGAAGTAACAAGGCCCGGAGTGGCTGCTGGGTGGGGGTGAGATCGGGAGGGGGAGAAGTAGCAGGAGCCCTGGCCGTTGTGGGTGGGTGGGTGGGGGGACTGTGAAGCAACTGCCTGATACTGTGAAGGAGGAGAAAACATGACGGAATAGGTGGACTCTGAGGAAAAGAAATTTATCGATCTGCCAGGCCAACTCTTACTTTATGGACGAGGACAATGGGATCTAGTGACATTGTGACTTCCCCGAGCCACACATCAAGTTTTTGATGGATCCTGAATTGAAACTTGGGTCTCGGGTTTTCTGGCTGAGTCTTTCCACCTTGTTCTGGAGCCAGACTGTCTGGCTTCAGACACTTAAGAGCTTTGTGACTTGGGCAACTTACCCAACCTATTCTTCAGCTTCCTCATCTAGAGGAGATAGTCATACTACCAGCACCATGGGTTGTTGTATGGATTGAATGAGTTAGTACGTGGAGAGTGCTAGAACACTGCCTGATGCAGAGTAATAAATTGGAGAGACTTGAGGTCCAAGTCAAGGAATTTAGATTTGATGAGTCTGGTAATAAGAAACTCTGGTAGGTTCTTAAATGGATTGCCTGTTTTAGGAAAGCTAAATGTTAACAGGATGATTCAGAGGAAGGACAGATCAAAGGCAGGAAAATCTAATTAGTCGGAAAAAAGTTAACTGCTTTGGGCATCAGATTGCTTGAGAGTGGAAAAAAGCATCCTATAAAGACTATGAAATTGAAGAAATGGGATCACTGGTAAAAGGGAGGTCACTGGGGTGGGAGCAGGTTTATGTTTTAAACACTAGATGTCTGCTTGTCTTGCACCTGCAAGTGTGGCCTTCAGCCCAGTGGCAAAACTATAACCTGGGAGCTGCTGGAAATGCAGGCCCCTCCCAGGCGTCCCAGGGCTCAAGATCCTGATATGATTTGTGTGTACATCAAAGTTTGAGAACCATCTGTCAAGGCAATTTTTTTTTTTTTAAAAGATTTTATTTACTTGCTTGAGAGAGAGAGACAGGGAGAAGGAGAAGCAGACTCCCTGCTAAGCATGGAGCCGGATGTGGGACTCGATCCCAGGACCCTGAGATCATGACCCGAGCTGAAGAGGTGAACGTAGACGCTTAACTGAGCCACCCAGGCGCCCCCAAGGCAGTTTTTTAAATGGAACTTTCTACTGTCAGAAAAGAATTACAAAACCCATGGAAGGAAAGGGTATCAGATGTTTCAGACACAACAGAAGGAAATGTTATTGAAGAAAATTTCTAAATCCGACTTGTCTGCTTGCTTCATCTCGTGAATTTTCTCCCTTTCCTGCCTGGAAGTAGCTGTTCAGTTGTGCTTTTATCCAAGAGTCCTAGGAGAACGGTGCAGTGGTGGGGATAGCCATCTATAAAGTCTAGATTTCTGGCTTTCATCTCAAGATTATTGTGAGAACCAAATAAGATGACACATGTAAATTTTTATGCAGTGTGAACTCTAGGAGTACATGGTTCTAATAAGGATTGAATTTTGTGTCACCCTGTTTTAATTAGTTGCAAAGCTAGGACTCTGCTCATGTGGGTTTTGTTTCAGGATCAGGAATACAAACCGGCCCTAGAAGAACACAGTTGTTTCACGTGGAGAACCTTAGCCCAGAGGACCAAGAAACGTCAAGATGTATACACATCATTCTAAATCCTCTCTCTAGTTGCCACAGCTGGTACAACTGGGGATTTTAAGCTCTTCTGCCTATTAAGACATTGTATTGATGGAGTTTTTACTGTTACACGTTTGTTGGGTACAGCAGAGCTCTTGCTTTATCTCACCCAGCGCGCTGGAATCTTCTTGCAGTTGTTACTGAAGATGATTACTAGTATTTTGCCTGTGTCAAGAAGGGAGTGTTCAACAACAAACTGGGGGCCTTGCAAGTTACCTAGGGCTATCTATTCCTTCGTACCCCTCCGAGGTGACCCTCAAAGAGAAAGGAGCCAATTTAGTGTCTTCCCAGAGGTAAGTTCTGGTAGTGTGGTGGGAGGGAGCGAATGTTCTGGTTAGGGCAATGGCGGGCTGTTCATTCAGGAAACGTTGATTGGGAGCAGGGAGACGCATGGGAATGCTCTGCAGACTTAGACCATGCTATAAGGCACGGCCTGTGTAGCGCCATGCCTAGCTGTCCCTGAGACACCAAGGTTCGGCTCCAAACCTTTCCCCTGGCAGCCACTCCTCAGGTCTAGGATCGGGGATGCTGAGAGGGACTGCTGATCCATCCACAGCCTCCTCTTGTCATTGGAATTACCATGTCTCACTTTAACAAGGGACCTTCCTACAACCTCTCAGCGGAGATCGAGAAAAGATAACCTCCCGAAAATGATGAAGCTGAGTAAGACCTTTGCAGTTTGCTAGAAGGGATGACAGGCATGAGCATTGAAACCCATTTTCAGCAGGGCTAAAAGGATGGCATAGTCCTCTATAAATTCAAACAACAGGATTTATTGAAGATCATGAATTATTAAACCAACTTCAGTTGGAGAATATTGGCAATTCTGTCAGAGCTACTTGGACTTGGGGTAGTGTATTTGTTTCCCACTGTTGCTACAACAAATTACGACAATTTGTGGCCTAAAACAACACAAATTTATTATCTTACAATTCTGGAGGTCAAAAGTTCAAAATCAGTCTCACAGGGCTAGAGTCACCTTGTCAGGAGGACTGGTTCCTGCTGGAGGCTCCAGGAGAGAATCTATTTCCTTGTCCTTTCCAGCTTCTAGAAGCTGCCTACATTGGCTTATGGCCCCTTTCTCCAGCATCAAAGCCAAAAGAATAGTGTCTCCCAATGTCTCCGTCATCACATCATCTTCATTCTAACTGTGACCCTCCTGCCTCTCTCGTGGGGATCCTTTTGATGACATTGGGCCCATGTGGATAAGGTCACCTCAGTATCCTTAATCACATCCGCAAAGTCCCTTCTGCTGTGTAAGGTAAATAAATCCTCATGGGTTTTGAGGGTTAGGACATGCATATCTTTGGGGACCATTATTCTATCTGCTGCAGGTATGAAGCCACGTGATATTTTTGAGGCAAATGATCTTTTTGAAAATGGAAACATGATCCAGTTTAGGCTACACTGGTGATTCTGGAATAGGGGTCAGCAGACCTTTCCTGTAAAAGGCCAGATAGTAAATATTCTAGACTTTGCAGGCCATACGGTCTGTCACAACTCCTCAGCTCTGCCACTGTAACCCCAAAGCAGGCATAGATAATAAACAAGTGAGCACGGCTGGGTTTCAGTAAGTCTTCATTTACGAAACAGCCAGCCAGAGTTGGCCCTTGAGCCATACCCCTACTCTAAGTCTGGCTAAAACAAAAGGATTTGGGTCAACCATTAACATTGAAGTTAAGTATGCAGGAAAATGAGACCTTTTGATGAAGGAAAATGAAAAGCTAGCAAAAGTGTAATTGGTTTACAGATCAGAACTAACGTATCAGCCAGGCAGATATTTATGGGGCTAGGAGGTGTCTTTATGATACCAGGATGTAAACCATGACAAACCAGATCACAGTTTACCTGCAGCTGGGTGCTCATAACAAGAGAGCCAACAGGCAATGTTGTTAGCACCAGGTTTGGGAGAGAAATCTCTGTCTAGATGTACGATCAATGGATAACTTGACAATCTCTACAGAAGGAATCTGTTTCCCAGAGAGGAGTGAGTGGCTGTGAGCTTAAGCAGCAGTGGCCCAAAGATTGCTGCTCCTACAGAGCCCGTCATTTGCAGCGGAAGCCAAGAAGAGGGTAAGTGGACCTGAAATCCGAGACTGTGGTTGTCAGGAAGAATAGAGGCTATCACAGGACCAAGGTGACTAACCAATAGGGTGGCCAAGGCCTTGATTGAAGAAAGGAGCTCGCATATTAGTTCATTTCTAAGTTCAGTAAAAACCAAACTAGTCTTTAGTAATTTTTCTTTTCTTCCTGAAACTTTATTTTTCTGCCCATTTTACCTAAAAGAAATTCTGCCTTTACATATACCCCTTTTTTACTTTTTGCAACTTCTTTCCTAAGTGGCTGCTTTTTCCACTTGCAGCTGTTAAACTCTACAGCATAATGTATAACTTGCCTATGAAGTAAAAAGGAATACCACGGAAATGGACTGCTTCTTATAGCCAATTCCTTTATGCATTTTTACAGTCTTTTACTCTCATATCTTCAAGCATCATAAAGCCTTTTATTTTTTAATTTTTATTCCGGTATAGTTAACATACAGTATTATTATAGTTTCAGGCGTAAACTAGTGATTCAACAGTTCTGTACATTCCTCAGTGATCATCATGGCAAGTGTGCTCTTCATCTTTGTCTATTTCACCCATCCCCCCCATCCATCTGCCTTCTGGGAACCAACCATCAGTTGGTTTTCTTAAGAATCTGTTTCTTGGTTTGCTTTGTTAATTTGGTTATTTTTACATATAAAGATTTTTTTTTTTTTTAAAGATTTTATTTATTTATTCATGAGAGACAGAGAGAGAGAGAGACAGAGGCAGAGGGAGAAGCAGGCTCCCCGCGGAGCAGGGAGCCCGATGCGGGACTCGATCCCAGGACCCTGGGATCATGACCTGAGCCGAAGGCAGACGCTTAACCGACTGAGCCACCCAGGCGTCCCTACATATAAAGATTTTTAATTGACTGCGCATGAGCACAAGCAGGGGGGAGCGGCAGGAAGAGGGAGAAGCAGGCTCCCCACTGAGCAGGGAGCCCTATGCGGGGCTCCATCCCAGGACTCTGGGATCATGACCTGAGCTGAAGGCAGATGCTCAACCTACTGAGCCAACCAGGTGCCCCTGTTCAGTTGGTTCTTAAATTCCACATACGAGTGAAATCATATGGTATTTGTCTTTCTCCGATTGACTTATTTCACTTAACGTTATATTCTCCAGCTCAATCCATGTTTGTTGCAAATAGTAAGATTTCATTCTTTTTTATGGCTGGGATAATGTTCCATTGTGTATATACACCACATCTTCTTTATCCATTCATCAGTCGATGGACATTTGGGCTGCTTCCATAATTTGGCTATTGTAAAGCTGCAATAAACATAGGGGTGCACATATCCCTCTGAATTTGTGTTTTTGTATTTTTTGGATAAATACCCAGTAGTGGAATTTACTGGATCATATGATAATTCTATTTTTAACTTTTTGAGGAGCCTCCATACTGTTTTTCACAGTGGCCGCACCAGTTTGCATTCCCACCAATAGTGCAAGAGGATTCCTTTTTCTCCACATCCTCACCATCACTTGTTTCTTGTTTTTGATTTTAGCCCTTCTGACAGGTATGAGGTGGATCTCATTGTGGTTTTGATTTACGTTCCCCTGATGATGATATTAAATATCTTTTCATGTGTCTGTTGACCATCTGTGTGTTGTCTTTGGAGAAATGTCTGTTCATGTCTTCTGCCGTTTTTAATTGGATTATTTGGGTTTTTTTGATGTTGAGTTGTGTAAGTTCTTTATATATTTTGGATACTAATCTCTTACTGGATTTGTGATATGCAAATATCTTCTCCCATTCAGTAAGTTGTCTTTCAGTTTTGTTGACTGTTTCCTTTGCTGGGCAGATGCTTTTTCTTCTGGTGTAGTCCCAATAGTTTATAGTTTGCTTTTTTTCCTCTTGCCTCAGGAGACATATCTAGAAAAATGTTGCTGCAGCTGATGCCAGAGAAATTACTGCTTGTGTTCTCTTCTAGGATTTTTATGGTTTCAGGTCTCACATTTATGTCTTTAATTCATTTTGAGTTTATTTTTGTATATGTGTGAGAAAGTGGTCCAGTTTTCTCAACACCATTTGTTGAACAGACTTCTTCCCATTGTGTATTCTTCCTTTATCCAAGATTAATTGAGCATATAATCATGGATTTATTTCTGGGCTCTCTGTTCTGTTCTGTTGATCTTGTGTCTATTTTTGTGCCTGTACCATACTGTTTTGATTACTACAGCTTTGTAGTATATCTTTTTTTAAATAAATCTTTATTTTTTTAAAGATTTTATTTATTTATCAGCAAGAGAGCACACAAGCAGGGGGAGCGGCAGGCAGAGGGAGAAGCAGGCTCCCCACTGAGCAGGGAGCCCAATGCGGGGCTCGATCCCAGGACCCTGGGATCATGACCTGAGCCGAAGGCAGACACTTAACCGACTGAGACACCTAGGCATCCCTGTTGTATATCTTGAAATCTGGGACTGTGATACCTCCAGTTTTGGTCTTTTTCAAGACTGCTTTGGCTATTCCGGGTCTTTTGTGGTTCTATACAAATTTTAGGATTGTTTTTTCTAGTTCTGTGTAAAATGCTGTTGGTATTTTGATAGGGATTACATTAAATCTGTAGATTGCTTTTGGTAGTATGGACACTTTAACAATATGAGCATGGAATATCTTTCCATTTGTTTGTGTCATCTTCAATTTCTTTCACCAGTGTTTTGTAGTTTTCAGAGTACAGGTCTTTCACTTCCTTGGTTAAGTTTATTCCTGGGTATTTTATTATTTTTGATGCAATTGTAAATGGGATTGGGGTCTTTTTGCATTTTTTCCCTTGTTTTGTTTTTTTAATTTTTTAATTTAAATTTAATTAGCAGATAGTGTATTATTAGTTTCAGAGGTAGAGTTTAGTGATGCATCAGTTGCATATAACCAGTACTCATTACATCAAGTGCCCTCCCTAATGCCCATCACCCATTCCCCCACCCACCTCCTCTCCAGCAGCCCTCAGTTTGTTTCCTATAGTTAAGAGTCCCTTATGGTTTGTCTCCCTCTCTGATTTTGTCTTATTTTTCCCTCCCTTCCTCTGTGCTCTTCTATTTTGTTTCTTAAATTCCACATATGAGTGAGATCATATGATAATTGGCTTTCTCTGACTTATTTCACTTAGCGTAATACCTTTAGTTCCATCCATGTCATTGCAAACAGTTAAGATTTTATTTTTTGGTGGCTAATATTCCATTATATATATATGTGCCACATCTTCTTTATCCATTCATCTGTCGATGGACATCTGGGCTCTTTCCACAGTTTGGCTATTGTGGACATTGCTGCTATAAATGTTGTGGGTGCAGGTGCCCCTTCAGATCACTATGTTTTTATCTTTTGGGTAAATACCTATTAGTGCAATTGATTGGTCATAGGGTAGCTCTATTTTTAACTTTTTGAGGAACCTCCATACTGTTTTCCAGAGTGTCTGTACCAACTTGCATTCCCACCAGCAGTGTAAGAGGGTTCCCCTTTCTCCGCATCCTCACCAACATCTGTTGTTTTCTGACTTGTTAATTTTAGCCATTCTGACCCATGTGAGGTAGTATCTCATTGTGGTTTTGATTTGTATTTCTCTGCTGCTGAGTGATGTTGAATGTTTTTTTCATGTGTCTGTTGGCTATTTGGATGTCTTCTTTGGAGAAATGTCTGTTCATGTCTTCTGCACATTTCTTGACTGGATTATTTGGTTTTTGGGTGTTGAGTTAGATTGGATTGTTTCTCTTTTTGCTACTGCATTATTAGTGTATAGAAATGGAACGGATTTCTGTATATTGATTTTGTATCCTTCAACCTTTCTGAATTCACTTATCAGTCCTAGAAGGGTGTGTGTGTGTGTGTATGTGTGAAGTCTTTAGGATTTTCTATATATAGTATCATGCCATCTGCAAGTAGTGAAAGTTTTCCTTCTTCCTTACTGATTTGGATGCCTTTTATTTCTTTTTGTGATCTGTTGTTGTGGCTGGGACTTCCAGGACTATGTTGAATAAAAGTGGTGAGAGTAAACATACTTGTTTTGTTCCTGACCTTATGGGAAAAGCTCTCAGTTTCTCCCCATTGAGTATGTTTGCTGTGGGTTTTTCATATATTGCCTTTATTATGTTGAAGTATGTTCCCTCTAAACCTACTTTGTTGAGGGTTTTTATCGTGAATAGATGTTGTACTTTGCCAAATGCTTTTTCTGCATCTATTAAAATGATCCTATGGTTTTTATCCTTTCTTTTGTTGATGGGATGTATCATGTTGATTGATTTGTGAATATTGAACCACCCTTGCATCCTGGAAATAAATCCCACTTGATCGTGGTGAATGATTTTTTCAATGTATTGTTGGATTTGGTTTGCTAACATTCTGTTCAAAATTTTTGCATCTATATTCATCAGAGATATTGGCCTGTAGCTCTTTTTTGTAGTAGCTTGTCTTTATCTGGTTTTGGTATCAGGGTAAAGCTGGCCTCATAGAATGAATTTGGAAGCTTTCTTTCCTCTTCTGTTTTTTGGAATAGTTTGAGAAGAGTAGGTATTAACTCTTCTTTAAATGTTTGGTAAAATTCACTTGTGAAACCATCTGGTCCTGGACTTTTGTTTGTTGGGAGTTTATTACTGACTCAATTTCATTGCTGGTAATGGGTCTGTTCATATTTTCTCTTTCTTTCCTTATTCAATTTTGGGAGCTCATATGTTTCTAGGAATTTATCCAGCTCTTCTAGGTTGTTTAATTTGCTGACATACAATTTTTCGTAATATTCTCTTATAATCCTTTATTTCTGTGGTGTTGGCTTTTTCTCCTCTTTCATTTCTGATTTTTTTTTTATGAGTCTGGCTAAAGGTTTATCAATTTTCTTGATTTTGGGCCATTGTTCTATTTTCACTTGTCTCCATGTATTTTATTTCCTCTTTGATTTCTTGGTTGAACCATTCATTGTTTAGTAGCATGTTATTTAATTTCCATGTATTTGTGCTCTTTCCAGATTTTTTCTTGTGGTTGATTTCTAGTTTCATAGTGTTGTGGTTAGAAAAGATGCACAGTATGACGTTGATCTTTTTGAATTTGTTGAGACTTGTTTTATGGCCTAATATGTGATTGTTTTGGAGAATGATCCATGTACACAGAATGTATATTCTGATGTTTTAGGATGGAATGTTCTCAATATATCTGTGAAATCCCTCTGGTCCTATGTGTCATTCAAAGCCACTATTTCCTTGGTGGTTTTCTGTTTGGGTGATCTGTCCATCTATGCAAGTGTGGTGTTAAAGTCATGATCAATGTGCATTTGTGATTAAATGTGTTCTCATCCTATGACCTAAATGGAACAGATTTCTTCAGAGAGTATTTCAAAAGGCACTTATACAAAACTAGCCTGCAAAATCTTGAGGTTTGATTGGTGTGTTTATTCCTCCTCTTTGTGCCAATGTATCAACGTGGAGTTACTTTTCTTTCCCTATTGCTGCACTGTTAGCACACATTTTTCCCATTGTGCTTTTTATGAAGATTTTCTGAACATTGGAAAAAATGTACTTGCTATATTCTAGCCACTAGAGATCCAAAAAATATGAAGCTGTTCTTGTTTTCAAGAGGTTCACAGCTTAGTGAGGGAGACCCAAACAGAAAATGATCTGACAAAGTGATATAGTAATAATAAATTAGCTGGGGAGTATTTTTAGTTGTAAACAACAGCCCCAATTCTGGTAAACTTAAGCAGAAAGGAAGTTTTCGAATGATAGCAGGTAGCTCACTGACTCTCTGGGAGAAGAAGAAAGCCCTATTTGAAGTCTTTGAACCCAGGAATGATGCTCAGTATCACACAATATCACTGGCCCCCGGTGCTAGAAACCCCACCAATGGAGAATAGCTGTGACTGTCACAGCTATCAGCAGATGTCCCTGCCTCTGTGTCCCCAGCATCTGAATCAAAGTCTGGTTCTGGTGTATCTGATTAAAGGAAAGACTTTTATAGGCAGAAGGAAATGGGACAAGGAAGTTGTACTAGCAATAAGCAGATTGGTTGTGGCAAGGTCACCTTCCTTTAGGGGACACAGGGGTCTGTCAAGCAGATTACCTCAGTAGTGTTGACCAGGGAATTCCAGATTGACTGGTTTAAGATTCCATTCCTGGGAAAGGCTGCAACTATAAAGTAGGTATTAAGTCTCAGTTTGTTGGCATGAGGCTTAGCATAAGTGACCCCATTTTGGGCTTGTTATCTCTTTCTTTAACAGGAATTAGAAGAAATGTGATTGGACCAGATGTTTGGGAGCTCTGTTATACCATACTCTGGACTGCCACTGAATGAAGGGTTTAAACAGAAGAGTAACCTGGTCAGTTTTGCATATTTGATCACTCTAATAGCCATGGATGGATATATTTAAGAAAAACAACACAGGATGCAGAGATACCTATGCCCTTAGATGTTATGAGAACCTGAATTGTAGCAAAAGGGTTGGGGGTAAAGAAATAAAACCAGAAGGGCCTGGTGGTCAATGTGATCTGAGAAGAAAAAGTTAAGAGTGATGCCCAGGGTTTTCATTTTGTAGGACTGAGTGGACAATGAGGTCATCACTGGAGGTAGGAAGTAGAGGAAAAATCTTTTGAGTGGAAGGAGTAGAAGGGTCTGTCAAAGTAGGATGAGTTGAGTGTCAGACACCTGAAGGATATCCAGGTAAGAATATCTGTAGGCAGTTGAATATATGAATGTCATAATTGGATGAGAGGAAGGGGCTAGAAATGAGAATCAGAGAAACTGGAAGGCCAAGGACCAAAACATAGGAATATCTTAATGCTTCAAGGGCAAGTGAAAGAAGGGGACCTTCCGGAAGGAAAGTAGGAAAGAGCAATCATATTATAAGTGGCCCAGAGTGAGGATTCAGTTATGCAGGGTCTGGGCCAACAAGATTTGAAATGGGAGGAGTCATCACCAAAGTTTTAGATCCAGGCTCGTTCTGGTTTCCACCACCTTCACTGGATGTCTTAGTCATCACTTCTGAGAAAAGAATGACCTTTACCTTCTCTTTATTTGCATCAGTAGGAGTAGGTAGGTCAAAACCCCTCTGCTATTGAAGGAAAAAAAAAAAATCAGCAAATTGGTTTCCGGTCCTGGCTCTGCCAGAAACACCCATGTTTTGACTTTGGATATTCTAACCTTCCTCAGGCATGTGCTTATCTGAAAAATAAGAGACTTGACCCTGATAATCTCCACGGGTTCTATCAGTTAGTTGGGTTAGTCAGGAGACAGAAACCAGTCATTATTTTAACAGAACCATATAAAGAATTAAGTAGGCATTGAAGAAAGGGCCAAAGGAAAATAAGTATCAGAGAGCTAGCACCTGCCAGAAGCAACCGCCGCCCAGAAGGCACGCTGCTCGAGTCTCTGAGGAGCACGATGACCCTGGTTCCAGGAGTACGGGACCAACTGAAATCCGAGCTGCTGCCTGTATGCTCGGGTGATGCTGCTGGGAGCAGAGCAAAACAGGACAAATCCCTTCCTCATCCAGCCTCGCAGCTATTGTACTCTTCCTACAGGAACTTTTGGTCTCGGAGCATCTCAACAGCTAAAATGATGAATAAAGGAAAATATAATTTCATCACTGAAATGGAAGTAAAGAATATACTGAACCCAAAGTAATGGGACACAAAAAACCCTGGAAGATAAGAAGGGTCAAAGCTTAGGGTGACTTCTGAAGCCTGAAGACTTTGACCTTTGTTAACATACAGGATGCCAAGGCAAGAGATAAAGCCAACGCCTGTCAAGATAAAGAGTGTAACAGGACACCCTCCAATAAACCTGGACACAGAAGCTATATAAACCTTTATCTGCAGTATATAGGTAAATGAGGAATAAACCCCACCCTGCAGAAGGAGTCAACAAGGCAATGTGTCTATCTCCAACTTGACACTAGGTCAAGGGGAGATATCTCCCTTCAGAATTCGTAAACCACAAGTTGGTTCTTGTGCCAGATTATGGTCTGAAACCCCTAGTGGAGAATTTAATTCAAATTGGTTCTGGGTAATGCCCCCAAGGGACAGGCAAAAGCTTTCCCAGGAGAACTCAGCTTTCAAAGAATACCCACAGATAAAATGCTAAGGAGAATGAGCAGCTTATGGTCAAAATTCACAAGGCACACAAGGAAATAAAACACCTTGAATACGAACCAGTGGAAACCTCAGTAGTAACCAGGGAAACATAAATTAAAACCTCAATGAGATACCAATTCATACTCAACAGATTGACAAAAAGTGTAGTAAATTGGCATTACCTAGTATATGCATGTAAGCACGGGAATACCCCCATTCCTACCTTATAACCTAAAGAAACTCTTATACATGTATCTCATGTGTAATGTCCCTAGCAGTATTGTTCATAATAGGAGAAAAATCCCTAGAAATAACCCTACTGACTAACATCAAAATGGATATACTGTGGCATATCCACACATTGCCATACTGCAGAGGAGGAGAATGAACCAACCTCACTATGTGCATCAACATGGATGAATCTCAAAAATAATATTGAACAAAAGCCATATAAGAATACGTCAAAGGGGAGGGAAAAGATGGTGGAGGAGTAGGGGACCCTTTTTCAGCTGGTCCCTGGAATTGAGCTGGATATCTACCAGACCACTCTTGAGCACCCACGACACCAAACTGAGATGTAAGAAGATGTGGATCTCTACAAGCAGAATATCGCAGGCGGTTGGTTTTGAGGTATGAAGTGGGGAGCCGTGATTCCGCGGGCAGATATCAGAGGATAAACGGCAGCGGGAGGGTGCCTGGCCGTGGGGATCCTACACCACAGGTGAGCGACAGCCTCGCACGCTGCGGAAGGGCACAGACTTGCAGACTGGTAGCATCGGGAAAAGGACTTTAGGGCAGCCCCCAGGGTGGAAACCCAGAGCGGCGGGGTCGCGCCTGCGAACTGCAGCCCCTGGGGCAGAAACCCGGAGCAGCGGGGTCGTGCGCGCGAACTGGGAGCAGCTGGCGGTTTTAGAAGCACAAAGGGCAGAGACATGCCCCGACCTGGAGGCAGGACTGGGAGCGCTGCAGAGGGACGCACAACCCAGGCCGCTGCAGTTTATAGCAGCACGGACAGAAACGGAGACAGTGTGGCCTGGAGGGCTCACTGAAGAACAGACTGCGGTCTCTCTGCTCTGAGGCAGAGGGTTGGAAACGGTCTCTTCTGCTCTGACTCGTGGAAGAGACGCGGAAAGCCGCCAGGGAAAGGCGCCAGAGAACAAAAGCCCCAAAGACTGATTCCCGCTGAGCCCATCCCCTGCCACAGGGGCGCAGGGCAACTCCGCCCAAACAGGGTTGCCTGAGTAACAGCGCGGCAGGCCCCTCCCGCGGAAGACAGGCTGGGAAAACAAGAGGCCAGCAACCCTAAGGTCCCAAGAAAACAGGTGCATCTTGCTTGGGTTCTGGTCAATAATTTGGACTCTATACATTCCCTCCAACACCCATCAACAGAATGACTAGGAGGAGGAGCCCCCAAAACAGAAAAGACTCAGAGATTATGACTTATGC
The DNA here is from genome assembly GCF_964656455.1 of Halichoerus grypus. Classification (NCBI taxonomy): domain Eukaryota; kingdom Metazoa; phylum Chordata; class Mammalia; order Carnivora; family Phocidae; genus Halichoerus; species Halichoerus grypus. Next base: position 28,417,793 of record NC_135718.1, read on the forward strand.
TGCAGATTTACAAATGGATGCAGATATAACCAAGGTGTTGGAGATGGAATTCAGGCTAGCAATTGTGAAGACAATGGCTAGAATGGAGAAATCAATTAATGGCAACATAGAGTCTCTAAGGGCAGAAATAAAAGGTGAATTGGCAGAACTTAAAAATGCTATCAGTGAGATCCAATCCAATCTAGATAATCTAAGAGCTAGGGTAACTGAGGCAGAAGAAAGAATAAGCGACCTGGAAGACAATATAATAGATAAAAAGGGAAAAGAGGAGGCCAGGGAAAAACAACTCAGAATCCATGAAAATAGAATCAGAGAAATAAGTGACACCATGAAGCGTTCCAATGTCAGAATAATTGGAATCCCGGAGGGGGTGGAGAGAGAGGACTAGACAATGTATTTGAGCAAATTGTAGCTGAGAACTTCCCTAATCTGGGGAATGAAACAAACATTCGCAACCTAGAGGCAGAGAGGACCCCTCCCAAGATCAGGGAAAACAGGCCAACACCCCAGCATGTAATAGTAAAACTTGCAGATCTTAGAACCAAGGAAACCATCTTAAGGGCAGTTAGGGGGAAGAGATTCCTTACGTACAGAGGGAGGAACATCAGAATAACGTCAGACCTATCCACAGAGACCTGGCAAGCCAGAAAGGCCTGGCAAGACATATTCAGGGTACTAAATGAGAAGAACATGCAGCCAAGAATACTTTATCCGGCAAGGCTTTCATTTAAAATGGATGGAGAGATGCAGAGCTTCCAGGACCGGCAGAAGCTGAAAGAATATGTGACCACTAAGCCGGCTCTGCAAGAAATATTAAGGGGGGTTCTATAAAAGGAGAAAGACCCCCAAGAGTGATACACAACAGAAATTTACAGGGACAATCTATAAAAACAACGTCTTCACAGGCAACATGATGACAGTTAATTCATATCTTTCAATAATCACTCTCAACATGAATGGCCTAAACGCTCCCATAAAACGGCACAGGGTTGCAGATTGGATAAAAAGACAGGACCCATCCATATGCTGTCTACAAGAGACTCATTTTGAACCTAAAGATACATCCAGACTGAAAGTGAAGGGATGGCGATCCATCTTCCATGCCAGCGGACCTCAAAAGAAAGCTGGGGTAGCAATTCTTATATCAGACAAATTAGATTTTAAACTAAAGTCTGTAATAAGAGACACAGAAGGACACTATATCATTCTTAAAGGGTCTATCCAACAAGAAGATCTAACAATTGTAAATCTCTATGCCCCCAACATGGGAGCAGCCATCTATATAAGCCAACTGTTAACTAAAATAAAGAGTCATATTGATAACAATACGTTAATTGTAGGAGACCTCAATACTCCACTCTCAGCAATGGACAGATCATCTAAGCAGAAAATCAACAAGGAAACAAGAGCTTTGAATGATACATTGGACCAGATGGACCTCATAGATATTTACAGAACATTCCACCCTAAAACAACAGAATACTCATTCTTCTCGAGCGCACATGGAACTTTCTCCAGAATAGACCATGTTCTGGGTCACAAATCAGGTCTCAACCAATACCAAAAGATTGAGATTATTCCCTGCATATTCTCAGACCACAATGCTCTAAAACTGGAACTCAATCACAAGAAAAAATTTGGCAGAAATTCAAACACTTGGAAGCTAAAGACCACTCTGCTCAAGAATGTTTGGGTCAACCAAGAAATCAAAGAAGAACTTAAACAATTCATGGAAATCAATGAGAACGAAAACACATCGGTCCAAAACCTATGGGATACTGCAAAGGCAGTCCTAAGGGGGAAATACATAGCCATCCAAGCCTCACTCAAAAAAATAGAAAAATCCCGAATTCACCAACTAACTCTACACCTTAAAGAACTAGAGAAAAAGCAACAAACGATGCCTAAGCCACGCATTAGAAGAGAAATAATTAAAATTAGAGCAGAAATCAATGAATTAGAAACCAGAAACACAGTAGATCAGATCAATGAAACTGGAAGTTGGTTCTTTGAAAGAATTAATAAGATTGATAAACCACTGGCCAGACTTATCCAAAAGAAAAGAGAAAGGACCCAAATTAATAAAATTATGAATGAAAGGGGACAGATCACGACTAACACCAAGGAAATAGAAACAATTATTAGAAATTATTATTGACAACTATATGCCAATAAACTGAGCAATCTGGATGAAATGGAGGCCTTCCTGGAAACCTATAAGCTGCCAAGACTGAAACAGGAAGAAATTGACAAGCTGAATAGGCCAATAACCAGTAACAAGATTGAAGCAGTGATCAAAAACCTCCCAAAAAACAAGAGTCTGGGGCCTGATGGATTCGCTGGGGAATTCTACCAAACATTCAAAGAAGAAGTAATACCTATTCTACTGAAGCTGTTTCAAAAAATAGAAACAGAAGGAAAACTTCCAAACTCATTCTCTGAGGCCAGCATTACCTTGATCCCCAAACCAGGCAAAGACCCCATCAAAAAGGAGAATTTCAGACCGATATCCCTGATGAATATGGATTCCAAAATCCTCAACAAAATCCTAGCTAATAGGATCCAACAATACATTAAAAGGATCATCCACCACGACCAAGTGGGATTTATCCCCGGGATGCAAGGGTGGTTCAACATTCGCAAATCAATCAATGTGATAGAACGCATTAATAAGAGGAGGGAGAAGAATCATATGGTCCTCTCAATTGATGCAGAAAAAGCATTTGACAAAATACAACATCCTTTCCTGATTAAAACTGTCCAGAGTATAGGGATAGAGGGAACATTCCTCAAGTTCATAAAATCCATCTATGAAAAACCCACAGCGAATATCATCCTCAATGGGGAAAAGCTGAGAGCCTTTCCCTTAAGATCAGGAACACGTCAAGGGTGCCCACTCTCACCACTGTTGTTCAACATAGTACTAGAAGTCCTAGCAACAGCAATCAGACAACAAAAAGAAATAAAAGGTATTCAGATTGGCAAAGAAGAAGTCAAACTCTCTCTTTTTGCAGATGACATGATACTCTATGTGGAAAACCCAAAAGACTCCACCCCCAAATTACTAGAACTCATCCAGCAATTCAGTAATGTGGCAGGATACAAAATCAATGCACAGAAAGTTGCTTTCTTATACACTAACAACGCAACTGTAGAAAGAGAAATTAGAGAAACGATTCCATTTACAATAGCACAAACCGTAAGATACCTCGGAATAAACCTAACCAAAGAGGTAAAGGATCTGTACTCTAGGAACTACAAAACACTCATGAAAGAGATTGAAGAAGACACAAAAAGATGGAAAAATATCCCATGCTCATGGATCAGAAGAATAAACATTGTTAAAATGTCTGTGCTACCCAGAGCAATCTATACCTTCAGTGCCATCCCGATCAAAATTCCAATGACATTTTTCAAAGTGCTGGAACAAACAATCCTAAAATTTGTATGGAATCAGAAAAGACCCCAAATCGCCAAGGAAATATTGAAAAAGAAAAACAAAGCTGGGGGCATCACGTTGCCCGATTTCAAGCTATATTACAAAGCGGTGATCACCAAGACAGCATGGTACTGGCACAAAAACAGACATACAGACCAATGGAACAGAATAGAGAACCCAGATATGGACCCTCAACTCTATGGTCAAATAATCTTTGACAAAGCAGGAAAAAACATGCAATGGAAAAAAGACAGTCTCTTCAATAAATGGTGCTGGGAAAATTGGACAGCTACATGCAGAAGAATGAAACTCGACCATTCTCTAACACCATTCACAAAGATAAACTCAAAGTGGATGAAAGACCTCAATGTGAGACAGGAATCCATCAAAATCCTAGAGGAGAACATAGGCAGTAACCTCTTTGACATCGCCCACAGCAACTTCTTTCAAGATACATCTCCAAAAGCTAGTGAAACAAAAGCAAAAATGAACTTTTGGGACTTCATCAAGATAAAATGCTTCTGCACAGCAAAGGAAACAGTCAACAAAACGAAGAGGCAACCCACAGAATGGGAGAAGATATTTGCAAATGACACTACAGATAAAGGGCTGGTATCCAAAATCTATAAAGAACTTCTCAAACTCAACACCCAAAAAACAAATAATCAAGTCAAAAAGTGGGCAGAAGATATGAAAAGACACTTCTCTGAAGAAGACATACAAATGGCGAACAGACACATGAAAAAATGTTCATCATCATTAGCCATCAGGGAAATCCAAATCAAAACCACACTGAGATACCACCTTACACCGGTTAGAATGGCAAAAATGGACAGGGAAAGAAACAACAAATGTTGGAAAGGATGTGGAGAAAGGGGAACCCTCTTACACTGTTGGTGGGAATGCAAGTTGGTACAGCCACTTTGGAAAACAGTGTGGAGGTTCCTCAAAAATTTAAAAATAGAGCTACCCTATGACCCAGCAATTGCACTCCTGGGTATTTACCCCAAAGACACAGATGTAGTGAAAAGAAGGGCCATATGCACCCCAATGTTCATAGCAGCAATGTCCGCAATAGCCAAACTGTGGAAAGAGCCGAGATGCCCTTCAACAGATGAATGGATAAAGAAGATGAGGTCCATATATACAATGGAATATTACTCAGCCATCAGAAAACATGAATACCCAACGTTTACATCAACATGGATGGGACTGGAGGAGATTATGCTAAGTGAAATAAGTCAAGCAGAGAAAGTCAATTACCATATGGTTTCACTTATTTGTGGAACATAAGGAATAGCATGGAGGACATTAGGAGAAGGAAGGGAAAAATGCAGGGGGGGATTGGAGGGAGAGATGAACCATGAGAGAGACTATGGACCTGAGAAACAAACAGGGTTTTAGAGGGGAGGGGGGAGGGGGGATTGGTTAGCCCGGTGATGGGTATTAAGGAGGGCACGTACTGCATGGAGCACTGGGTGTTATACGAAAACAATGGATCGTAGATCACCACATCAAAAACTAATGATGTATTGTATGGTGACTAACATAACATAATAAAATTAAAAAAAAAAAAAAGAATACGTCAAGTATGAGTCAGGCCATTTACATAAATTTTAAAAAGATACAACTTGTTTAAGGGTATATACCAAGCAGTAAAACTAAAATGAAAAGCAAGAGGATATGATTATCACCAAATTCAGGATAGTAGCTATCTCTGGGAAGATAAGTAGGAAGGAGGTATAATCAAAGTGGGATCATCAAAGCGGGATTGGCGGGGGTCTACTGTAGCTGGATATAATAGGATCCTTCTTTAAAATGTACATTTTACACACTTCTGTGTGATATCTCTCACAAAAAATAAGCAATGATCCTTACAGTCCTTTCCAACCCATGGAACCTACTGTCAGAATGATGTGCTGTTCACACTTTCAATGCCAGCTTCTTTGGCCATCAAATAAAAGGGGCCCGAATTTCTCAGCAGTTCTTGAGGGCTGCCATACTCTACAATCTTCCCATTGTCTAGGACCATGATCCTGAAACAAAGGAGAAAGAAAGGTCTTAGCAGCATCTTAAATCTGGGCCTTTATAAGAACAACCAGGACTAAGTCGTGGTATATTCATTCATAAAAGGCTACAAAGCAGTGAGAACGAATGGACTGCAGCTGACTGCATTAACATGGGTGTGTTCCATATATAATGCTGAAGAATCAAGTAGTAGAAGAATATATACAGTATAAGTCCATTTACATAAGTTTTTTTTTAAAGATATACATTGTTTAAGGGAGCCTGTGGTCTCCAAACAGTTTCCAAGATTACTGACATTACCCCCATATTTAATGTACTATGCCAGAGTTGGGAAGAAGCAGAAAACTTCTAGTCATGGTTCTGGGGCAGCTGCTGAGACCCAGTGTAGTTGAGAGGATCTGTGGCTGGGCCTCCACCTCCCCACACTCAGTTAATAATCATATACAATTGCCCATTTTACCCTCAGGTCCGTTCCCTTAAGCCTGTTGGCTTTCATTAGCTTGGTGTATAATTGTGGACAAACTACTGGAACTCTCGGTTTCCTCCTCAGTAAAATGATGGGGGCTAGACCTTCAGTTGTGGGAGATCTTACGACTAATGCTATTCCTTTCGCTCAAGGGCTCAGTGGTGTCTGTCAAGCTCCGTCACCACACTCACTTGTCGCTGTCCATGATGGTGTGCAGCCTGTGAGCGATGGTGATGGTGGTGCAGTGGGAGAACTCCTTCTGGATGGTCGTCTGGATGAGGTGATCGGTCTCTAGATCCACGGCGGCCGTGGCCTCGTCCATGACCAGAATCTTGGATTTCCGAAGCAGAGCACGGGCCAAGCACAGCAGCTGCCTCTGCCCTATGCTGCAGCCGAGGGAACAAGCTGAGCATTAGCCCCTCCGGACCAAGGCCTAATGGGGTTATGTGCACACACGCACGTGCACTGCTCACGTTCCAGGTCCGACTTTTGAAAGCCCTACTCCGAAATTCCCCCAGAATTAACACCTAACAGAAGAGGCTAAGACGAGGTTTTCCAAACGCTCTCCTACTGCAGGTGCTTCATTTTAAAATTCATATTTCTGGGCTCCGCTCTTCTCAAGCAGAATGGGGAGGCGGCTCAGGATGTGTATTTTTAATAAGCACCCCAGGCAAGTTCCATGTTTAATGAGTTTGGAAAACCCTAGCCTGGGAACGGTTCTTTGCATCATTAGGTGATATCCCAGCACATCAACAGCAATTCCAAAGTAAGATGGAAGGCCACCAAGTTCACTGGAGCAGTATTTGACCTGACACCGTTAATATAGGGTGACACTGCGTCAGAATGCCCCAGTGGCATTTCTTAGTGGCCTTAGCAAACCCATTCATTATTTTAATGTGTAATTCTAGTCTCAAGGCTAATTATTTTTTCAAGGCCTTCTGCCTTGATCAGAGACGTAGCTATCTAATGAATATGATGTCTTGGTGGGAGATGCAATGTATGTGGAATTCGAATATGCTTGTAAAATGCAAATCGCTTTAATTTGCTAAAAGCCAGTAATGAAGGCTGGACCTCTTACTTATATAGAGCAGCTTTGGGAAATGATGTGGAGGAAATATTCGGGAATTCGCTAATTGCTCTTTCCTGCTGTGGCCATTAGGGAACATATTAAACAGAGGGTGGCTAAAGTTCTGTAATTCTCCGTAAGAAAATTTCTGCGGGAGATGAGAAGTCACCCAAGATGAACTTCCAGTTTTCCTCTGTAGTGTCCACACAGAGACCGGGCAAAACTGTGGTTTGGTTGTACCTCACTCCTGCCTGGCCCTGGGGGGCTTTCTAGAACAGCCTGGGGCCCAGGTGCCAGTCTGGCTTTCAGCTGCTGTCTCTCTCCACGTGACGCATCTCCCATCACTCACCAGAGAAATGGAAGCTTCAACACCTCCAACCCAGGTCTGAAATCAAGGCCCTGGTCATGCCATTTAGGTGTCCCCCAGCATGGACAGAGAAAGCGGGTAGGATTTGTTGTTCTCTCAAACCAGATGTGTCAAGGCCCCCGTGTCACATCCTGCCAGAGGGGCCCACACAGCCCCTCACGGCTGCGTATTCGCTACATGACGTTATTTTGTACACAATCAATACGTATTTGTGCTAAAGGGTCTTTTCCATAGGCCTAAAGACCCACTTACATCCTGCTTGTTCCTAGATCTGTTGCTGATGGAAAACAAACAGGATGGCATTCTGTACCAAGGCTACACACTGAAGTCACCTGGGCCCCTTATTCAACGGGTCTGGGGTAGGTACTGCCTGGGCTTTGGGATTTTTATATATTTCCCCAAGTGGTTCCGGTGTGTAGCCTAGTTAAGAATCCATGCTCTAGGTAGTGCTTCTCAAGCTGTAAGGTACACACAAATCACCTGGGAATCCTGCTAACATGTAGATTCTGATGAGTAAGTCTAGAGTTAGAGTCTGCATTTGTAACAAGTTCCCAAGGGAAGCCAGAGCTACTGGGCCTCCCTTCTGTTCTGAGCTTCCTCAGCTCAGGGTCCATGCCCTGCCTACCACTCAAAAGGCACCCAGGTCTGGAGGAATTCTATGATACCACGGACTACCTAGCACCAGGAACAAAGGGGTGCTTCCCCCCACCCCCTCCCACTGCCTGTGGGGGAAGTGGGTTATGAAACGTTACCTAAGGTTGTCACCAGCCTCTGTCACTTCGTGAGACAACCCAAGTTGCAGCCCAGACACAAAGGATTTGAGGTGAGCCAGCTCCAGGGCCTTCCAAATCTCCTCATCTGAGTGGTTGTTAAAAGGGTCTAGGTTCATCCTCAGGCTTCCAGAGAACAGGATGGGATCCTGCAAGTCAAGGGAGGAGGGGGGGCTATTGAGGCTCATGACAAAAAAGGGTCTAGCAGTTTTTTGTGGCCAGGAGAAGGCAGATAGGACTGGCCTGAGATGCAAAGCTGGCTAGTTGTCAAGCTTTTGCCAAGTTTCCGCACTGAAGACTAGAGGGGCGGCCACAGGATTAAGAAGAGTTCTTGGTTTTGTTTTTCATTCTGAGATTCGTTTATGGATTTCCAAGTTTGCCTCAGCATATCTTAAGAAAGTAAGAGGAATGTTCCACACCCTCAAAAGAAACTCAGGCCATGGAAGTGAAGGGATCAGGGGTGGGCAGGGGAAGGGACAGTACACTCATGGAAGAATTTATTAGGCTTTTGAAGAAGCTGGAGAAAAGATTACATCAAACTGAGCGAACACCAGACAAACCAAAACCACCCCCAGAGACTTGGCTACAAGAATAGAGGAGGAATGGTTCTAATTAGGACCCACATACGGCACCGCCCCCCCCCCCCCCCCCCCAGCCCAAGGAGCCTCCAAGGCAGACCTTATTTGGTAGAGTCCAGAGAGGAAGCCAAAGGGAAGCCTTTTTTGCTGATGCACTAAGCGTTCCACTTGCTGGCAAAAACCTGCCGCAAATTCCCTCTGCTATCTTTTAACCATATCAAATGGGGAGTATAAAGCTTAATGGTTTCAAGCTTCAGCAGCAAAACTGCTAATGTTGATTGCAAAGGTCTTGCTAACCCAGGATGGGCTATAGAAATGCTAAATAATCATCTGCTCTATTGGACTTCTGTTGTGTTGCTGCCACCTAGCGGTTAGACACGGGCAGTCACACAAGCATATCCCCACAAAATGCCAAAGTTATTTTTTAAGTTCTGGAGAGGATGTGTCTTAGGGAAGTGGCTTAGGTGTCCCAGGTAGCCTGCAGAAATGACACTGATAACTGAATATACATCAGGAAGAAGATGCATATGTTTCCTGCAGAAAAAGCTGTCCCCTGCCGCATGTACAGAGTAAGTTCTAGAGCTCACCTGGGGGATGATGGTCAGTTTCTCTCGGAGGTCATGGAGCCCAATGGAAGCAATATCTACTCCATCAATGATGATCTGGCCACCTGCAGCCTCTAGGATTCTGAAGAGGCCATTCGTCAAGGATGACTTCCCAGCTCCTGTCCTGCCGACCACACCAATCTGTAAATACAGTTCCTTTGCACATTAGTTCACCACGTACTTCTTTGTGGGGGGGAAATGTAGCCTGGGGCATTCATAATCCCAGGTGGAAAGAGGTAGTGATTGACTACTTCATCTCTAAGATGTTCAACTGATTTTGGTTTTGGTGAGAAAAGTGCCCAGATGTCAGAAAAAGATGCCTTCTCATTCTACCTTCTCAATTGTTGATCAGAACTACAATGACTGTTGGAAATGGACACATCAGCAACTGTTGTTCTAATTATGACGACATTATAGTTTAAAAAAAAAAATCTTTGTTTAGAAGTGAAGAAAAGGGAAGGATCAGGCCTCACATCAGTTGAGAACCTCATCAGCAGGACCTCAGCATCTTTACCCAGACTTTTTTTTTTTTTACACATTTCTACATTTTTACATCAGACCCCAAGTCCTCAGAGAACAGGAACCCCATAAGAAGGTTCAGGACTTTGTAGACCAGAGAACTAAGTCATTCTCTCTGAAGGGATCACCTCCACATTGCTGTTCTCACCAGTTTCTTCACTAGGCGGGGTGTTTCTGGACTTCCCCTCTACAGGTCATGGCCCTTACAGGAAATGAGCCCCCATCAGCCAGAGGGGAAGATGCTGCCGCCCCCGGTGCCAGCAGGGAGACAGGAAGGGCTGAGCAGAAAACCCTTCCAGCCCCGGTCAGCCTGATCCCTTGTCAATATTCTGCCCCCTGGTGGTGGCACTGTGTCCCTGCACCTCCCCAGGGCCGAAGACTGCCCTGACCCTCTCATTCCATCCCGATGATGAAAGCCGAGTACAGCTGCTTTCCACCCCTGTGTCCAACTGTGTTCTGATCACAAGGACTCACGTTCAGGCCTTTCTTCCACTCCACCTACCTTCTCCATGCTCCTGATGTCACAAGTGATCCCTCTCAATACAAGATCCAGCTCCGGCCGGTACCGCACTTGGTAATTGTTAAACCGGATCTCCCCTTTGCTGGGCCAACCTGGGGGGGGTCTCTTATCAGTCACCCAGGGTGCCTGGCAAAGAGACAGGAAGAGAAGTGCTTTACATGGTGGCAACTCACTGAATAGTCCCCGCAGGACTCATGTCACAGACTAGAAGGATAGCAGTGTCCCAGCCATCTGTGGGCATCTGCATCGACTAGAATGAATTAGACGAGTACTTCCAGAAGGTTCCTACCCTATTCAATTAAAGAAACTCCATTCCACGATGCTGCTCTGCGGACTTCCAGAATGAAGACACCTTTAACTTGGTGCATTCCAAGACCTGACCTCCCCCTAAACCATTTCCTATTCTTAAGTTTCAAGAAATTGGGTTAAATTAGAGCAAGGCAAACTTTAGGAGAACCTTTATGACTCCATGTGAAATCACTAGACAGGGTAAAGATGCTCTCTTGAAGGAAACATTTTCCTTTTGCCTTGTCCCCGGGTTCTTCTAATTCCTCCTTACCTCGTTTTCCACCTTTATGTACTCATTTATTCTTTCAACAGCCACAATGTTGGTCTCTATTTCTGACGTCATCCTCACTAGCCAGTTCAGGGTCTGTGTGATCTATAGAAAAACCAGAAGACTAAAGATCATCCCAGGCTCCGAAACCAACTCAATTGGTCAAACTGTAAGGTCAGTCCAGTGCCTACTTTGTACCTAGCACTACGGCGAGCTCTTCGAGAGGGCAAGGAAAAGTGTTAGTGACAATCCTCACCTCCTTGGGGGAGGCAATGAGACCAGTGTGGTCTGGAAGATAAGTGCGCAACTGTGATGCTCACATGAAAGACAACATGAGCTTGGAGGGGCTTGGGCTAACCCGGGGTTGGAGAAGCCGGCAGGTGGTAGAGTGGGACCAGAACTCCAATCTCCTGCCTGTAATGTTCTTTGTGGAAGGAGTAGTGGGTGGCATTCTATAAATGGGGAAAGCATAAGAAGAGGCACAGGGTAGGAAAAGCCTTCCAAAAAGCTGCTTCCACTCTCTGCTCTCAACAAGAGCCCAACCCTCAGGGTGGAGCATTCACATGGACTCTCCTTTACCCCAATAAACTCCTGCCTACAAAAATACGTCTAACCAGCAGTAAGAGGTTGTCAAAGTCTGAGCCAGTCTAGAGTCTAGGGAATCTGTGGATTACTTAGAGGCAAGCTTCTTTCACACATAGACTTAGACCAGGGAGTTTTTGTTGAGCAAATGGTGGTTAAAAAGAGGGAGAGTACAGGATGTTGGAGAGAAGAGTAACCACTTTGTGTAGGTCGAACCAAATGAAATTGTTGATATTTGAATGTTTTTGTTTTCATTCAGTCTAACAGTTGTCTTTGCCCCATCTTCCTGAGGTTAATAAACCTAAAAATGGGGGCGGGGGGATGACGGAGCAGTGGCACGAGGAGCTGACTAACTCTGGTGAACAACAGAGTCATTTTGGGTGCCCCACCATGATTGCCTTGGGCCTTATTAACTCCTAATGAACATAGCACCATACAGAACTCACTGGTAGTTATGTAAACCAATGTATTAGTTCCAAAAGATATCATGAAAGATGGCCAAAGGACTCATTGAGTATCATTTACTGAATATTGATTGTAGTGCCAGCCACAATTTTGGACACTAGGAAATGTCTAACACATATTGCCTAGTCATGCTAGGGATGCATTATATAGTTTTATTGGACTCTACCTTCTTTATTAGAATTAACTCTATTCTGTGATTTAAGAAAAACAAAAATAGGAGAAGATATTCAAAAGACTTTCTGTTACTACTATATTATGGAAAAGAACTGGGGACGCCTGGCTGGCTCAGTTGGTGAAGCATGTGACTCTTGATCTCGGGGTCGTGCGTTTGAGCCCCACGTTGGGCACGGAGTCTACTTAAATGAAAAGAAACTCATTTATTCTCTTGACTAGAAACAAGCAAAGAGGCAAAGAGAACTATCAGATTAAGTCACATTGAATTGCTTTCTTTTTTTAAGATTTATTTGAGAGAGACAGTGAGTGAGTGAGAGAGAGAGAGTGTGTGTGCACACGAGTGTAGGGGGAGGGGCAGAGGGAGAGGGAGAGAGGATCCCAAGCCAACTCCACACTGAGCAGCACAGAGCCCAATGCAGAGCTCTGTCTCACGACCCTGAAATCACAACCTGAGCCAAAACCAAGAGTTGGACACTCAACCCACTATGCCACCCAGGCACCCCTCAAATTGCTTTCTTAACTCCCAAGGGCAACAGAATTTTTGTCCATTTTCCCAGATGACACTGGTACCTACTTAGCAAGGAACATGTCCATATGTTACACAATTAGTAAGAGACAGAGCCAGGGTTTGAACCTCAGTCTTACCTAGTCCCTCTGGATCTAGAAAGGAATCAAGAACACAACTTCTGTGGTATACTCTAGACTCAATTTAAGAATAAATGCATTAATTTAACTCCCAACCTTCAGACTCACATTAAGTGCATTGGACAGAACAAAGCCCACAGTGTCTCCACTTAGGGTATCTCTATAAATAACCATCATCAGGGATGAAAAGAAGACAATCAGGTTCCCAATCAGCTCCAGACGAACTGCAAGCCACCTGTAGGGCAACAGAACCAGAGAGAAAAGGGTCACTGATATTCACCTCCTTACCTTAACCAGCAACCTAGGTGTTCATGGAACATTTTGAGAGGGATTGAGTTGGTTGGGCTGTGTTCTCACAAGATGCCTCAATTTGACTATACCATATGTTCCTAAAGTCTTTTAAATTAAATAAATTGCATTTTAAAAGGTACTAGAGAAGTTTGCTAAACTAAGGGAATCCTATGATTCAGTGTCTCCCATACTTGCCAAATCATAAGAATCATCTGAAGTAATTGTTAAAAATACAAAATTCATGCAAGAAAATTCCTAGACTCTTCCCCAGGAGATTGATTCAGGGAGCCTAGGGTGGAGTTCAGGAATTCACTTTTTCTTTCTTTTTTTTTTTTTTAAGTAAACTCTACCCCAGCATGGGGCTCAAACTCACAACCCCAAAACTGAGTGGCATGCTCTACCGACTGAGCCAGCCAGGCACCCCAGGAATCTGCATTTTTAAACAAATGTTCTAAGTGATTTCTTTTGATTAGGCAGGGCAAATAATGCCAGAGAATCCATTTGTAAGGTTAGAAAGTAAGCACCGCATGAAGGTTCAATGTACCCTGATTTCATGATTTTATTTTTTAATTTTTAATTTTTTCATTCTTGGAAACTATCTAATAAAGTATCTTTACAATCATAGTCCTGTCCTGACCTCTCCATGTTCCAGATAATACCGAGCATCATGAGTCTGCCTTTGACACTTTAAGAAAATGTGGAAGCTACTCAGGAATTTTCACTTCCTGAAAAAGACCTTCTTCGTTCAAGGACATATCACTTCTTGCCAACGTCTTATAATGTTGCAGAAATGAAGAATGCTCACCCTACCTGGGGATTCACCTCATAGGATATGAGCTTTCCATTTATGTCATCACTGGAGTGATGACTATGGAGTCTCTTCCCTCCACCCTCAGCTTCTTTCACCACCCTACGAAGAGTGTCCTGCCTATGGAGAATCTCACATCTGCTCTCAGGGATGCCAACTAAGAATGCCCAGCTCACCCAGCACTTGTTCTGTACTTGGGATACCAAATGCTTATAGAGGTTATTTGACTTCCACCAGAACTCTCTGATATAGGTTGTGTTCTAGTCATTGTAAAAACAAAAAATGAGATTTTTCTTAGAAGGTCAAGGCATTTTACCTATAGCTTGGTAAATAGCATAGTAGGCACAGGGACCCAGTCTCTGACTCCAAAGCCCATACTTCCTTCTACTTACGTGACAGGCATGACTGGCCACAGTGAAATTCACATCACTGGCTACACCTGCCCTCCCATAGTTAATGTCAAACATGTAGAACCCCAAAGCGCATATTTGAGTAAATACCCAGGGGCAGCCTCACCTGTTAGAGGTAATCCAGGAGAAGACACATTTCTGGTTGGTGTCAATCCCCACCTCATTGTGTTTCAGAAATCGCTGCTGGTGCTCAAAGGCACGGATGACGGACAAACCTGACATAGTCTCACTGAAGTGAGAGTAGATTGGGGACCTGGTGACAGAGTCCAGACGTTTCAGCTGGCGGGAAGTGGCCACATAAAATATCTGGACCCCAAAAGTAAAGAGTCAGTCACATAATCATGTTGCATATGCAATACCTCTTCCTTGGTGGCCCTGACCCGGCGTCCTTCACCTTGATGGGCACAGCCCATATTTGAACAGGACAGAAGCCTCCAGCCTCACCTCTGGCTAGAGGAATGATGAGAGAGGCCCAAAGGAAGAGGTTGGTGGGGAACGGAAGACGATGAAAGTGAGACTATAACCACATGAGGAATTTTGTCAGCCTAATCCATATTCTCCCAAAAATCTGCATACATTGTCCAAGTGACAGTTTTTGTAGCAGCTAGAAAAATGGTCTCCAAATGGATTTTGTAAATTGCAGCTGGGACCCAAGGGGCGTGGAAAGTGGAGATGGGCAGGAAATGGCCAAAGGTATCCTGAGGTTTAGATAAAAATTGAACAGTCAGGTAAGTGATCAAACTGTGTTGCAATGGTGTGTGAAGGTAGAGATAGTTCTGGAAATGTGTGGAGTGTTGAGAGTCTAAGAACTAGAACTAAAAGTGTGCAGATGGACTTTGAGACACAAGGGTTGAAGGATGAGGTTCAGTGGTGCTACTAGATTCTGTGAAGATTTGTTGAAACCAGGGAAGAGCTGGGCATTTGAGAGTCAGAATTCAAAATGTTATAGCTGGAAGTTTCCTTAAATATCCTGATTCTTATTTGTTGGTTTGTTATTAATGGCCAAGAGGCTGTTACTGAGATAACAAGGTACCTGAGGAACTTAACACAAATACCAGGGGGTGTCACCTTACCATAGATGACAAAGCTGCCCTTGAATGCAAGAGTTTCAGAATTGTTTTCCCAAGGTGAACAGGTCATCCCAAAGAATCCTCTCCACAGCTTGCCTCCCCTCATCAGTTTTTAATAGGGGAATGGAGTCCCTTCCTCTTGCTCCAGTGTTTTTGTGAGGCTTGGCTTTCAAGCTACCTGTTCCCTCAAGAACATATTGACATTGAACCTAAGTCATCCATAGACATCCCAGTGAAACTAGAACTGCCCTGAGGTGAAAAGAGATCTAGCTCCTGCCGAGAGACATCTCCCAGCAGATAAGCCTAAGCCAATCAAGGAAGCAGCCATAGCATAAACCTTCTAGAAGCAACCAATGACCTACCCATTACGGGGGATCTTACAGAACTTCAAGATCGTCCAGAGCCAACCTCAAGGTCATCTTGGATCCAAACATAAATCTGCCCCACATAAGCTTCCCGGGGGGCAGCAGCTAAGGTGAGATTTGCTGTGAACCATATACCAAGTCTATTGGTGCTGACACTTGAGCTTTAGACAGTGGCCTATGGATCCTTGGTATATCAATATAGGACTAAATGACAAAGATGCTGGAGAGGACTGAGTGACTAGCAATAGACAAAAAAGAAGATTCCCAGGAAAGAGCCTGGGCTTTTGTAAGTAGAGAGGAGAGGAGACCTAGCTATTTCCAAACCTACCTGAACAGACACATAAATGAGGCCAAGAGGAATGATGACGACAATGAAGATTGGAGTGGCTGTGCAGATCATGACAAGGGTGCTGATTATTCCCAGGAAGCACAATATCCAGCTGCGCAAGGATAAGGGAAGGGTATCATCCACTGTGGAAATATCCTAGGAACACATAATTAGAAGAATGGTATACTAATGGATTCCTGTGCCATTTTCCATCTTCCTGATTCCAGCAGAGAATTTGATTCTGGGTTCCCAGTGACTCCTTCATTTAATCATTTCATGACATTCATTTGCAATATACTGTTCTGCTCCTCCCAATAACCAATCTCACTTCTGTAATTTCTTCATCTTTCTAAATCCCTCCAAACAGATATGCAGGTACCCTTCACTTTTTCAATAGACTTGGTAAAGGTTTTCGCTCTTCTCAGGGAAATTCTCATTTGTCAAATTTATTAAACCATTCATACATTGTAAGCTAATAGGGCCTTACAGGTAAATCCTCCTATAACCAAGCCAATTCAATTAATCTAACTGTACACGGGTCCTAATTCCATTGAGTACCTAAATAGAACGTGGCACATAACTAGCATTCAATTTGTATGAAGGCTCCAGCCCCGTCAGTAAGCATTCTAGTGCTCCTATCAGGTGCTCAGTAAGTGCTGTTGAATAAGTGAATGCGAAGAGCTCCAGGGTCTGCAGTACATGGACACCATGTTTTAGACCCTCATTAAAATTATAGGTGGCTCTCTTCCATAGTCCAGACCCAATTTATTCTTAAAGTAGCAAAGATAGAAGCAGGAATGGAGCAGAGACCAAGCCAAGGGTTATCCTGTTTTCTCTTTTATTCACCATCCTAGCCAGTGATTGTGCTTTTACTTGTGTTTTTCCTTCTGCAGAATAATCCTTCTCATTTTGCTTCTACCGCCAACCCCCTGCTCCACCATCTCCCTGGCTAAGTAAGTTCCTTCTAGGACTTAAGTTTCATGTTTTCTGACATTTCCCACCTTGTCACCCAGGCTGAGCTAGTACTGCTGTTCTCTGTCACTATTTTGTACTCCCAGAACACCACTATATACACATCATTGTTACTGGTTTTATTGTCTTCTATCATACTCCTTTATTTCCTCGGTTGTCTCCCTCACTAGATGGTGAGTTCCTTAAAGGGCCAGAGCTTTTCATCTCTGTGTCCCCAGGATCCTTGGGACCTCACACAAGTTATGCAATAAACATGTGCATGCTAAGTGGACCAAAGAACTCTAACTGCACGGTGTTGCCTAGGGGGACAGGAGAATTCTGTCCCTGTCAGAGTGGAAAGATCCTCAGCATAAAAACACATCATACAGCCATTTAGATACTTACACCAGCAAACCTGTTCACAATCCGGCCTGTGGGTGTTGTGTCAAAAAAACTCATGGGTGCTTGAAGGATATTGCTTAGCAGTTGCCTATGAAGGATGTTTGATGCGTGAGTGGAACCATGGGCATTCCAGAGATTTGCTATGAGCACAAATGCACCTAGAAATGGAACCAGTTTAGTCAGCACAATGCACAGGACTTGTACCAAGGACACAATGGCATTTTTTTCCCCCTGAGTCTAGGTAAAGTACAAAGACCAGACAGATTCTCTAAGAGATGGCCGTCAACCATCAGACGTACCTTGTACTAATCCCAGAGCTCCATAGACGCCAACTCTCAGGTCCCTCTGAGACGCTGGATAGTTAGTGCCATTAAAGGTTTTAGAGTCATTGGTCCAAGCACTGAGCCAGAGGTTGGATCCAATATAAGCCACAGAATTGATCACATAGGCAAAGATGATGAAGAATATCGAAAACCATCCTACTGCTCGTAGGTACTTCAGGTAGATGGAGAACTTCACCTGAAAAGCCCCCACCCTCAGTGTTAGAAATCCTAATGGCTTTTCGTGAGGAATTACCTAGAATATCAATCACAAGGGGGAGTGGAGTCCCCTGGAAAAGTGGATAGCAGGTAGCCAAACTTGGTATTCTGTGGTCTATTTCTGCATTGGGCCAGGATAATATCGATGCTGAAATATAGTGCAGGGGAAATAACATCACATTATTAATGAGCTTCTAGATGCAGTTAAGGGAGAAAGAGATAAAAACAGTGGGACAACAACACACACAGACAACAGAGTGGGATGGGGGTTATACTGCAGACCTTGGAATTTGTCTTCATTAATTTGGACTTAAGTTAAAACCAGGTTTAAGGTCTTAAGTTTTATTAATTTGAATTGTGTGCTCTCAGATTGATTTATTAGTGTTCTCTGGCTCCCAGACTTGCATCTCAAAGCAGTTTTGTTGTTCTCTCCACCTATCAGAATTGAATTACTCATGAAATGTGCTATGAGGATATTCATGGGAAACCTGTCATTCTTGGAAATATGATTTGATAGAAAGCCCAAAGCCTCTACCAACATTTCAATGACGAATTTACTGATTTGCAAGGCACACGAGACCTATCCCTCCCGTAGGTCTGTATTCAAGTCATCAAACTTTAAAATGTTCAGATCCCAAACCTTATAGATCACCCCAAATGGAACTTTTTATTGTGGTGCTCACCTTTCCAGTTTGTATGAATTCCTTCTTAATCAGTTTCTGTCCTTTCACCGGTTCTTCCTCCTCCTTCAGGGTGTTCACATTCCGAGTTTTCAAAGAGTTTCTTAGGGATTTCCGATGCCTGCTCTTGGACCTAGAACTGAGAAATTGAGAGGGAGGAACACATTCTTGAGCGTGCAGGCGCATCCTGGGGTCTTCTTGCAAGCACATGTCACGGTCGCTCTCCTTACATTGAAGTGCATTTCAGAACAGATGGCTCTGGGAAACGCCACCCCACCCCTCCTCTCCTCTTCATTCAAAGAAACAAAGCAAGAGCTGGGAGTGTCCCGGGGTCCCCTCCCTCAGGAAAAGCCCACAGATAAAAAGAGAATGATCAAGTGGAAATATGGAAGTGACAAAGGCTGCCAGTTGACGAAATGACCAACTTGCGACTGCGTATTTGATGAAGACTGTTCTCTCGTTTCATGGTTAAGGAGGCCACATCCTCAGGGATTTCCTCCACACTGGGCATCAGCCCACAGTCATCTTCTTCTTCAGTGTCCTCATTGACTAGGGAGATACATCAAAGGTTAGGGAGATGGCGACATAGAGCTGCAAGGTTCTATGAACAAGGAGAATTCTTTTCTGATCTTGCTGGCCCCTGAGCAAGAGATCCCAGATGTACACACAGGCTGGTAATTTTGCTCCAGGAATATTACTAATTAGTACATCTTCTCGTTGAGAAATACCAGGATAAAGGAGAGAGGAGTTTCTAGAAGAAGAGAAAATGGTCAAAAGGAGAGAAATATTCCCAGAAGCTTCTCAGTTTCTTTGCAGCAGGAAAAGAACTTTTTAAGGGTCATAGTAGATAAGCAGAAGAGTCCCAATTCTCAGAATTGACTAAAGAGGTGAGCGTAAATGAAAAATGTTCTTGAATTTCAAATAACTTTACAAAGTTTTATGAATTTAAAACATTGTTTATTTTTATTCCTTTTCCTCTTAGCGAGGGAGAGGGAGAGAGAGAGAGAGAGAGGGAGGGAGGGAGAGAGAGAATTCCAAACAAGCCCCAGGCCCAGCATGGAGCACAACATGGGATTCGATCCCACAACCCTGAGATCATGACCTGAGCTGAAATCGAGTCAGACGCTTAACTGACTGAGCCACCCAGGCGCCCCTGAATTTAAAACATTTTAAAAACATATGCTGCAATAAGAAATAAATTTTTAAAATTAAAAATAAAATGTAAAACAGCCTGGGCATCAGTGGCAATGGTAAAGACTTCTGGAAATTGATAACTCCATAAAAGCAATGGCAAAATATTATTAAAATCAACTTTATAACTCTGAAATTAACCAGTCTTGCAACAATCCAAGGAACATTTATTTAAGAAAAATGGCTAAATCTCAGTAAGAACAATAAGTTTTGTGATAGTTTACCCCATTCCCATCCTCTCTTCCCTTAGATCTGCTGGAGCCTAGAATATTAATAACCTTACAAACATAGTAACTACAAAAAATCAGCAGCCTCCTAACTGCTGGAGGGAACAGAATGTGTTCAAAACTGTCCCAAAAGCCTCATCCCGGAACCAAATCCAAGTCTGTCTGCCCGATAAACAGTAAAGGCAATCACTGAGATACTGAGTATTCAGCAAGGAAAGGGTTTATGCAAGAGGAGGCCAAATGAGGAGATAGGAGGACAAACCTCAAATCTGCCTCCCCAAAGGAGGAGAGTCAGGGGAATTTAAAGGCAAATGAAAAAGGTCTGGGTAAAAAGTTGCAGTTGTGATTACCAGTCCCATTAACCCTTTGGTTACCAGTTTCAATCCCTAGAGAACTGTCATTATTTGACCTGGCTGGCAGTTCTCTAGAAAACCACATTCACAGGGCTTGTCTTTATTGGCCCGGACTTGGAGCTAGCTTAAATAATCAGCAGCAACTATTTAACATCACAGCTGCCTGAGGGATGATTACAGTTGGGGCAAATAAGAAGCTAAACAAAAACTTAAAAGGAAAAGCTGGGGAAGAAGATACCCTTAGGGAGCTTTGATATTTTTAATGTATTCCTAGCAATCTAGAGTGCCGTACACATGGGTAGGGCTGTGCACATGCTTAAGAAAGAAGTGAGAAGGCCCTATTCTCTTACCCCTGGCTAACCTTCAGACTCTGGGCAAGAAGGAAACAAAAAGGTGAAGTAGAATCATGAACTGCCTGCTGGAGTGTTAAGGACATGCCTTCCCTCCCACCACGTGCACATGAACACAAAGCCTTTCAGAAAAAGCTGAGTGACTTATTGATTCCAGGCCCTTAAGGAAATCTCTGTCCAATCACTAGCTGACCAACCAAGCGGAGACTTCCGTGGCCACATATGACAAAGAATACAGATTTCCTAAGAACTAGTTCAGGAAACTAGACAGGAGGAACAACAACAAATCCTGGCAGGGGAAGGAGGGGAGAAAAATCTTATTTCCAGAGTTGCATTATTTAGAGTGATCAGTTTTCAATGAAAAATTGTGAGACCTACAAAGCAAGAAAGCATGGGACCATATACAGGAAGAAAAAAAAAAAAAGCAGTCATCTGGGAAGTAAGTTGGAATTACCAGAGAAAGACTTCAAATTGACTATTATAAATATATTCAAAGAACAAAAGGAAACCATGTCAAAGATCTAGAGTATGAGTTCTCATCAAATAGAGAACATCAATAAAGAGATCAAATTTAAAAAAGAAAATAGAAATTCTAGAAAAGTACAATAACGAAAATGAAAAATCCACCAGAAAGGCTCAAGGGCAGATTTACTAAGGAGATTGAGCCTGTGACTTAATTTGATTGACCGTCTTGGCAGACATGCTGCCAGCTTGGATTGGAGGGGACAGAGACAGGACTAAATGAAGGGACCCTGCCAGACTTCTAGGATTCTACAGGCAGAAAATGTACCAATAGAGCTATCCAGCTGTGAACATGGGCTATCCTCCAAGAAAAGGGAAACATGACCCCGGGGTTGGCTCCCCCTCAGTTCCAGAGGGTGGGCCCACTGCCCAGGGCTGGAGGGTTTGAAACCACCAGCCCAGGTTGAGCCTGAACAACAGACAGCATCAGGCCAAACAAGATCATTATCAAACCTTAAAATCTGGTGGAATTTGCCCTGTGAGATTTTAGATTTGCTTGGGATTCATGACCCCTTTTTTCCTACTGATCTTTCCCTTCGGAATGGGAATGTCTATCCTAATGCCTGCCGGTCTTACTACTGAAGCAGATATCTGATTTTACAGCTTAACAGATGGAGAAGAATTCTGCCCCAAGACTCCAAGTCTCACTCACAACTGATTTGCGTGAGTTAGATGATGAAATGTGGGACCTTGAATTGACATTCAGATGAGATTCTGGACTTAGAGTTGATACTGGAATGATTAAGACATTGAGGATGTCGGGATGGCACGAATGTATTTTGTACATGAGAAAGATATGAATTTGGGTGTGTCAGAGGACTGGTGTGATAGACTGAATTGTGTCCACCACCAAATTTATATGTTGAAATCCTAACCTCCATTTCCTCAGAATGTGACCTTATTTGGAAATAGGCTCATTGTAGATGTAATTAGTTAAGAGGAGGTCAGACTGGAGTAGGATGGGCCCCTAATCCATTATGTCTGATGTCCTTATACAAAGGGGAAATTTGGATGTAGATGCACACATGCAAACCACATGAAGATGAAGGCAGAGAACAATGTGATGTGTCTACAAGCCAAAAATGCCAAAGATTGCCAACAAAGCCCCAGAATCTAGGAGAGAAGCCTGGAACATGTCCTTCCCCATTACCTTCAGAAAGAACAAATCCTGCCAACGCCGTGATTTTGGACTTCTAGCCTCCAGAACGGTGAGAAAATAAATGTCTATTGTTTAAGCCACTCAGTTTGTAGTGCTTTGCTATGGCAGCTAATTAAGAAACTAATACGGCAAACCAGTATTGATACAGGTCACCTTGCCCTCCTGTCCTTCCCTTCATTCTGCCATGTCATGGCCTATACCTTGAGTCCCAGAACCAACAACAACAGCATGCCAGGCATTGCTCAGAAATAGATAATCAGTGTTTACCAGAACAAAGGCTGGATGAGCTGTTTTGCAAACTGACCTTTGTACATAAAGGACAGGATTCTTCAAAGGAGACATCCACCCATGGGGGTTTATAATAGAATCCAGAAATTCAGATCATGGCCAAAGGCAGCAGGGGTGGGGGTGGGGGAAGGCTAGACTTAGCATAAGGAAACTGTTGGAGCAGGTCTTGGTGATGTGATTGACTGAGCAATGACTCAGGGGAATTAAGCATCAGACACTGCCCTTTGGCTTGGGACATTTGGTCCCCAGGCAGGTGGCTTTTAGTTTTCTCCAGGCCAGTGCCTAGAGTACATAAGGGCTGGTGGAAAATTCTGGCCTCTTTCTTTCTGCTGGTTCATGGTGCCCCTGCCCCCGTTTCCTGGGATGGCTGCCAGTAACCCATAGCATCCTGTTCTTTGCTCCTGCCGTATCCCCAACACTTACAGACTTTCTGGTTTAGACTTTTCTTTCCATCTCTTGTGCTCCCCAGGGTGGTTTTGA
The DNA here is from genome assembly GCF_964656455.1 of Halichoerus grypus. Classification (NCBI taxonomy): domain Eukaryota; kingdom Metazoa; phylum Chordata; class Mammalia; order Carnivora; family Phocidae; genus Halichoerus; species Halichoerus grypus. The sequence continues at coordinate 28,440,987 of NC_135718.1, forward strand.
ACACATTTCCTGACTTCAACACCTGCATGAGTCCCCACTTGCAGGCTCTGTAGCTACTCCTTCTCCCAACTGACTTCCGGAATGCACCCTCCAGATCTTGCTTTCTCAGGCTTGATCTCCTGCTGGTGACTGCTACCCGAAGCAGATACCTACAACTATGTACAGGACTACTGTTGGCAGATTCTTGGGAAGGTCCTCAGGGATCAGGGCCATTGCTGACTAGAACTAACTGATGACCCCAGTGGTGGTGGTATTAGGGTCTATTCCTGTGGTATACTGTGAGACCATGCAACTGCCATGATTTTTCCTGATTTGAAACACCCAATGGTTTTTGGTATATTGGTCAAGATGCCTTTGTTAGGGCTTATCAAGAATTTTGCAGTACACTATTAGTACCAGCCTATAAAGCTGTCCAGGAAGTGCTTTTAGTGGATTCAGGGTAGGTGGGGTGGGATGTGTAATTTGAATCAATAGAAGCACAGCATCCCTAAAAAGGGGCCCCTGATGCCACTAGTGTTTTTTCCACAAGGGCTAATCACCCTAAATCTTTAGTCATACCCTTCTAGTGTCCATCAACTGCATGTCAGAGACCATATGAGCAAGATGAGCCCCCAGTTTGGCTCAGGCACAGAGTTTCTATGTCTGTGTTTCTTTACAGAGACATAATACAGAAAGAACAGATTTTGGATCTCTGGATAATTCACTTCCAAATCTAATCTACTGGATACTTAATAGTTCAGGAAGTAAATAGCAGTTTATCACTCCTACCCTTTCCATACCCAAGCTTTATCTTGTTCCAATCTTCCTTACATACCTGTGGCCTCTTCCACAGGACCAGTCTGTTCTGTGAATGTCTTCAGAATCTTAGCAAATGATCCTTTCTTGGCCAGCAGAGTGCTGTAGGATCCCTTCTCCAAGATGGTGCCATTCCCCAGAACCACGATCTCGTCCACTTGGGGAAGAAAGTGAATGCTATGCGTCACCAAGAGTCGAGTCTGAAAAAACAATAGTAAGTTGTACCACTCCCTTCCCACTGTGAGATTCTCTGTCCACAACCATCCTTGGCTTGCTCTTGAAAAGGAAAGGAAGTAACCTCCTTGGGTTAGCTAACTTCTCCTATGGGTAGCTAACTTCCAATTACCCAGCATGTCTACCACTTTCCTTGGCTTGCTCTTAAAAAAAAAGAGAGAAAAAGAAAAACAGTCATCTTAATTCACTGTAGGGCTGAATGTAGCCCTGACCATTTGACCTCTTTTACTTCCTCTTTCCTTCCCAGTACCTCATCTGAACACCAGACCCCGTGTGTAAGATGAGACTCCTTCCCTTGTGGATCTATTCAGTTATTTTCCTGTAGTGACATCGAGGTTTGCCCTACACACATTCTTCCAGCTTCCTGGGAGCTTAGGAATGTCACTTGAGATCAAAGCCTATCAATATAACCGATGCATACAAACCTAATAACTAGCTAACTAACTTCCCCTTCAAATAACCAGCTAACCAACTGAACTAACAAGAGCTGCTCAGATTCTTTCAGCACATTAGAGAAACTGTAGGGGCATCAAACTTTGTCTTCAGCTCAGGCCCTCCCTGGTGTGGGAGACTTGGCATCCCTTGTATTCCTGTGTATTTTTTAACCACACCAACCAATGAAGAAGGGACTCCAGTCAGAGAAAGACAAAGGCTCATGGATCAGAAATGTGGTTCAGACAAGGGCCATGGGGTCGAAAGGGCCTCTGGAGAGATAATCCAAGCCACTGCCTCTGCTCTCTACTTCATAGCCCCACAGAGAGTAGATCCCTCTTATCTGGAAGACCCAGGAAATGCTTACCCTCCCAGTCTCTGCTCAAAGCCAACTCTTCTGAGAGCCTTTCCTGAGACCCCAGGTAAGACTTGGGTATCCCTCTGAAGCTTCTATTGTAGTTTGTATAGACTGCCATTAAAATAATTCTTGTATTACAATATTATTGTTTGCTTTTCTGTATACCTTCCCATTAGATTGTATGTTTACTTGAGAGCAGGGACCAGACCTTTTCATCTGTGCACGCCCAGGCTTTGCAACAAATCAGGCACAGAGTGGTATACAGTTCATGAATGAATGGAGCCAAGAGGCCTTACGGACAGGAGCCAGAACCAGGACTAGCAGGAAAGGTGAGTTCTTGCTGACTCACTGATCCAAGAGAGGCAAAGACCCTCAGAAGGACAGCAGCCCACCTATCCTCTAACTGGTAGTGAGCAAAAAATCTTGAAAGAAACAGGCCAAACACAGATGGAGTTTTAATGACCAATGCTGAGGGAGATGTTCTTGACAGCCCTCATCCTACACTTGCTGTTGGTGAGCAACACATTCAAATCCTCAAGGGGCTCTGTCAGCCCACTGTGTCTGGACAAATGTGCTAACTGGCCCTTGGTAAGGAAAGCCTAGTCTTCACCTACCACCGGCTCTTGTGACTTGTTCTGCCTGCCTTATCTGTGCTGTCTCTCAGGAGCATTGTGAGAACCAACGAGGCAATGCAATCAAAGTGCTGAGCACCGGCCTGGGACATAATGAATACTCAAGAAATTTTAGCTTTTTTTTTTATGTTCAAGTTGAGTCATCCCTTCCAGGCATAAGCATTCCTACGTCCTGCAAGGGATCCAGGGAAGTGCCTTCTTAGACCGTAGCTCTAATACCTGCAGGATGACCTCTGTCCCACCAGTGAGGTGAGTTGTTGGGTCCTCTGGGAGGTTTTTGGACACTAACCAGGTGTCCAACAATTCAATTCAATTCTGACACTGACTTCCTGGAATTAGCACAAACCCCACAGCTTACGGGCTCAGTCCCATGAGACTGACCGGACTTCAGATGCCAGTTGTAAGTCTTGGGCCACCCATACTTCTGACCAACTAGCTATAAAGCCCCTTCCTTGTGAACGATTACTTGCTAGAATGGCTCATAAGATCTCCAGAACACACTTGACTTATGTTTGTCGGCTTGCTGTAAAGGATACAACTCAAGAAGAGTCAAATGGAAGAAATGCACAGGGCAACGTATGGCGGGTATGGGCTGCACCTGTGGGGCTTCCCTGCTCTCACCACCTGTGCCATCCTCTTAGCACCTTCACGCCGTCACCAATCCAGAAGCCCTCTGAATCTCATTGTTCACAAATTTTTATAACCCTGTCTTCAGCCCCTCTCTCCCTCCCCAGAGGTTTGTAGGTGGGCTGAAAGTTCTAACCTGCCCATCACCTGAGCTTCCTCTCCAACAGCCCTGTACTGAGGCTATCAAGGGGCCACACCCTAAGTCACTCTTTAGGCTTATGAACAAAAACCACTCCTACTATTACTCAGGAAATTCCAAGGGTTAGGAGGTCTGTACCAGGAACCAGGGACAAAGACCAAATATAGGTCTTATTATACCACAGGTCTCAAAGTGCGTTTTATCACAATTGATCATCCTAAGAGGCTCAATGTCAGAGCCACAGAATAAGGCTTAAATTAGCCAGTTCCAGCACAAGCCATGACCTCAAGATGGGAGGTTTCATGGGTCCTCTCCTGGGAGACCACGCCTCAGCAGCCTAGGAGGCAGGTAAATAAGGAAATTTGCTTCAGGATAGCAGCAGTCCTAGGAGATGTGTCTCCCCACCCCAAGGTCTTCTTTGCTTTAGTTTCTCACCTTGCCTTTCAATAGGCCCTTGGGACCTAAGATCTTATTGAAAATATGTTTTCCCACATGAGCATCCACGGCTGACAGGGGGTCATCCAGAACATAGATGTCTGAATTCTGATAGATAGCTCTGGCCAGGCTAATCCGCTGCTTCTGACCCCCACTGAGATTTATACCCTGAAGAAGAAAATAATTTCTATTAAGCACTACTCCATAGTTCAGCCTTCACAGAGACTATTTATTAAGGAGGGGAAAGGAAGAAATTTGCCCCAATAAGGTATGAAGGACTTTAAACTCTTACAAGTTCCTCTATATAAATAAATAACTTTGATTCAAATAAATTACTTCAGGCCCAATTATTAAATATATGCCCAAATTACCATTTTCTATTATATGTTTACTTACGATTTTTGTTTCCTGCCCCGTAGGAATATAGAGCTAGACCAGGGCAGATTTTCTCTATTTTACTCATGGATGTAACTCCAGCACTTAAAATAGTATGTGGCACATAGTAGGTCCTCAGTAAATGTATGTTGAATTAATGAACAAAATCATTCTAGAGCCGTATTTTCATTAGTCTGCTAATATCTGAAGATCCATGTCCCCCAGAGACTGCTCTATTCATTGTTAGTGATAGGGAGGAAAGTTGAAAACACCCTAAATATGTTACCAGTTATGCTGTGACCACATAATGGATACAGTAGAGTCATTAAAAATCTATTTGTAAGAAAGGCATTCAATAACCTGAGAAAATCATTCACACTAAATTTCTAAGTGTGTGAAGGAGATTATCGGGACCTTTCTCTGGGCTTCACTCATATCCAGAGGTAGAGTCAGGACACCTAAGTTCTGGTCCTGCCTCTCTGCTCCTCCCCCTGTGAGGTCAGCCTTGGGCCAGGCACTGGTCAGTTAACCTCTCAGATCCTCATCAGCTTTCTTTTAGAGGACACAATTCCAATAGTTGCTTCCAGCTACAAAATTTTAAGTTTCAAATATTGTGTAAACTCGTGTTTTCTGGTATTTGTTCCAACCCGACTACCCAAACTGGCAAGCTCTTCTACTCCCATCCTCTTCACCATCCTCACTTTTTTTGTCTTCGCTATTTCTTCACCCTTTCAAGGTCCCTTGGGGTTCCAAGTACCTTCTCTCCAATCTCAGCCAGGTCTCCTCCAGGCAGCACTTCCAAGTCTTGGAGGAGGGCACAGGCTTCCAGAATCTGCTGGTATCTCTTTTCATCCAACTCTGATCCAAAAAGGATGTTGTCCCTTATGGTGCCATTCTGGATCCAGGATTGCTGCGGGACATAGGCTATGGTGCCCTACATGGGAAGGATCAGAGCACGTGACAGTTGTATCTCCAGAAAGGCAGGGTTGAAGGAGGGAATGGCAGGATGGGGAGGAAAAAACAGAACTTAGATTTGAAAAAATGAATGCTAGGCTAACTGAGCATCTGATATTTATAAATGTGCTTGTATTTATTGCACCAAACAGGGAGAAAGATTCGATATCCTATTCATCACTTAACCCCCCCCTTTTTTTATTTTTACTATCACTTTCTAGCCATGATCCTAAAAATTGGGGGATGAACGCACAAGCTGCTTCTAGAACAAGGTTTTAGTCAGACCCCAGTGAGTTTCCTAAGATCAACAGAGGGCTAACACTGACAGGGGAGATGATATAGATGACATTTTTAGGAAGAACCAAGAGATTTGAATTAGGGTGCCAGGCTGATGCATGAAGCAGATCATATCCAAAGAGAGATGGAGCCTGACAAAGGCCTGTGTTTGAGAATGAGCTCACTTATGAGGTAGCAAGAAAAAGCTTCCTAATATACCTGAAACTAATGTAACATGGTGTGTCAACTATAGTCAAACATTTTTTTGAAAAAGCTTCCCAAAAGAAGTTAGGAAACATGGGGCACCTGGTGGCTCAGTCGGTTAAACATCCGACTCAATTTCAGCTCAGGTCTTGATCTCAGGGTCATGAAATCAAGCCCTCCCCCACTCGCTCACATGCACTTTCTGTAAAATAAATAAATAAATCTTAAAAAAAAAAAAGGAGTTAGGAAATAGATTTTAATCTGTAGAGTCTGTTCTGCTATACTGCACGTTTATTTAATGTAAACTAGCTCAGAAGTGATTGGTAATCAGGGAATAATGTCAGTACAGTGTGGAAGAAGCATTAGTTCTTAATTTTCTAAGCATGTCAGTGTCAAGCAGAGGGGCAAGCTTTCTCATAATTAAAAAGAAATGCTTAGCAATATACGAAGTTCTTAAGGAAAAAAGCTAAAAAATCTACTGACATGCCTTTTTTTTTTGATGCAAATAGTGTCTGGTTAAATGATTCCAAGTCCTTATAATTTCCCCTAAATTTAACTCTCTGGGGAAGCAGAGAGTGCTAATAAAGATACTATGAAAAGATTTATTCTCTGTTAAAAAAAAATTGATGAAGATGTCTACACCCTCTATCAAATTTCTGTATTGGAAGCAAGTGCCCTCAAAGACCAAGCTCTCAAAGGAGGAGGAAGGTGGCCCAGGACTAACTGTGATGCTGAGTGTGATTTACAGTGCTGCTGTTTTCATTGTTGTTATTGTTATTGGTTTTGTTGGTACCTAGGTTACAAAATTATGGTTTTTTTTAAAGATTTTATTTATTTATGAGAGAGAGCACATGAGCAGAGGGAGGAGCAGTGGGAGGAGCCGAGGGAGGAGCAGTGGGAGGAGCAGACTCCCTACTGAGCAGGGAGCCCAACTTGGGGCTTGATCCTGGGACTCTGGGACCATGACCTGAGCTGAAGGCAGACGCTTACCCGATTGTGCCACCTAGGCACCCTGAAAGTTATGTAAGTTTTTAATGACACTTTAGAAACATAGATAAAGCAGAATTGCCTAAGATTATTTATTTGACAGAGAGAGAGAGAGAGAGAGCACAAGCAGGGGGAGCCACAGGCAGAGGCAGAGGGAGAAGCAGGCTTCCCGCCGAGCAGGGAGCCGGACGTGGGGCTTGATCCCAGGACCCCAGGATCAGGACCTGAGCTGAAGGCAGACGCTTAACCAACTGAGCCACCCAGGCGCCTCTACTTTGAAGGAAGAGAGCTCTATATAAGTTTTCAAACTGAAGTATACATATGGGAATCACCTGTGAACCTCATTAAAAATGCAGATTTTTAGAATCTACCCCAGAGTCTGAGTCTATGTGTGGAGTGGGGCAAGAATCTACAGTTAACAAGTCTAACAAATGTCTCTAAGACTGCACCTACAGCAAAACAACAACAGTGGTTATCAGAGTCTCCTCCTCAGAGCATTTTCCCAAACAAGAAAGCAGCACTAAGTGGCCCACATTTGAATGTCAGAACTCTTCTTGGCATCCTCTCTCACCTTGATGGTGATGTGCCCATGGACATTTTCCATTTCTCCCAGCATGGCTGACATCAAGGAGGACTTCCCAGAGCCCACAGTGCCTACCACAGCCACCAACTGGCCTGGCATAATGTCCAGGTTCACACTGAAAAAGAAGAGTATTTGAAGGAGATGAGGAGAGTTATTCAAGGGTAGTTCAGGCCACTTCTCAGACTATCCATGGGAAGTCTGGTATTAGGAAATTTTCCCTCAAGATTGGAAAATTTGTCTTGTATATAGAAGACTCTGAAGTGTTTAATACTTTTTTTTTAAGCTCTAAAGGGCTAGAGAGTAAATCCTAACTTACCCAACTATATAAGCTGTTTGTACCATTGTAGCTTTCAACTGGAAAAATTCTCTTAGCACCAACATGGTATCATTGAACAAGACCTTAATGAGAGTCTGGAGACCTGGGTTCGAGTCTCAACTCTGCTACTGCTAAGCTGTATGATCTTGGAAAGTCACTTCCTCTGAACTCTCATTTATGAGCTAATGGGGTTGGAATAGATCCGTGTTTCCCAAACTTGGCTATTCAATGAGAATAGCCATTCAGTGGGACACCTGCTGAAGGCACAGATTCCCTGCCCCGTCCCCTGGAGACCTGGCTGTGTCTGGCTGGGGAAGGGCACACACTGGGCGGGACTCCTAGAAACTCTGTGCCCACCCTATTTTTGAGTCCCTAGAATATTTGGAACATCAGGAACTTCTTCACAATCTTTCTGAACCCGCCCATTGCTAGTATAAGTCTAAAAGAAGTTCAGCTCAAAGTGGGAGCTCTGTCCAGTCTTCTCTCTGCAAAGGGAGGCTTTCAGGTTGGGAGGGTTCAGAGGAGGGGCTCCTGGCCTGATGCCTCCTGGGGCAAGTTCCAGAATCCATATCAAAGCCTGTAGGAATAAGAGAGAAGTGTGGCAAGTCCTAAGTGTAACAGGGAGAAGATAAGGTATGCTGATCTTTTGGGTTGGGAAGAAAAATCTGGCCTGCACAAGCTTCCTGGGGTATCACGTGTGCTATGTTCAGTGGAGTTGGGTGTATGCTATGTATCTCACCCTGTCTATACTATGTTTTCTCCTATCCAGACATCCTTATGATAAAGTTAAATTTATAAATTAGGCCCAGTAAGAGATTAACAATAACTAATAAGATGGAACAATTGGAACAATATACTGTCATAAAAGGTACGTGAATGTGGTCTTACTCTCTTGTGGTACTGCACTCACCCTTCTGATGATGATGCAAGAGGAGACAATGTCTATGTGAAGAGCTGAAGGGAGTGAATAACGTAGGCATTGTGACCTAGCATTAGGCTACTACTGACCTTCTGACTGTTGGTCAGAAGGAGGATCACCTCCTTCCAGACCAAGATTGACCGCAAGTAACCGAAACCATGGAGAACAAAAGTGTGGATAAGGGAACTCCTGGGCAAGGAGCAGCATGGCAAGAAAGGGCTGGCTTAGGGCAGAGGAGGTGGGATGTGGAAATGGGTTATTTAGATGTCAAACCCCAGATCTCAAGTTGAATCTTAGAGGCAACTCCCATTGTTCATTTTGGGGAAAGAAGCCATATTCTTGATTACTATTCTTGAATGAATGAATAAACTGAAGTGGGTTTCAGATTCTTGTGTGTATCCTTTACCACACCAGAGCCCCAGGCCACTTGCCAGCGCTGCGCTCCCTCCATCCACAATCCAGAGCACGAAAGCTTCGTGGGCCCTTTCGCTGGAGGTGCACAGTCCCACAGGAAGATGGCTGGTGGCAGAGGCCGTGATGGGGAAAGAGGCTCCGGAGTTTTGCCATCAGCTCGTCGCTCCAGGGGTTTAGCCTGCACTGATCTCTAACTGAACGTAGGCACATGGCCCATTTCCCATGTGCCCTATTATGTGGACTTCCCCAAGAACAGGACTGGCAAGGAGAATCCTGAAGAACAGCAGGATAGAAAGGAGGCAACTCACTCTCGGATGGTGGCTTCTGAGTCCTGGTCCCAGGTAAAGGAGGCCTCTGAGAACTGCACTGCTTTGTCTGTGGGGAAGAAGGCCCTCTCTTTTAGTCAGACAGACGTCCCCATGTGTCTGTCTGCCCCTTCTCAGCTCTCATGTGTCCCTCCTCACTTCCTTCCGCGGCTCCTGAGATCGGCTATCAGGTGCTGGCCCCTCCATTAACAGGAGTCAAAGGAAAGCTCCTAGGGTGAGACCAAAAGTGGCCTGCCAACAAAGGCCCTTTTGCTCAGATGTCCAAGCCTGTTAGGAACCCAGATTCCTGAGTTGCAGACACTCTGGGTCCACTCTCGGGCGCTCTGTTGCCTAGTGTCCTAGTAAATATTCCACCTCCAGATAGAAATCTGGCCACTCCCTGGACTCCAGACACGCAGCTCGGTCCAGTTTGTGGCTGCCCCCAGTCCTCAGATCTTCAGAACCTGCGTATGTTCTTCCCTCCAGCCTACCTTCCCCAATTCACATGCTTGGCTCCATCCTGACTTTTGCTTTCTAGATCTTTTGTAGGACTTCCTGCTTATCCCCAGGGTAGCTGGCCCAGCTTTGTTTAGCAATCTGGCTGAGCATGCTGTTCTAAATGAAAACATCATTTAAGGAAAAACAGTAAGCTTATTATGCAAATGTCGGTTCAAGGTAAACCCTCTAGCTCTCCCTGTCAATCAGTTGGCTGCCATTAAGCCCCTGAATAGCAAAGTGCCAGCGCTGTGAAGAAGCTTGGGGAGCAACCTCAGAACTCTTACCAAAATTGCAGTCACGGCGGCAAATGGCGGAGGGGTCCAAGTCATCCCCTCCCAGGTACTGTTCTAGCCGGTCTCTGGAAACGCTGGCCTAGAGCGGGACGCAAAGGAGCTGAAGAGTAAAATATCCAACGGCAAACACAAGCAGGGAGAGGATTTTGATTTTGTCATCGGCCCTGGATGTGGAAGCCGAGCGTCAACTTGCCGGGCTGCCCGCAGCTGATTCACCATATACCGCAGCCGGCACCTCTGGACGCCCACCAACGACTCAGCCACCCCGCAGCCTCGGGGGACAGAGGGCCCTTAAGATGTTCTGTGTCAGCCCTTTAGAAAACTCGGGGCTCAACTCTGTTGCCATCTCTCCAGTGTTTGGACCCAGTTCCAGAAACTGTCTTCTGCCTTCTTCTAAGACAAAAGCCTAACTTCTGTCTGGTTTTGATAACTGGGCCCCTGGGGTGCTCTTCTGTAAATGACTGAGTCCATGCCTTGGGCTCATCCGGGGTCCTAACCGAGCCACGACTGGGACCCTTTATAGAGGAATTGGCCATGGCACCACAGTGACCTTACAAATGTCCACACGGGCCAGGTTTAAACTGCAGCTGACCTAAGCATTGGCAGAACACCCTGTGGTCTCCCGAAACAGGAGAACTTGGGAGGATTCCCGGGAGGACATTTCTCACTTGCCTCCCTATCCCCAGGGAGCCTGCCAGGAGACGGTTTCTCATTGCCACCTGGGTTCTGGTGAAGTCGCGGACTCTCTGCCCCGCCGCCTCCTCTGAGCACAGCTGCTGCGTGGGTCAGCGCCTCAGACAGGAGCGCCGCACTGCCCGTGGTGCGTGGTCAGCTGGCCCCTTTCGTGTCGGGGTCAAACTGTGAGACAGGGAATGCGGGGAGCGGACACCTCTGCTGATCTTGCTTTTGCAATCTACGTGAGAAACTATCTGAATCTAAATGAGCCTGCTGTTTCTTCATCAGCCAAATTGGTAGGCCTTTCTTAACACCCTCCAGGACAGGGAGGTCTTAAACTCGTCATTCTTACGGCCTGAGCGGTCTGAAGGCAGCCAGCCCTGGGGTCGATGCACATCGCCACACTCCATCTTCCTGGCCCCCTCACTCTGGTCTACCACCTGCCCCGTGAACATCCTCCTGAGGTCTGGTACCTGGTCCATCTCACTGACTGTGCTCATTTTTCAGGACCTCAACATTCCCTCTGGCCCATCCGAGGCCTCCTGAACTCCAAACTCAGTTTCTGACAGCTCGAAGCTCAAGAACTGCATTCGGTTTTACCACCACATGGCTTCATGCAGAGAGAATATTTTCTTCCCCTTTGTGCCATATTTCCTGAATGCTGTATAAATACCCCAAAGCCTTGGATAAATGTGGGGAAAACTGGGCTGGGAAAAGGGCTTAGGAATGTTCCAGGTATCAGGGCTCGTTATCATCCTCTCACTAAATGCTTTCACAACTGTTGTCTCCCTGTGAGGTAGAGGAGATTGGTATGATTATCCCCATTTTATACTCAGATAAACTAGGGCTCAGACAGCTTGTGATTTTAATAAGATCAAACTTGGTCTCCAGAGACCAAACATCTCTCTAATTGAAAGTTCACCCACAGAAGCTAGAAGTGAGCTATGATAGGCCAGTCATTTTGGAATGCAAGGCTTTTAACCAGAGATAATCAGTTAGCAGTGAGAGATCCTACCCACCTGGAGAATGGAGGAGATTACCATGGGAAACATGCTCAGGGGAAAGCGCAGGATATTGAAGAGGGTGATGGAGGTGAAGGCCTTTTCCGCATCCAAAACATTATTGCTATCCACCAGAGCGTAAACTGAAAATGTGATCACAGACACCTGGAAAAGCAAGGTCATGAGGAATTCGTTCCTAAACAGGTTCAAGCAGCCTTATGCTTTCTCAGGAACAAAGTATATCAGAGTTGAAGGAGCCTTAGGGACGATTATCCCAACCTTCTTGTGTTACAGATGAGAAAACTGAGCCCAGAGAAGAGAAAATATCTTGCCTGGGGTCACAAGGTCAATTAACAGTATTGCTGGGACCATAGTTCAGGTCTCCCAGCTCCTATTTTGGTATTCCTGCCTGCTCTAGACCCACACAGTCTCCTCAAGAAGAGAAAATACTCTCCTCTGCAAACCATTGCTGGATACCACATTCACGTGGACCATCCTGGAGACTTGCTCTGGGCTGCCAGGCCACCATACTGTACACTAGGGTGAAACTAGAGCTGGGGGCATGAGGTAGGAATAGCAGCTTCAGGAAGTTGAGGAGGGGGCAGAGCTCCCTGGATCTCAGGGTTAGGCCTACAGGCACTGGGCAGTCAGTCTATCAAGAACAGACCTTCCTCTTCAGGAAGCCCACCCGACCCATTGATTCCTGTTACTCACCAGGACTGGAGTTAAGTATAAGAGAAACACGATTACAGACTGCATCTGCCCAAAAGTCAGCAGGTTCTTGAGTTCTTTCTTCCGAAGTTCGTGAACTTGGTTTTTGAATGAAGGTTCCCAAGCAAAATATTTCAGGATCTAATAGGATAGAAAACAGCACAGCTCACACTGTTGTCCCACAAGGACACCAGGGAGGTCTCATCCACCCAGATTTTAGGATATGTTCTCCAAACTGGGGTACGGAGGGTAGAAATCCAGATTATAAAGTATGATTATAGAAAGGTAGGTTGCATTTGTTGACAACCTGCTATGTACACAAACGGTTTATACACATTATCTTACTCAATCCTTGTAACAACCTTAGTGTGATCAATTGTCCCGGTTTGCGTGGGTCTAAGGGGTTGCTCAGGACATGGGGCTCTCAGAGTGCTAAGCCCAGAAAGTTCTGGGCAAACCAGGGAGAGTCCCCTACTTTTGTAGAATTATTGTATCAATTTTAGTGATAAGGAAACAGGCTGAAGAAGCTAGTTAACTTGCTCAAAGTTACCAAGCTAGCAAGTGTTAGAGCTGAGACTCCAAGCCAGGGCTAGCTTTTCATTTTACTACATTTAGCAGAAAGGCATATCAGAGAAAGATCAGGGAGTTAAAAGAGGCCTCTGCATCACAACACGTGTGGGGATGAGCCCTGGGTGTTATATGCAACAATGGACGGTTGAAGACTACATCAAAAACTAATGATGTACTATATGTCAAACATAATAATAATAAAAAAGAGGCCTCTGTTTCATTTTCAAAAAGTTTAGGGTAATGCTTAAATCCTTAAATTCAAAACAACACAAATATTAAATAATAACTTCTTGGTGACCTTTGCAGGAGGAAATGCACTATTTTGAAAGCTGGCCAATGGAGGGAAAGAAATAAGCATTTATCCTGCCTATCCTGTACGGGCTTTATTTTAGGGCAACCAACTAGGTGATTAAGATACTTCTTCATTATAGAATTCCAGCTAATCAATGCCAAAGGAATAATAGAATTAAAATTTCACTCTTTTGCAACTCCTAGTACTAGATCAAGGCAACCAACTTTTTCATGACCGTTTTCAACCTTGGCTGCATATTAGAATCTCTTGGGGAGCTTTAGAAATATATATATGCCTAGGCCTCAACCCCAGAGAGTCTAATTTAAATGGTTTGAATTAGGGCCCAAGCCTCAGTGGGTTTTACAAACTTCCCAGGGGGTCAAAATGTGCTGCCCAGGGCCATAAATGACCGCTCTGGGTGAAAGAATGGCAGGAAGCCTCATAAGGGGTCAATCAGGCTGACCACACCTGGACCCCTGCAGAGTACCACCTGAAAGTATCCTTCCTCCCTAGCCCCACTGAACAAACAAAACCAACAAAAAACCTATCTAATCAAGCCTCTAGATCTGATCACTAATTTGTAAGAAATATAGGAAATAAGACAACCTTGTTTCTCCAATAGGACAAAAAAAGATTAAAATTTAAAAAAAAACCATCAACAAAGGGAGTCTATTGTAGATTAAAAGCACTATCATATGCCACGTGTGGACATTTTTTGGATCCTTATTCCAATGAATTCATAGCAAACAAATGACATAGGAGGCAATTAGGAAAATTTAATGGTACCAAAAAATGACTAATTTTTTTTTTTAGGTGTGATAATGGTATTGTGGTTATGTTAAAAAATAAAGTCTTTTAGAAACACATACAATGCATTTATGAATGAAATGACAAGATATCTGGGATCTGCTCTAAGTATCACCTAGCAGAGCATGAAGAGGGTACACAGATGAAACAAGTTAGATCATGCTGATAATTGTTAGACATGGGTGAGAAGTCCATGGGGTTAATCAGATCATTCTCTCTACTTCTGTGTGCGTTTGACAATTTCTACAGTAAAACATAAAAACAAAACAAACCATTGAAGGTAAATAATACAGAAATCAAGATTCGAAAGAGGGCCTGAAACAGCTAGGAGGAGAAGCCGGAGACCTGGATACTTGTGGGCAGATGAGCGGGGAGGGGTCCTGCAACACGAACCCACTGCTGCTGCCATTTTACACGGAGGGCCATCCTCCCGCCGGGCTTCTCACCTTCATCCCACTGAGAATTTCATTCATGATCTTTAACCGTTTGTCTTTGTTCTTCATATTTTTTACCTGCCAGGGAAAAGTAAAACAAAACACACTTCCTCGTGAGAGGGTCCAGATTTGGCACGAATGCTAGGTCGTGCTGGCGGCACTGTGAATGTCACTTGGTAGGAACTTGAGGTGCCGAGTGATGGGATGCGTCTCTCCCCCACCCTCCTCTTTGCCCAGGCTGCTCCTGTCAACCCCGTCTTCGTTCTGATCCTTGAAACGTGCCAAGTTCATTTCCACCCCCACAGGCTTGGCCTGGCTTGGCCTCTTCCCAGGGTGTACTTCCCGAGGCTCGCTCCTTCATAGTCTGGCTCCTGCTACTCGGAGTTGAGCTCAAAGGTACCCTCCTCACAAGGCTTCCCTGACCCTGTAATCTAAAACCACCACCCACTCACGTGCTATCCTATCACCCTATTTCATTTTCTTCATAGTACTTATCATGACCCGATAGTTTTCTTGTGTACTTCTGTTGATGGCTTGACTCCCCACCCCAAGGAGAATGTAAGCTCCACAAGAGCAAAAGCATCATCTAATTTGCTGCCATATTCCCAGAATAGTATGTACAATAAATCTTTTAAAAAGAATTATTTGTAACTAAAGGAATGCAAAGTGAATGAGTGACTATATCACGTACACCATCAAGTCCTCCCACCCAACCTATGATTTCTGGCGGATCAAAGGACTGTCCACAGGGAGCCCTGCCCCCTGTAGTAGCAGGGCTGATTGCCAGGATTTAGGCTTAAAGTTTGGGTAACTCATGCATCTGCTCTGTATGATTGGTTTGTACTGCTATGATGGCGAAACAGGGCCAATCACCAGAACTCTAAGAACAGCCCTGGGGTACCCAGCTGCCTCAGTCAGTGAAGCGTGCAACTCTTGAACTCAGGGTTGTGGGTTTGAGCCCCACGTTGGGTGTAGACATTCCTTAAATTTTTTTTTTTTTTTAAAGACGCCTAGCAGAGCAGGGTAGAAGAGTTATGTGCAAGGTCCCTGGGCAGCTCTCCCCTCTCTAATTAGGCTCTGCCCTCTCATATGAATAAAGATGGAGTATATAAACCTTAAGAGTGGCCAAAAGATGAAAAGGGAAGATGGAGTAGGCCATGTTCATGTGGGATGGTGGAACATCTTCCATCAGCTTTGCCTGCCCCAACGCCCAAGAATTAGAGTAAGCCAAAGACTTTAGACTTTGAAGAAGGTGTGTATATCCCCAGGGTGACTCGGTTTCTTTACCTGAATAGCTCTACTCTTGGCAGCAAGTATCGCATTAACTGGGATTAGGAGTACCATCACCCCAACACCTGCCAAGATGGAGGGTCCCAGCTCTGCCCATAGGAAGTAGATAGATAAAGTAATCTGCAGAACATCTGACCACAGCAGATGAAAGTAGCTAGTCACATCCATGAGCTTCTGGGCATCCACAGACATCAGGTTCACTGTTTCTCCAATGGTGTACTGCTTCCTGGCCTGGTTGGATAGGGTCAGCGCCTATAGATAAAGATTGGAATTGGGATTTATGGACAAGGCCAACGAAAATGGGGAGTAAAAAGGAAACTCGGGAAGTGAGAACACAATAGAAGGATGGTCTCCATATGGACACAACTTTTCCCAGGGGCTCTGCCTTCTTGCCTCCAACTCTTACACACAGTGTTCTCTCGTTCTTGACTACTCTTTCAGGTTATTCCCACTTCCTTGAACCCCTTGCCACCCCCTCTCCAACACACGCATTTCTTTGCTCAGAAAATTCCTATTCTTTAGTGTCAGTTTAGATGGAATTCATTCAGAGAAGCCTTCCCCGGACTCCCAAGCTTGGGTTAGATGCCAGGACCTCCTGTGTACTCCCAGAACATTCTGGGCTTACCTTGGTCATTGCATTCATCACACTGAACTGTAATTGTTTCATTTTTCTACTCCACCAGATGTGAACTCTGTGGGGACAAGGGCTACATCTGTTCATTTCACTACTGTATCACATGGCACACAGTAGGGCCTCAGATACTGAAGGATGACAGGAAGGGAGGAATCACGTATTGATTCTGGCCCTTCAGACTTTGGGTATGGCAGTGTTATTTGGAGTCATGTTCTTATGAGGAAGTTGCAACCATTTCCAAGAAGGACAGAGATCTCAGAATGAAGAGGAGAGCTGCAGGTTCACACATTTGAAGCAAAACAATTTGTTTACTGTCAGGAATTTGCAGGCAATATCTAGATGCTGAATCATATAGCATGGGCTCCTGCTTTCATGTTAGAGAGATCAAAAGACTGATCTCCACAGGTCTGTCACTTACAACAATGCCTTGCACAAATGCACCCAGCCAAGGGACTTAGGGCCGGGGCACTGAAACCAGTTCACCCCATGCTCACCAAACCACCACCTGGCATGGGCTACATCTTCCTGGAAGAAGGAGAGCCTTCTAATTCCCACAAAAGATAGTGTGCGGACTAGGGGTGGTCCTAGGGATCCACCTCCATCCTCTTCCTAGAAGCTCTACTGTCATCTTAATCCACCAAGACATGCTTCTTTGGAACATAACAGGATTCTTGGTTATAGAGTAAAATGAGGGAAATTCTCTGAAATGTTAGGCCACTAAGGTTTTAGAGACATCAGTCCATTGCTATGTCTCCCTTTTGGTATGGGAGAGCAAAAACACCCCCTTCCCCAAAACAAACCAAAAAGCCAAACAAATTAATTACCCTTCAAGGTCATCATTTTTCTATTCTCAATAAAAATCTCAATACAGTAGAAAAGACATTAATTTAGTGCCAGGAGCCCTTATCTGAGGGCAAGACCTGGCTATGTGATTGTAGGTATTGAAATGACCTAAGCCTTACTTCTCTGTAAAATAGGGAGAATGCAGTTACTTCACAGGGCCATGAATTGATAATCGATATAAAAAAATGTTTCATAACATTTCATAAATGAAGCATTGTCTAAACATAGGAAATCAATTTTCAATTCTTAGTAGCGATATTTATTTGAATGAAAGTCTAATAGGGTTCCATTTTACAAATTCTTTATGGATTGTAACAGTTGTAAAACTTGGCATATATTAAGAATCAAAAATAGTGGGAATGAATCACCACAACTGTAAAAGTGTACATTCACAGAAATGGCTGATATAGCCTAGTTAGCGACCCTGTATCCTGCAAACAAGCAGAAATCCAGTATCTCCAAAAGAAATAAGGGGATTAAAAACTGGCGAGGGGGTGGGGTGGGGAGAGACAAATTCCAGTGTGAGGCTACTCAGGAGTTCAAAAGACTGGACCAGACTTCTGATCTAAAGACATTTTGGACTACCTGTCTGGGTCTCTGGACGAGTCAACATCTGCTCAGGGAAGACAATGACACATCAGTTTTAACAGACAAATGCAAAGGAGAAAACCAGGAACCATAACAGAGAAATCACTATGATGGAACACTCTAATGGTCCAAGAAAGAGAGGAAGAAAAGGCAATTGGTGTTTAATGTTCTATTCTATAAAAAGTCCTAGTTCCTCATGTATGAATTTTTTCCTCAGGCTTGTAGTCACTGATGGTAACTCCTCTATTCTCATTTCTTTTTATTTATTTTTTATTGAGATAGAATTGATTCTATTTTCAAGGGACAAAATATTTCACCTTGAATCTAGGACATAAGGAAAATACAGTGGATCTGAGAAAGTTAAACGTTAAAAGCAAACATCAGAGGGAAGATTAGCAAAATCATCATATAGAAATGGGAAAGTTCCCAAGTCTGCAGAACTCAGTAACCAGAGAGCATGTGTTTACAAAGTGAAAAAATGAGTCAGGCAGTCAGGCAGAGAAGGGGTGGGCAGATGCTAAAGATTAGAAAAAGCAGTCTCTAGGCAAAAGTGGGTCTGGGGAGATGGAGCCCTGGCCCACAGAGCATTCTAGTCTATGGCAAAATTGTCACCGAGATGGATGCACCAAGTCTTATGAACCCAGTTTCATGTAGTATCCAGTTTAAATGTTGGTGGTTTTAAGAGTTTGCCATGGGTCAGCTTCATTTCTGATCTTGCATTCTTTCCAATTTTAGTACATGTGCTGCCAAAGGGAGCACTCTAATCTTACATTCTTTTCCAACGTGTTCTCACTTTGTCAAGAGAGGCAAGAAGAGAGGGACAGGTATGCAAGCCTTCAAGGCTGAAAGGCAGATCCAGGGCGGAGACCAGCTTGCCGGGTTTCCTCTAGAGTACGTCCTCCCCTGCGTCCCTGAACACACACATGCCCTAGGTCTGTGAATCCACTTTTCCACAATTTGCAAAGAAAAATCCAAAGGAGGCTATCTGGTTAGTCAGAATCAAGTGTTAAGATCAGTTATCATTTCCATCAAATTTTTCTCGGTCTTGGAATAAATGCTCACATTTAAGGGGATTTTCTTCAGTGAGGTCTGACGCAAGCCACTCACCTTCTTATATATGGACGCCATGATGGTTGTCCGTACAGAGACACCCAGCTTGAAGCACATTTGAAAGTAGCACTGAAGGCAAAGAGACTGGATGAGGGCCACAACAAAGAAGAGGACTGAATAGAGATATGCGGTCCACACATATGTGTCTCGGTCATTTGTAAAGGAGATCAGCAATCTGCCAGAACAAAACCAAGTCATTGATGCCCATCAGGTCTCCAAGGACTCTTCACACTCTTCATGCACAGCCAGCTACCCTACCCCTGCCCTGTAGTTAACAAAAGTGACCAGAATTGTCCAAAGCTGTTGGAAGACCTGAACTCCACAGTTGTGCCGGTGCTCTTGCTTTTGCTTACAGGGCTAGCAGCAAGCAGCAAAAGGTTCGAGTTGATGACCCATGGCTGTGAGCAGGATAATGAATGAAATGCTCCTCACACATGCTGCTGCAAGGCTTTGGCCCTGCTTTGGCCCTGGTAAAAGAAGTTGTGTGGGAGAAGTGGATACGTTCTTGGACAAATCAAGCCTGAAAAGTAATTAAGACATGTATCCAATGCAAGTTAGAACTTCCCATAGAGGAGAATTCATCCCATAGATTCCAGCAGACTGTGAAGTCTTGTTATGATTAAGCTGAACCTCCCACCGAAGGCTGCGGCTGTAGAGATGGGGTTACAGACACCAGGTACAAGGCTGCCTTGCATTGTGCTGCCCGCCTCTTGGGCATGGCTCCTCCCATATCAGTTCTGTTTAACAAGAGCTCCTAACAAGTATCTGGCTTCCTGGGAGGGAAGGGATGTAGAAACGAGGGAAGACCTAGCATTTTAGATCCTGAAAACTGCCTTGTGCTTTTCATGAACACAACATGATAAGGTGGAAGAATATTATCAGCATTTTAAACAATGGGAATTTAATAATAAGCTCCTGCCTGCATATCCAAGGGGCCAGCAAGGAGGAGAGTGGCAGAGGAGGCCCTGAAGGGAGAGCCAAGGCCCAGGACTCACTTCAGCAGCTGAGGACTCAGAAACATGAGGAGGTCATGCACCAGCTTCAGGAGGAATGATTTCAAGAGCATGATGTAGAAAGTCTTGAAGAGAGTCTTGACCAACCAGGACTTGGGAAAGTCTTTTGTGGTCCCAGACTTCTTTTTTTTCTTTTTAACTTCTTCCTAGGTATAAAACCAAACACCAACAGTGCTTACAGAGCCATGTGGTGTAAAACTTCGTCTTGCACTGCTCGGCTCCAGAGTGTTAAGCCCCCGAGTCCTGTTGCTTTCTTTGTACAGATTTTGGTCTTCTCACTGCCTGGTCACCATCCGCCCTTTCAGCTGCCATCACTGGTTCCTTTCCCCCATCCTGATACTCCTAATCTATTTTGGGTGAGAAAACCAGACAACTAAGCTGGTGAGAATACCACATAAAAACAAAACAAAACAAAACAAAACAAAACAAAACAAAACAAAGAATAGACCCTAAGTAGGGGGCCTGCAGGGTAATCCCAGAGACTGAAAGGCATGGACATGAGAATATGTATTTTTGATACTCAGAGCCTTTTTGTTTGTTTCTGCTTGAGGTTGTTGTGGGATGTTATGGGTTGAGTTATGTCCCCCCAAAAGATGCTGAAACCCTTACCCCCAGTACCTCAGAATGTGCCTTTATTTGGAAATATGGTCTCTGCAGATGTAATCAAGCTGAGGTCCTTAGGGTGGGCCCTAGTCCAATAGGACTGGTGTCTTTATAAGAGAAGAGCCTCAGAGCCAGAGAGAAGATGGCCAGAGATTGGAGCGATGCCTCCACAAGCCAAAGAACAGCCCAACTAGAAGGTAAGAGAAGCAAGGAAGGTTTCTGCCCTCCGGGTTTTGGAAGGAGCGTGGCCCTGCTGATACTTTGATTTGGGGCTTCTGGCTTCCTACCTGTGAAACAGCACATTTGTTTTAGGCCATGCTGCTAGCGGTACTTTGTGAGGGCACAACTTCCACTGTCCCATCCGAGCATCCAGTACCGGGGCATTCCCGCTCCCTCACCAGCCTCTTCCTCTTCCTGTGACCTGGCCTCTTCATTACATTCTCCAGGGGCCCATTAGGCCCCCAATTCAGCTTCTCAGCCTTAGTTTCCAGGTTTTTCTACCAGTGACATCCTCTTGTAACTTTGTCACTGAGACCCCATCTGATCAGTCTCTCTTGCCCGGGCAACTGCCCCAGCCTGTCCCCCAGCTTCTATTCTTGCCCCCCAACCATCTGTCCTCCTGGCGGCAGCCCAAACATGCTTTTAAAAGTACAAATCTGATCCCATTACTCTTCTGTTCAAAACCTTCCACTGGCTTCCCATCCTTCGTAAAATAAAATCCAGACTCCTTACCATGGTCCACAAGGGTCTACACAGCATGGTCCCTATCCACTGCCCTGAGCACCCCCTACTCAGCCTCTCTGTCCATGCCCCAGGACCTTCTTGCAGTTCTCTGAACAAACTGTGTTCCCTTAGCCTCACACCACTGCTCCCTTGGACGGGATTACACTGCCTTCTTTTTTTTTTTTTAAGATTTTATTTATTTATTTGACAGAGAGAGAGAGAGAGCGAGAGCAGGAACACAGTGGGGGAGTGGGAGAGGGAAAAGCAGGCTTCCCGTGGAGCAGGGAGCCAACGCAGGGCTCGATCCCAGGACCCTGGGATCATGAGCTGAGCCAAAGGCAGACGCTTAACGACTGAGCCACCCAGGCGCCCCTACACTGCCTTCTGATGGTCCCCAAGGTGGGCTCTTCTCAGACTTTGGGTCTCTGCTCAAGTGACACCTCCTCTGAGAAGTCTCTCCTACGACCCTAAAGGCACTTCACTGCAAAGACATTAACATGTTTTATACATTCTTAATAACATGTATTACTCTCAGAGAGTAACCTGTATTGGTTTATTATTTTCCAGCTCTCTAAAGAGGACTCTTTCAGGCTATTCCTTGTACCCAGTGCCCAGAATAGTCTGACACTTGGTACTTAATACTTTTGAGTGAATAAATAAGTGAATTAGCTGCTAGTGCTAAAGCCCACCAAAGTGCAACTTCTGGTAATGCTAAGGTACTATTTTTCTATTTTTTTTTTAAGATTATTTGACAGAGAGAGAAAGAGAGGCAGAGGAAGAGGGAGAAGCAGGCTCCCCGCTGAGCAGGGAGCCCGATGCGGGACTCGATCCCAGGACCCTGGGATCATGACCTGAGCCGAAGGCAGATGCTCAATGGACTGAGCCACCAAGGTGCCCCCTATTTTTCTATTTTTAAAGATATGGAAAATTTCAAATATACCCCAAAAGAGAGAGAACAGCACATTCTACCCAAATGTATCCACCACTAAGGTATTATTAGTATTATAACTACTACAAATAACATAAAATGCACTGCAGTGTATACAGGGCTATCAAAATATAAGGACAGAATCACTAGGACACGGATATCCTCATGCCTGAAACCTAGAGCACATTCACACAGACACTCATGGGAATGTTACCAGGACAATGATATCTTGGCTTTGACTCTGATTCTTGTTCAAGCCATGCAGCCCATCTCCAGAGCCCCTCCAGGCCTTCCTCCGCTGCCGTCCCCGGAGCGCCTTCCTGGCCTTCTGCAGCTCTCCTACCATATGTTTTTCAAACGTGCTGACCAGTGCCTTGGTTTTAATCTCTTCATCAACATCCCAGACATCTTCAAGTGTCAGAGGTTGCTTGTAGCCTTTCATAATGATGCTGGAACCAGAGCGATCCACAGGCTGAGACCCTACAGGCTGGGTCAGGGGCAGTCCCCTTGCTGCTTCTGTCAAAACCTGCCCCCCCCCCCCCAGTTCAGAGATGGAGGGACAAAGGATGGGAGGAGGCCCATTGCTCCATCTCCTGGCCCTTTACACTTGAAAGAGGCGTGGGGAGGGTGGAAAACGGATGGGAGAGGTGATGGAATGTGGAATAAGACGAGAAGGGCAAGAGGAGCAGTGCGACTGAATTAAAAGCCAGAAGAGCATCACGTCCTCCTGCCCTTTCCTCCTCGAACACTGGCTGCCTCTCTGCATCGGCATCTCCCTGAGGGGCCTTCATGATGCCCTTAAGGAACTGAGCAGCCCTGGAGGCCGCCTCTATGCTCTCTCTCGAGATCAGGGCCCACCAACCTGGTGTTTGAGAACATGGATACAAAATAAATTACATCTTTATTTTCACCAGCTTCTAACTGAAATCTAGCCTTTCCTTAGAACATGAATGGAGGCAACCAGACAGCTGGAAACAGGACTGCACATTCCTCTGACACCAGGGGACACCGCAGTGTTTTCATGGTACATGTACACTCAGGGCTACTTTGAGATTGTGGTCATTATTAGCCCTATCGCTCCTTCACTAGATCTCGTCATTTAACATGTTTGTAAAGAAGCGCTTGGGTTACATCACAAATTTGTTTTTGTTTTTTTATTTAAGTGATTTTATTTCAATATATTTGGTTTCCTTTGTAACCTGTGTCTTTTTCTTTATGTGCTGAAATCATTATCTGAGAAGGGGTTCACAGGCAGGAGCAGCTGCCAAGGGCTCCATAGAACTACAAAGGCCAAGAGAGCTTGCTGCAGATCCTTTGGTAGCCCAGGCCAGCTGGTGCATCTCTTACCCTTCAAATTGTGACACACTGCCCACCCCCAAACGTCCCTCTTCTTATCCTTCTGCCTTTTTCCTAACATCCTTCCTTTTCCCCATGGAACCCCCAGGCCACCAAGAGCAAAGCCCCCTCCATCCTCTCCTCCACATCTCAGTCTGAAATAAATAGATCTATTAAGTCAACATTCTCAGACTCCAAGTAGAGGAGAAATGGAGGCCTTGGGAAGCATTTTTTAAATTAATAATTCCATCACTTTCAGAAGAATGAGGGGGTAGGGATAGGGACAACCCACACTCCAGGCATTTCTTACCTGTCATACCAACTAAATGTAATGCTACTCAGAAATGAGGCTGTGAATGATGGATTCTGCAAGACACACACACACAAAATCAAAAGTAAATCAGCTTGAAACAGGAACTTTGTGGGACTCTAAAATTGGAAACTGACTTTTTCTAGCTATGCTTTGCTAAAAAGTAGACATAAGACTGAAGTAGACTGAACAACATAGGTTTATCTGGAGACCCTAAAGTCACCAGGAAAAATAAGATTTTCTGGCATAGGTAGGTGAATGAATTGTCCAGGCTGAAGATTGGCAGGTCAATGTAAAAGTATTTCCATACTCATAAAAGAGTATTTCTGTACGCTAGCCACTTTTGGTTTCCTTAAGCCATAAATGGTCCACACGGCTATATTCTGGGCTAGTGGGACCCCCATGAGGCCTAGGCATCTCAAAGTTACATGTGTCAAAATACCATCCAAAGAAATAATACACGAGATGGGCATATTTAGGGTCTCACAGTTGATGAGGCATCTTTTTCTGAAAATGCTGAAAGGATCAGGATCAGGATCTGCAGTGCATAGCAGATGAAGAACAGGCAGGAATAGGCCAGGTTAGAATTGCTGCCCTATGGGGAGGAAAAACAACAACAAAAAACAAAGAAAATGAGCCTTTTTCCAAATTAAGTCTAAATGGCCCACATAGGTCAATGCTTGTGATTGAAGCCTATCATCAAATCCCCTAAACAAATTCTATCCCAGAGTTCAACTGACTCTCTGCCATTCGCTCTTAGAAGTTGATCACCACTACCTTCTCAAGTCACCCTCTCTTTCCTCCTTACCTTTAAGAGTGTCCGGATCAGAGTCTGTAATTGGAAAATGCCACAGAGTATTGAGAGAATCCAGAACAGGGAGAGGAACCAAGAATCCTTCTGCATGCACCATCGCCTGCTATGTTGGATCAACAAAACCAGGAGCTGGAGAGAAATTCACAAGTTCTGAAAAATACTGTCACCAAGGATGAGAGGCAAGAAAGAGGCCAGAGAGACAGGGAAAGAATGGTGGGTTAGAGGAGGAGATTGTTAGAACTAATCTGGCCAAGCAGAAAACACACAAATGCCAAGTTGTAGACTTCCTCCCTGATACAATCCAACTTCTTCTTTTAGGGCATCCGTGCTCTTCCTGGGAATCCCTTCCCCACCCCATCTCCCCATCACACTTGGGTGGGGAGTTAGCCAAGAAGACAGAGGGTCACCTTCTGCATTTAATGGAGTTACTTTGGGAGACAGAAAAGTCTTTTCAAGACCCAAGGAAGTTAATTTCAGGTGCTGCAGTAGTCCACCTGGGAGGCAGTTTCTGCTGGACAGGTGCAACTTGTCTATGACATTTTCTAATAATATCAAACTAAGCAATAAAAAAAAAGCTTGCCTTGTAACATCTCACTTAAATATAATAAGTGTTCGTTTCCTAGACTCAGTGCTGAGTTTGTAAACTAACATTCTGAAAACAAAGCCACGATTAGTAGCATTTGTTCATTTCTGTGCTATAGATATTACTACCGTGGTAGATTTCAAGCCCCAACACACTGTCACTAAACACAGCATTGGGAAGAAATGCACACACAATGGCTGACCATTGCCCTATGGGGATATAGGCCCATAGATACCAGGCATTCTGATTTTTCAAGAAAGTTTAGATAATCCAAATAGTTATGTGGCATCTTCCTCTTTTAAAATGGTAGCAACTAATTCAGTTGTTTTTATTTATTTATTTTTAATTCAGTTGTTTTTAAAACACTGTGCAGGCCTCCCCAAAAACCAAGCCTGCAGGAGAGAGAGCAGCTTCTGTTATCGAGTTTATACAAACAACTCTAGACTCAGGGATCCATTGATGAGTCATTAGTCAATTTAAGAATAATATTTACAGCATTTAGAAAATTCTTTTACATCAAGAAACTTGGCTTTCATGTGTGTATATGTATATTTATTTATTTATTTTTTACTTTCCAAATACTGTTTACTTCACTGAAGCCTGGAGGCAGGCAAAGGGTGTGTGAATGTTTGGGACACCAAGTCTAGGACTGCATGTTGACAACGGTGACATACAGGGCCATAGAGTGCTGTCCAGCTGCCCAGGGAACAGAGATGGACAAAGGTCTCCATGACAAAGGCCTCACAGATGCTAAGGAACATCAGTAGGAGTACTGATGGCTGAGAAGTGAGGTATGGGTGGTAGCTTGTTATCATCCAGACCTGGGCAGATGAGATGATGTAATGGACCAGACTGATATTGGAGTCCATGCTCTTCTGGATGTCCTTCCAGTCAAACTCCATGCCCTGGGCTCCAACTCAGATGGGATGCAGTGGGACATAATGAGCGTGGCCATGGCCCAGCCTAGGGCAGTAACATGATCTTGTATTCCCCCTTGCATGTTTGCAAGGACATGACAAGGTTTAGGCCTAACAGGCCTGCCACATCCACGTTGACCTTCATGACACCCCGATGAAGTCAGGGATGCCACCTTCCCAGGTGGGGAAAAACAAGGCCAGGAATAGCATCTTGCACAGCTGCATGAAGAGGTAGGTGACCCTGGCCTGCACGCACTTCCAGAAGGCATTGCACTCAGGCCACAGTGCTTGTAGGTGATGAAGTAGAGGAAGTAGGCCAGGGTGAACCATACCAGAAGTGGCACAGGGTCATGGCACTGACCTCCTGGGCCTGCCAGAGCGTAGGTCTCTGCCTCGGCTGGCCTGCCACTCACTCATGTATAATTATTAGGTGGAAAGATAGGAGGGCATAAGATACATATCTTAGGCATCAAAGTTAGTATTTACACTAGGGAGAAGGATCTATAAGTTAGTGTTCAAAAGAATATACAAAACTAAAATTTGATTCAACCCCATTACAACCAAGTTTTGCCTCATCATAGGCCCCTCAAAAAAGGTAGATGAAATTGACTTAATTTTATTCCAAAAGAGTACATTTCAACTAGATAACTATGAATAGGAAGAGGGAAGAGGATAAACAGGGCAGGAGTGGGGGTAGGCCTTACCCATGTGCCCAGGTAAAGGCTTGGATTGGTGTATCTAATGGCAGGGACCGTGGCTTGTCCAGAGTCTTCTGTGAGTACAAGGGCCAGCTCTATGGCTGCTAGAATAAGAAGAAACCCAACAAGCACCTGAGAAGGAAAAAGACCACTGTTAAGAGGATATCATGCTTTAGAATAGAATGGTTCCTGATAATAGATGAAGTTCAATGTATGCTAGGATAGGTTTTTGAGGAATGCTGAGTGTGATGGTTTTAAACTATGTTCACAAATTCTTTGATATTCCTCCCCTCAAAAAGTAGATCTTGGTACCCCTCCCCTTGAGTGCGAGCATTAACTTAGTGATTCAATTCTAAAGAATAGAATATGGTAGAAGGTCATAAAAAACAAGATGCCTGCCCCATTCTCTTTCTCAGATCACTCACTTCAGGAAAAGCTATCAGTGCCATCGTGAGGACACTCCAGTAGCTCTATGGAGAGATCCACTTGGTAAGTAACTGAGGCCTCTTGCCAACAGCCATGTGAATGAGTCATCTTAGAATTAGATGCTCTAGCTCCAGTCAAGCCTTCAGATGACCTTAGTCTCTGCTAGCATATCAGCTGCAAGGCCATGAGAAACCCTGAAGCAGAACCCAGGGAAGCAGCTCCCAAATTTCTGATCCATGGAAAATGTACGAAATGTGGTTTTTTTAATTGCTAAGTTTTGGAGTAATTTGTTATACAACAATAGGTAACTAATAAAAATAGATTGAAAAAGGGAGCCCCCTTACCCCAATTGGGATTTCCAGTTTCCTTGGTCATATTCCCATTTCCTTGATTATTCCCAGCCTCTTCCCCAGACAACGTTTGAAGTTAATGTTGCAAACAATTGTGACTATGTCACCCTAGGAGGACTCCAAGCCAATCAATATTTGTCCTATGAGTTCATAAGACATGCTACACATTGTATTATTCTAAAGCATCACCCCCACCCATCAGGATAAAAAATTACTACTTCCAGTGAGGAGGTCCACCAGAATCTTAGGCCTCAAAATGAGGATCTTTAGGACCATCTCCCTTACCCCCATCTCTTCAACTCCCATCCATCTATCCCTACTCATTCCCATGTCTCATTCATCCAGAATGGTTCAGGCAGAAATACTGGGCTGCTTGTAATGAAAACCAACCAGTGAGGGAGATGAATGCATCTGTAGTAGGACTAGTGTGGTTATTTAGCAAGGCATAAAGTCAAAGACATGTTGATAAAGAGAATGCGTTTCTCAAGCACATAATATACTATATTGTGCTTTCTTACATGACACTGAGGTTTTTTCTGGAAAAAAATAACAGCTTTTGAAGTGGTAAGATATGTTTGCCTTTAGGTAAATTGGGCATAAAATAGAGCAAGGTGGAGCTAAGGCACCCAGTCAAGGAAGACTTGAGGAGAACAGGTGAAGAGACTACTAACCAGCTCCCTAGGCCAAGGAAAAAGAATAGGCCTTGCCACAGGCTTCCATATATTAAACTCTTACATATTGATTAGAAATATACTGAGCAATTCATATCAAAAAGAACAATTTACATTATAAGGAACTCCTACAAAGCATTTCAAGATGAAAACAAACAATCCAGTGCAAAAGGCATAGAATGGAAAATTTAAAGAAAAAAAAAACATGGCTTTTAAACATAGGAACAGATGCTTAACCTGATAATTAGTGCATTTTCAAATTATAACGATATACCATTTTTCACTTAACTGCTTAGCAAATATCAAAAAGTTTGATAAAAAGTTGGTGAGACTGAGGAAAAAACTCTATGGAGGATAATTTTCACCATTTACAAAAGTTTAATATACTCTTCACCATAACTTCGTTTGTAGGAATTTATGCTACCGACACAGGTAAAAATGTTGTTTACTGCAGCATTACCTATGATGACAGAAGGTTAAAAACCACCTAAATTTCTGTTACGTAGGGCACATAAGTTATGGTACACCCAAATAACTGCATCACGAGTACTCATTAGAAAGCAGATTTTTAGGTCCTAAAATGGAGGGATCTTCAAGACATGGACACTAACGTAAGACTCTAAATTCGTGTAAAGAAAAGTAGGCATTTTTATAAACATAGATTATCTCTGGAAGTATATACAAGGAACTAGTGTCAATGGTTGCTAATTCAGACAAGAATGAGTGACTAGAATACCATGTACCTTTTGTACATTTTGAGTTGTAATCCTGATTTATTCAAAAGATTAAAGTTAACTGTAGTGGAATACTACTCAGCCATCAAAAAAAAATCTTGCCATTTGCAATGATGTGGATGGAACTAGAGGGTATTATGCTAAGTGAAATAAGTCAGTCAGAGAAAGGCAATTATCATATGATCTCACTCATATGTGGAATTTAAGAAACAAAACAGAGGATCATACGGGAAGAGAGGAAAAAAATAAAACAAAACCAGAGAGGGAGAAAAACCATAAGAAACTCTTAATCATAGGAAACAAACTGAGGGTTGCTGGAGGGGAGGGAGGTGGAGGGATGGGGTAACTGGATGATAGATCTTAAGGAGGGCACTTGATGTAATGAGCACTCAGTATTATATAAGATTGATGAATCACTGACCTCTACCTCTGAAACTAATAATACATTATATGCCAATTAATTGAATTTAAATTTTAAAAAAGTATATTTGAAAAAAATGTTAAATACAGTAACATGCCCATTTTAAAAAATGAGCAAGTGATGTGGACAATTCATAAATATGCTCAACCAATTAAACATCAATTGCATTAGTACTTCTAGAAATGCAAAGTGAAACAATAGGATGCCATTTTTACATATAAAAGAAAAATAGGTTAGACCCAGTGCTGGCAAGGGTGCAGAGACAAACTTTAACACACTTTTGGTGAGAATATAAATCGGCAAAAAGCTTCCTAAATGATAAATATTTTCCAATTTTTCAAAAGCCTAAACTACTCACATTCTTTGATATAGTCATTCTACTCCTAGGAAGCCATTCTAAGGAAATACTCTGAATTTCAGGCAAATACTTATGCACTGAATGTTAACCAGAGTCTTAGTTTTAGTAGTAAAGTATTTATAAAACCTAAAATAACCCAAAACAGTGGTGGAGAGGTTTGTTGGGAGGAATTAATGCTGCAAGAGTTGTTAAAATAAGTTATGGTATTCTCATGTGATGAACTATTATGTAGCTATTAGAAGGTGGAGGAGGGTTGGTAATGTATCCTCCAGACTGAGAAGGTGCTTTCATATGGAAAAACGATGCAAGCCACTCTATACCATTTACACAGTATTATTCAGTTAACTTACCGACAGGGGTAATCAGGTAGGTGGATGGATGTACAACAAAGGGCACTATGCAGCTATTTTCCACCCCAAATTCCCCCCGCTCATTTTCCCCAGCCACCCAGTCCTTAATCTCCAGCTTTCATAGAGCGAGGGGCATGCTGGTGAGGTCACAGGGTAGTTATCTGAAGTGGTACTACCTCTGCACCAGATGGCTCTCTACTAGTTATCTGCAGTAGCCAGAGGGGAGAACAAATGGAGGGCCAAAGACAGAGTCAGTGTTGTCTACACTCCTACATTCCATCCCCAACATCTTTATGGCCCACACAATCCCTGCACAGCATACTTCACTATGACCCTAGAGCCAGATTGCAGGAGATGACTTGCATTCCTAGGTCACAGCAGCAATACAAACAGCAATGCAAGATCCCCCAGGCCCGGTAAAGGGGTCCTTTCCTCAGACCCAACAGTTGAAGCGACTGTGAATTTCAACCCAAGAGGTAGCCCATGACAGGAAGATATTTCCTGATGCAACAGGAGGGAACATCAGCAATGCTAAGCTCAAGAGACAAATGCTTTATGGGCAATAGACATGGAAAATCTTATTTCAGCAATAACCTAGTAGCTGTTTTGGCCCCATGAGCCGATACCACCCCTGCTTTTCATCATTCCTCATTCTGGAGAGATGGGGTGACAACCACCCTAGCTTCTTCCTGCTGAAAATGGGTATAGATCAGAATTTGAAGAATGAAACAGCCTTGCATCCAATTAAAGATATTCCTTAGTAGTAAGTTGAACCCCCACCCTTCATAGAGCCATTATTTTGGAACTTTCACGGGTGGTTGTAGCATCTTATTCTATATTTCACATCAGGGTCGATTAGGTCAGTTCAATTAAACAGTGAGTGGGGTCATTTCAGGAGGCGGTCCTGCAGGTGGACTTTCAAAGTCAGGTCCATAGTATGCAAGCAATCTGGTAGATAAGTAGCCAGATATACAAGGAAACCAGAATAATTCAGAATCCAGGCTAGTTTTATAGGTAAACAATAAACATTCAAGACAATCAGAACTAGAATCTAATAGCCATAAAGATATGTTACTGAAACATTTTTTTTCCTCTCTAAAAATCACCCTCAAAGGCAGCCAAGTTAAGACTAAGTTGTTTATAAACCAAGCCCAGTTTTAACTTGGCCTATTTACGTAAGTGCAGCAAGAATAGTGACTGGCCATTTAAGTTCTTTTAAATTTGGTTTGTGGGAACTTTTTTTTTCCCCCAAGATTTTATTTATTCATTTGAGAGAGAGAGAGAGAGAGAGAGAGGAAGGAAGGGAAAGGGAAAGAGAATCTGAAGCAGACTCCTCACTGAGTGCAGAGCCCAAAGGGGGGCTTGATCCACAACGGCGAGATCATGACCTGAGCCAAAACCAAGAGTCAGGCCTTTAAACTGACTGAGCCACCCAGGTGCCCCTGCTGGAACTTTTCTTTCTTTTTTTTTTTTAAATTTTTTTATTGTTATGTTAATCCCATACATTACATCATTAGTTTTAGATATAGTGTTCCATGATTCATTGTTTGTGCATAACACCCAGTGCTCCATGCAGAACGTGCCCTCCTCAATACCCATCACCAGGCTAACCCATCCTCCCAACCCCCTCCCCTCTAGAACCCTCAGTTTGTTTTTCAGAGTTGCTGGAACTTTTCATAAGGAATTTCAGATTGTGCCTTAAACAGCCTTTTGAGGCCAAGAGCCAAGCCAAATACTTGATATTAATTCCCCTGCAATGCTTATAGATTTGGGTTACTTCCTCTCTTCCCCAAAATCTTGTGAACTTGCCGGGAAGTGACCTTCCTTACTTATCTGGTAAGGCTCCCAGGAACCCTATATGGAACGTACCAGGCTGATTTTTTTTTTTTTTTTTTCTCCAACGGTCATTCATTGGCTCCATCAAGTCAACCTTAGTTCCTTCAAGCTGTCTGGTCACATCTGAGTCTATGCAGGTCTCTCTCAAATAGGACACTCCAGTCAAGGCCTTGGTAATACAACCAGTCATTCCAACAGTGTCGTGTTACAAGGAAAACATTCTTATTGAACTTCTACAAATAAGTATAATTGATTTCCCTTCAGACAGATTGTCCTGGTTTCACTTAAGGCAGCCACCAGAGCAGCTACTGCAGCATTGGGTTGATTGATCATAGGGGCAAGGACAGATCCTAAGGTCCTGCACGATGCCCCAGGGGTCCTTTAGTCTCCCGGTATCCCACGGTCGTAACACCCAAGCTACCACCCCCTCTCGGCCCTTTTGCTTAAAGTGGCTCTTCAGCTCCACTAATTTAGTTGCAGAATATTCCCTCAGTCGCCGACTAGTGGGAATTTCCTCTCGGTCATCTCCAGTACATTGTATTGTTTTTTGAATGACTACAGTATGGGCAATTTGGAAAAAACAAAAACCCCTTTGAAATGGTGGAAACGAAAACTGGTAACTCAGTGAAGTGGATGAATAGTCTTGCATTTTAAAAGCTTATGGAGGGGTGGCTGGGTGGCTCAGTCGTTAAGCGTCTGCCTTCGGCTCAAGTCACAATCCCAGGGTCCTGGGATTGAGCCCCGCATCGGGCTCCCTGCTCCGTGGGGAGTCTGCTTCTCACTCGCCCTGTGCCCCTCCCCCCACTTGTGCTCCCTCTTTCATAAATAAAAATCTAAGAAAAAAAAGAGATGAGGAAAGCTTGAAAACATTTTGCTATGTTAAATAAGTCAGGTGCTAAAGGCTACATAGTATATAATTCCATTATATGAAATGTTCTGAATAGGCAAACCCATAGACAGAAAGTAGATTAGCAGTTGCTCAGGCTTAAGGGAGAGGGATGACAGGGGAGGGAATGGGTTGTTACTGCCTAATAGGTACTGAGTTTCTTTTTGGAGTAATGAAGCTATTCTGGAATTAGAGGTTATGGTCACACATTTTTGTGAGTCTACTAAAAACCACTGAAATGTACACTTTAAACAGGTGTGTTTTATGGTATGTAGACTGTATATCAATAGAGCTATTTTTTTTAAGTGGTATATAGGAGTGTCTGCTATCTTTATCTGCCTCTGGACAGACTTGAGGGTGTGATACCTGGAGCTGCTGCAGCCATCCTGCAATCATGTGTTAGCTTAATAACTGGCTTGACAGGCTGAGCCAGTCAGAAAAAAGATGAAAATAATCAGCTATCTGCTGAGGTTGTTGAGCTTCTAAAGTAGTAAGTCCTGGGGCTGCACTGCTTCTGGTCTTCTTGTTATGTAAGAGAATCAATTCTTTATTGTCTCAGCTAACAGGTATGACTTGCAGGTGAGATCTTGCACTGACAGAAATCTATTCTTTGTGGTCAGCCCCAGCTGCGAGTAAGACTGGAAAAAAAGGACCGAAATCAGAGTCTTAATTGAAGTTCAGAGTAAACGCGTCTTCATTCAGCAGGCATGCAGTAAGGGTGGAGAAGTCCCGAAGCTCTTGGGAGAAGCCAGAAGCTCCCACAGTTGTCCAGGACTCAGAGCTCAAAGGCAGTCCTCCCCGCAAGAGGCCAGCTTGGGGGGAGCTGACTTACAGAATGGCAGAGGGGTCTACTCCAGTCACATATATTCATTAACTTAGTCCTTTGCTTATAAATGCAAAAAGAACACTAATAACATAAGAAAGTTGAGAAAAACCAATACCAACAAAGAAGATAGCCAAGATAATTAAACAGAACAACTGATTCTGGGATAAAACAAACAAATTATTAAATGAACAGAAGATACTTTTAAATTATTTTAAAATTAATGTCCTAAGAGGGATCTGAGAAGACAGTGCATCCATTAATAGGTTGATGTTTTAAAAAAGGTATATTCCGAAATTAAGGATAATTCTTAGAAATCAAACCCATGATTGCAAAAATAAAGGCTCTTTAGGATGACTGAAAGAAAAGGAATTGGGGAATATCGCAGAACATAAGTGAAAATGAAAAAGAAATTTAAAAAAGAGAGAAGTTGAGAAGGAAAATCAATTCAGTGTCCAAAATCCACCTAAAAGAAGTTCTAAAGAGATGGAATTTCAAAATTGGAGGTAAGAAAGTAAACGAAGTAATATATGAAAATTTCTCAGAGATAAGAAAGACATGAGTCTTTAGGTTGAAAGTGTTGAACCCATTGCATGAGAAAAGACCCATCTAAACAGACTCTCATGAAATTTCAGGACGTCAAGAATAAAGAGGATAAAACCTTCTACAGAAGATAACTCAGTAGCACAGGATGTTGGGGAGCAATATAGCAACATTTTCAGAGTTAAAAAAATGTTTTTGAAGCTAGCATTCCATATCCAGATGAATATTTTCAGAAAGCAAGGACTTTGAGATTTATTTATTGTTGCTCTCTCTGAAAATTTTATATGAGGATCTTCTTCAGATCCAAGAAATGTGGGGGCACTAATTCTCTCATTTTACACAAAGAGGTATCAAGATGTAGAATCTAAAATTGATGGCAGATTATTTTTAGGAATAAGGGTAACCAACAGAAGAACTGAAAACAATCATACAAAATTAAAAGACTGAGAGAAAGAGGGGAAGAAGAAAAGAAAGGTGAGGGTAGGGCCAATGAACTGAATTCCTTGTCTTTCACAGAGGGCAGAAATAGATCTTTTTTAAAGGTGTTAGATCAAGAAATACAGGTACGAACACATTATTTGCAGATACAGAGGTAACCATCAAAATAATTTTAAATGAAGGCCTCTGGAGAATGGTACTGGGAGATAGAAGGGTGAGAAAGAGACTTTTACTTTTCATTTCCTGTTTCTTTGTTCAGTTTTTTTTTTTTTTTTTGAGTGGCAGGAAACATACCAAAATGTTAATAGGAGTATGCAGAGTGATAACAATGATCAATGGATTCAATTGGCTTCCTATTTCTAGAGTTTCCGAACTTTCTACAATAACCATGCATTATTTTTTTTTAAGATTTTATTTATTTGTTTTACAGAGAGAGCGCGAGAGAGAGAGAGAGAGAGAGAGAGAGAGAGCACAAGCAGGGGGAGCGGCAGGCAGAGGCAGAGGGAGAAGCAAACTCCCCGCGGAGAGGGAAGCCTGATGGCGGGGCCCGATCCCAGGACACTGCGATCATGATCTGAGCCAAAGGCAGACACTTAACCAACTGAGCCACCCAGGTGCTCAACCATGCATTATTTTTATAATCAGAAACATGCACACACTTTTATTAAATAGGATCAGGGAAATATTATGGTTGTCCTTAAATAGTCCTTGTCTTTGATCTCTGATTTATTGGAGGAGCTTCAAGCACGCATGGAATTTACTAAACTTCTTAAGGAAACACAATCTCACTGGTATTAAAAGAGAAAGGAGAGTGGTTTGGCCATATTTAATATCTCTCCATCTCTGCAAGGTCCTCCTTTTCCCAGAGTTTTATGAATGATAGGCACTCTGGTTGAATCTTCTATCCATTGCAGAGTGTCTATTTCTACCACTTCCCTGGCATATAAGTGTCTAACTTCAGCATCAATGTTTTCAGGGAATATGACCCCCAGCAGTCTATTTTATTTTCAAAAAGTCAGTATTATTATAAAGTCCTTCAATATATTTAGCCAAAGTGGGCTTCCCTGGAATAATCTCCACCCACTTAATCTTGATCCTGCTCTCTGAAACTTTTCAGAACACGTCCGGTAATCCTCTATGTTATATTCTGCAATCACTTAAAGATGATTTCCACATTTCACTGGCTCAACACCAAGTCTATTTTTGCTGCACATCTTTCTTGCTCTGATCTCAGCACTTCCACAACCTGCAGAACCAAATTCCTCTTTCATTTCCCTGGGGTTAAGCTCATTCATTCATTTATTTTGTAATTCAATTCATTCAATTACCTACTGTGCATCAGGTGCTTTCAGTAAGAATGTACCTTTAACCAAAGCTGTAGAATCTCTCACCTTGGTCAAGCAAACTGACTTAGTTCAGACAAGTACAGACAGTTCAGGAAAGTCAGAGAGAAACAGCCCAAAAGCAGGTAGAAGAGGAAATGGAGAAATAAAATCAAGTTGAGGAATGAGCCAAGAAGTTTCTCATAGAAGAAGTAAAGTTTTATTGTGTGAGGAGATATACTTCAGTCTGTTTTAGAGAAGAGACCAATTATTTTGAAATTTTTAAGAGGTAGCTAATTTGTGCTTGTTACTCTCAGGGTAGAGACCAAAAAAGTAAAGTATAAATTACGAATGGAGCTCCTGAGACTATGAGCAAGGATGAGTGGATTATTAGCTACAGGAAAAAAAAAAAACCCAATACATTGATTTTCTTTTTCTCTATAGAGATTTGTATTTATAAAGGTTAGACAAAATCGGTTATATCCATATAATAGAATATAATTCAGCCATAAAATGGGAATGAAGTACTGACACATGCTACAATATGGATGTACCTTGAAAATCTTATGCTAAGTGAAAGAAGCCAACCATAAAAGACCATATATTATTATAAGATTCCATTTATATGAAATGTCTGAAATAGGGAAACCATAGAGATAGCAAGTAGGTTAGTGGTTGCTTAGGACTAAGGAGGATGGGGAGATAGGAGGTTTCTTTCTGTTCTAAAATTGATTATGGTGATGGTTGTACATATCAATATGCTAAAAAAACAATTGTATTTAAATGGGTGAATTGAGTCTCCAAAGGCAAGGAAAACTAAAGCAAAAATGAACTATTGGGACTTCATCAAGATAAAAAGCTTTTGCACAGCAAAGGAAACAGTCAACAAAACCAAAAGACAACCTAAAGAATGGGAGAAGATATTTGCAAATGTCTCATCAGATAAAGAGCTAGTGTCCAAAAATCTATAAAGAACTCAACAAACTCAACACCCAAAGAACAAATAATCCAGTCAAGAAATGGGCAGAAGACATGAACAGACATT
This sequence comes from Halichoerus grypus, assembly GCF_964656455.1. Taxonomy (NCBI): domain Eukaryota; kingdom Metazoa; phylum Chordata; class Mammalia; order Carnivora; family Phocidae; genus Halichoerus; species Halichoerus grypus. The sequence goes on from NC_135718.1 coordinate 28,477,845, forward strand.
TCTCCAAAGAAGACATCCAAATGGCAAACAGACACATGAAAAAATGCTCAACATCACTCAGCATCAGGGAAATATAGATCAAAACCACAATGAAATTCCACCTCACACCAGTCAGAATGGCTAAAATTAACAAGTCAGGAAATGACAGATGTTGGTGGGGATGCGGAGAAAGGGGAACCCTCTTACACTGTTGGTGGGAATGCAAGCTGGTGCAGCCACTCTGGAAAACAGTATGGAGGTTCCTCAAAAAGTCAAAAATAGAGCCACTTATTATACTACTAGGTATTTACCCAAAAGATACAAATGTAGTGATCTGAAGGGGCACCTACACCCCAATGTTTATAGCAGTAATGTCCACAATAGCCAAACTATGGAAAGAGTCCAGATGTCCATCAACAGATGAATGGATAAAGATGTGGTATACACACACACACACACACACACACACACACACACACACACAATGGAATATTACTCAGCCATGAAAAAATGAAATCTTACCATTTGCAATGATGTAGATGGAACTAGAGGAAATTATGCTAAGTGAAATAAGTCAATCAGAGAAAGCCAATTATCATATGATTTCACTCATATGTGGAATTTAAGAAACAAAACAGAGGATCATAGGGGAAGGGAGGGAAAAATAAAATAAGACAAGTAGAGAGAGAGAGACAAAGCATAAGAGACTCCTAACTATAGGAAACAAACTGAAGGTTGCTGGAGGGGAGCGGGGTGGGGGGATTAGATAACTGGGTGATAGGCATTAAGGAGGGCATGTAATGTAATGAGCATTGGGTGTTATATATAACTGATGAATCACTGAACTCTAACTCTGAAACTAATAATATACTATATGTTAATTAATTGAATTTAAATTAAATTAAATTAAAAAATAAATGGGTGAATTGTATGATATGTGAATTATATCTCAATAAAGCTGTTTTTTTAAAATTTAAAAGTTCTTGGGCGCCTGGGTGGCTCAGTTGGTTAAGCGACTGCCTTCGGCTCAGGTCATGATCCTGGAGTCCCAGGATCGAGTCCCGCATCGGGCTCCCTGCGCAGCAGGGAGTCTGCTTCTCCCTCTGACCTTCCTCCCTCTCATGCTCTCTGTCTCTCATTCTCTCTCTCTCAAATAAATTAAAAAAAAAAAATCTTTAAAAAAAAAAAATTTAAAAGTTCTTTTTTTAAAGATTTTATTTATTTATTTGACAGAGAGAGAGCAAGAACAGGAACACAAGTAGGGTGAGTGGGAGAGGGAGAAGCAGGTTTCCCACTGAGCAGGGAGCCCGATGTAGGGCTTGATCCCAGGACCCTGGGATCATGACCTGAGCCAAAGGCAGATGCTTAATGACTGAGCCACCCAGGGGCCCCTAAAAGTTAAAAGTTCTTATAGGTAGTTAATAATTATAAGTAGGATAAGATACAGATTTATTCATTACCCAGCCTTTTCCTGGAAGTCTCTAACTCATTCCCAAGGGTATTAAAGCATATTGTTCAATATTCAGAATCTAACACATGCTTGACTCAACCTCTACTTCTAGAGACATTTAATATTAGCATTTAACAAATTCATACTGAGTGTTAAGCCCTGTGCTTGGCACTTGGATCAGCAAAGAAGACAATGACCCTGCACCTACTCTTAGGGACTTCATTCTTTCCTATCCAGAGTCCAACAAAACTCACCACCAGCCCCTGCCTTGGAGTGTCAATGAAAATCACATTTCATTTGGCCAAGTTCCTTCCTTCCATTTAGATTGCAGATAACCTAAGGTCATTGGTATGTGTGCTCATAGAACATCAAATCTAATCAGCATTTTTAATTAAACCCTGTTTAAAGATCAGGACAGATAGGGAAAAACAAACCACCACCACCAACAAAAAAAACTAGTGAAAAAAGCAGGTGGTGGAATTTATGAGGTGGCTTTTCAAACTCAATTGAATGTCTCGGTTCCCACAAGACCCTTTCTGCATTAATCAGTGCACCTGGCTGACAGGCTCCTCCCCTAGTTCCTCTTGGGCTCTCTCTTGCAGCTCCTGTCCTTTCCATATTTCCTTACTCAGGCATGTCACTGTGAGCACTCACCCTACCTCACTCTACTGTGAGTGACTGTCCAGACTCATGGAAGACTTTGGGAAAATGGAAGCCTTATTTCAGACCTAAGTTATGGGAGTTGAATGATGGCTGGATTACCTGAATGGTACAGAGAAAATGGTGCATTTTATTTTCACCTCCTTGTAGGTGCCAACCGAACTACAGTCCCCTGATTTATTAAAATAGTTTCAAGACAGGTCATCCAGTATTTGCTTCTCAAATATTAAAAAGACAATAACTATTTGATTGTTTACTCATCATTGGTGTTTAAAGAGTCTGATATCAATAAGATTTAAGAGTCACTATCCTTTTACTTTTTTAAAAAATTTTTTATTGTTATGTTAATCACCATACATTACATCATTAGTTTTTGATGTAGTGTTCCATGATTCATTGTTTGTGCATAACACCCAGTGCTCCATGCAGAACGTGCCCTCTTTAATACCCATCACCAGGCTAACCCATCCTCCCACCCCTATCCTTTTACTTTTTAAGATTTTATTCATTCATTTGAGAGAGAGAGCACGAATCAGGGGTAGAGGCAGAGGGAGAGGGAGAAGCAGACTCCCTGCTGAGCAGGGAGCCCAACACAGGGCTGGATCCCAGGACCCCAAGATCATGATCTGAGCCGAAGGCAGACACTATCAACTGAGCCCCGCAGACGCCCCAAGAGTCACTATCCTTATGCAAAAATTAAAGTTACCTTAACTAAGAAATATGACAAGGGGCCAGTGAGCACCTGTCTCAGCAAAGCTGATTAAAGACAGGGAAAAGACACTTTAACCACCAAAAAATCTCTCTATCCTGTACCAAGTAATTAGAAAATAGTGGAGTTCCCATACCTGCTTAGCAAGGTAGAGTTTGGTTATAGGAGATCTTTTGATCTTGGATCTATACACATGAAGAAGCTGCCAAGGAGCCAGGAACCAAAGGAAACCCAAGGGAATCCACACCAGAACAGTTTGCTCAAAACAAAGTGGCAGGTCCGCTTCTGGGCTATCCAAGAATGAAGAATTCTGGGGGACCAAAACAGAAAGATTGTTGAATATACTCATTTTTTGAAGACAGAAAACAAGCATGAGCACATCCTCCACTTTCCCAATTTTAACTCTGTTCTCTATCCATATCCAACCTGGCCCTTTACCTAGATGCATTTTCCTATTTATCTCCATTGATATAAAGTCAACATTTAATGACAGTGACTTTTCTGGTCAATCCAACCTTTAAAAACCTTTCGTTCACCAGCTATTCTAAGTAAACCTCACCACTGCATTTGCGAAGTTGTGGGAAGAAGAGGAATGGACTGTTCTTCAAATAGTTCCCTAGGATACAGAAACTTGTTCTTATTTTTGTTTCTAGCACTAATTAAACTCCCTGACAGATGTTCAAACATGCAGGCAGCAGGATGCTTTAGTCATACTATGGCATTTCGCCTCCTTTGGGCCAGAGGGCTTACAGTGATTTGAACCTGAGGGGACCTTGGGCTCAGGAGCTGTAAAGGCACTAGTGGATAGAAGGCTCATCCCCAGCAAGTCTGTACTAGTCTTTACATTCTGTAATAGAAGTATCTTGTGAAGGGAGGGTGGGGAGCACCAGTTCTTATTTCTTGAGTCTTGTGAGGGTAGATTTTTCTCTTCTCATAAAATTTTTTTAGTTGTTTTTGTATAGTCGTTCACACAGACTCTTTAAAGCAAACATTGCAGTGCTCTGACCAAGATAATCTGTCAGATATTCTCAGGGAGAATTTCCAAAGGATGGCCTGGTAAGATCCTGGGGACTATTAAGACCCACCTTTCTATGGTATACATGTCCCAGCCTTGAGGCCCTTGGGGCCAGGTTCTTTCTAAGATGTGAAGTGTTAACCACCTGCTCTGCTATCTCATTCCCACTCTTCTTATCTCTCCATAAAGTTATCTAACTTTACAATTCAGAAAAATTACCTAAGATAGTTAGACTATTTTAACAAGCCCTTCATGTGATTCTGATGCTGTGCTAGGCATTTGCAGACCACACTTTCACAGAATCACTAAATCCTAGGTTCCTTCTCATTTTCGATTCCACTAAGCCATTTGGTACTGTTGCTCACCCTGACCTGAAATTCTCTGCTCTAATGGTTCAGAAATTGTCTCAGTGCTCATGGTGCCCATCCCTTACCTCAGTTTCCACTCCATACCACTCATTGCCAGTCCCTCTAAGAAGATATCACTATCATTTCAACATCAGCAAGATTCAACCTTGGGTCTTCTCTTCTTCCTCCCACCCCACAAACTATACAACAACTTTCCCTCCTAACATTGTTGAAATTGGAAGCCTTTTCCCTATTTCTCTTTAGAGAAGACAATTTTACAGCTAGCTAGTCTGAGAAAAGAATCTGGATACAATAAATATACGTTAGAGAATACATACGTTACCTCTTCCACATAGAATATCCTCTGGAGATACTATGACTTATCTTTTCTTAAGCGCCCCCCCCCCAAAAAAACTTAAAAAAAACCCCAAACCAAAAAACTCTGAGCTTTAGACCACCTGCACATCTAACTTTTCTGGTTCTTATTGGTAACCACCGAGGTTAATCTGTTAGTTCTGTCTGAGAAGAGTCAACAGTGAAAATAAGTATTACTTCTCACCCAAAACGTAGAGTTGCAGAACTTCTCCAACATGATTCCTGGAGCACTTGTGGAATGAAGACTCTTCTGTGACTCTCATTTATTTACTCTTTTCCTCAGAGAAGGTGGACTGCAAGTAGGAAGGCGTTATCTCCCATTCTGATGTTCTGATGTTCCTAATAAAAGCAAGTCTCCTGACCTTTCATCCTAACAGTTTACTCATTAACCTTCCTCAGATGTTTATTTACATTATCCCAGTGGATAGACAGTGACTGAGGATTGAGGAGCCCCAGGGGCAGGTAGACTCACCATTTCCCAAGTACCAGAAGCCTCTGTAGGTACGGTCATATCTAAAAGGAACCACTGAAAAATGTTAGCAGAGCTGGCGGACAACTCAGGAGTTGAGGAGCCTTTCCTTCTCCTGAAGGCATATGACCTAAAAAGAGAAGCATCAATGGAGGGGCAAGTACCCTTAAACATGCAGTTTCACTTCCATTTTAAGGCCTTAGAATTTATAGGAATGTGAAATATCCTTCTCCTTTGGATTTTAAATTAAGACCATAAAATTTAAGGGGCGCCAGGGTGGTGCAGTTTTGTGAGGTCAGATTAAGCACCTGACTTTTGGTTTTGGCTCAGGTCGTGATCTCAGGGTTGTGGGATTGAGCCCTTCATCAGGTTCCACACTCAGCATGGAGTCTGCTTGAGATTTTCTCTCTCTTTCCCTCTGCCCTTCCCACTCATGCTCTCTCTCTCTCTCTCTAAAATAAATAAACAAATCTTAAAAAAAGACCACAGAACTTAAAATATACTTAAAAGTAGTATAAATTTTATTTCAAAAAGTCAGGTTATAAAATAGCATATCTAGTGTGAACCTATATAATACATATATATAATTTATGCAACAAAGTGTTAGCCTTAGCTCTTAAGATTGTGGGTGGATTTCCTTTTTGTTTGTCTGTATTTTCTGATTTTTCCGTAATTATTAGGTATTATGTAATAATACTTTAAGGTAATTTTTTGGTATTGTGGTAAAAAATGCATGACATAAATTTTACCATTTCTAAATGTATACAGTTCAGTAGTGTTAAGTATATTCACATTGTTGTGCAACCAATCTCCAGAACTTTTTCATCTTGCCCAACTGAAACTCTATACCCGTTAGTCAACAGCTCCCCATTACCCTCTCCCCTAGTAAAGCAAATGCTCTTTTAAAATTGGGTCACCCTAAATTAACAGCAGCCATACATGCTTGCCAACACATTAAAGTGCAAATGTCATCATTTGGGGGTTCGTGTGAAACCATTTTGGTCACTAACGTAAAAAAACACTTCTTTGTTCTATGTTATATACAGACTATACTTACAGGGAGTAATTAACAAGAGCGTAATGTCACTTTAATGTATACATACATACATACATACTTCGTGTATACTTTAACGCCTGGCCTGAAGTTAACTATACCTTTGGTTACCTTAAACTCACAAATGATAGTAACATTTACCACTAGTACCAGCGGATATGTTGTGAATTATTAACATCTGAAAGATGTATAACTTTTATTAGGACAGTCATTCAGTTCTCTTCTTATGATAAGATAACCATAAGATGAACGTCCACACTTTTCTATGTGTCTTTAACAGTGTTAAAATGATTTAGGTCTTAGGGTGTCCAAATATATTTGGATGGATATTTGCTACTGTTTACCACAAACAACATTTTCTAGTTCCTCAATATGCACACACTAAATTATTCTTGTGTAATCAGATGGCATCACCATACTTACCACATAAGTGTATAAATGCATAAATAAAACCTGGATAAAAACATGGTGCCAAATATTTCTTATGGATTTGCGATTATCCTCATACTTGTTGCCTGCTTACACTGTTGAATATCAGAATGATTAAATGTTATATTTATATATTTTCCCCAGTTGACATCCAACTGATATTGTCTCAAAAAAAAAGAATGAAATCCTCATGGTTGAATCTGTTCCTTGAGGAGTTACTTTGACCAAAGGGAGGAAATGAGAAATTCTGATGAGAGAAACAAATAGTACAAACCTGGCTTACCTAAAGTGGTGATGCTAATTGTACACGGGCAGATATTAGACAACTGGTCACACATGCCCCATGGCCAAACTCCAAGGGCTTTTCAGAAAAGTCATAAATATCTGAAATTGTTTTGTCTGTGAGCTGGCCTGCTCAACACCAGGCTTTCCATACTGGCCTCTTTGATGCCCTCCAGCTAATTAGCTTAATCAAGAATAAACCCTTACTCTCCCCAAACTGTGTGTTTTCCTCCTTTCCTGTCTCTTTTTTATAAGTCCTGGCTTTGCCTTTGTTTGTTGACAATAGTGTAATGACAGTTTCCCTCAAGTATGAAAAAACTAGCATACAAACATCTAACGAAATGTCTGAGTTACTCCTTGACAACCATCTCAATCCTCTATCTTTCTAGCAGATGGAGGATCTATTGACTGCACTTGTCTAGCAAGTAGTTGTGAAAGCAAATTAGCTATGATTGGAAATGTTCGTTGAGACCGAAGAGAGGACCTAATGAGTGGTATGGTGTGAGTGGAATTATTTTCTCTAGATAAAATGTAATCCCTCCTGTGATGTCTATTGCCAATAAGAGGAACAAAATGACTGATAGAAATTATACTTATGTTTTAAAATGAGCAGAATTTGTATTTGTTTGTACTTAAAACATTTTGAGTAGCCAAAAAAAGAGACGGGAGAGGATCTAAATATTCATCAAAACAAATGCTGAGATTATTGGATATATACTGACATGGATGGAATAAACATATGATGTATTATTAAATGAAAAAAGAAGTGGGTGGGTCTGGTAATGAGCTTGGCAGTTACCATTCCATCCTAACAAGTAAAATGCTGAGCAAACTGAAAAATCAACAATAAGAGAAGTGAGGTCACACAGCAAAATGGTGCCCCCCAAATTGAAAAGACAGACAAGCAAATGCAGAGCATCGCAATTTAATAGAATAAAATCCCATGAACGAAAACCTCTACAGGATCCAGTGCCGGGGTAGGGAATACTGAACTATAATTGACCAACTGATAGAGTCTTAGTGTCTGAGAGTCACGGAGTCACTGAGAGGTTGTTTTTTGTTTTTTGTTTTAACTACCATGAAATATTTATTAAGGGCTTTGCCAACAAAAGTACAACACAAATAGACAAAGTCCTCCTGAAATATAATTAGTGTACACATCATCCAGTCGATAATTTGTAGTAGAAAATGCAGGAATATGACCTGTGACTGGCTTCCCACATCTGAACTTGGGTAAGTGCATGGGGGAAGATTCTGCTCTAGGAGCCACACTGTGCAACTGTTCTGCCATTGTCTCTGCCAAGTCTGTTTGGCAAGCTCAAAAGTACAAGCAGGACTTACTCTATATAAACAACCACCCCGAGGCAGGGAGTACGCAGTTGACCTCGTCAAATCTTTGTGCATTTTCCACAGCCGTGAGAAATTCTTCTCATAAATCTTCAAAGGTTTCATATGGAGGTAAGTCAAGGCAGTTAAAGCATGTGTGAACTCTGGGCAGTTTTTCAGAACTCCACTATTGCTCTATTGTGAACCGCTGAAAACCACTGGGACAAAAGAGTGAGGCAAATTCATAGGTACTTGGGATGTCCCTGTGACAAACTGTAGTAACCGGAGATACTTCTCGGCAAGCATCAGCAGCACAGGCTTTCAGAACCACGGAATGACAGGAGGGTTTGGGCGTTAGCCTTTCCTGTAAATAGAATGTTGTCCCCAATCATTCACGTCCACACTGCCAAGGTTGCACATCAACAACTCCAGCTCGTTTTCATCAAATATTTTAATCAAATCAATAGGAAGCAGTTCTGTGACTCGCTCCAAAGTGTTCATTTGCTGCTGGACCCTGTTCATGAATCTGCGCTGGATGACTCAGTCTTTGCCTAAAGTCCAACTGAAGTCTCAGTCAAGTCTGAAAGATAAAAAAAAATCCAGGGGGACTCAGTTATAGGGGAGCTCCACCCTACAAACACTTTTGTGAGTTTTACCTTCAGGAGCTTTAGGAGGTTCAGACAGTGAATATTGGAGAAAAATCTCCTTCTTCTGGCAGGGAGAGAACAAAAGCCATTTGAAATACACCAGCGCATTCTGTTCTTCTTAACAAGGTCTGCTCTCAGAAGAAGTTCTTTAACCAGAACTTAGCCTGTTGGGGTTTCATCAGAGCCTGACCAACCTGGGGGAAGAGAAAGACCCAAATCCAGCCTATTCTAGCCTTCTTGTTCCATCTAAGGGAGGGGGCTGGGAAGCACTTGTCAAGTTCATAGTCCAGAGGCATAGGCTCACTAAAAGACTGAGGCTTAATATAGTACCATAGAACACTTCCTCTCCTCTAACACCTCACCACCGCACCACTAAAGGCCTATTTTCAGCAGTTCCTTTTACCCAGTACATCAAGTCCATCTATCAAGAAAAGATTACGAGGCATACTAAAAGGCAAAAAACAGTTTGGAGAGACAGAGCAAGCATCAGAACCAGACTCAGATATGGCAGAGAGGTTGGAATGATCAGACTAGGAATTTAAAACAACTATGATTCATATACTAAAGGCTCTAATGGATGAAATAGGCAACATGCAAGAGCAAATGGGCAATGTAAGCAAAGAGATAGAAATTCTAAGAAAGAATTGAAATACTGGAGATAAAAAGCACTGTAACAGAAAGGAAGAGTGCCTTTAATGGGCTTACTGGTAGACTGGACATAGCTCAGGAAAGAATCTCTGAGCTTGAGGAGATCTCAATAGAAAATGCTAAAACTGGAAAGCAATGAGAAATTAGACTGAAAACAGAATAGCTGAGAACTGTGGGACAACTACAAAAGGTGTAGTTCGAAGAGATGAACAGAATGATGTAACCTGAGGGAGAGCTTTACTGGCATGCCAAGAGGACCCTCTTGCAGTCACTCCGGCACCTTAAACATCTGTATCAATGGCTTACAGGCATTAAGATAACTCTCACTTAATGGATCTCTATTATATATCAACCTCACATAGGTTTCTTAAATAATGAATACATTTCTATGTTAGACACTAACAATTTTGTCTTCCTTAATCCTCATAATAATGCTATGAGATAGATACTTTTATTACAATTTCACCTATTAGGAAACTGAGGTTTGGAAGGTTTAAGAAAATAGTTCTACATCCCACAATTTCTAAAGAATAATGTTCCATATCTGCATAGTAGAAACATTGTCAGATGTCCTTCTACCCTTTCATGAGGTAGGGAATACTGGACAAAAGATATATGCTCTGGGGAGAAGGTCTGACTAGAAGATTTCCAAGATTTTATGATTTAATGTATATGCAATTTACCATAAAAGACAAAAATAGTGTAATGATTCCCTTTACCTGAGGATACACTGTAGGATTTCTTTAAGTCAAGCTGTCCTAGTGCCCTGAAGATGTGATCTGAATGTGTCAAATACAAGCAAGTTTGCAGGAATGCTCCTATTCTAGCAGATGAGGTGTTCTCTGAACTCTCTCCTTTCGTGTTATCATTAATGTGTGAAGACTGTACTAAGAACGATTGCAAGATGGAAAGCAGTCAGGAAACCTGGATCCTGGCCTTCCCTCTGCTGGTCTTATGTAAAATAATCTCTCCTAAATCTCTTCCTAATGGTCTCCAAAGATCTCTTTTTAATGATTCAAGGTGTGTACACTAAATGTGTTACATAGAGATAATTCAGTTGGAGAGAATGTTTGATCAGAATGACTTGGCAAAAAATATGCTGTATCATTTTTATTTAGTAAGCAAATGTTGATTAATAAATGATTACATTAAATAACTTTGAAAAATCTGCAAAAGTTCAATGTTCAAGATAAGCAAAGAGTCATTCATATACTTTCAGTTAATGATTACAGATAAACTTAAGAAAGGTTTTCTTTCTTGTGCAATACCTTAAAATAGATATCGGGATTTAAGTGGTAACAGTAAAAAGATTGCTTTTTCCTTCATATTTTAAAATGTGGCCTAGCAATTTATGTTCCTACAGCAAAAACTAAAAACTATAATTATAAAGTAATAAGATAATTACTCCCCAATTCTCCCACCAAAGATAATCTGTATATTTTTGTACTGCTAAAACAAAAAAATCTTCTTAGAATAACCAGAGACCAAATAGGATGTACAGATGATTAAATTAGCACTAATTTTTAAAATATCGTCATTTATTATAGACCTATACTCCTTTTAATTATTAAAACCTGAAATATAGTGAAACTCTTCTGGAAGAATAAACAAGTTGCAAATAGATTTAAATAATGAATGAACTCATTGAATTAGACTTAAAGCCTCCCCAGAAAAGAATCAACTACTAAAAACTTTCATATAGTTTTAAAAAAGAGTATATACTTAAAAAAATAGTAAAAGTTATTGATGACACAGAATAATGTAAACTCAAAGGATAATCTTTTAACTTTTGACAAACTGGAGAGAAATAGGATGAATTGTTTAATGTTTTTTGGACAGCAGCATATTAGTATAGGAAAGAAGTAATTAATTTAGGTCTTTATTTCATATCATCTCATAACATATATATTTTTTTCTTTTTTCTTTTTTTAATTTAAATTCAATTAGCCCACATATAGTACATCATTAGTTTTTGGTGTAGTGTTCAATGATTCATTAGTTGTCATAACATATATTCTTGATAGGTCATAAGACAACAGGAGAAAGTGGACTAGCATAAAAAGACAGTAGAGAGAAAAATACTCTTCTGAGTCCTGGGGGGGAAAAAACTGATACCAAACATAGAGAAATGTTTATATCACTTTTTTTTTTAATTTTCAAGAGAATTTTATAAAACAAATATTAATATGAAAGCAACCAAACAGGAAATACATCTGACAAAAATAACATGGGGGCAACATAAATAGTAATTGTCACACAGAAAAGCACATAGCTTTACCAGCAATTAAATACAAGTAAATTATAAAAATTTCTCAAGTATACACAAGAAATTGTTAATAGTTGTTGATTTCAGGGGAACTTGAGGAAGGGAGGAAACAAGTGAAAATATATGTAAGATGTTGAATTCTGTAGAACACTGGCTCCCCGAAAATAGCACAAAAGCAATTTGTTGATCAAAAGAAACTGTGCACATATTGCAATGAGCATTGGGTGCTATACGACAACAATGAAATCATGGAACACTACATCAAAAACAAATGGTGTACTGTATGGTGACTAACATAACATAGTAAAAAGAAACTGTTGATAAGGGCCCCTGGATGGCTCAGTCGGTTAAGCGACTGTCTTCGGCTCAGGTCATGATCCTGGAGTCCCGGGATCGAGTCCCGCATCAGGCTCCCTGCTCGGTGGGGAGTCTGCTTCTCCCTCTGACCCTCCCCCTTCTCATGCTCTATCTCATTCTCTCTCTCAAATAAATAAATAAAATCTTAAAAAAAAAAAAAAAACTGTTGATAAGACAAATCTGAATTTATTCTTATCAAGTAAGAGAAAGTACTGCCTTCACATATGTTGGCCTTTTTAATATGAAGTTGTTTATTTATTTATTTTTTTTAAAGATTTTATTTATTTATTTGACAGAGAGAGACACAGTGAGAGAGGGAACACAAGCAGGGGGAGTGGGGGAGGGAGAAGCAGGCTTCCCACTGAGCAGGGAGCCCGATGCAGGACTGGATCCCAGGACCCTGGGACCATGACCCGAGCCGAAGGCAGTCGTTTAACCGACTGAGCCACCCAGGCGCCCCAATATGAAGTTGTTTAAATTCATAATACCAAATGCATTCTTATAATTTATGGTTGGACTATTATTATTGCCAGTTTTGTGCATTGAGAGCATGAAGATGGCCAAATTAGTGGGCCCAAGAAAATTTGCTGGATAAATACCTTTAAGCCTACTCTAAGACTGTAAAATGCATTTCTCTCTGTTTACATATGTCCACACCTACATGTAGCAATTTTGGGAGAATGATTTTATTTGCACTTGGCTTTTTAACTTATTGTTTGGGGACATATTTGAGAGGACCTACCAAGTGGTTTTTGCAAAAAGAGTTTGAAGAGGCTCATATTTTATTTAAAATAAAAATGTAAAATTTCAATCATATAATGTCAACTTCAAATTCTTGTACTGTGGAGGCTGCATGTATAGAGCAGGAGTTACAGTGCCGGGCATATGGATAGAGGCTAAATAAATAAAATGTGCTATTCCCATAAACAGTTGACATGAGAGACAACTGTTTCCCTTTGATCTATAAAAACGGAAGGGCTATATCTTTGGCATCATGTGAGCGGACACTTGTGAGTGGGTTAAAAAATCTCCAAATAGGATGACTTTATAAATGCCCTATCTTCACGGAAACAATAACGGACTTCTTCAAGGTATGTAAACACAGAGAGAAATGATATACTAAAATATAACAAGATAAAATACAGTAAAGAAAAGAAGAATAGAGAAAGATGAAACAAAGGACAAGCCCATTGCACAAAATTCATTTAATATTATCTTGTCAATTTGCTACAGGTGGGATGCAAATTTAATTCTGAGGCTCCTACATGTCAATTAAAGGAGAAAAATGTACTCAGTAACTGCATTAACTACAACACTTTTGTTTACAAGTGATAGATCCAAATCAAACTGGTATTTTTTAAAAAAAGGAAATGTATTTGCTCATTTAATAGAAAAGACCATGAATGGAACTATCTTTAGGCACAGATGGTCCAGAGAGTCAACATCCATAGGACATTTACCTCTGTGTTAGTTTCATTCTCGAGTAGGCTCTTTTTACTTGCTGGCAAAGATGACTACAAAAGCTCTAGGCTTACAGGGTTGTTATGGCCAGTAATCCTAAAGTAAGGAGAGCATCTCTTTTCTGAGAGCTCCAGAAAAAAATCCTTGGTAGGATTCTGAATGGTACTCTTTGTGTTATGTTCTCTCTGGATCAATCATGTGGACAAAAGAATGAGGCATTCTAACTGGCTAGCCTGGGTCATGTGCCTTCTCCCAACGGCAGGGGAAGTGAAACTATATGATTGACAATCCCACCAGGAAAGCATCATCTTTCCAGGGCAGCTTCAGAAAGGAGGAGTTAGGCAGACAAGAAGATAATGGCTTGATAGTGACATGATTCCATATAAAATATAAATTATTTGTTTAGAAGCCCAGCTACTTTTCAGAATAACACTTAAGGGAAAAAAGTCTCCTCTAGGGCCTCAATAACACACCTCTATAAATATTTTATACAACTGTTTTCTATTACATCTCCAATATAGACCAGTGGCATAATGCCAACATGGTTTGATTAAAAAAAAAAAAATTCTATGAAGGATCAGAGCAATGCAATCCAAATATACAATTTTTGTACTTTTATCCAAGGATGAAACTTAGCATCTATACAGGAAGATGGAATGTATATTCCTCAGGTGTCTTAGCCACAACTTTTGGTGGCAGGGTACGGGAATCCATTCAAACTAGTGTAGCCAGTTTATCAAGATGCAAACGAAACAGAAAACAAATAAGAAACAATATTTTGCTTCCACTGTTGTCCTCAACCATGCTGTATAAAACCTCCTTCCCTGCCCTTGACCACATCTCAGCAAATCCTATAGCTTTTTGGTCTTCCTCAGGCACTAAAAGGTTTAAACTAATCTAATTTAAAACTCATTTTTTAAAAACAGCTTTATTGAATTATAAATTATATATAATTCACCCACTTAAAGTGTACAGTTCAATGGTTTTTGGCATATTCACAGAGTTGTGCAAACCTCACTGTAATCAATTTTGGAACATTATCATCACCCACAAAACAATCTCACATTCATTTTATTTTTATTTTATTTTTTTAGGAATAATTGTTTTCGTTTTAATATATTTGAAGAACAAATCAGAGGAAATAATTCAGTGTCTCACATTCATTTTAAAGGCACTCTCTTTTCTTGGCTCAATGACTTCAGTGACTGTCAGGGAGAGAAGTGTCATTCCTTTTATCATTTTTCCTTGTTATTCAATTCCTTGCCATCTAATTTCCAGGATTGGGGCAGGGATGTGAGGACTGAAGAAAAGAGGCAAAGGTTATTTTACTGACTGGTAGAGTGACTGAACTTTCCCAGTTTACTTGGCACTGAGGAGTTTCCCAGGCTATGGGACTTTTCAATGCTAAAATTGGAAAATTCCAAGCCACCCTATGAGCTGCTGCTGTAGTTCACTCTTGCTTAATCAACGGCTAACCATCACACTTTGTTACAGCTGCTTTCCAGGTAGTTCAGCTCTTCCTTGAGGCACACTGGAGACCTCCAAACTGCAATTCCTAACATAGGCTGTGCACTCTGGATGAACTCTTCCCTTCTCAAATCCTGTCTTTCCGTAGTATACTCTCCCACTGCTAGTAATATTGTTTGTCCACTGGATTAAGTTGATAACCACCAGATAGCTCGATTATAACATTAAGTTCCTACTTTGATGAGTAGCAAATAATCTATAGGATATTCAGCTCCTACTCAACCTTTTACCTGGTTTTAGTATTGGTGGTCTTTAACTGATTTGTCATTAAGGATTGTAAAATGGTTATTCTCTAATTCTAGAAGATGAATGATGGTGCTAATGAACATTTGGATACAGATTTTTGTGTGAACATGTTTTCAATTCTCTTGGGTATATACCTATGCATAGAATTGCTGTGACATATGGAAACTCTATGTTTAACATTTCGAGAAACCCCCAGACTATTTTACAAAGCAGCTTCACCATTTTGCATTCCCACCAGCAGTATGTGAAAGTTCTAGTTGCTTCACATACTTGCCAACACTTGGTATGGTCAGTCTTTTCCATTATAGTCATTCTAGTGGGTGTAAAGTGGTATCTCATTGGGGTTTTGATTTGCATTTCCCTAATGACTAATGACGTTGAGCATCTTGTCATGTACTTGTTGGTCAACTGTATACCTTCTTTGGTGAAATGTCTATACAAGTCCTTTGCCCATTTTAAAATTGAGTTGTCTTATTGTTGAACTATAAGTATTTTTTTTATATTCTGGAGGTAAGCCCTCTATCAGATATGATTTGCAAACATTTTCTCCCATTCTGTGGGTCGTCATTTCAATTTCTTGATGTTATCCTTTGAGCCTAAGTTTCCAATTTTGATAAAGTCTAATTTACCCATTTTTTTTATGTCATTTGTGCTTTTGAGGTCATATCTAAAGCTTTGCCTAACCCAAGGTCACAAAGATTTACTCTTGTTTCTTTCTCAGAGTTTTATGTTTTAGTTCTTTTATTTAGGTCTATGATCCATTTGAGTTAATTTTGGTACTTGATGTGAAGTAAGGTCCAACTTCATTCTTTTGCATGTGGATATCCAGTTGTCCTAGCACCATTTGTTAAAAAGACCTTTCTTTCCCCAGTGAATTGTTTTGGCACCCTTGTCAAGAATCAATTGACTCTTATTTCTGGACTCTCAATTCTATTGCATTGAGTTATATATTCATCTTTATGCCTGTACCACATTATCTTAATTACTGTAGCTTTGCAGTAAGTTTTAAAATGTAGGTCTTCCAACTTTGTTCTTCTTTTGCAAGATTGATTACTCTGGGTCTCTTGTATTTCCAGATAAATTTTAGGGTCAGCTTGTTATTTTCTGAAAACAAAACAAAACAAAACACAGTTGGGGTTTTGAGAGATTGCACTGAATTATTGACTAATTGGAGAGTATTGCTATCTTAACAATATTGTCTTCCAATTTTTTTTTTAAGATTTTATTTGACAGAGAGATACACAGCAAAAGAGGGAATACAAGCAGGGGGAGTGGGAGAGGGAGAAGCAGGCTTCCCGCCGAGCAGGGAGCCCGATGCGGGGCTCGATCCCAGGACCCTGGGATCATGACCTGAGCCGAAGGCTGACGCTTAACGACTGAGCCACCCAGGCGCCCCTTGTCTTCCAATTTTTAATATAGGATGTCTTTTTTTTTTTTTTTAAGATAGGGAGAGGGGGAGGGAGGGGAAGAGGGAGAGGGAGAGAGAGAATCTTAAGCAGGCTCCACACCCAGCACAAAGACCATCTTGGGACTTGATCTTACAACCCTGAGATCCTAACCTGAGCTGAAATCAAGAGTTAGACACTTGGGCGCCTGGGTGGCTCGGTTGGTTAAGCGACTGCCTTCAGCTCAGATCATGATCCTGGAGTCCCGGGATCGAGTCCTGCATCGGGCTCCCTGCTCAGCGGGAAGCCTGCTTCTCCCTCTCCCGCTCCCCCCTCTTGTGCTCTCTCTCTCATACAAATAAATAAAATTAAAAAAAAAAAGAGTTGGACACTTAATTGACTGAGCCACCCAGGCGCCCTGGGATGTCTTTTATTTATGTTAGGTCTGTTTAAATTTCTTTCAACAATGCTTTGTAGTTTTTAGTGTACAGTCTAACACTTCTTTAAATTTATTCCTAAGCATTTTATTTTTTGATAATACTATTATAAATGAAATTGTTTGCTTAATTACATTTTAAGATTGTTAATTGCTGGTGTATAGCAATACATCTGATTTTGTATATTGACTTTATATCCTGCAAACTTGCTGAACTCATTTAACTTTTGTGTTTGTATTCCTTAGAATTGTCTATATACAAGATCATGTCACTAAAAATAGAAAGTGTTTTCTCTTCCTGTCCAATCTGGATGCTTTTCGTTTCTTTTTCTTGCCTAATAGCCCTCACTAGAACCTTTAGCACAATGTTGAATAGGAATGGTGAAAGTGGACATCTTGTCTTATTTCTTAAGTAAAATATTAAGTATGATGTTAGTTGTGTGTTTTTGTTTTGTGACAGATACTCTTTATCAGGGTGAGGAAGTTTCCTCTATTCCAAGTTTGTTGAGTGTTTTTATTATGAAAGGTTGTAGGATTTTGTCAAATGCTTTTTCTGTGTTGGGTAGATTGTGTGACTTTTATGGCTTATTCTATCAATATGGTGTTTGACTTTTGGATGTTAAATGAGCAATTGCATTCCTTAGTGTAAGTCCTACTTGGTCATAGCGCATAATGACTTTTATGTTGCTGGATTCAGTTTACAGAACAAAGCGAAGAATGGATCTGGAGCAGTAAACCAAAAATACCCAGCATAGTTACCAAAGGTTGTATAGTCAGGACTGACAAGCCAGCACGCTTACTCCACTAGCAAGGTAATCAATACTATGAGTATACAATTTCATGTGTGCAATGAGAAATATATAAAAATATAAAGACATGGTCCCTTAGCCTCAAAATACTTATAATACTGTTGAGAAGAAACTTATACATATGAAATAATCAGTAAATATTTAAAAACAGGACTAAAGTGTAGAAAAATAAAATCAAGGTAGGAATTACCTTATGCTTCTTTTATATTCACATAGTAGAAGGCAAAGTGTTAGCTTCAATACTCAATGCCTAGCTTCCTGGGAAGGGCTTTTAAACTATCAAAGACTGATACTAGAAAGCTAAATTAGAAGAAAAGAACTAACACTTAATGGGTACTCACTATGTATTTGGTGTTTGAATATATCGGTTAACCAGACACCATGGTTTAGTTATTATTCCTGACTTACAAATGAGGGGATTAAAGTTGAAAAAATTAAGTCAACTTTCTCATGCTTAAGCTGGAACTTGGATATCCCAGGTGTGTCTTATTTGCCCAGGAGTATTGCTCTCTGTACCACATCCATATGCCAGAAACATCTTAAAGCAGAAGACCTGAAGGCTAGTAGCCTAGCATTCAAGTCTCATAAACAACATTAATTTTGTTAAAGTTTGAGCAATTCATACTACCTCTCACATCCCTAGTTAATTTGTATTTTAAAAAGAGATGATAAGATGGCTTGCTGTTGTCTTTGGAAGATCATACAGTGAAGTCCAAGCATGGGGTAGGGTTGGGCCAAAACACTAAATATGATTATATGTGTGTATGTATGTGATACTTACATTTCTGTATCTATATTTCAAGTCAATAATGAAAACTATTTTTTGAAATATTTATTATCGTTACTAATAGTCTGAACAAGCAAGAAAAGAAACAACTGAGATTATTGTTAGTTTTTAAATTTTTCATAAATTACTCAGCAAATATTCTACACTAACTTTCTAAGTTTGCAAGCTCTTTATATTATGCTTCAATTACTCTCTTAAAATAGAAACAACAGTTCTATTACCAGTGTGTTATTAATATAAAATGAGATTATAAATATGAAAGTGATAGATAAAGCTAGTGATTAACTTCACAATTTGGGACCTGCTCACAGGAAAAGCATCTTTCATCACTAGAATCCATTCTACCTATCTGTGGCCTCAGTTGAAAGAAACAGCTATTTTGCTAACATCTATAACCTCTCCAATTTTTACTATAGGTCTTTGTAAATTATTATGTGAACCTTCTGGCTAAGTCATTTCTCTATCTGGGAATAGAGGTAGAAGTAATCTGGTAAACACTAGAGATCACTTCTGCCTTTATAAGTCTGAAAACTTCTATATCCTGCTTCCCACATCTGGAAATTTTTATGCTATACCATTTTACTCTGTATCCTTACTGTCTTGCCCATCTAATGAGTACATAATAAAAAGAAAAAATGAAAGAAAAAAAATTTTCCCTTTTATATTTGGCTATAGACCGTATTCAGCAATGTCCACAATAGCCAAAATATGGAAAGAGCCCAGATGTCCACTGACAGATGAATGGATAAAGATATGTTTTACACACACACACACACACACACACACACACACACACACACACACACACACACGAAATATTATTCAGCCATCAAAAAGAAGGAAATCTTGCCATTTGCAATGACGTGGACGGAACTAGAGGGTATTATGCTAAGTGAAATAAATCTGTCAGAGAAAGACAAATATCATTTGATTTCACTCATATGTGGAATTTAAGAAACAAACAGATGAACATAAGGGAAGGGAAGGAAAAATAAAATAAGACAAGAACAAAGAGGGAGACAAACCATAAGAGACTCTTAACTATAGGAAACAAACTGAGGGTTGCTGGAGGGGAGGTGGGTGGGAGGATGGAGTAACTGGGTGATGGGCATTAAGGAGGGCACGTGATGTGATGAGCACTGCCTGCTACATGCAACTGATGAATCACTAAATTCTATACTCTGATACTAATAATACACTACATGTTAATTAAATTGAATTTAAATTTAAAAAAAGACTACCATAACAGAATGGAAATTTTTATTTTACAAATGAAAAAGCAAAATACGGTTATTAAATTGACCCTGAAGTCACACTCTAAATTCATACCTTACAGTTCAGTTTTCCGAGTTCATCAGTTAATTCCACAAAACAGACTAAACCTCTGTCTGTGGAAGAAGCACAGACCATATTTAACCATGATAACAGAGATGGCTGGCAAGATTAAGCAAAGGAAGTGATTGTAGCTCCTGCTCGAATTCTTTGTCTTCTTGAAAACATTCTCCATGGCCATGTGAGACTTAAACTGTGACTGTCCTGGCCAGAGAAGAAGGTTAAAGCTGTGTCATAATTACAGACTACTCTTCTACCTTCATCTTGTGATATCCATGTCTCTCAGAGAGGTCTGGCTAAACCAGAATATTCTTTGCAATAGCATTCAAAGTCCTTACTTGTGCCACATCTGTTACCTTTTGAGAATATTCTGAGCTAGAAAGAGAGGCTCCCATGGCAACAGAGAAATTTCTGCAACAGAAATAATAAAAAGACAGATTATTATATAAGTTGTTAAATGAGCCCTCCTACTGGCCCTTCATTTTATAGACTACTTAATGGTTCAAGAACACAGGTAGGTAAAGGACCCTGGATTCCCATATTTCATAATTTTTATTAATTACTTGAAACATCTAGTAGCCAAATATACCCGACAATATACTTGATTTTATACCTAGAAATGTAGTTCTAAGGATCTTGCTTCTTTTACATCTCATTTTTCCCAATTCTAAATTGAAATAATAAACTACTAACTATTAAATTATAGGATTCTTCTAAAGTATAATAAACACTCAATAGTTTCAATTTCTTAATGGTGGTATAATTTCAAAATAACTAAAAATAGCAAAGGTGAGAGAAGACTAAGTATTAAAGGTAGGAGGGATAAAAATGACTATGACTCTTCCATCCTTATACCATAATTATTAACTCTGCTAAAGGAAATCAGAGTTGAATGGGCATACATACATATCTGACTCATTTGAAGCTTAGCTGCTGAATTAGGATTTATTATTAAGCGGTCTAAGTTCAGCAATGACTTAAAAATATAAAGTTCACCTATATTCAGAAGAGCCTGCTTATGTGAGGCAGGATAAAACCATTTTGCAGTTGAAAAACTGCAAAAATGACTGCAATACTTACATATTAATCACAACATTCCATTCATTAATCAGCCATCAACTAAGGTTTTCCTCTAACAGGATGTAAAGATTAATCTGTCCCTTCTTGTCTGAATCAAAGAATACATTTTTACCGAAATTTCATTCCTGAATCTCTAGCAGACCGAGCAGAACAGTGAAATTCTGTAGCACCAGAACCCTCAAGGATCCTTTGTAGATTTCTGTCTGTTATGCCACCCCCTGTTGGAAGAATAAGTAATACATTAAGTAGAATGGAATTTTGTATAAAATTTAATGAATACTAGTGACTGCTTGCTCACTCTCAGAGAGGTCTGGCTAAACCTGAAATTCCCATACCAAAATTTCTCATTGACTCAAGAGTTACTCTCTCCCTACTAAGCTAGAATGAGATTAGAAAGAAATGATAAAAGACATAGGCTACAGGCTCTGGAGAACAACTAATAAGGTCACAGAACCCGTATGATGGAATCTTATACATCCATTGGTTTATATAACAATACCATATGATACTGACTTTAAAAAGATTGCTCTAGGGCAAGGAAAAACCACTGAGTGCTCTATCCCTGCTCCCCCTCAATTTAAGCAAAATCAAATTAAAACAAAAAGTAAGGATACGTTTGAGGATGAAGCTACAAAAGCACAGCCTGAGAGATGTTGTCTGAAAAACACAAGTACTCTCTCTAACCCAGGATTCAAAGAGCACACTGACTTCATTGGAAATGGGAGTAATGCAAGGCATTACACAGTTTATTCATTACAATATCAACTTTGCTTTTCACAGAAGAATCTGATTCTACTTTAGTAAAACTGCACAATCAAGTACTTTGTAATGACTTGTTTTGTTGAACAATCTCTTAATTAAATATTTGTATATAAACAATCATATTCTGAACTGATACCAGATTAAAAATATAAAATTACTTTTTATATCCTTCTTTCCTAATATACAGGATGTATTCAATAAAGATTTTTTAATGACTGATAAAATATATACTTGGTATTTCAAACTATTCAAGTTGCTGAAGTAACTTGACTTTACAAACTCTTTTGAACTCATTAACTTGTTTGTTTTCTTTTTTCGTAGTGGTACAGTAATATCATTGAGCCCTAAGAAGCTGAAAGAACACAGACTTTTTTTTAGACGTGTGTAAAGATAAAATGTCATGATGCTTTTCACTTTAAAATACCTAGGGTAAAAAATGATAACAAATGTGGCAAAATGTTAAATCTAGGGAATGAATATATGAGTATTCATTATGCTATCTCCTACTTTCTTATATGTTTGAGAAAATTAATATGAAAAAATTAAGACTGTCTTTATATTTGTCTCACTCTGATTCTAGATCCCCTTATTAATTCTTTAAAAATTGTTCATCTCAGGGCAGCTGGGTGGCTCAGTCGGTTAAGCGTCTGCCTTCGGCTCAGGTCATGATCCCAGAGTCCTGGGATCGAGCCCCGCATCGGGCTCTCTGCTCAGCGGGAAGCCTGCTTCTCCCTTTCCCACTCCCCCTGCTTGTTTCTGCTCTCGCTAACTCTCTCTCTCTGTCAAATAAATAAATAAAATCTTATAAAAAAAAAGAAAGAAAAATTGTTCATCTCTAGTGAGCCAGTGTGTACTGAGTGGATCTTAGGTTATCATCAGGAACATATGCTCCAATTGTTCTGGCTATAAGGAAGAATTAGGTGATCAGAGATTTTGAAGAACCAAGAGAATATTATATTTGTCCATAGATACTGCCTAAACATTTGCTTATACCTTGTTAAGAGCTAGGACATTTGGCCCTAACTCAGTATAGCAGTATCAAACTTGGTGTGCCTCACCAGAGATGACCATCCATATTCACAAAATTCTATACTATGGGAGAGCAAACATGGAGAAACCCCAATCCCAATCAATCTACTTCCCTATTTGCTACTCTCTGAGCTAATTCCTGCTAGAATGTTCTCCTTATCTGAAGTTTTAAAATTCCAGCACAGATCTCCCAGTCTTAAATTTTTAATCAAATTACACATTTTTCTCTCTGAATACCATGTATTAATATTTTCTCCCGTATTGTCCTGCCTCCTTTGTTCTTCCTCCACTGCACCTCAGTGTTATACTAACAAAGGGACAGATAATTAAATACCTGGCATTACCACAATCCTCCCTTTTGCCTGAAAAAAGAAAAAAAAAAACAAATTTTAATATCTTTCTCTCAAATGCGGTAATAAGGCAGTGAGAACAGAAGCATTAGTGAAAGTATATTAAAATTTTAAAACTAGTAGTAGTGTCTAACTTTCAAGAGTCATCTCTATTTCTTTGGGATCTTGGGTAAGAAAGATGTTTAGCATAGTAACTCTTTCTATACAGAAAGGTTATTTTATTGTATTGCTTTGAAGACTTGTACTGTGATGAACACAAAGAATAGGGGACTACACTATAAATACTGAACAATCACATCACCTTAAGAAAAGCCATTACTGAAAAATAACACTAATTTTGAGTTCTTGGTATGCAGTGGAATGGAAGTAGTTGAACAAGATTTAAACTAGATTTCAGCAGGAAAAAAAAGAGCACAGCATAATAGTAAATTACTAGGAAAAAAACAACTTACTCAAATCTTGTATCCTCAACTAAATTCCCTAGCTTATTATATTAGTTAAACAAAGCCACAAGTCCATTTAACTGGATTTTAAGTAATAAAACTAGACTATATGATTAATTTCTGATAATTCTGGATGATAGGTATTGAAATTTCCTTACTTGTATTAAAATGTTCATTACATTTCCTAAATAAGTTTTGGGTATATACTCAGTATCACTGAAAGTCAAAAGGATATCACCCAAATGCAAATTTAGTGGAACTACTAGTAGCAGGTAGGTAGTGATGACAGAATAAAAATTACACATTATGCACCAGCATTTTTCACAGAGCTAGAACAACCAATCCTAAAACTTGTGTGGAACCACAAAAGACCCTGAATAGCCAAAGCAATTCCAGAAAAGGGAAAAACTGGAGGCATCACGATTCCAGATTTCAAGCTACATTACAAAGCTGTAGTCATCGACATGATATAGTACTGGCACAAAAACAGACAGACAGATCAGTGGAACAGAACAGAAAACCCAGAAATGGACCCACAACTATACGGTCAACTAATCTTTGACAAAGCAGGAGAGAATATCCAGTGGAAAAAAGACAGTCTCTTCTTCAACAAATGGTGTTGGGAAAACTGGTCAGCCACATGCAGAAGAATGAAACTGGACCACTTTCTTACACCATACACAAAAATAAATTCAAAACGGATGAAAGACCTAAATTTGAGATGGGAAACCATCAAAATTAACCTCTTCAACCTTGGCCGTAGCAACTTCTTACTAGACACGTCACTGTAGGCAAGGGAAACTAAAGCAAAAATAAACTATTGGGAGTTCATCAAGATAAAAAGCTTCTGCACAGCAAAGGAAACAATCAACAAAACTAAAAGGCAGCCTATGGAATAGGAGAAAATATTCGAAACAACATATCTGATGAAGGGTTAGTATCCAAAATCTATAAAGAACTTATCAAACTCAACACCCCAAAAACAAGTAACCCATTTAAGAAATGGGCAGAGAAGACATGAATAAACACTTTTCCAAAGACATCCAGATGGCTACCAGACACATGAAAAGATGCTCAACATCACTCATCATCAGGGAAATATAAATCAAAACCACGATGAGATACTGCCTCATACATGTCAGAATGGCTAAAATTAATAACACAAGAAACAACAGGTGTTGGTGAGGATGTGGAGAAAGGGGAACCCTATTGCACTGTTGGTGGGAATGCAAACTGGTGTGGCCACTCTGGAGAACAGTTTGGAGGTTCCTCAAAAAGTTAAAAATAGAACTACCCTATGATCCAGCAATTACACTACTAGGTATTTACCCAAAGGATACAAAAATACAGATTTAGAGGGGTACACGCACCCCAATGTTTATAGCAGCATTATCAACAACAGCCAAATTGGAGAGAGCCCAAATGTCCATCAACTGATGAATGGATAAAGAAGATGTAGTTTATATATACAATGTAATATTACTTAGCCGTCAAAAAAAGAAATCGTGCTATTTGCAATGACATGGATGGAGCTAGAGTATATTATGCTAAGTGAAATAAATCAGTCAGAGAAAGACAAATACCATATAATCTCACTTACATGTGAAATTTTTTTTTAAATTTTTTATTGTTATGTTAATTCCCATACATTACATCATTAGTT
Source organism: Halichoerus grypus (assembly GCF_964656455.1). Classification (NCBI taxonomy): domain Eukaryota; kingdom Metazoa; phylum Chordata; class Mammalia; order Carnivora; family Phocidae; genus Halichoerus; species Halichoerus grypus. Next base: position 28,503,168 of record NC_135718.1, read on the forward strand.
TTAGATATAGTGTTCCATGATTCATTGTTTGTGCATAACACCCAGTGCTCCATGCAGAACGTGCCCTCCTCAATACCCATCACCAGGCTAACCCATCCTCCCACCACCCTCCCCTCTAGAACCCTCAGTTTGTTTTTCAGAGTCCATTGTCTCTCATGAGAGGTTCTACTTACATGTGAAATTTAAGAAAGCAGATGAACATATGGGAAGGGGGAAAAGAAAAAAAGGAGCGAGGGAAACAAGCCATAAGGGACTCTTAATGATAGAGAACAAACTGAGGGCTGATGGAGGGAGGGAGGTGGGAGAGGGCTAGATGGGTGATGGGTATTAAAGAGGGCACCTGTGATGAGCACTGGGTATTGTATGTAAGTGATGAATCACTGAATTCTACTCCAGAAACCAATATTGCACTGTATGTTCACTGATTAAAATTTAAATTTAAAAAAATTACATATGATGTCAAGCTCACTAATTTTTAGAATGAAACCATTGAAATTGTATGGAAATTGGATTTTTTCATGTGTGATTCTTGAGATGAGTCTTTAACACCAGATCAGCCAATTCTACCCCTTAACACAATTCCAAGTCATCTGCCTCAACTATGCAGCTTATGCTCTCAGGGTTGGGTACATAATCTTTCTTCTACTGGGTGCTACTGAAGTATAAAAAATTTCAATAAAGAACCACATACAGCTTAGTTTCTTTTTCCATAGAAAAAATGAAACAACTGACTAATATATTCAATAAATACAATTCATGTTGAAAGTACTTAGTTCTATATCATGACCAGTTAGGACAAATAAAAAAAACAAAAAGATTGGCTTAGTGAGGGGAAAATGGGGAGAAGAGAAAAAGAAGTAGCATGTCTAATGTGAGAAGAGGGGCAGAAAAGGAAAGGAAAAAGAGGCTATGAGAGGACAGAAGAGAACAGAAACCAAAAGAATGGAGTAAAGTAAAAATTAGCTTAACACCAGGAATAACAAATGCAAAGAAGGCAAGAGAAGCAGAAACTCTCAAAAGCAATGATAGCATAAAGACAGTAAAAAGGAAAGGTAATAAAAGTAGGGAAGATAGAGATGATTGTGAGTAGAGGGAGAAATAGCCTTTCCCATACTTTTCAGATGAGCTCTAAGTAACTAGCAGTGTAAAGTTAAGCATTCATTATGATTTTTGAGGATCTTTACGTAATAGCAACATACTCCAAAGATATATTATAAAAGTTATCTTGTGAAAAGCATTCCAAATTTTTTCAGTTAAGAAATGATATGCTGGTGCAAAAAAGGAAACAGACTGATAAATCAGTTGCATATTACAATACCTTAAGGTGGAAAAAAAAAAATCTCTTTTGCAGATCTGAGGCAACAACTCATACTCTATAATGAGGAAATTAGAACCCCCAGACTAGTATTTAAGTAACAGGGACTCAGTAAAATAATCAAAAGTGACCTCAAAGTCCAACTTCTGGCACATCTGTCAGTGAAAAAGCACATAATTTTTCATGACTGAATTATATGTCATTTTGGAAAGGTAGCTCCAAAGTTACCAAAAAAGATGAGTTTCTTTTTCCAAAGGAAAAAATCGGTAGACTGCCATTTTGTAGATTTTTCAGAGAACTTCCTTCTGATCATTTTTTTAAACCCCGATCAAATTGCTCTATCATGAAAGTGTTTATCAGTGTCACTTTACTCACTCATCTACCCATCCAACAAATATTTATTAAGTGCCTACCACGTTATCAAGCACTGTTCTGGGTATAGATAATATTGTGGTTGAAAGGACCCAGAATATGCCACTGTGTCATAAAAATTATTTTGAGCTGAAAGCATTTGAGTTCCTGAAATTCCTAAAAGCAGAGCCTCCCAAAAGAACTCAGAAAGAACTCAATTGTCAAAAATCCTCTCTCTGGGAGGAACTCATTAGCACCACATCCAAACAGACATTGTCATAAAACTATCCTAACTTCCATTTATTCTCATTAGGGTCCATCTATTTATCTTTCCAAAGTTTTTCCCCACCATGCCATAAATGCTCTGTCTTCTTCCTCTTCTAAATTCCTAAGTGCCCTTCTCCCTGCTCCTCTTCACCTATTAAGATGGTATATAAGACCCAAATTCTAGGCACCTCTGAGTCACATTTCTTTGTGAACTCCAATACATATACATACTTGATTAAAATCTGTTTTTCCTCTCACTAATCTGTATTTCGTCAGTTTACTTCAGAGGCCCTCAAACACAAAACCTAAGAAGGCAGAGAAATAGTCTTTCCTCCCTCTCATGTTTACATGGTAAACAAGAGAATATTCCTACTGTCATGGAGCTTACATGTTCATGGAAGGTAGACAACAGATAGGTATATTTATATAATAAAATTTTAGGTAGCAGTATGCACAATAAAAAAACAATAAAGCAAGATAATGAAATTAGAGAGTAAAAGGGGGAAGGAGCTATCTCATAGAATTTAATAATTGTTCAGAGAAATAAGAACAAGACCGTTTAGAATTCTCAAATGTGCTAAAGCAAAGCATCCATAATACAAAATATTACTATCTGGAATGCTGAAATGATTTTAGGAGAAAAAAAAAAGTCACATTTAACTCTTTCTTCCAAGTGAAAGCTTTCCGAAACATGGACAAAATTAAACTAATTCTACCATTTTTGGGAGGGGGCTGGTTTCCATAAAGATTATTGAGAACTATATGCTTACCTAAGCCGTCAAAGTGATTTAACAATATAAAGCACTTCCTAAGTATCAGACTTTGTGCTATTATCTGAGGTAATCTACAACTATTCTAGGAGGTAGGTGCTATTAATATGCTAACTTTGTAGATGAAGAAACTGAAGTTTAGAATGGTTAGGTAATTTGCCCAGAGTTACTGTTAATAAGTGGCAAAGCCAGGATTTAAACACACCTTTCTAATCCCAAAACCTATGCTTTAACCAGTATATTACACTGCTAGGTAATTGCTTCAAAAAGTAAAGTTGGCATGATCTCACTTATATGTGGAATCTAAAAAAGTCAAATACATAGAAACAGAGATTAGAACACTGCTATCAGGGGTGAGGAGGTGGGGAATATGGGTAGATAACTGGTCAAAGGATACAAAGTTGCAATTATGCAGGATGAATAAATCTACTGATCTAATATACAACATAACTATAGTTAATAATACTGCAGTGAATACTGAAAATTTGCTAAGATAAACACACAATGAACAATAACTATATGAGGAGATGGATATGTTAATTAGCCTGACTGTAACCATTTCACTATGTATATTAATATCAAAATATCCTGTACACCCTAAATACATGCAATTTTTATTTTATAAAAAAGAAGTAAAGTTAGTATATGAGAATATTTAACCCAGTGCTTCCTGCCAACCAATGATTAAACTTCAAATCACATAAGCAACAGTGATTATGAAATGCAAGACATGACTATCGCATTATATCTACCTTATTGTCTCCTCCATAGTGAGTAACAGTTTTAAAATGAAAACCTGATTCATCAACTCTTCTATTTCTAAAACGCTTCAGACTTCCCCACTGCCCCAAGGATAAAATCCAAACTCTTCAACAGTTTTCAAGGCTCTGGACAGCATTCTTCTCTTTATATCCAACATTCTGGTTTCTTCAGTATCTTAGTAAGTTATGCTTACTTTTGTTTCCAGGCCTTTGTATATACTATTTCTTCTGCATGAAGCATTCACCTACTCTCCCTACCAGCTTTTACATAGATAACTTTTTTTTTATTAATACATAATGTACTATTTGTTTCAGGGGTCCAGGTTTGTGGTTCATCAGTCTTACACAATTCACAGCACTCACCATAGCACATACCCTCCCCAACATCCATCACCCAGCCACCCCATCCCTCCCACCCCCCTTCACTCCAGCAACCCTCAGTTTGTTTCCTGAGATTAAGAGTCTCTTATGGTTTGTCTCCCTCTCTGGTTTTGTCTTGTTTCATTTTTCCCTCTCTTCCCCTATGATCCTCTGTCTTGTTTCTCAAATTCCACATATCAGTGAGATCATATGATAATTGTCTTTCTCTGATTGACTTATTTCACTTAGCATCATACCCTCTAGTTCCACCCACATCATTGTAAATGGCAAGATTTCATTTTTTGATGGCTGCATAATATTCCATTGTGTGTGTGTGTGTGTGTGTGTGTGTGTGTGTGTGTGTATATATAAATATCCCATATCTTCTTTATCCATTCATCTTTTGATAAACATCTGGGCTCTTTCTATAGTTTGGCTATTGTGGACACTGCTGCTATAAACATTGGGGTGCACGTGCCTCTTTGGATCATTACATTTGTATCTTTGGGGTAAATACCCAGTAGTGCAATTGCTGGGTCATAGGGTAGCTCTATTTTCAACTTTTTGAGGCACCTCCATATTGTTTTCCAGAGTGGCTACACCAGCTTGCATTCCCACCAGAAGTGTAGGAGGGTTCCCCTTTCTCCGCATCCTTGCCGACATACATAGATAACTCTTAATCATCACTCAAATGAGTAAGAGTTATCAGTGTGTGTGAGGTCTCTTCTTCCTGAGAGCCAACTACTGCTAACCCCATGCCCAAATCTGGGGTTAATTCCTCTCAAATGTGCCCCCTTAGTACCTTTAAATTTTTTTTTTTATTAAGTAAACTCTACCCCCAATGTGGACTTGAACTTACAACCCCGGGATCAAGAGTCACATGCTCTACCGACTGAGCCAAGCCAGGCACCACTTAGTACTTTTTTTTATAGCACTCTATTAGAATTGCCTATTCTATTAAAAGTGCCTGTTGTACACCAAACTGTAAGGGCAGTGACTAAACACACACACACACATACATACACACACGGTGGTCATTACCATAGTACAAATGCCCTGTAGCTACTATATACTTAATAAATATTTACATAATCAGTAAGTTCCAGACTAGCAAAGTCACATCAGATACTTAGATGAAATTTCTGAAAATTATTTTCACGGCTATAGAAAAGTAAACATATCAGATTTCTACATATTGTTTTCCAGAGTGGCTACACCAGCTTGCATTCCCACCAGAAGTGTAGGAGGGTTCCCCTTTCTCCGCATCCTCTTATATTAGTAACAGCAGTAGTAATAATGATGTAGTAAGATCTGTTATACGTCAAGCACTGTGCTAAGGCTCTTACATATCAGAATTCTCTCAAGGTCCATACTAATTTAGAATGGTTCTGGACTAGTGTCAAAACAACAGATATACCACAATTACAAAGTCACCTTTATAATGCTCTACAAATGATGTTAACTCATCTTGGAAATTCATACAAGAGAAAAATATATTTCCTCCTATCTTGATAGATAGGGAAAGATGAAAGAAGAATATAATTTTGTTTTAGAATTCACTTCCAAATGATATTTCAAATTCTATATGGGATCCCCTGAGTATACATAGGCTGACAATGAGATGATGTGGCTTAAAACTATGAAATGCTGATGGCAGAGAAAAGGTAAAATTTGCTGTGGTTATCCAAGTTAGATTAAATCCTTAAGCATTGTCTATAATTTGACCTCAAGAACCTTAACCATTAAAAACACTTATATGAAAGAGGGGCGCTTCGGTGGCACAGTAGGTTAAGTGTCCGACTCTTGGTTTCAGTTCAGGTTGTGATCTCAGGGTCTTGAGATCAAGCCCTGTGTTTGGCTCTGTGCTGAGTGCAGAGTCTGCTTAGGACTTTCTTTCCCTCTCCCTCTGCCCCTCCCCCCCCAAATAAATAAATAAATCATTAAAAAAATAATTTTAACACTTATGTGAAAGAAATAAGAATTATATAAATATATTACTACCTGCTTGCTTTTCTGTATAGGGAACTATTAAGTCAGTAATATTTAGTTTCCTAACCTAGCTGAACAACAGAATATCAGGAGCAACCACAACAGAGTTAGAAAGAAAGGAAAGAAATTATGTATACCTGATCTATGAGTCGCTTTATTAAGGGTAGCCCTTCCAGTGCTGAACTGTCACAGCCACTGGTCAATACTCGTTCAAATCCCAAGGTTAAGAGGGTCTCTAGAGCTGCCATTGGATCATGAACCATGTCAAAGGCTGAAATAAGTAAAATTGATTTGAATTTTGTACAGACATCCTCTAATATAGTGCTTTCCAAAATGTAGTATACACACAGTGGTGTGCTGGACTTAGCTCATACTGGTGAGCCAAAGCCAATTGTTCAATATTCAGGAGTTTCGCAAGCATCATTTTTAATCCATCGACACCTTGAAATCAGTCAAGGTGGGAGAATTTAAACCACAGAAATCAACAAATACTATATATTAGAGCTCTTTTTGTCTAAGAACTAGTTCACCAGCATAGCACAGTCTATATACCACGGTGGTATGCAGAAACATTTTAGATGCTACCCATTTGAATAGATGTATTTACTTAAACACAGATTTGAAATGAAATGTTTCCATTTTTCACGAGTTATAAAAGTTTCTCTTTAAAAGAAATTCACTTAAGATTTTATTTAAAGAAAATTACTAAATAAATTTGCACAGGTAGCACTCAGATATGGTAAAACTGTAAATGTGATAGGCAAGTGACTCAAATTTGGAAAATTCTGTTCTAAGGCTTCAGACAAACTGGACTAACTGGAACTCAGACAAACATTACACTCACTGGTTCTAAAAAAGGCCTTGGTTCATATTCTCATTATTGACTAATATTTTATGCTATTCCATTCACCCCAAATACTTAAGGCTCATAGTATAAGCACAGTTGTTTACAATAGACTATCTAGACTTACAATTCCATTCTATTTTCTAAGAGACTTTTCTCCTCCTCAGAGAAGAAAGTGGCACTAGGAACCTCAAAAAGAAAAACTACTTCTGCTTTGGTTCTCAGCACTGCTACACAATTTGCAAGTTCTAATCTATGGTGGATTAGGTGCTTGACCCCTTTACTTTACCCGTTAGTGTAGGCAGACAGCTAAATGTACCACAGAGGCTTTTCCTTTTTTGTAGCAGTGCCTCACCAGTGATTAAACTATCACTATCTCATTAAATACACGAGTGAAAAAAAATGCAGAACTCAGGACAACGCAAAATTCTGAAAACATGAAAATATTTTTGTTAAATGTATTGAAGGAAAAGAAATTTGAAGCGATTTTCTTAGTTTAAGAACAAAGAAAAATACATTCTACATGATATCTTTATTTTTTAAATTATTTTGCATGCCAAACTTTACTTTTATTCTTTTATTATTTTTTTTATTATGTTATGTTAGTGTTATATGCAAACAATGAATCATGGAACACTACATCAAAAACTAATGATGTACTGTATGGTGACTAACTAACAAACTTTATCTATTTTTCAGATAAATGTTTACTAATTTAAATTACTTTTCATTATTTAAAAATTGCTTTTTGGCCACTCTCAAGGGGCTGAATTTTAAACACTCTAACATCTTTTAGTTATTGCTAGTTTATGAGAAGCATTGCTAAACAGCAAGTCAAGAGAACAGTTTTCTGGTGGTATTATTCATTTCAAAAAGAAACAAGAATAACAAATGTTTTATCTCTATCTTCTATAAATAGATGCAAATGCCAATGCCCACTAATCTTTGAATGCTTATTCAAAAGGCCAGAAAAACATTCAACAATTTCTCAAGCATATATCATCAAGTTAAAAAAAATGACTTAAGACTTCTTTCTTCTTAAGACTTCTTTCTTTTCATGTATAACAGAGTGCCCTCTTCGGGCAAAACTGACACTTGTTCCTACATTTTACCAACCAAGGTTTGACAAAAGTGTACAGAAATTAGAACTACCTGATTTATAGGTAAGAGATATTTTTTACATGAAGTTATCAGATATTTTTTAGAAATCATTCTGATGTAGACAATCAATAATATAGTTTTGTGCACAACAGTGAACATCTCTTCATTGACTATCTCCATCTATTCCTTCTTTCCTCCTTCCAAATAGTATCTGATTCTTATGTAGATATCTACCCCTCTCTCTGCCCAAGAATCTGAGAAAGCTGGCTGCACCACTAGCTCCTAGAATGGTCTTGTCTGGCTTAAGCCAGGCAGTACATTTCATTTCACTGGCCACAGTGGTTTTTGGTGGTTAATATGGTCTAAGGCCATCTAATAAAAATGAATCTCAGGGGGCACCTGGCTGGTTCCATCAGAAGAGCATGTGACTCTTGATCTTGGGGTTGTGAGTTCAAGCCCCACACTGGGTGTAGAGATTACTTAAACATAAAAAATCTTAAAAAAAAAAAAGAATCTCAAAATTCTTGCTTGGACAAGTGCATACACTTGTAGGCAATTCCTAATCTCTCCCTCTATTATATCCCACCACCACCACCACCACCACTTACTTTTAACAAATTTTCATAACAAAGCTTCAAATTGTGCATCTCTAAATTTACAACAGTTAGTATAAAGAAAACAAGGTCAGTATAAAGAAAACAGCTGGTGACACTGTAACACTCTAGTATTGTGTTCCATAAAAAGGTTATGGCATTTGGTGAAATAAGAAAACTGACACTGTTCAATAGAACTTTTAAAATGGAAATGACTCACCTCGGTGGAAAGTGACTGGTAGAGGACGGCATATAGCTATAAAAAGAAAGCCAAATAACAATATAAATGAAGAGATCATCACTGATTACTATACACAGAATTTTCCATGTTAGATGGGATTTTTCTATACTTTCCTCTCCTAAGAAGTAAAGACAGTGAACTAAAATAATAAAATCATAGCCTTCCAAATTCAGAATTCCTATGTTTCCATTAATCTCTGATTTTCATACCAAAAAAATGGTCGTCCATTCCTTAGCTAGACCAAATAAAAATTATGCGATCTGATTACTATAAACGCAGCATTATATCTACTACTTTAACCCCTCTGAGTATCTTCAAGAAATACTTTGGCCTAGTAATATAAGTAGTATGCTTCTGTCCTCTCCACGCCTCCCCATCCTCACCAACTACAATAGCTTTTGAAGTTTTTTCGAATCCAGGTAAACCTCCCTTAAACCTTCCGGGAACAGTAACAGAACTTGATCTACAGCAACTTCAACTTAGGAGTCAATAGGACTAGAACATATATACCCTCTGCCCCAAACATCTAGAGAACTACTGCTTAATATAGGTTAGTTTAAGTGCCTGCAGGTGTGACTGAAAAGCAATCAGAAAAACCTGCATTTTTCTTTCGCTTTTTAAAATTTGAGGTGACACACAATGTTATGTTAGTTTCAATATCAGGAGTATTAAATGCAATCATCATTAGAGGCTTTTTGGTCTCAGATACAAATCCTTACCCACAAGGGACATGCACAACTCTTTGTCAATGTTTCCATCTTCAGTCAATGCTCCAAATACCAAACCATCAGCACCATAAAGCTTGGCAAGACGAATGTCAGCCTTCATCACCTCAACTTCACGATCTGAATATAAAAAGTCACCTCCACGTGGACGAATCATCACAAAAACTGGGATCTGGACACATTGCTTCACTACTTGAAGGACACCTAAAATAATAGAGAACAGACTAATTAAAATTCAAATGTGATGGGCACCTGGGTGGCTTAGTCGGTTAAGTGTCTGCCTTCAGCTCAGGTCATGAACTCAGGGTCCTGGGCTCCAGCCCTGTATCAGGCTCCCCGCTTAGCGGGGAGCACGCTTTTCCTCTCCCTCTGCAGCTCCCCCAGCTTGTGCTCTCTCTCTCTCACATACTCTCCCTCTCAAATAAATAAATAAAATCTTTTAAAAAAATAAAATAAAATTCAAATTTGAACTAACAGCTCAAGGAAGTCAATAAAATTTATTGGCCTTTTACATTTGCTCTTGTGTATTACTTCTACAAGAAAAGGAAGCATTGACTGAGGAAACCAGAGAAATCTGGTTCTAAAGGGAATGACAACATTAATTAAAAAATGTGCATATAGGGGCGCCTGGGTGGCTCAGTTGTTAAGCGTCTGCCTTCGGCTCAGGTCATGATCCCAGGGTCCTGGGATCGAGCCCCGCATCAGGCTCCATGCTCGGCAGGAAGCCTGCTTCTCCCTTTTCCACTCCCCCTGCTTGTGTTCCCTCTCTCGCTGTGTCTCTATCAAATAAATAAATAAAATCTTAAAAAAAAATGTGCATATAATGGAAGTTAAGTAATAAGAGAATCATGGGTAAAAAAGAGCAATTTAGTAAAGTGAAGGCATTTACTGCATTTTTAAAAGCACTTGTCGTGTACTGCATGGAGCACTGGGTGTTATACGAAAACAATGAATCGTGGATCACCACATCAAAAACTAATGATGTATTGTGTGGTGACTAACGTAACATAATAAATTTAAAAAAATAAAAAATAAAAAATAATAAAATGCAAAAAAAGAAAGCACTTGTCAGTTGACTAAAGAAAATCCTTTTGCTGGTATATGACGTTTGAAAGTATAATAACTAACAGGCTCAATATTCTGCCAGTGTATTCCATAAGATCTAATTTTTCCTTTCTGATTGATTATAGCTCTATTTAGAACTTACTATAGAGATGTTTACATAGTTCTAAAGTTTATGACCCTTTAATGAACAAAGAAACTTATCAAAACCTTTTTTGAAAGAGTTATATAAAAAAGAGCAAAGTTCTACTTGTTTGTGATTTATGTAGAGATCTATAAATAAAAATACCTAAATGGCACAATTCATCACTAGCTCAGAAACCCTCAATAGTAAAGATCTTCCATGACTTACACTGTAATTACATCTCAATAAACCCATCTTAAGCTGAAAAAATCCTAAGTCAAAATGCCTTTAATACACCTAACCTACTGAACATTACAGCTTAGCCTAGCCTACCATAAATATGCTCAGAACATTTACATTAGTCTACAGTTGGGCAAAATCATCCAATGGAAAGCCTATTTTATAACACAGTATTGATTATCTCATGTAATTTATTGAATACAGTACTGAAAGTGAAAAACAGAATGGTTATATGGGTACAGAATGGTTGCAAGTTTATCAGTTGTTTACTCCTGTGATCACATGGCTAACTGGGAGCTGTGGCTGCCCAGCATCATGAGAGTATCATACTACAAATGGCTAGCCCAGGAAAAGATCAGAGTTCAAAATTCAAAGTACAACTTCTACTGAATGCATATTACTTTAGCACCATCATAAACTCAAAAAATCATAAGCCAAACCATCATGTATCAGGAACCATCTGTATAAGGTCTGTGAGAAGCACAATGGATTTCTTTCTTTTTCCTTGCTAAAAGAACCCCAATTTTCTATGGGATAGCAATATGCCCAATACCAAGCAATGAATCATGATTGCTGTTACAAAAAACAGATTGCACTCAAATTTAGCTATGTTCTAGAGATTTCACAGAATGGCCAGGGAATGCCTTCCTTTAGTGAGAAGATTCCAAAGAGCTATTGCATATATAAACCCTTTATACTAAATAATGCTATCATCAACCTTAGAATAACATGGAAGAGTCAAAAATTCATACAGAGACTTCTGCTTTTGACCAAGACAAGAGTAACAGGGACTGGATTTGCCCTCCCACCAATAATAACCAAAAAACACACATGAATATGAAAAATATATGAAACAATGGTTTGCAAGAGATTGTGTGTCAAGCAACAAAAAACAATGATGCCTGAAAGAAGGGAAACAAATGAAGTCAGCTCTATAACTGACCCAAATTACTACCTTGAGGGTTTTCTAGGCTGCAGCCAAGAAAGGGGGAACCGAGGTAGAGGCCAGAGAATTCTGAGTTGAAGAGACAAAGCTGAGAGTCCAGGGAGACCAAGTGACTAGAGTTCCCAGGAAAGAGCACCAGGGAGGAGAGAAAGAGAATTTTGGAGATTTGCAGATAATCTCCCTCCAATATTCAGCTCAGTACTAATGAATGCATATATGCAAGGAAACCATACAAAGCCAGAGAAAAATCCACTGAAAAGAATTAGAAAGAAACAATGCCTTTCATTCACACCTGTCAGGCCAAAAACAATGCCTATTCCCAACAGGCAGATAGGAAAATTTGAAGATTCATGGGGCAATGGGTAGAGTACACAGAAGGGTCTTGCTTCAGTAATAGGAATAATTAACTCCAGACTGACCACTGTTCCAGGCCTGCTTAACAAATTTTAAAGGCAATAACCAAAAGGAACAAACTGTTTCCAAATAACCCAACTGCTTGAGAATGTTTATAGGAATACAAACATATCTAGGGCCCAATAAAGCAAAATTCATGTCTGGCAACCAGTAAGAAATTATCAGGCAGGAAAATAAGATGCATCATGAGGTGATAAATCAATCAAATGAAACCAACCTAGAACTGATATAGATGTTAGAATTAGCAGCCAAGTCATTAAAACAGCTATTATAACTTTATTCCAAATCTTCAAAACAGTTCAGAAACAATATATTAGATATAACAGACTCAAATTAAACTCCTAAAGATGAAAAGTACAATGTGTGAGATGAAAAATATACTAGGTGGGTTTAACAGCAGATTAGACATTGCAGAGAAAAGATTAGTAAACTTGAAAACAAACCAGTAGAATCTATGCAAAATGAAACACAGAGAAAAAGGAGATTAATATAAAAAGAGGGGCGCCTGGGTGGCTCAGCTGGTTAAGTGTCCAATTCTTTTTTTTTTTTTTTTTTTTTTTTTTAAAGATTTTATTTGTTTATTTGATAGAGAGAGACACAGCGAGAGAGAGAACACAGGCAGGGGGAGTGGGAGAGGGAGAAGCAGGCTTCCCGCCGAGCAGGGAGCCCGATGCGGGGCTCGATCCCAGGACCCTGGGATCATGACCTGAGCCGAAGGCAGACGCTTAACGACTGAGCCACCCAGGCGCCCCTAAGTGTCCAATTCTTGATCTCAGCTCAGGTCTCGATCTCACAGTCCTGAGTTTAAGCCCCAAGTTGGGCTCCACACTGGGCATGGAGAGTACTTAAAAAAAAAAAAAGAGTAGTTCATCAGTGAGCTCTGGGACAACTTCAAGCAGCCTAAAACAAGTATAACTGACGTCCCTGAAGGAGGGGGTAGAGTACACTGAATGATGAAAATTTTCCAAATGTGATGAAACTATAAATGCACAGGTCCAAGAAACATGAAGAAAACTATAATCAGGTATATTGTTATCACATTGCTCAAAGCCAGGAGTAAAGAAAAGAATTTTAAAGCAACTACAAAAAAGAGACATTACATAGAAAAAACAAAAAAAACAAAGGTATGGATGATATTTCATATGAGAAATAACACCAGCAAGAAGACAGTGGAGAAACATCTTTAAGGTATTGGAAGAAGAAAAAAAACCCTATCAACCTAGAATTCCACACCCAGCAAAAATATCTTTCAAAAAATGGAGAAAGATGTTTTGAGACATACAAAAGCTAAAATAATTCATCCCCAGCATACTTGTACTACAAGAAAAATGTTAAAAGAATTACTTCAGACAGAAGGAAAATGAAATCAGATGGAAATACGGACCTACACAAGGGAATGAAGAACATCAGAAATAGTAAGTATACATAGGTAAATACATGATTGTTTTCTTATTATTTTAATCTCTTTAAGAGATAACAGATTCTTCTTTTTTGGAAGATTTATTTATTTGAGAGAGAGAGAGTGTGAGAGAGCACTACTGGGGGAGAGGGGCAGAGGGAGAGGGAAAGAACCTCAAGCCGACTCCCCTCTGAGTGAGGAGCCCAACACAGGGCTCAATCTCACGACCTTAAGATCATGACCTGAGCCAAAATCAAGAGTTGGGATGCTCAACCAACTGAGCCACCCAGGTGTCCCTAATTGACTCTTTAAACAAAAATAATACTGGGTGTTATATGCAAATAATGAATCCTGGAACACTACACCAAAAACTAATGAAGTACTGTATGGTGACTAACATAATAAAGACTAATGTAGTGTGGAGTGTATGTATTTTTAACACATACAGAAGTAAAATGTATGACAACAGCACGAAGACCAGGATGGGAGAAATGAAGACTAAAGTCAATATGCCGAAGATGCCAGGATGGAAAGATAAAACCCTGACTGTTGATACTACTGCAGAGCAACTGAACCAACGTTAACAGTAACTATCTATCTCTCAACTTATTGATGTATAAGGATCTCATCTTTGATAGACAGGTTTATTTACAACCATAAGCACCTCTAACTAATTCAATATCCACAGCATTGTTAATATATCAGTAACATTAGTAAAGGATCTCAATGAAACATATTTTCCATTGTCTCCAGGCTCTATAAACTCCAACCAGAAAATAGGGAAAACACTTACCCATGCTGGGTGTGGTTCCTCCTTCCAATAAGCCAGAACATAATTCAATTCGGCCAGCACCTATGTGAAAAAAAAAGCATTGCTCAATACAATAAACTTTTAAAAATTAAGAAAAATTTTAAGAAGCATTTCTCAAAAATTATCGTCCAAAATAAACATTTATGAAACAGTAAACAACATTTTTTTCAAACATAGAGCAAAGAGTCTTAGAAACTGAGAGATTATAAAACTAGAGTAAAACTCTATTGTTAATCCCAACTATATTCTGCAACCCACATTGTGCTACTGATAGTCAAATTTAAGAGTTAATTCAAATTAAGCTAGGTCTCTTGAAATTTTGTATTACAGGGTTGCCTCTCCATGTACAAGGATGTGACTCAGAATAAATATGGTCTGGGTTGACCATAGTGGAACACTGACTCTTCATTGATAACAATCTTTTCCAAGAGTCTTATTATTATTCTAAGATTTATAAAACTACAAGGTAATTTTAAGTAGCTTACATCAAGGTAATTTCAAGAATAAGAGAATGCTGAAAGCAGATTAACTATCAGACTATAGGGTCATGTCAAAAGAGTCTCAGGATCCAGGCTGAAGAGGCTAGTACCAGCCAAACATGGGACACTTTGAGAATCAGTAAGAAGAAAAACTATAGTGGAGTAAAACCATCAAATATGTCTAAATCTAGATTCATAATGATAAAACAATTCACTGGGGGATAGAGAATAAACTCATTATCCTAAAATCAGTAAACAGAGGAAAAGGAGCAAGCATTTATCCTGCCTCTTATAGTAACTGAACCTCAATATAAACAAACAGTTGATAAGGGAAAGTTCTTTATAGAAGAAGCATACTGATAATAAGTGAAAAGTAAATGTTCAATGTAATATAGTATGATATTTCAAACCCTACTAAAAGATGCACTGCTAAAATAATTAGGTAAAAAGATGAAAGAAAAGCTTATAAAGGATGGATCAGGCTGACAATATGACTTATTAATTAAAAATGTTTGTGTTTGTTTTTAAAAAAAATAAAAATCTGTATTGATATATAATTCACATACCATACAGTTCATCCATTTAAAGTGTATAATTCAATATTTTTTAGTATACTTAGAGTTTTGCAGCCATCACCACAATTAATTTTAGAACATTTTCCTCACCCCAAAAAGAAACCTTATACCCTTTAGCAGTCATCTCCCGTTCTCCCGTGCCCTTCAACTCTAGGCAACCACTAATCTAACTTTCTGTCTCTAAAATTTGCCTAATGTGGACATTTTATATAGGTGGAATCATATAGCATGTGGTATTTTGTGACTGTTTTCTTCCACTTAGAATAAATTTCAAGATTCATCTATGTTGTAACATGTATCAGCACTTCACTCTTTTTTATTGCCAAATTAAGAACCGTTTTTACATTTTCAGAGGATCATTTTAAAAATACAAAGAATATTCCATGAAGACCAAATGTTGCCAGTAAAACTGAAAATATATACCACGTGGCTCTTTTTTTTTTAAAAGATTTATTTATTTATTTATTTAAGAGAGTGCAAGCACGCATGCATGAGAGCAGGGGATGGATGGATGGATGGATTTATTTATTTATTTGTTTGTTTGTTTGTTTGAGAGAGCACAAGCACGCATGCATGAGAGCAGGGGAAGGAGCAGAGGGACAGGGAGAAAATCTCATGCAGACTCCTTGATCCCCCCACCTTGAGATCATGACCTGAGCTGAAATCAAGAGCCAGATGCTTAACCAACTGAGCCACCCAGGCACCCCTATTATATGTTGCTCTTTATAAAAAGTGTCCTGACTCCCTGATATAGTGGAAATATTGGCCACGTGCTGAAACTAGTAGACACTGAGTGATGGGTACACGGGGATTCATTACACTATTCTACTTTTATATATGTTTGAAATTTCCCATAATAAAAAGTTTTTAAAAATTTCTGATCCTGATATGATGGGAATTTCTATGCTTCCCCATTAAAGCAGGTTCAGAATGCAAAACAAACCTTGAGGTAAAAATAGATAATGCTAAAAAAAAAAAAAAAAAAAAAGATAATGGGGGTACCTGGTTGGCTCAGTCGGTTAAGTGTCTGCCTTCAGCTCAGGTCATGATTTCAGAGTCCTAGGATAGAGCCCCATGTCTGGTTCCCTGCTCAGCAGGGAGCCTGCTTCTCCCTCTACCTCTGCCCCTCCATCCACTTGTGCTCTCTCTTTTGCTCTCTCTCAAATAAAATCTTTTTTAAAAGAAACATAATTATAAAAGTCTTGATGATGAAAATGGCAGCAAAACTCTTAAATCATCTTTAAGTCAACAGTTTAAAAAAATGAAGTCTTTGCTAAGTTCAATTTAAAAAAAAATGAAGTTGGTAGGTAAGCACTATTGTGGACACTTGACTCAAAATGTGATCTATTGGAGGAGTAAGATTAGAAGATGATAAAGATGATAATTTTCCAGTATGTTTTCCAGTTGGTTGGCTGTTTTCAAAAAAATTACTAGGATCCTTACTAGGATCACAAGGGCTCCCAAGATCAGTTCATAGGATTCCTTTTCAGACTTTTTTTTTAGAGAGAGAGAGAGAAGGGCGGAGGGAGGAGCAGAGGGAGAGGGAGAGAGAATCCCAAGCAGGCTCCACACCCAGCGCTGAGTCCGACCTGGGGCTCAGTTTTACAACCCTGAGATCATGACCTGAGCTGAAATCAAGAGTTGGATGCTTAACCAACTGAGGCACCCAGGCACCCTCATTTTCAGACTTTTAGAAGGACTGCCAACTGTTATTCATTCTCTTTTGTCTTACCTCCTCGTTCTGCATTTACAGCTGACTCTACTGAATCAACACACACTTCCATGAGAAATCCATTTGTCATTCCTAAAATACATGGAAAACAGTGCAATTTCATGATGATACTATCCATCCAGACCAATCTACCACCATTTTATTTTGCTGCCCAAAACCAATGTCCAATAATAGGCAAGTAGGTAAATATACCATGAATGCAATAAAATACCTACTGATTATTAAATTGATGTCTTTGAACTGTGAAATAAGTATACAGACATATGTATAAGAAATTATACTGAAGAAAATATACACTGAATGCCAAATTAATCTTCCTAAAACACAGCCCTCATTATAAAATTCTAAGTCAGATTTTCTTCAATGTTTCTCAATGTTTTCAGAATATGTTTAAATGTCTTTATAAAGATCATATGTTTAAGAACAAGGATGGACTTCAAATCTTGGCCCCACTACTTATTTGTGTGATCCTAGACAAGTTACTTAGCCTAAGTTTTCTATAAAACAAGAGTAGGCTTTAGTACCTACCTCAGAGTAGTGAGGACTAAATAATTCATGTAAAGTGGAGGGTACCTACCATATGTACAAAAAGTTATCATTAATAAACTACATATTATTTCTTCTATACATCTCCAGTTCCACTCAATTCTCATCTCTGCTCTTGCTTATGCCATCTCCTCAACCCACAAAGTCCTGCCAGCTCCATCTTTGAATGGTAAAATCTTCCAAGGCTAACATTAAATCACATTTCCATATCTCTTCTCTCCCAAAGTAGGATCTCCCTCTTTGGAACTCATGTAACTCTTCATAAATTATATGTTCCTCTTTAAAACACTAATTGATATCTTTTAAAAATACTAATTACTTTCTACCTCCTATTATTATGTATGTAGATAGATGTCTGTTCACTTTTACTTGACCTGAAGTTCCTAAGTAAGGTCTTTATGTGAGAAACCTTTATCATCACCCACAGCAAGCACAGTGTCTACCTTGGTACACAATAGTCATGCAAAGACTTTCTAAAGGCTGAATAATTACAAGTTCATAAATTTCATTCATGTATTCACACTAAAAGTGTGATGAAAATAAGTTTTGAGTTTTTCTGTAAGTTAAGCACATAAGGTGTTTTTTGTTTTTTTTTTTACAATTAATAAGAGTATTAAATGTATACTTCATGCAATACTTGAAAGAATCACCACGTGCTGATAATGCTGACTACTGGGTGGTAAGATTTGGAATTACTTTTACTTTCCTCTTTTTACCTTTTTTTTTTTTTTTTAAGTAGGCTCCACTTAAAAAAGCCCAGCGTGGAGCCCAGTGTGGAGCCCAGTGTGGAGCCCAACCGCCAGGCTGAAATTAAGACCTGAGCTAAGATCAAGAGTCCAATGCTTAACGGACTAAGCCGCCTTGTGGCTCCTCCCCTTTTTACTTTTCTATGTTGCTTTTTTCCTACCCAATATTGTTTTTATCATTTTTTAAAAGGCTATTTTTAATTTGAAAAACAAACATCATCTGCTTACATCAAATTGCAACTGCCTCACTTATTTAAAAGAAGACTGTCAGTCTCAAACTGTTTAAGAGTTAAGTGCCACTCTATGTTCTTAACCAACAGCACTGCATTCATTCCAAGAGTTTCCGGAGAGCCACCCACACCAGGGGTCACATCAGTCTAACTGGACAGTGCTGCTGAGGTACCATTTGCCTCACAGGAGAAAGGACCTTGGCCGGGAGAGCGTGGAGGTGCACACAGAAGGCTATGTGACAGAAGGCAGACTAAGATAGTTGTCCAGGAAGCAAAGTTATTTGTAGGAATCAAAGACATTTGTTTGGAGCAGTAGTTCTCAAAGTGTGGTAGCCCCGTTAGCTCCGGGGGCCTTTAAGACCCTCTCAGAGTCTGTGCAGTGAAAAGTATTTTCATAGTAATACTAAGACTTTATTTGCCTTGTTCACTCTGTTTCTCTCACAAGTGGAGTGAATTTTCCAGCGGCTCCCTGACAGGTCAGACTGAATGCAGAAGCAGATCTAACAGTTCCATTAATCCTGATCTTAAAGAGATTTGCAAAAAAATATAAAACACTGGCATTCTATTTGTTTGTTTAGGTAGACAGTTACTTTTCAAACACACACAAGATGTTATTTGTGCTATCATGTGATGGGTTTCTAATTAATATTTTAAAATTTGTTTTAACTTCGAATACCGTCAACACCAATAGACTTAGCTTATGTAAGTAAAAGGTCTCTGAGGTTCTCAATAACTTTTAGGAGGGAAAAGGAGTCCTGAGATCAGAAAGCTTGAGAACCTCCGCTCCGGAGGAACCAAGAGTTCACGGGGTTGGGGGCGGGGGGAGGGAGTCGGCCAAATTCCCTAGCACCTGCCATGCCTGGCGCAGCAGCAAGCACTCGGCACTGGGCACTGGGCGGCCACAAGCGCTGGCACCGGCCGCTGTGCAGCTTTGGGGACAGTCCTCACCCCCGCCGCAGCAGCTAAAGGTTACCAAGCAGTCACCAGGGGTAGGCACTGAGCTCAGCGCTGGGCATCGAACTGTCCCAGCGATGCCACGGGGTGGGGACTGGTAGCCTCGCGTGGCGAGGGGAACTTGAGGCTGGAAGAAGTTAACCAACTTGAACACGGTCGTCGCACACTAGACGTGATGGCGCCGGGATTCGAACCCACACATCTGGTTCCAGAGCCCGGTCACTCTCGCTACAAGCCCCTTCTCAGGCCCTCAGCTTCCACACGTTTAAAGCCAGAATGACAGAACGTGCCGCGCGGGCAGCTGTGAGGAGGTGGGCAAAGTACTCTGACAGAAATCGCGACACCGCTGGCCAGAACTCCCGCAGGCCCGCCCGGGACAGTCAAGTCGGACGACCGCCCCCTCCCCGCCCCCTTCCGCACCGGCTTTCCCGGACGGTATGCGCGCCCGTTTCCGCTCCGAGGAGGCCCCCTGCCTCTTCATGTTCGACGCGTTCCTCCCTCGTGCGTCTTCGGTTTCCTCGGAGTCTGGGTTCCGGCGCGCGCGACCAAGGAAGCGCGCCTCACGGCTGCGCGCACCCCTGCGCGTCCCCGACACCAAGACCCAGCAGCCCCCGCGAAAGCCGAGTCGTTGGCGCAGTCGCAGTCGCAGTCACCACTAGCCCTTGCCTTCTGAGAAGGAGGGGCTCCTTCTGCATGACCCGGAAGTGTTTCTCTGTTCGGTGGGGGAGAAAGGAGACCACAGAGAGCTGGGGTGTAGAGGTGGTTTCTTTGCACTGTCTTCAGTATGCAGCGATTACTCTTTCCGCCCCTGAAGACCTTGATGGGGAGCCCGTGTCTCCGGCTCCTGGTTCCTAGGGCGGCGCCTAGAACACAGGTACTGCACCGCAGAGGACTCAGTCGTGGAATCGGACAGGGGTCGAAAGAGTCAGGAGAAAGAAAATAGGTAACCCCACATCAACATTGCCGTAGTTCCTTAGAATTCACAACACATTTCTTTGTGCCCAGAGCCCCGGAGATAGGATCCGGACCTGCCACTTACTGGCTGTATGATACTAGCCAAGTTCAGGAACCTTTCTGTGCCTTATTTCTTCATCTGTAAAATGGGAATAGCAATACCTACTTCATAAAGTTGTGGTGAGGCTGAATTAATTTCATATACAGCAAGCGTTTAGTACATAGTAAAAGCTCAGTAATTTTTACCTACATATTTGATTTTTGCTAAAAAGTCCCCAGGTAGTCAGGTAAGGAACTATAACTCCATTCTACAGAGAAGGAAATTGAGGCTTAATTTGTTTAAAGTTAGGAAACAGAACACGAATCTTTAGACTCAGGGACAGAGTCAGAAGAGGACGTGCATTCGGTCAACAAGTAATTATTGAGTGATTATTATTTGTTGGGAACTGGGAAGCAAAAGATAAATACCAAAAGGCTCCTGCCCTGGCGGAAAGCACAGTTAATTCATTTGTCATTCGTTTGTCAAATCTTTATTAAGGTCTTGTTATGTAAGGGAACTGTGTTAGAAACAAAAGCAGCAGGAGAGAAAGAGCCAGACTGACCAGACACCACAGTCTGGCAACTCATAGCTTAGTGGGAGATGGAGACAAATGAACCTGAAGTACATTATCATGTGTTAAGGGCTGAGATAGGGAAGGTACAGTATGCTGTGGGAATGACCTGTTGCAGACCCAGGAGAATCTAGGAACATTTCCCAGAGGAGGTGACATCTGAACTGAGATCTGTAGTAGATGATCTCGATCAGGGGAGAAGGAGCATCCCAGTCAGTGAGAAAGAAAATAATCCATATCTGGGTGTAGAGTTAAGTCTGGGGGAAGTATGCAGAGACCAGAAGGTTCATGTAGTGTGGGGATGGATTGGAGTGAGGCAAAACTAGAGGCAGGAAAACCAGTTGTGGGATGGATGCAGTAATCCAGATAGGAGATGATGATTTACTAGGGCAGACGCAGTGGAGATGTGGCCGTACAGGGTACTCCACTCTAGACAGAGTGGGATTGTGTGTGAGAGCAGTGGATTGAGGCCTTTCCCTCAGTCTCCAGTTGTAATTTGTCTGTCTTGTTGATCCTTAGTGTGGTTGCAGCTGTGGGATCAGGCGCCCCTTGAGGCCGGGGCAATACAGCACCATCTCTGAAGTATCTTTGCAGTCTGGAAGGGGTACAGTGTCCCTTCCCTCAAAAGCTGCTGAGCGGGTGGTGGGCCGATGGCTCCTGGTCTGCAGTGGAACAGTGGCTGGAGCAGTTATTCTTGGTGGAGTGACTAGGTGAGTAATTCGCTTGTAGGGAGTCAGCTCTTTGGGTCATCAGTAGAAGCACAGGATGACCAAGGGGGAAGAGACCTTAGGAATCATCTAGTCTCGCTCCCTCATTTTATATGTGTAGAAACTGAGGCCTAAAGAGGGACATGCCTGAGGGCTTGCCTGCCGTAGAACAGTTTAGAGTTTTATTATTGGGAGCCCTTCATAAAGTCTGGTTTAGGTCTTGCCTGTTTGCTGTGCATTATCTGTATATATTTTCCCTCTACAAACAGTTTTCAAATTTGTCTCAAAATTTTTTGTACAGTTTGTTTGAATTAAATCCTCATAAATAGATCACAATTGGTTTGTATGCCTCTTAGGTCCCTTTAAATCTATAAAGAGATTTTATAGATTTAGATTCTTTTCCCGCCTTCCCCATTCCATGTAGTTTTTTTGCTATTAAAGAAACGTAACTGATTGGTCCTATGGAGTTTCCTGGTCTGGATTTTGCTAACTGCATACTTGTGGTGTTGAACATGTCCCATTATCCCCAGTATTTCCTGTAAACCGGTTTTTGCTTGATAAGATTCAGGTTGGGAGTGGGGGATAAAATACTTCACAGGTGATTACAACATTCATAAATATCTGGTGTCCATTAGAGATGCCAACAGCCATTGATGGTCATTGCCTAGATCCATGATTTCATTACATTTGCAAAATTGTAATATTTTATTAGCTCAACTCTAAAGAAAAACTTGCCCTCATCAACAATTTGGTTATCATAAGGTACAGTTTGTATAAGAAAGGCAGGATAAGTACTTGAAGCTTTCTCTTTATTTACCAGTTTTGAAAATAATAAGTTGGTTCCCAAGCATCCTCCAAAGGTGATCAATAAAGGGTTTGGGTTTTTAAGTATTATAAGCTCATAGGTTTAAACGTATTTGATGTTTCAATCCATTACACTGATGATTCGCTCAAATTGTTCCATCTTTAGTCAATGGGAGCCTCTTCAGATTGCCTCCTGGGTCTTTTTGACAGGATCCTAGTAACCTAGTAATTAAATTCTTTGCTTTCTGGTTAAGATGTTCCAGGTTCATCTTCATTTCCTGCCTCTGACCTAAAATCAGCCTTTCACTTTAGAAACCCTCACTCTTTTGGTGAAAATACCTTCTGGTATTAATACAGTATATGTTCCTCAGATTCTCTCCACATTCCCTGTGCTCTTATTTAAAATACCATATGTTATATAGACTGTTATGGGAAACTGCAACAAATTTAAGTTTTATTAGCTTTAAATTCACTCAAGAATCTAAACTGTTTTATATCTGTAACAAATCTCTTTTCCCTCTGTAAATAATGTCACTTATTCATTGAGGGCATGTTTCTTTGCTCTAAGGGTTGATTTTACCTGTTAAGGAATGCTAGTGAAAGAAGGAAGTAAAGAGAGCTGAATGAAAGGATCAAGAGAACAAGGAATAAAGAAATTTGTACCTGATGGCAGATGTTTCTGGTGAAATTTTAAGCAGTAAGAAGAAAGCAAGGTGTCAAAAAAGGATACACTGAAATGAAGTGTTTACTTTTAGAGGGGTTAAGTTCAGATCCATTTGTTTCTGTAAACCATTTACGAGAAATCCAGCATTGTGTGTGCATGTGTGTGTGCGCACGTACATACACACACACACTTTTTACCTATCTTAAGGTTGACAGAGTCTGGTCTCTCAATGGTAGACTGGCATTTGATAAAGGAGATGAAGCCACCTACCAGTCAAGAGGAATGGAAAACAGAATTCCAAAAATATCAGCAATTTCCGGAATTTAAAATGTAAGTATAGGGGCGCCTGGGTGGCTCAGTCGGTTATGCATATGCCTTCGGCTCAAGTCATGATCCTGGGGTCCTGGGATTGAGCCCTGTGTCAGGTCCCCTGCTCAGCAGGGCAGTCTGCTTCTCCCTCTCCCCACTCATGCTCTCTCTCTCTCTCGCTCACTCTCTCAAATAAGTAAAATCTTTTTTAAAAAAGTAAGTATAATAGAAAATCAGGTAAACCTCCCACTAGGCCCTTTTAATCTTTTGCTTAAACATTTCAGAATGGTTAGATTCCATTATTGCTCAATATTTGCTTCAGTTATGTTTAGTGAGCTCCCTACTCTAAACCTCCAGTTCCAGAGTGATCCTGAGGTCACTGATGAGGAAGAAGGCAGACCTTTCATTTCAAGTTTCAAAACTGAGAATGCTCTTGCATTCTGTCTGGAAATAAAAATCAAGATGTTTCTTCTTTCTTTTTTGACTTCCCTTTTCACCCAGCTTGAATCATGATATGACACTGGCCGAATTCAAGTTCATTTGGTACATGGAGTACTCACACCGAATGTGGGGTCGCCTTGTGGGCCTTGCATACATCCTGCCTGCTGCCTACTTTTGGAGAAAGGGCTGGCTCAGCCGTGGCATGAAAGGACGTGTTCTTGCCCTGTGTGGGTTAGTCTGCTTTCAGGTAAGATTTATTCAAGTTTGGGAAACCAGAGATGCTTCCAGGAGCTTCCTCGTTGGGACTGTTTTTAAGGAAGGAATCTGAGTCTATATAACGGAGTGGGAAAGAGGATGAATTTTAGTGTTACAGGCCTGACCCAACCCTGCCACTTAGTAGGGCCAGTTGTCTACCTTCTGTAGGCCCCTTTCCTTACCCGTAAATAGGGATAATAATAGTGCCTACTGTTTAGGTTGTGTGACTTAAATGAGAGAAATCATGCATATAAAGTACTTAGTTTAGTTCCTGGAATTAGTAAGCGCTCAGTAAATACATTTTTGTGTCACAAGAGGTTCTTTCCTCTCATGGCTTTCTTCCTGGGTTCTTGTCTCCTCCCCTTTTCTGACTTGTGTGCTAGATGGGGAATGGGATCCCTGTGTTCTAGCTAAAGAAGCGAATTTGAAGACTCCCACAGTTAAGGGGTTCGCTGAGACTGAGAGCCAAGAAAAGGGATATGAGAGAAGGTACATAGGAGTATTTGGTCACGATTATAGGCCCTCAAAAAGAGTCATAGAGCATCAAAGAAACATCACAGTTTGATCAGGAATAAGCTAATTGGTTAATTAGACTCAGAAGTAGTAAGAATAAGAACCAATTAGAAGGAATTGAAGAGGGAGAAGGAGGAGACAAAATAGAGGCAACAGAAACAGATAAAGAGACATTAATAAAAGTCTAATAACAACTAGGGGAGGGTTGGTGAAACAAAGTGAGAATTTATTTTGGAATGAAAAAATAAAAAACACCCCGAAGACAGACTCCCAGGAAGGCAGCAATTTGAAGATGGCAGATAGGATTATGGGAAGAAGAAAGCAGGGCTGGCAAATCACACTGTATACTCCTTTGTCTTCCAGTGTCCTGTGCAGATGAAATCAAGATAAGTAGAACATCCAGGATAATCACTAAGGGGGCAAGACATGCCCCAAAAGATTTCCTGAGGAGATCTATTAGAAGAGGTGGGAAAATCCCACCTCTCTGACATGCTTCTATTGACTTGGGAGGGTGGAGTTGAAAGGGCTGTATCTTATCTCATAGAAGTGAAACTCAACAGTTGTTTGGTTAATTGAAAAAAATTAAAGCAGGGTATCAGAGTAATGCATACCTTGAACTTTTATGCTTAAACTTGTACTTTGATTACTTTTTTTTTTTTAATGAAGAACTAAGGCCTGTTTTTTGAGTTCTCTGATTGGAGTTTAACTTTAGATCTCTTGCATCCCCATAAACTATCATTTCATTTCATTTTCCTTAAAGAGCAGCGGGAACTTAGCCATTTGCAAAGCCATCTGCCAGCATAGCCTTACAGATTTTTATGATTCCCCTCCACCCAGGACTTTTATAATTGTCTGTTCCTACTAACTTGACAATAATTGTTTTTAAGCAGTTATCTTTATCAAAGCTTTTCCAAAACAATCTAGTTTTTATAGAAAAAACTCTCTTTTATTCTTATATTTCACTTATATTTCATTTTACATAATGTTAAATTATATCAAGTATTTTTAAGGCTTGCCTGTTGATAAGCTTCTGTGCACTTTTCTACATTTGGCTTATACTTTAATAAAATATTAATCTAAACAGCAGTTAAGCATTTATGGTGCTATATTTGAAAATGTGGGTAGGGTATGACTCCTGGGATACTGGGGATATGGGAAGGTATGGAAAGGAGAGGCCAGGTGGGGAGTCCTCCTGATAATTGACAACTCACTTTCTCACATAGTACAGTTGAATGGACAGATCCAGCCTTGTTTTATCTGCCTCTTCTGTTTTTGGTTCCAGGGTCTGTTGGGATGGTATATGGTGAAAAGCGGATTAGAAGAAAAACCAGACTCCCATGACATCCCTCGGGTCAGTCAGTACCGCCTCGCTGCCCACCTGGGATCAGCCCTTGTTCTTTATTGTGCCAGCTTGTGGACTTCACTCTCACTGCTGCTCCCTCAGCACAAGGTAAAAGTCAGTCTAGATTGTTAGTATATCTGCACAGATGCTGACCGGGTCAAAGGAACAGAAATTCTGTTTCTAATGGGAAATTATAAATCAAAATGCACACACATTCCCGTAGTTACACCTACCAATTTACCAGAAATTAGATAAAACCAAAGATGACAGAAACATTGAACTTTGAGACTCTGGAAAGCTTTGGAACTGCAAAGTAAAATGTGCCATTATTCTTTTGAGCTGGAGCAACTCATTCAAAGGAAAATTAGTACAGGAGCCAAATATTCTATCAGCATTGCCTATTGGGAAAAGTGAAAACACAAATTTCAGGAATGGTGGGAAGGGGTTGCAGCAAGAGCAATCCCAACCATTTCTGACTCCCAGAGGGATGGTGGATGGCGAGGTGAGGAAGGCCAGATTGAGAGCTGTTGCTGGACCTTTGATGGTAAACAAGAGCCATGAGAGTTGTTTGTTCTTTAGATGGGGACCTACCATTCATCAAGTCTGACAAGTCTGATCTTGTGATCTTAGTGATCTTGCCTGAAAGTATTTCCCTTTATGCTGATTAAAGGAAAATACTAGTTTTTCTAAAAATGAGTATTATTTTAGGTATTAAAGTCATGGTTGACTTGGGTAACCTGTTGGTGGAATGAAGTTTGAGATGACAGTAGGACTTTTAAGTAGAATTATCCGATAGGTACTTGGAACCAGTAGCCTCAATTCCCATAAGGAAAGGAGTTGTGGACTTGGCAGTCATCCCCACAGGGAAGCCAGATGGGGTCGAAACATTGGTATAGTAGACAATCTACATCGGAATAATTCTTGTTCTCTGAATTGCCTACAGCTGTAACTGTACTTGCTGATAACCACTCTTTCTTTTTAATTCTTGTCATCTGGCACTCCCACCCACCCACCTGTGTACATACACACCAGGCGTTCACCCACATGCCTGCACAAATACCCACACACTCCTAAACACTCTACGGGAAATGGTGCTCTGAAAGGTTGCCAATGACTTTTTAATTATCAACGGTTTTTCTCTTTTTATTTATTTATATTCCACCAATTGCAGAAAGGATTTGAGATGATAGTCAAACATGTAGTGCTATTCTGTCCAACACAGTATCTACTAGTCACATGTGGCTATTTAAATTTTAATTAAAATTAAATAAAATTAAGCTTATTTTTAAAAAGTGGTTGTTTACTTAAAGTTTAAATAAAATTAAGTTTTTATTTAGTTTTCAGGTGCTATGGCCTCATTTCAGGTCCTCATTAGCCACGTATTGGCCAGTGCAGATAATAGAACATTTCCATCATCACAGAAAGTTCTGTTGGACAGCACTGATACACAGTCCTATGATATCTTAGTGATGATACCTCACTCTTCATATACTAGATTATAGACCATTTAAGGGCAGCACTCTGATTAACTCCTTTGTATCTTTATGGTAATCTGTTTATAAAATTCTTAATAAATATTTGTTGATTCACTGATTAGTATCAGAAGTTGGCTATAGTAAAAATAAAATTTTTATCTTACCAAAACACTAAATGCAAGAATCCCTACCTTAGTGATTTTTTAAGATTTATTTATTTGAGAGAGAGAGAGTATGCACAGTGGGGAAGGGCGGAGGGAGACAGAGAGCCTCAAGCAGGCTCCGGGCTGAGCATGGAGCCCATGCAGGGCTTGATCTCATGACCTGAGATCACTACCTGAGCCAAAACCAAGAGTTGGACGCTTAACCAACTGTGCCAACCAGGCGCCCCTCTACTTTAGGGATTTTATACAGTTTTGATTCTGACTATATTTGCTAAACACGAAATATTACAAACGACATGAAAATCTAGTCCTATATCTTAAGCCACATCCTTTCAGCCATGGTGAAGCATTTTTTCCTTGAATGATGCAAATCATTATTGAACAGATATGTGTTGAGTACTTACATACCAAGCACTGGGCTAGGATTACTTCACTAAGCAAGACAGATGGCAGTTCCTGCCTTCACAAGACTTATAGGAAAGCAGGGAAGACAGACAGTAAATATATAAATGTTGTAAAATGTGATGCATGTTAGACCAGAATATCTGCTGGGAGTGCTTAACCCATTTAGAGGGTCAGAAAAGATCTGATTGTTACTTGGGTTTGGCCTTGGAGATCTTTGCTGCCTCCCTTAGTTCCTGCAGTACAGTGTATCTGAATGGTTTTCTTTTCTTCTTTAGTTGCTTGAAACTCGTCAGCTCCTGTGGTTGAGACGATGTGCTCACGGAACAGCAGGCCTTGTGTTCCTTACTGCTCTCTCAGGTCGGACTCTTCTCATCTAGCGTGTCTAGTTTTGTTCCACCCTCGGGTGGAGGGGGGGGGTTCTCTTGCCAAACACTTTGTCCTTTCCTCCTGCACCTTCATATTTCCCTATCACATCTGCCTCTCTCATACCCACTGTCTTCATTCTCTGTTTTCTATTCCTTCCTCCCTTCCAAAAACTCTGCTTTCCAGTCATTTGAACACAATTATTGAACATTTATCGGGATCCAGACTGCCTAGGTTCAAATCCTGGCTTTACCACCTATGAACTCTCTGACCTTGGGCAAGCTGTATAACCTCCTGGGCCTCAGTGACCTCATTTGTAAAATGGGGATGATGGTAATAGTATGAGTGATACATGTGAAGTGCTTAGAACAGTACCTGGCATGTAGCAAAGGCTAGGTGCAAATCAGAGAAAAGTCTTTTCCTCAAAGATGGTCTAAGATGAGGAGCTCATTGGGGCAAAGGGACTGACACAGGACTTTTTCATTCTTTAAATCACACCTCTACCCTACCTCTCTCACTTGAGAACTGTACCGTCCGATACATTAATCACTGGCCTCATGTGACTATTTAAGCTTAATTAAAATTAAATAAAATGTAAAATTCAGTTCCTCAGTCACTAGCCAGTAGCCACATGTGGCTAGCAGCTATCGTGTTGACTGGCAGACAGAGAACATTTCCATCAGCACGGAAGGTCTTGTTGAGTAGCACTGCTCTAAAGAAAACCATCAAACCAGTGATTCACCTCCCCCCCCTTTTTGGTGGAAGAACATGAATTTTGACTTTATAAATGCTATTTATATAAACAAGGAACGTGATCTAAACATCCCTGAGTCGTCTTTGCTCATAAATAATGGATCAGTCATCCATTAACTCATGGATACTTTATGTGTTTATCCAGGATTTAGTTTATAAATTTTTTCACTTCTGTGTTCACTCAACAAACATTTTTTTGAGCACTTGGGGAAGACAGATAATAAACAATGAAAACATACGGCAGATGGTGTTCAGTGCTGTGGAAAAAATAAAGCAGGATAAGGGGATAGAGGTGGGTTTGGGGAAGTGCTGTCTTACACAGGACCATTGGGGAGATCTCTTTGATAAGGTGACACTGAGTGGAGACCTGAGGAAATGAAGGAATAAATTATGCAGATATCTGGGGGAAGAACATTTCCAGAATAGATCGAGTTCATAGTGGGATAAGGAGGGCATCAAAATCACTAAGGGAATGTTTCCATCCAACGTGCCTTGTTCTAGAGCTTCTAGTTCACTCCTTTATGGGAGAAATGCCAGAATCTTGGGGTCGGAGAAGGTGAGGATGCACTTGTGTTGTGGTGGTTTTTGTTTTTTTTTTTTTTAAGTTCCCATGGTGATGATGATGTATATTCTCTGTTTGAGAACCCCTCCTGTAGATCTTTTTATTCTCTGACTATTCCTTTTGTCTAACTCTGGGATAATAGACTTTTTCTATGTCAGAACTAGTATTTGAGGGACGCCTGGGTGGCTCAGTCCGTGGAGCGTCTGCCTTCGGCTCAGGTCATGATCCTTGGGGTCCTGGGATCGAGCCCTGTGTCAGGATCCCTGCTCAGCAGGGAGCCTGCTTCTCCCTCTCACTCTGCCTGCCGCTCTGCCTACTTGTGTGCTCTCTATCTCTCTGTCAAGTGGATGGATAAAATCTTAAAACAAAAAAAGAACTAGTATTTGAGCTCTTTTCTACCTCATTTTAATAAATACCATTTTCCTTGGAATATAGGGGCTTTTGTAGCAGGACTGGATGCTGGGCTTGTTTACAACTCTTTCCCAAAGATGGGAGAATCTTGGATCCCAGAGGATCTCTTTACCTTCTCCCCCATCCTGAGGAATGTTTTTGAGAATCCCACCATGGTGCAGTTTGATCACCGGCTTCTGGTAAGTCTGGCTGGTGGTTACCGGCTGCTGAGCACAGAGAGCCTCTCACAGGCTTTGGGGCGTCTGAAGCACTGATGGCAGCACCGAGAGAGGGTAGAGCAGAGTGGGCACTAGATTTCCTTTGCTTTTTCAAAGAAATTTAGCACCAGTTCTCTGATGAGATGTTTTTGTCCTAATCACCCACACCCGTTCCAGCCAAATTCTGGCTTTCGGGATACTGCTGTCTTCTTGAAGTTCAAATGTGCCTTTTACCATCTGGCAAAGGATAACTTCCCTCAATCCTGCACACACATAGGAGAGTCATTTTAGTGGAAATGAGGCTGAGTACAGAAGAGGGGGCACAGACAGTGGTTGCTGAACACATAATTATCAGAGCTGACCCAAAACCCCAGGGAGCTAAGAGCATCATAAATCAATTATGATTTATATGATCAGTCAGTATTTCTCATCTTATTTAAGCTGATGTTTATTAAGGACCTGCCAGGGTCATGTTACGATTGGCTTGGTAGCCTGGGCATGATGCAGTGGAGCAGGGAAAGACACAGCAAGGAGGCCAGCAGGAAGCAGAGGGGCCACTGCAGTAATGCAGGTGAGAGTGGTGGGGCTCTAGGCTGCATGGAGGAGCAGGACTTGAAGAGAATGGTGGGTCACAGAGAGGCTCTAAGGAGTAGAAGATTGGCTATAGGAATGAAGGTGAAGAAGATCCCAAAGTTTGTTCTGTGGCATGCTTAAGACACACCCGGATATGGGACTATAGAAATGAGTGTTGGGCTGGAGACGGAGGATGTCATCAGATTGAGGTGTGCTGGGTGTGAGATGATTGAAGCACACCCAAGACAGGTCCATCCAGAGGCCTCAGATCCCCAAAGGCAACACGGGCGCTTGGGCCAGTTACCTTGTGGGGGCTTAGGCCTCTCCACCAACCACATTTTGTAACAAGTAAAGTCTGGTTGAAATTGTCATCATGGACAGCTCTGAAAAGGAAAAGTGAAATAGAGGCAGAAAATGATAGAAGAACATTCTCCTTGACATCATGGAAGTGGGGCGAGGAGATCCTATTGCCAGTGGGGGGAGATGGAAATTAGACTTTAGGTTGTTCTCAGCACTAGCTGCTGGCACCACTACCTCCTCTACTGACAGCCCAGGAAAATAATAACCCTCATGTGCTGGGGTCAGCCCTGCTTTAGAGCTACAGGATTAGAGAGGAGGTAAAATGAGGCATTAGGATGCAAAGAGTGATTTAAAACGTGAGGGCCGCACCTGGCGGGGGTGGTGCACCCACGTGAGAAGAGCCAGCAATAGGTGCAGAAACCGCAGGTGGAGCCCTGGGGGACACAAGCATTTAAGTGGCAAGCGGAGGAGCTGGAGGAGGCTGAGGGGTAATCACAGAGGAGCCACAGACGGCTCTCCATGTCTGGGACAAGAAGCCTTCGTGCTTACTCACTGGTTCTAGAGGAGAGAGGTATCAGATGAGCAGAAACCGGGAGGGTGGAACATTTCTTCCTGGCACTCGAGGAGATGCCTTCCTCCCTGCAGGGAATCACTTCAGTTACAGCTGTGACAGTGCTCTACTTCCTCTCCCGGAGAATGCCCCTTCCTCGAAGGACCAGGATGGCCGCAGCGACTCTGCTAGCTTTGGCATATACACAGGTAGAAACCGCTTCTCTTTGGTCTGAGGGTGTCCCCAAAACTAAGTTAAAAAAGAAAGGTGACAGGCTAGGAGAAAATATTTTCAATATTTGTAATATTGATTATATCTTTTTATATTTTAATAAATTTTATGTATTATTTTTATAAATAAAGATTTTATCTTAATGAAGAATAATCAGAAAATAAAATGATATCAATATACACAAGTTCTCACAAGAGGAACAGTGAATGGCCAATAAATATGAAAAGCTCTTTAGCCTCACTCATTATCAGAGGAGCAAATTAAAACAGTGCATGCCATTTTGTGCCTGTCAGATTGGGGGGAAAATTTTTTTAAAAGATAATCAGGTATTGGCATGGGGCTTAGGAAAATGGATACCTTCATATATTCTTGGTGAGAGCATGAGTGGGTATAATTTTTTTCAGAGGGCAGTTTGGCAATAGCTTTTAAAATGTTAAATATATAATCCTTTGATCCAACAAACTGACTTCTTAGTGCCTGCCCTAGAAATATTCTAAGGCACACTGTGTACAAAGTAATTCATGATACAATTGCTGTGATAGTAAAAAAAACTGGAAACAACCTGAATAAACAACTATGGTACACACGTACTGTGTAATACTGTGTAGCAGTTAAAAATAATATCTCAAGATATATATTGTTAAGTGAAAAAAAGTGACAGAACAATCCCATTTTTAAAAGCACAAAAGTATGTTTCTCTATAAACATAGATACAAAAGTACAAGTGTATAGAAACTGATGACTGTCTTTGTGGAGGGTAGTTGGGCTAGGATGAGGATAATTAAAGAGAATTTTAGGTTTATCTATTTTGTTTGAATTTCCTCTGCTGCGAGTATATTTACTTGTGAAAATTTTAAAATACATATTTTTAATGCTTTGATGGGAGAATGTGGAGGTTTATGTATCTGGTTGTCCATGCCCAGTCATTTCAGTTCTGAATTTGTGGTTCCTGCTTTTTTTACTGCATTCTTTCCTCTGTAACAGATGGGCTTAGGCATTAGCACTCTGCTGATGTACGTTCCAACTCCTTTGGCTGCCACTCACCAGTCGGGCTCCCTGGCTCTGCTCAGTGTTGCCCTTTGGCTCATGAGTGAACTCCGAAGAGTCCCAAAATAATTCTCAGAGGATCAGCTTCCTAGGAGTGAAAGTGCTTTTGAGAGCTCATCAGAGAGCACAAGAACTTGGGAGTCTTCTAAAAGGATGACCTTGGCATACCAAGTGGTTTCCAAATTGGTCAAGTTATTTAAAATTCTTTGTTTTTGACAAAGTCACTGGATCAGGAGTGTCATTAAGTATGTTTAACTAAAGAATCCTTTTTTAAATATTTGTAAATTTGGTTTTCTCATTGAAAATCATGTTTAATGTAGAGAAAGAAATGTCTGCATTTGTTGCTTCTTAATAAACTGTCTCAGATTTCTTAATGTTGGCAAGCTCTTGATTCTACATGCATCATCTCTTGTTTCCTTGACCTCCTGAGTCCTAAATTCTGCCTAAGTAGAAATTCTTTATGATCTCACCTTCACTTACATCAGGTGAAGATTCAAAGGGAAGGACTGGCACACACCCTAAAGTAGCCAGAGAGCCTTCAGCAGGAAGTAGTGTCTTCTGGCATCCTGATTTTCACAATGGGGAAAGGGCATAAAGACAAGCTTGATGTCTGCATGTAGCAAAATGGCTTGTGAGTACTTAGAAAAGGAGAAAATCACTGGTAACCCACTTTGACTCATCAAGCACTAACCTAGTTCTTCTTTTGATTGTGCTGTTACATCGCTAGGTCAGGTGAATGGTATATATAATCAGTTCCTGCAAGGGTTTCCCAACAGCCTCATGGATAATTAAAGTATGGCCTTGATAGTATAGGTAGTACATGGACACCTATTCAGATATGTAAACAAATTTTTGTTTAATGAATTGTTGTAATTTTGGTCTTATTCAACTTTATTTTTTAAATTGGTGATCTGGATGAAGGCATCACAAAGATCAGATTTGAGAATGGAACAACCCAACACTAATATAATATAGATGACAGTCACAACTCAAAACAGTTCCAGAGTGGCACCAGCAAGATGAAATTAAACATTATAAATATAACATCTTCATTTTAATTAAATAGGTTGTATAAGTTTGAGGTGGAGAAACCTGGCATATCATTTCATATAAAAAAGACAGGGATTTCAGTTGGCCACAGGCTCAACATGCACCAGTAATGTGATAACACTGATAAATAAAAAATTAGTGGTGTTTCCGATTTCATCAATGGAAGTATCACAGCCACACTCAGAATACCTCAGTGCAAGTGCTGTGTTTCATCATTGGTACCACATTTAAGGAGGACATTGACCACTAAGTATGTATCCAGAGGAAGGGACCAGGATGGTGAGGAGTCCAGAACCCTATACCCCACAGCGAATACTTGAAGGAACTAGGGGTATTTAGCTGGAGGGGAACATTTGGAGAGAGCAAGATTCTTGCCCTTCAGAAGTTGAAGTCCTCTCATGCAGAAGGAGCTTCCTTATGCTGCAGAGCTGGGAGCAATGGGTAAAAAGAAATGCAGAAACCCATCCCTCTACCCCCTTCCCCTCTAAAACCCTCAGTTTGTTTTTCAGAGTTTATAGTCTCTCATGGTTCATCTCTCCCTCTGATGTCCCCCGCCTTCATTTTTCCCTTCCTTCTCCTAATGTCCTCCATGCTATTCCTTATGTTCCACAAATAAGTGAAACCATATGATAATTGACTTTCTCTGCTTGGCTTAGACTGGGTGTTATACGAAAACAATGAATCGTGGATCACCACATCAAAAACTAATGATGTGTGGTGACCACCATGTTAAAAAAAAAAAAAAAGAAATGCAGAAAGCTAGTTTTTCGTTTTGTAGAAGGCAAGAGTTGGATCAAAACAAACACCCACTAGGCTATGGCTGGTGAAGACAGTGGCAAAGTGGAGAGCAGGTGTCCCAGCTAAGGGGTTAAACCATTGCTGAACTCTGGCCTGTTGCAGCTGTATAGTTCCAGAGTTGTCAGATCTGATTTTTTAAAGAAACAAAACATCTAGATTTTTATGTGAAAGCTCTCAAGGGTTGGCAACTAATTTCAGGTTTTTTAGAACATGACACAGGCTGAACACATCTGAGAGCCATAAATGGCCTAAGGTTTGCCCATTTACAATCTCAATTAGATGATCTCAGTTCCCTTTCAACTCCAATATTCTGTGAGTTTCATTGTGACCTATAGTTACTATGCTCAAGTGGTTCTTAGCAAAACAGAAATAGTTTGTCTTTGATTTTTTTAAAAAATCCCAGACCCGGGGGCTGATGCTATTGTTAGAAGTAGCTTCTAACTTTTTTCACATTAAAATTTTTGAAAATCTTAAAACCCAAGCCTCACCCAAGACCAATTAAATCATGATGTCTGGAAGCAGTAATAACGTATTTTAAGTTCCCCAGGTCATTTCAGTGTGCAGGCAATTGGGCACCACTGGCCTAGGCCTTTACAGCCTAGACACCTTAGAAAGTTTGGACCAGCTTATTGCCATCCCCTCCAAATTTCTACCCACCCCCATCTCATTTAATCTGATCCTATTAGTGTGCTCATGGGTTTTCACCTCTTCTAGATAGAATTCTTTAAAGAAAGGAAACTGGTCACTGGGGCAGGTTCCTATCCATCATCTCATGATCCCCAAACTGAGGTTGTCCTTAGTTAATAATTGAGTCAGCAGAGAGCAGTCTGACCCAACCCCAAAAGCCATATGCTAGTGCTTCTACAGTTCCCTCCAACAAAGTGGCAAAGAACAAGTTCAAGTTCCAGATGTTTTACTTCATTTTTCTTTTATTACAGATGAGTAAGTTTGGAAAAACAGATTCTGGTTGCATTTAGCTATATAACTGTATTGTGCCTATCTATGAGCTCTTGGTGAACGGAGATTATCTGAATTA
This sequence comes from Halichoerus grypus, assembly GCF_964656455.1. Taxonomy (NCBI): domain Eukaryota; kingdom Metazoa; phylum Chordata; class Mammalia; order Carnivora; family Phocidae; genus Halichoerus; species Halichoerus grypus. The sequence goes on from NC_135718.1 coordinate 28,539,258, forward strand.
TTTTTATGTTTGCATTATTCCCAGCTTAGACATATACCAAATACTGCATGAATGAATGGAAAATGGACAGTTACAGATTGAGGTCCCAGACACTTCCTTCAAAATAAGTCATCATATCCCTAGAAGATAAAATGAATTTCCCTTAATATTTTTAAAAGTCTTGTCAATAACTCTGTCAGTTGTTTTTAAAACATCAAAGGAAATTAAAACACCTGGCTTTCTTATCAATCCAGAATTTTTTGTCTTTAACTTGCACTGACAAATGTTGTCCATTGTAGAAGAGGTATTGATTAGCTACTGCCTAAAGTGATGATCATGACATTTGGATGACCAGTTGCTCTGCAGCATTCCTTCCAGTTCTGGAACGAATGGCGGGTTATGTATCAGCCTATGTAACACATATGCCGTGTCCCTGCATAAGGGACAATCCATCTCTCTCTAATATGCATTACACTTTTGTTCAACACTGATTTAACAGTACTTAACAGAACTTTGACAACTGTTGAGCAAAATTATTTAATGTGAAGCATTAGAAAAACATACAGTCTTAGCAACCCCCCAAAGTGATGCAATATAGGCAGCCTTTGGTTTTTTAAAGCAAGAAGGGAGTGTGTGGCTGTGGGTCATGATAGGTGCCTCTTAACACTGCGGAGTTCATTGCTGAAGGCAGAAGAAATGGAGGAGACCAGGCATACACTTCAGGGCTCCCACAAAAGAGGAATTGTGGAATGAGAATTTCAAACACAACATAATGACGGCAATACCAAAAATCAGAGTATTTGTCTAGGATCCTTATGCAGGGAAAGATTTGTGAAGCTAATAAGGTACAGAGCCTTCACCACTAGCAATTTTAACAGGCCAAACTCGGGCACGTCCTCTGCAGGAGGGGCTCCTCAGGAAAGCATCAGGGCTACCTAAATACTGGAGAAGCAGAGTGGTAGGCCACCAGGGGGGGCTGTGAGCGGCACTACTTAAAAGGAGAGGCTCAGGAGCAGACGTGTCCTCAGGCTTGCCTGAAACCATACATGCATGGCTATAAACATCCTTGACTCAGAAAGGTTTTTCAACTTTGGTTTTTCTAAAAATGGCAGGCCATGACTGAATACACTTTAAAATTAAAAAGCCCTTAAAGTATGAGTAATGACTCAATTTTACAAATAAAAGGATTTTCTTAGTGCTCAGACTTCCAGAGAAACAAAATGGTCAACAGATGTTGACCTTCTCTGTCCCTCTAATAATGGCACTGACAAACTGGAAATAATGAATTAGAGTAAAAGGAAAACACTTACATAATAATACAAGGGAAGTCTATTAGTATATAATAAAGGAGTCCTTGTTTTTTGACAAGTATTTTTTATTAACACCAACCAAATCCTTGCAAGTCTGACCGAGCATGTGGCCCTAGTGGCCGGACTCTGAAACTAAGTGTGACCTAAGAGGCTAATCTGGGAGAATCTGAAGTATCTGTGGCTACTTCTACCTTAATTCTTGATCCCAAATGAAGTGACATCACATACCACAGCACACAGGGAAAATAGATACTGACTTAGTATGAAAAGAAGTTTAAAGACAGCAACAAGAAACAGCATTTTATTTCTGTAAGGGAGTCTGAGAACTGCCCAAGAATTACAGCCAAGTTCATGAATGAGGTAGATCTAACAGGCATTTTCACCTTAAATAATTTCAATTATAACCATCAAATGAATTGCTTAGATGCTGTGGTTAAGAAAATTGTACAAAATTAAGCAAATTGTTTAAAAGAAACATCTAAAGTTTAAAAGTATTAAAACAAATATAGCAGGTAGAATTGATGTAGTAACAACTTGGTGCTATTTCTAACAAAGTATTTCTTTCATATTTTATTCCTAAACGTGAGCAAAGCGATCACAAATGAAGATCAGAAGCAGTTATAAAGCTTGGGCATGGTTACTTGCAGTCAGCTCTATTATAAAGAATAGATTCTGTTGAAATACACAATCTTGCAGCAAGATTCTGTCAATGAGAATTTCATTGCAGCTGTCAAAGGTATGTATCTGTAGTACAGAGAACAGAGAAAACTGAATCCAGGAGGCCACTCACTGTGACTTTGCACATATTACCACAGCTCTCGGCCTCAATTTCATCATCCATAAAACCAAGGGGGTTAACAGAAGACAGACCTCTAAAATCCCAGCTGTAAAAATCTCATCTTCTGAAATTTACATAGAACGATTGCTGTTGGAAACTCCATTCCCATCAACCTTAATGTCATAATGTCAGGGACAATGGATAAAGTAGGAGATGACCCCTGGCTCCCTTGGGCAACCTGGCCTTTTAAACCAAAGACCAAAATCCACTTCCTGAAACTCTATCACTTCCCTCTGTTCTCCCTCACCTTTAGTTCCTTAGGCCAATGGTTAGTCCCTTAGTCCCTTTGGAACTAGCCTCAGAGCATCTTGTCTATAGATTTAGTTTTATGATGAGAAATGAACCAGAGAGGGCAAGTGACTTGCCTGGAATACCAGAGCTAGTCAATGATAAAGCCAGGACAAGAATCCAACTCAGCTGTTCCTGACACCAGTGTTCTTTCCCCTAAATCATACCATCCACCTGTCTTTCACTCCTGACAAAAAGCAAAACAAAAGCATGGGAATAGGGGTGGGGAGAGCATCTATTTAGATAATACCAGCGAGAAGAAGTTATTTTATTTCAAAAATGTAAATATGGATGTGAAGGCATCATGCTCCTGATTTCAAACTATATTACAAAGCTATAGTAATCAAAACAGTATGGTACTGGCATAAAAACAGACACATAGATCAATGGAACAGAATAAAGAGCCCAGAAATAAACCCTTGCATTTATGATCAATTAATTTACAACAAAGGAGGCAAGAATACACAGTGGGGAAAGGACAGTCTCTTCAATGAATGGTGTTGGGAAAACTGAAGAGCCACATGGGAAAGAATGAAACTGGACCACTATCTTACACCATACACAAAAATTAACTCAAAATGGATTAAAGACTTGAATATAAGACCAGAAGCCATAAAACTCCTAGAAGAAAACATAGGCAATAAGTTTCTTGACATCACTCTTGGCTATATTTTCTTAGATCTGACTCCAATAGCAATGGCAATAAAAACCAAAATAAACAAATGAAACTATATCAAACTAAAAAGCTTCTGTACAGCAAAGGAAACCATCAACAAAATAAAAAGGTAACCTACTGAACGGGAGAAGATACTTGCAAATCATAAATATGGTAAGGGGTTAATACCCAAATTATAAAAAGAACTATAACTCAGTAATAAAACACATTCTGATTTAAAAAATGGGCAGAGGACCTGAACAGACATTTTTCCAAAGACATACAAATGGCCAACAGGTACATGAAAAGATGCTCAGCATCAGTAATTACCAGAGAAATGCAACTCAAAACCATTAGCTATATCATCTCGCATCTGTCAGGATGGCGATTATCAAAAAGATAAGAAATACCAAGTGTTGGTGAGGATGTAGAGAAAAGGGAACTACTGTGCACTATTGGTGGGAATGTAAACTGGTGCAGCCATAATGGAAAACAGTATTATGAAGGTTCCTCAAAAAACGAAAAATGGAACTACCATGTGATCCAGCAAGTCTACTTCCAGGTATTTATCTGAAGAAAATGAAAGCACTAATTCAAAAAGGTATATGCACCCATATGTTCACTGCAGCATTATTCACAATAGCCAAGATAAGGAAACAACCAAAGTGTCCACTGATGGATGAGTGGATAAAGATGTACACAACTCCCCTCCACACACACAAAGGAATACTACCTCAGCCATAAAAAAGAATGAAATCTTGCCATTTGTGACATGGATGGACCCTGTGGGTATTATGGCTAAGTGAAATAAGTCAGAGAAAGACAAATACCATACGGTTTCACTTACATGTAGAATCTAAAACACAAAAGAAGAAACAACAAAACTCATAGATGCAGAGAACAGACTGGTGGTTGCCAGAGCGGGGGAGCAGGGAGGGTGGGCAAGACAAAGAAGGGGGTCATAAAATAAATAAGTCATATCATGGGATGTAATGTTCAGCATGGTGACTAGAATCAATAACACCCAAGTTGCATGTTAGTTAACTTTATATGGTGACGGGGGAAACTAGACTCATTGTGGTGATCATTTTGTAGTGTATACAAATATCAAGTCATTGTGTTGTACACCTGAAGCTAATACAATGTTTTGTGTCAACTATACAACAACAAATATAGATGTGATACTAAATGTTAATACCTGAAAAGATTAGCTTAGTAAGTTCATGACAGACTCAATCAACCACATTTTAATAATCATTGCCCAAGGCCTTTGAAGTTAAAAAAAAGCTGTCAGGCTGAGGGAAGGCAGAATGCTTTGGATAACATGAAAGATTAAGACAAGGTTGTTAGAAAGTGACTAAATTCCCTACACCAAGGAAAATCAATCCAAGGAGCTAATGTACAGAGACGAAGATGGTATGATTTTGCCTAGAGTTAACTGCCACTTAAATCAACATAATGCTGTATACGTGGGTACAATACACATTTTCATTATGTCCTAGTGACAAGAATTCAGAGAAAAGTGATGGGTTGTGCCATCGTAAGACTAATAAAGCATCACATCCTATCAACCACTGACTCTGATTTTGACATTTGTGGCCTGTCTCACTAATGATAAAAGTACTAAAACCATTCACATTCATTTTGCTATTATCAAGAAGACTGGTTGGTAAGATTCAAAGGAACTGCTGGGATGTGAATTTAAATGAAATCATAATTATCTTCACAGGGAAACCACTGAAAATGCAGAAATACACAGATCTTTAAAAAATCTTAAAAAATCTTTAAAGAGGGTTAAAGACAAGATTGATTCCATTCGCAAGACGATTATGAGAAAGCAATATAAGTAATTGGCCTTCAAAGAATAAATGGCTCCTGTCTCTAGCTAATGAGATTTCATTTAAAACTGTTAATTGGGAGCAATGAAAGAAGCACAGAAACCAATACCGACAGCAAATACTCAGTTTTTCTGAAGAGTATGATAAAAATTTGTCCTTCTTACATTTATACCATGGAACTCTGAAAAGTCATACAGTAACAAAGACAAGCCTAGATCCTATAATATTAAAATAATAAACAGGATATAATACACTAAACAAAAACTCAAGAACTAATTAAAATAAATTAAGAATAAGAAATACATTTACATTGAAAAAATGATAAGCATAGGATATCCTGAGTTTCTCAATTATAAAAAGAACACAAAAAAGTAATATCCATCTGAAAGGCTGTCATAATGATTAAATAATATACATAAAATTCTTAAGAGTGTATGGTACACAGTAAATGCTTAACAAATGGCAGCTATCATTATTATAACCAGGAAGAAGAATAACTTCATTAATAAGAGCTTTCAAACTGGATTCATCACCACCTCCTCCCTGCTTCAGCTTCATTTCAAGCACACGAATGTGATCACTAATAGCCAATTAGGTAGCTTTTGACCAGATCACTGACCAGATCTCACAAGAAAACCAAAAATAGTATTTGGAAACCAAGATGAGGGAAAAAGAAAGAGTACCTGAGGAGGCACTGGCTAGCAAAAAACATAGTCTGACATTATTTATAAGCAGCACTCATATGACGAAGGTTCACTCACAGTGATACAAAGGTAAGAAGTCAAAGAAAATCAAGGCAATTTAGAAGTCTTAAAGATTAAAGGAAATTGCTGTGACATAAAACCCTAATGAAAAGTAAAAATATTTCCAGAGGGAGTTATAAGACCCTTTGCTAGATCCATTTTTATCTAATTTGAAAACAATTTAAGACTCATATCTTTTCACCTACCAACTAAGAGTGAGTATACTTATTTTCATCTGTTTATTTCTAGGAGGATCTTGATTTTTGTCTGTTTTATGAAGCATTTAATTCCTTTCTGATCCCACTATGGAATTTATGTTTTAATAATTCTATTTTTTTCCCCATTAAAGTCAGCCCTAAAAATAAAGTGACAAAAAGGAAAACAAAGCTACTTCAAGTCTGGGAGCATATTCTTGGGAGGGACATTCAACGCTACATGTAGGAAAGGATAAAGCATGAGGAAGACCCCACGGGGGAAGGTGCAAGTTAAAGGCTACATGTAGGGGAGGAACAGAGCTCCTGAAGGGCAGTGGATGAAATGTAATCATAGGGCTTTTCTCTCTCCTCATTAACGGAAATGCGCTCTACAACTGAGCAATCTCTTAACAAAGGTTCTGAAAGTTGCCAGGTGGCTTATTAACAGATTTACCTATGTATTCCTAAGCTTAGAATTTGCTTCTTTTCAGACATTCCAAGAGTCAAATTGAGAAAATTTCTATTTCTCGGGAAAACATTAATAAATAAGAGCCTGGGTTTTATTGCCTTTGCCCACTCTCCTGATACTGTTCTTTCCTTCTTTAAAAACAACCCAAATATATCCCTTCCCAAACTATGCATTAAACTATGTATTGATCTTAGTGAAATAAAGGAACTCTTTTTATATTTTCCTGTAAAGGGGTTCATAAAAATAGGCCTAGAGACAGTGACTTAAAACCAGACAAATCCAGATCTCCAATCCCATCAGCTTCTCCATCCTACAAACACACTTAAGGCTCAAAAAGAAAAATTAATGCCCAAACAGCTGGTGAAGCACATAGACACAGAAACATTTTCTATCCTGGTCATACCAGGTATTACATAAGATACTGTCAAAGTCTTCGACTGACCATTCACTTAGAAGGGATTCTAACCTTTTAAAATCACATGCTAATTAATTAACATCAGCAACATTATGTCAGGGATCTTGGACCACACTCATAATGACTTCTTTGTCAAGTAAGCAAAGAAACTATGTTATTTTGTTTGTCTGGAAGTTCATATCTGTTCCACTGAAATGCAAATATCTTGGATCCCTACTAAATGGTGTGGATGTCCACATATATGATATCTCTGTTACAGAGAAAGAAGGGGCTGCTGCACTTGCTGGAATGTCTTCGGCTTTGTTATCAGATGCTCCAGTTTGGTTATAACCAGGCTTCCAGTTTGCCCAATGCCAAACTTCATGCTTTAGCAAGGGGAGAAAAATCTAGATGCCAGGAACACACCAGACCTTTCGGATAAAGGAGTAGGAGCATGCTTCAACTGGACTGCGGTTGGTCCTCTTTGTTAGCACCAAACTCTCATTATTTAGTTCTTCACAGACTAAATTACAGCTTCTCTCAGAGAAGAGGACCTAGATATTGAAAAGGAATTAAAGTAGATATTAAGGTAGAAATTCCAAGGCCAAAGATCCCAAGGTCAGGCAAAGCAGCATCTGAGGCCAGTACAAGAAAGTGGTGGAATTCAGTGGGCAGCAACTCTGGGGCATTCAAGCTTCCCAAGTCCTCGTCCGGCCTCACGGCCCTACCTGTACCCCAATCATGGGCACCACCTCCTCGATCCACAGCAAGTCCAGTGGAGCCGAGGCTCGAGTCTGTCGGTGGTGGATTCGGCGCAGCCGCAGAAGGTACAGGATGATGGCCAGTAGCACCACCAGGATACAGGCGAAGAAGAGATAGTGGTTGTAGACAAAGGAGAGGCGGAGCCAGCTACCGTGGGCCTGCCGAACACCTTCTTGCCGCAGATCCCTAGGAAGAGTTGGAAGGTGGAAAGTCGTATTAATTTCAAAGAGAAACAGTTATGTTGATTTAAAAGGCCAGCAGTGTTATCTCATTTATTCTATTCATGCAAATATGCTAGGAGACCAGCTCCACAGGGCAAGCAAAGCTAAAGAATGTCTCCAGCCCGAGGGCCGCTATGTGATTTCTCCTGTACTTTCTTTGCCAGGGCCTACAGAGGGAGGCTCACAGGCCTACATCCTCCAGGATCTGGGGACAAAATTAGAAGGCAAAAAAATGAACAGTAAGATAAGACTGATCATCTATAACCTTAGTCTTAACACTGACCCCATACCATTCTGTAAATACATACATCCAGTCTGTAAATACGGTACTAACAAGAATAGGGTGGCCCCTAAATCCAATCAAGACATCAGAGTGTATCTAAATCTTTGAAAAAAAATTGACTGTACTTCCTGAGGATTTAGGCTATATCTAGAGAAAGCTATCCCTAGTCAGTAGTACTGTAGTCTGGAAAAAAGTAAGGAGACCTGTAAGCCAAAGTGCAGCAGCCTGCGTGCATAGAATGAAGCCGCTCTTTGGTCCAGACACCAGATCCATTTTTGTTTTGTTTGACCTGCAGTGTTTTCTTAAAATGTGAATCTCCAAACTGAAAGCCTGCCTATGACATATGGACTTCTGGCTTGTCCTGACAAATGAGAACTGGCAGATGGTGGTACGGCATTTCTGCATGGCAGTCCTTAGCCCTTCATCCAGAGTGCATACTCTCTATCTCCCCACTTCTCTCACCTCTCTCCGCTGCCTGCCTTCTGAGGTTAGAGAAACAGGCAACAAAGATTAAAAATTCATTTTAGTTTATCTGAAACAATCCAGGGGAGAGAGAACCTAAAACTATCCCAAATATCTTATGGTACATAGAGCAAGACATCAGGCTATCACAGCTTGATGACAATACCCCCCTAAGGGCATCTCATGTGCTGTGTTCTGATTCTGGCCCACCAAAAAGCCTTCTAAATCAATGACATGCTCTCTAGAGTGACTCTAGCCATTAGGAAAGACTGCTCTATACACACAGCTACCCCAGTTCTCTAGTCCGACGTTTTCTACAGTAACCGAAGAATGGCATTTTAGTTTTATTTTAGTTTACCACTCAGTATCTTAGAACTGGTTAAGTAACAGCTCAATCCTAAAGACTGATTTATTATGGATAAACAAATAAAACTGAATTCCTGAAATTGCAAAGCTAAAGAACAGACACCGGATTATATTCTCAACCTTCTTTCTGTTTCAACATGCTTGGGTAGTAATAATAGTTCATGGGGTAGTAATAAAGGGAGTTAGTTCGGATGCTTTTTTGAGGGAGAAAGGTCACTTATGAAACCTATTCTGAGACACCAACCAACACCCTCTGATCTCAAGATGCCAGTTCAGTCCACTTTACCTGAGTGGTAAGAATCGTGTTTTATACAGAATGGCTCCCAGTGTCCACTGAACCTCTCGGTCATATACCAGCTGGGCTGTCCGCAGGTGCGGGTAGTCATAGGGAAAGTGGAATCCTTCATGAAGAACTTGGTACATCCAAGCCGATTTAAAACACTGATATCTGTGTGACAAAATAGTATTTTTTTGAAGAAGGAGGAAAAAAAGAATTCTAGTGTTTTCTATATACTCCCACTGGATGTCAAAAAAGACCGGTCTCTCTCTACTTCACCTTCCTCGCCTCTAGGTGGAGCCAAACCTGAGCCTACTTTATCTTGTTTACCACAAAAGTGAGGACTGCCTTTTCGCAGTAATGATATTGTGACTGTGTTTTCTTTTTCTTTTTTTTTAGAGAGTGAGAGAGGGCAGAGGAGAGGCAGATGGAGAAGAAGAGAGAGAATCTCAAGCCGGCTCCATGCCCAGTGCAGAGCCCGATATGGGGCTCAATCTCACAACCCTGAAATCACAACCTGAGCCAAGATCAAGAGTCGGACGCTTAACCAACTGAGCCACTCAGGTGCCCCCTTTTTCTTTTTCTGAGTCCTTATCCTCAAGGAGCCTGCTGAAGTATCTACAAGTCTACTTACATGATGTCTGGGATTTGCTTCAAAATAACCCAGCTGCGGTAAGAGGGCAGAAGGGTGGGAAAATGGATGCAACAAGATTGGGCAGAAGCTGATAGCCACTGGTAGAGAAACAGGGTGACAGGCATCCGGGAGTTCATGATACTCTTCTATTTTTGTTTATGTTTAAGATATTTTACAAATGTTTACAAAAATGGGAAGACCGACAAACCAAACTGGCAAAATATTGGCATTTGTTGAGGCTGGGTGAGGTTTATGTTACTTTTCTTTCTACCTTTCTGCATGTTCCATATTTTAATTTAAAAAACCCACCACTTTTGATTTCAAGCCACTCAGAGAGAACCTTGCAGTGACCCTGGTTTTCGTTGACTTCGCTAAACTAGGCTCCCTATTTTAGCCCCTATTGCTCAGAAAACCAAAATCAAAAATAATCAAATTCTCCTTCAGCATAAAATCACATCTGTGCTCTTACTTGCTCTCTCTCCCTCATTATAATATGCCATCTACATTTTCAGGCCAAATCTAAGGGAGAAAAGGAAGCTACTTACTTGAGTCGATGCTCATCTGCATGTGATGAAAAGAGGCCATTCTTGAATCTCTGAGTTAGTACTGACCAGGCCATGCCACAGTAATCCTGGAACAAGTGCACAGAAATGCTGCAACGTGAAATTAAAGCCAAACCCTGTAACCTCCCTACAGTCACAGCTGCTCCATGTCTAAAGTTACTCATGGGCTACTAGTTGACAAAGGAAAACAGAAACGCCATCTTCATTCACTGGACACCGTGCAACACAAGTGCCAAAATGCAGATGCAGGCTGCTGCGGGTCTCCTTTTTATTCCCATCACCTCAAGTCCAATACAAAGCCAGCCCAACATGGCTCCTGAGCCTCTTCAAGCTTCAGACAGGGATAAGGTTAGGACCAGGAAGAGCAACATCAAAGCCAAAGGGAGCCTCATTCTGCTCTACGTCAGACTAACACGAGCAGGTAAAGTAGCTGGTACAGAATGGTCAAAATTATACCACTGGCCTGTCTCCATGTTGTAGTTCTCCCCAAAGGAATCATTCCTTTTGGTTTGATTAGTTAACTTGTATTTCTTGAATGTCTACTTTGTGGCAGGTGCTATTCTAGGTGCCAGGGAGATTTAGCAGTGAACAAAACAGACAAAACTTTCTGTCCTCATGAAGCTCACATTCTAGCGGTAAGAGACAGACAGTAACTAAATACATATATATGCATGCATACATACAACATGCACATACCTATGTACACATACACATACGTATAGAGTGTGTTAGATGACATAAATGCTCACAGGAAAATTAAAACAGGAAAGGGAAACAGGTAATATTGGGAAGGGCTGCAGTTATGGATATGGTTGCTAGGGAAGGTATAACTGGGAAAGTAACAGTTGAGTCAAAGGAAAAAAAAAGAGAGAACAAAATTATCTCTTTTACCTGGGAAAGAGAACATATTAAGCCACTAGCAACTTGGGCAAGCAATAACTTGAGCCCTTTGGTGTTCAAGGGAATAGAATCTGAAGAAGTTTTAAAATGAGAGAAAGATGCGGGCCATGGACATTTAGAGAGCCCTGGATGCTGGAAAGGAAAAGGAATATGAGTGTATTCCTGGAGGCTGGAGAAGAACAAATACAAACCAGGTTTTCCTCAATATTTCTCTCTTTTTTTTAAAGATTTTATTTACTTATTTGAGAGACAGAGAGCACATTTGGGGGGGCAGAGGGAGAGAGACAAGCAGACTCCCCACTGAGCAGGGAGTCCAATATGCGCCTTGATCCCAGGACTCTGGGATCATGACCTGAGCTGAAGGCAGATGCTTAACCAACTGAGCCACTCAGGCGCCCCCTCAATATTTCTTAGGGACTGCCTTTAGGGAACAGAATATTACACATACTACAGATATATATATATTTTTAAGATTTATTTATTTATTTCGAGAGAGAGCACAAGTGGGAGGGGCAGAGGGAGAGGGAGAGAGAATCTCATGACTCCGTGCTGAGCACAGAGCTTGACTCGGGGCTTGATCTCATGACCCTGAGATCAGGACCTGAGCTGAAACTAAGAGTCAGATGCTTAACTGACTGCCACCCAGGCACCCCACAGATATTATTAAATTGCAAGTCTTCTATCCAGAGAACCCTAGAGAACTGTAACGAAGCAGAAAGAATAAAAAATATAAGGACCGATTCTTCCCATAAGTTTCTGTGCTAAAAAAGAGATCAGAAAGATAGGCAAAACTTCAAAAACGAATCTAAATTAAAGAAGGAGATTGGGCGCCTGGGTGGCTCAGCCGTTGAATATCACACTCTTGGTTTCGGCTCAGGTTGTGATCTCAGGGTCGTGGGATCGAGCCCCACACTGGGCTCTGTGCTCAGTGTGGAGTCTGCTTGAGATTCTCTCCCTCTTCCTCCCCCACTGCCCCTCCCCCAACTGTGTGTGCACACACGCTCTCTCTCTCTCAAATAAACAAAATCTTAAAAAAAAAAATTAAAGGAGCTATAGTCTCCCTCTGCCCCTCCCCCCGCTTACCTGCTCACTCTAAAATAAATAAATATTTTTTTAAAAAAAGGCGCTATAGAAAGCTAGCTAAACTTTTACCTGTTCAGGTAACTAATGATTTAAGCTTATAAGCTGCTAACATCCTAGATATGCTCTAAATGAATTTTTATTTCTTCTGCATTTTAGTTTTAAGTAATACTTACACCGACATTGCTTTTCCCAACATCTTTCTAATATTCCAAGTGACCCTATCTACCATTCTGGCCTCCTAATGACTCAAACCAAAAAAATGAAAGTGCACTTGCCCACCTGTGTGACATCATCTCCAAAAGCTCATTACAATTGAGAATACCCAGTAAGGGGAAAAATCTCTGGGGATGATACTTTTGGCCACAAACATTAAACAAGATTATTGGAAAACTAGAGGAACAACCATTAGCCACCACAATTATGGACTGGGGTGATAATCTGGGTGATCACGACATGCATGGAAACCTAAGCTTAATGAACTAGAAGACAGTCCAGCACAGCGGGTTCCTTAACTTCTGAGTCCACTTTCTCATCTATAAAATGAGGGCTCATAGGGCCCCTGCGAAGAATCCAGTGAGATCAGGCATGCAAAGCTCTTTGAACAGCATCTGATACAAAGTTAGGCATCCAATAAATGGCTGCAGCTGGCGTGAGTCATCTTTATTATAAATAATTTACCTGGGCAGCCTTGGCAAACGTTGGCCCGTGATAGTGGCCACCAATGCGTAACACATCCTCTGTACAGTAAAAAAACTCAGAGAAACCGTAGAACTCGCTGTTGTTGAAGTCAATTGGTGACTGGTAGATGCCATTCAGCGAGGCCTGGCTGGTGTTGGAGCGGGCCAGCAGGGGGCTCAGCATCGCCCCACAAGACGCCCAGTCTCCTCTTCCTCGGATGTGCAGCACCTGGCTGTTCCTCTCCACCACATCTGTGAGGCCCACAGGCAGGCAGGGATCCAGAAGTGGATTGTCTGGACTCAGACCAGTCTTCTGGCCCAGCAACCTGTCACAGTGACAAAAACACACAAAACACTTCACTGATGTACTCACCCTCTTCTAAGAAACGCCTAGTTTAAGAAACTTGGTCTAAGAATGTGCTTCACAGATTATCTTGTTGTTTTACATGGCATCCCTAGAAATAAGAATGGAGTTTTAGCATCAGTCGTAACATCAAAATTTACCTTAAGCAAATTCAATTTAGTGGAAGGAAGGAAGGAAGGAAGGAAGGAAAGGAAGAAAGGAAGGAAGGAAGGAAAGGAGGGAATTATGGCAGTGATCAAATTTTGTCCAACCGTTCAGTCCACATGTACATCTCCCAGTGCAGAGTGAAACTGGAAATGTTAATCTGCGGGTATCAATCTAGTCTTCATTCCCACTGGTCTCTTAAAAGTGTCAAGATCTCACCACACCGAGTGCAGTTCTAACGTTTACCAAAACCCTGGGAGGAGGTGAAGAAGGCAGGCCTGGGAGAGGCTCCTGAGGAAGGGACCTTGTCGGTGGTGCAGTAACAACTGCTGGCAATAGGAAGGACATGCCTGGCCCCTTGCAGGGAAGGGGGGGAGGGGCAGGTTCTCATCCCCACTGTAGCCGTCACACAGTTCTGGCTGTTTCAAGTCAGCACTTTGCCCAGCAACAAAATTCCCATTCCTAAGGGGATGAAATACAGATCTGGCTGAGAACAGAAATTAAGTGAAGACCAAATAATGTTGCCAACCATGGTTAATTATTCCCCAGTTTCTGAAGAGACCCATGTTGAAGAGTGGACTTCCTGGGACGAAGATGCCCCCACAAGGGTAAAGACTGAAGGAGGGAGTGGGAATGTGGCAACACCACAAAATGCTTTGGAATGACTGGAACTTATTTTAAGGATGTGACACCAACTATGGAAAAAACAAAACAAAACAACCTCAGAAAATCATATTAAGAAGAAAGAACCAGGGGCGCCTGGGTGGCTCAGTCGGTTGAGCATCCGACTCTTGATTTTGGCTCAAGTCATGATCTCAGGGTCATGAGATCGAGCCCCACATCAGGCTCTGCACTGGGCATGAGGCCTGCTTGAGATTCTCTCTCTCCCTCTCCCCCTACCTCCACCCCTGTTCGCTCTCTCGCTCTCTCTTAAAAAAGAAGAAGAAGAAGAGGAAGGAACTATTATGTTCTGACATCCCAGGAAGCACAGGTTTCTCTAGTAGATTAGAAGCTACACGAGATGAAGAATAAATCTTCTGAATTAGGAACTTAGAAACATGGCAAGAAAATACCAGTGCATGGGAGGATGATGATGCAGCCTGGCAAGTTCTGAGCAGAAAACAGCAAAGAGAAAAGGGCAGCAGAACAACAAAGGAAGGAAATGGAAAAGGAGGCACAGCAGCTAACAAAGAAGGACCACAACAAAATTGGTGTGAAACCCTCATAACCGTTCTCCAGATGCCGCGGTGCCGGCATCCCAAGCGACAGGAATACAGATGTGGAGTATTTTCAGAATGCAAACACACGGACTGATTTTAATGCATTCATCAGTCATCTGTGGTAACAGGATTCTCCCAAAATACTGTGAACTCTTGGCAGTTGAGACTCACAAAAGCAAAAAAGAATTATGAGACAGTATTTTCTTTAACATGGTCCCAATATAAGACAACAGCTGTGGAGAAGTTATTATAAATAGGCTATACTGGTACTTCTTCCACCTAGTGTTTCTAGCAAAACAAATGGGGGTAAATAATTTTATGGTGAAAAAAACTCTGCTGTCTGTTATGCTTCCTTCGATGCACATAATGATACAATAATTTTAAATAATAAAAAAAAATCTCACAACTATTTGTACATCACGGCCTAAATACTTCACGGGATACTCAAATGAAGAGTCTGTGATCTGTCCATGCTGCCGAGCAAACTGGCTGTTCTGGACTTAATGAGAGAACATTGTAAAGGTTAATTCTGACTTCACATGCTTTTTATTCTTTTTTTTTTTTTTTTTTTTTAATTTATTTATTTGACAGAGAGAGAGAGAGAGCGAGAGAGGGAACACAAGCCGGGGGAGTGGGAGAGGGAGAAGCAGGCTTCCCGCGGAGCAGGGAGCCCGATGCGGGGCTCGATCCCAGGACCCCGGGATCATCACCTGAGCCGAAGGCAGACGCTTAACGACTGAGCCACCCAGGCGCCCTGCTTTTTATTCTTTTATGTACACTATGGACCTCACTCCCACATAAGATGCAACTCCACTGTAATTCAACAAATATGTCTTCCATGTAGAGGGAACTGCTAAGAGCTACATTACACTGCACATTGTAAATGAAGAACTTAATCTCACTGGGGCACCTGGGTGGCTCAGTCAGTTAAAAGTGTCTGCCTTCAGCTCAGGTCATGATCCCAGGATCCTAGAATCGAGCCTCCTGCTTCTCCCTCTCTCTCTGCCTGCCGCTCCCCCTGCTTGTGCTTGCTCTCTCTCTAAGAAGTTTTTTAAAAATTCTTAAAAAAAAAAAGGAACTTAATTTCATTTATCCTATGATACCATTTCTGAAACAGGACACTGCAAGAGGTCCCAATAAGCTGCTAAACTTTTTTGGGTCTGACCAGAATGCATCCTCACCTAGATCGAGTGGGACTACTAATAGAGGATCTCTAAGCAATACTACCCCATTGGCAGGAGTGGTTAGGAAGAAGGAGGAAGCAAGGACATATCTATCATAGTAGGACAGGAGTATTTCTTCCTAGTATCTGCACCCTGACGACCTTCTATTTCAGAGGCACAGATGCCCACGTCAGACATACCTATTTTTGGTAAGGGTTTCATTCAGCACAAGGTCTTCATAGCGCTGCCGGGCAAAGTTGCCCCCAAAACCCAGGAAGGTCGTGACATAAACCCTATACACGTGTTCAGTATGTTGCACATCACAGCCCAGGTTGAATTCAGCCAACAGGATCTTTGCTTCTTCTTCCTATAATACAATGTAAAGCGAAAAAAGGGAATTTTAGTTTTGGCTGACTGACAGAAAGCTATGACATCACTAATACACCAGTCTTCATGTGCTATAACTACTCTTTAAGATATCTTACAGCATTCTCTCATTCTTATAGCATTATTTTCAACAAAGACACAAAGTGACAAGCCTACATAAAACAGTACAGAGACTAAATACCAAATTAGAGACTACAACACTATCTGTAGTTCTACAGAAGGTAGAATCATTATTACAGATGATGTCATTTTCTTGCACATATTTTTCTGATTTTCCAATCCTCCAAAATGAGAATGTACTATTTTTATCATCAGGAAAAAAAAATCCTTTGATAAAAATAAATTTAAGGAATTTGGGAGATCATTATGAGACCTATTCTATGGGTTTTTCTAAAACTATTCAAGAAGATCTAATGTTCCCTATGACAGGGACTGGGATTGGGAAAGTTCCATTTTACTGGACCTCCAATGAAAAGGGGCTCTATTTTTTTTTTTTAACTTCAGGTACATGGGTTGAATTAATCATACTCCTCAGTTCATGGTACATTATTATGGCAAAGCCCCATTTTTGTTTTATTTATTTACTTCCTTTTATCTTCATATCCATTCCCATTCCCACTCCCCACAGGCAACCATTCTAATGTGCTTCAATGTGTAACATATGTTTGTACATACTGTTGTAAAATGAAATTATTGTTTTGAATGTATTTGTTTTTAATTTATGAAGATGCTATTGTGCCCAGAAATTTCACTAAGTATATACACAAGAGGAGTGAAAACTATGACTAATCAAACATGTGTATGTGAATGTTCACAGCAGCATTATTCATAATAGCCAAAAACTGGAAATAAAATCCAAAAGTCCATCAACTGATGAATGGATAAACGAAATGTGGCATGGTCATATAAAGGAATATTATTCAGCCATGAAGAGAAATGAAGGACTGACATGTGCTATAACAGAGATGAACCCTGAAAACATTTTGCTAAGTGAAAGAAGCAGACACAATATGTCACATATTGTATGATTCCATTTATGTGAAATACTAAGAACAGGCAAATCCACAGGAGACATGAAGCAGATTATTTTTTTTTTAATTTTATTTATTTGAGAGAGAGCGAGCGAGTGAGAGAGAGAGAGAGAGAGCACAAATGGGGAGGGGGGAGCAGGGAGAGGGAGAAGCAGGCTCCCCGACGAGCAGGGAGCCCGATGCGGGGCTCGATCCCAGGACCCTGGGATCAGGACCTGAGCCGAAGGCAGATGCTTAACCAACTGAGCCACCCAGATGCCCCAGTGAAGCAGATTATTGGTTGTCAGGGCTACAAGGAGAGAATGGCAAGTGACTACTAATGAATGCGGGGTTTCTTTGGGTGTAATAAACACATTCTAGAATTCAATAGTGGTGGTTGGGTTACTTTGTGAACGTGCGCAACTTTGTGAATTGTACAAAAAAACCACTTTGGGCATTGAGGATTATTTATATTTTGTAAAGTGCTATTGTGTTATGTCTCATTGTTCTTTTCCTTCTTTACCAAGCACTGAGATCCATCTTTAAGATCATTATACTGCTATGCATACATCTAATTTGTTGCTTGCAAATATACTTTCTACACCAGTGTCACTTTCTAAATCTACACAAACAAAAAAGTCATTTGTTTAAGACTTTAAGGATCAGTGCCACTCACCGGAACCATGGCCTTCAGTTTACCTGTTGACGACATACTAGCAAATATAGACTAAAATTAAAATGTCTTACAACCTAGTTCCCCAAATTTCCAAACCTTGCACAGACCCCTGCTGATTGTCAAATCCACATTTTCAACAATCTTGCTGGATATTTAAACACATATGTTCCTCAGATATTTCAAATTCAACATACTCAAAACTGAACTCACTGGTCGCGGGACTTGGGCTAGAGATCAGAAAGTCGCTCTCACCCAAACCACCAGACCATACTGATTTGCTTAGCATCAACCCACCCTTTATCCTGGGGTCTCTCTCAGTGACTGGGTTCCTTACCCTACCAGGTACCTAGGACAGAACCTCAGCATCACTGGCCATCCTTCCCTGTCCTACCCACACCGTTATATTACATTATTTTTTTAAATTCCAAAATACCCTTGAAATCTGTCCCCTCCACTCCATTTCCACTTACATTGCCTAGTTTAGCCCTTATTACTTCTCACCCAAGGTTCCCTGACCTACATTTCTTTCTCCAATATCACCAAAATTATTTTCCTAAAAAATCAATTAGATCAGTCACACAATACAGAGCTGAAAAGGACCTTAGGAGTTTAATTACTTCACAGATGATGAAATGAGGTCCAAACCTTTGCTAATTCTCCTCCATTTATAGATATAAAAGTGAAATTCCCTAGCGTGGCACCTAAGACTCCTCACCATCTACCTTCATCTTATCTTCCTAGACTTAGCTATACTACACTGGAAAATCATATACTGCAACAAGCTATTCACCATTCCCTGGACATTCTGGGCTCTTCGCTGCTTCTTTTGTGCCCTTGTGTATACTGTTGCCTCCATACAGGTGGCCTTCCTCCACCTCCACTATGCAAAAGCCTACTATCATCCAAGACCCAGGTAATAAGCCAGGATGACTCCCATTCATGGAGCAGGGGACATGGGGTGGGGACATTACTGGCATCTGGTAGAGGCCTGAGATGCTGCTAAACATATTATGCATGGGACAGCTACAACAAAATGTCAATAGTGCCAATGATGAGAAACTCTGGTTTAGATCAAATGATAGCACTGTCATGGTCTGCCTGTTATCACAGGCTATCTTCACTGATAGATTATAAGCTTTTGGGGGCAGTATAACATGTCTTATTCCTTGCCCATACTAGGTGCTTAAAAACTGTCTGCATTTCTTTTTCCTCTCTATGATAAAACTTCTCCTTCGAGATACATTCTTTACACTCTAGTCAGGTACAGAATATTAGAAGCACAAGAATGGAATCATAAGCAAGGGAAAGGAAATAACATTTAACAGACAAGTATGTATCAAATACTGTACTCTGGGATTTATATGGATTATCATGTTTAATCTTCAGGCAGCCCTAGGAGTCGGGGAGTATAATTATAATTGCTAAAATTATTAAACACTTATCACATACTAGGAAGTTTGTAAAGTGCTTTACACACATGGTGTCATTTCATCCTCCCAAGTTTATGAAGTAGATACTATTATTATTCGCTTTTTATTTTATATATGAGGAAATTAAGGCTCAGAGAGGTAACCTACCCAAGATAATATAAGCTAGCAAGTATCTCAACAAATATTTGGACCCAGGAAAGTTGGTCTAAGTCCAAAGACAGTGACTTTCTTCTCAAATACTGGCATTTCTAGCAACTGAATTTCCCTAAAAGGTAAAATACCTGTTTCGGAGGAAGGACAGAGGTTGAGGTAGGAACTTCATAAGCAATTTGAAGAGAGGCTCCTCCCATATCCAGTATCCCTACTGTCCTTCTGCGCCCTGCTGCCAGTTCCTGGGGAGCCTCAGCATCGGATTCTGAAATAAATAAGGGAACAGAAAGGATCTAGTAATTAAAAAACAAAATTAAATCAAAAAGGGAAAAAAAAAAACCAGAACAGAAATCCCTTAAAAAATGAAAAACAAACTGAAATAAATTAATCTAATAATATCACCTATATATTAGAGAATTCTTTTTTTTTTTTTTTAAAGATTTTATTTATTTATTTGACAGAGAGAGACACAGTGAGAGAGGGAACACAAGCAGGGGGAGTTGGAGAGGGAGAAGCAGGCTTCCCGCGGAGCAGGGAGCCTGATGTGGGACTCGATCCCAGGACCCTGAGATCATGACCTGAGCCGAAGGCAGACACTTAACGACTGAGCCACCCAGGCACCCCTATAGAGAATTCTTTTATAACTTAAAACAGTAACTTAAAACATAGCATTTTTACTATATCCCTTATAGAATGTATTTTAATGACAATAGAAGCAAATAGCTATCTCAAACTGCATTTCAGTAGTCTTATTGATAATGATTTTATTAGTAAATTAAGCATATATTATAAAATAAAGCAAATGTTTATATTAATATCTTTAGAAACATAATCGGCATAAAAGAAAAAACATATAAGTATAAAATCAAAGATATTAAGCAATAACCTTATAATTTTAAGTATGAATTGGAACTATCACTATGAAATCATGATTTATTTTTCTCTTTCTAAAAATACATTTTTTCTAGCTCTGTTCACTGAAAGGGCCTAGGAGAAAGGATAATCCAGGAGCAATGAGCACCCCTGGCATCCACAGTCACTAAATATCATTTTTCGATAAAAGAAACCAGGGCTCCTTAAAAAGTAGCTGATGCTAGGTCTAAGGTAGAAAGAATACAAGATAAGCATGGAATACCTTAGTGTGCCAAAAAGCAAGGGAAATAGACTACAAGACTACTGTGATGTTAAAAGGTACAGGAGCCAACTTAAAGGCCAATGATGGTATAATTTGAACACTGAAAAGAATAACGATGTGATGGACTATGATGCATCAAACACATTAAAATCTATAAATTAGAGTAAGAAACTGATCAATCAAACATAACATGTGATCCTCAACCAGATTCTAATTTTAACAAGACAACTACAAATAAATATTCTTGAGACAATAAGGGAAGTCTTTACCTGGGTAGATGGATGTTACATAATATTAGAAATTGTTAACTTTTTTAAGTTTAAAAATGCCATTGCATGTATTTCATTTGTTTTGAAACTCCTCATTGGTGAGAGATATACACTGAAGTACATGAAGATAAAATGATATGTCTGGGGTTTGCTTTTAAAAATCCAATTAGAGGGGCACCTGGGTAGCTCAGTCAGTTAAGCGTCTGACTCTTGGTTTTGGCTCGGTCATGATCTCATGGGTCCTGAGATCGAGTCCCATGTTGGGCTCCATGCTCAGCGGGGAGTCTGCCTGAGATTCTCTTCCTCTGCCCCTCTCCCCACTCGCACTCTCTCTCAAAATAAATAAATAAATAAATAAATATTTTTTAAAAAATCCAATAGGAAAAAAAACCCTGTGCTGTATGGAGGGAGTGTGGGGCAAAAAAACTGGTCAATCACTAATTAGTGTTGAGTCTGGGTACTGGGTTCATGGAGATTCATTTTATTGTTTACTCTACTTCTGTGAATGTTTGCAACTTTCCATATTAAAAAGTTAAAAAGAAATCAAAGAAGGCAAATTAGGACTGGAAAATGAAGCATCTTAAAAGAGTTTTAAAAAGCTAAAGAAAGAAAGAAAAACAACTCCAACATAGCACTTATGTTCTACTGATAGGTTACAACATAAACCTTCAGCGCTTAGAACTCGTAAGATGACAGCATTACTCACCATCCTCATGGTCGAATCTTCCCAAAACAAAGTTGATTCCAATCCATGCATAAACTCCTAAGTAAGAAATATGAAAGTCCTTGCTTAATTCTCTATTGCTATGCCATGTCTACACCTCTTCCCAGGGCCGCTCTTTTCCTCCTTTCCTTGGAAAAAGGTGATGAGAGTATTTTATTCCACACTCTCAGTGTATGAATTTAAAATCTCTTATCTTATGATGCTTTTCCCTTTAAAATGATTTGCATTGTCTAAATTTCCTACAGATGATTATGGATTAATGTATAAAAACAAATGGTAAAAAAATGTGAATCTTGGGAGTTCTGGTTCTGGGCAAGATGGAGTAAGCACACTCCATCCTGTCTCCCCACTGAATACAAATGTAAACTCTGGACGGAATGTATGGAGCACATTTGTGAGACCTCTGAAAGGAAATGATAATGGGCACACTGAGACAGAGATGAGAAGTTAAAGTATCACCAAACTGGTAGTGAATTCTCCATTTTCCTCCCCAGATATCGCCTGGCCTGGACTCAAAAGCAGCTTGCAACACAAAAGGACATACAGGTGTGGCGAGAAAGAAATTCAAGACCTTGCTTTCTGGTCCAAGGAGCATTAAAAGGGACTCCAAAGGCTCAGAAAGAATGGAGGAAAATCCCTTGAGTTTTTTTCCCTTTATTTTGTTCTCTGCTACACCAGGCAATCCTGCAGGGGTAGAGGCAAAGGTTGGGCAGGTACCTAAAACTCTGAAGGACATGAATCCTTTCTCTGACTAGAGGAGCCTTAAGAGTTGGGGAAAATCCCTATTGCTTATTTTTCTCCCTCTGTCCTCTACCATTTAGCCCTGGATACAGATGCAATCATGGGAAATGCACGGCAGAGCAGGTAAATTTAAGTCCTGGCTTTCTGACTGGAGGAGTAAGCCCCAGGGAACCAGAAAGTATTGGGGAGATTACAGCGAGTAAGGAATAAAGTAGTATATCAACTCCTGGGCTCACAACCAAGCTACACATGCATGGATCTCACTCTAAACAATATACCAAAGGTTCTGAGAACTGAACTACTGGCTAGACAACCCATTTTGTATGGGCTATGCCCAGGTTCTATGTTGGCCACTGGGTATCACGCAAACGGGACAAATCCAAATCGCAGTGCCAAGGTTCTGAGAAATGAATCAACAGAATCACAGCCAACAGAAGGCAGGTCAGAACTTGAGGCATAAACCTAACCAGGTCAACTCCCTGCTAAATCAAATAATCAATATTCTCCTTATGATTGAAAAAAGACCCAGAGTCTCATAATGTAATATTCAAAGTTCGGGATACAATATAAAATTACTTGGCATAAAAAGAACTAGGAAATTCTCAACTTATAAGGGAAAAGATACCAACCCCAAGAAGACACAGATGTCAGAATTATCAGACAAAGATATTAAAGCAGCTATATAATCAAGAAATAAGAGCAGTCCTAGCATGAATGGAAGATAGACAGTTTCAGCAAAGAAATAGGATATAAAAAAGAACCAAATGAAAATTCTAGGGCTGAAAAATGCAATATTGAAATTGAAAAAGGTAAATCTTTTCCCTTATGTGAACTGTAACTAGAATGCATGGATTTTCTCTTTTTCAAGAAATGGAAACATAATTTGTCATACAGGCCACATTTGGGCCACATGAGAACACATATTCCAACTCCACTCCCAAAGTGCAAGCTTTTAGGGAAGTATCAGTACTGCACAGTAAAATGCAATAAAGGGAGAGCCTGTAACAAAAGAAAAGTAAGTAGTGATCATCCCGATCACCCCCTAAAATTAAAGTTTCCCCTTACTTTAATAATTTACTTTACATTTGAATTTGGCAAACTCAGTAGACCTCAGAGAAGTATGTATGATTTCAAAACTAAAATTAGCTAACCAAATATCCATTTGGAATCATCACTAAATACTAATACATTCTTATAAACATAGTACTTAGCACAGAGTTAAAAACAAATATAAACATAGGACTTCTAGAAAGCAGCATTCTTCTTTTTCCATTTTTTAAAAATTTAAATTAATTAACATACAGAGTATTAGTTTCAGAGGCAGAGTTCGTGATTCATCAGTCGTATGTAACACCCAGTGCTCATTGCATCACATGCCCTCCTTAATGTCCATCACCCAGTCACTCCATGCCCCACCCCCCTCCCCTCTAAAAGCAGACTCTAAAACAGATACCAACGCAGAATATGCAAAAAAAAAAAAAAAAAAAAAAACTATACAGCAGAATTAAGAAAATTATTCAAAGAAAAATAAAAATCAAATATATAAAGTTATCCTAAACCCCCGCCAGAGAGACTATGCCACAGCTGGCTGGGAGCCAAACCAGTGTGCCCCTCGAGGCCCAGTACCTTCCTGCTTCCCAGAGATCACTTCTGCCTGAGACTGGGAAAAGAGGAAGTCAAACTCCAGCGGTATATCTCTCACTAGATCAGCCAAGATGGCCAGCTGCTTTCTGCAAGAAAAAAAATACATAAAAGTTAATTGTTAAACACTCGTCTCACAATTAGCTTCAACTTGACCTTCTACTCAGACTTGTTACGACTCACTGCTCATATAGCCCATCCACCAGCTGAGCCCTGCTTCTTTTTGGTACCTCTTTTGATTTCAAAGGTTTAAACTGCCTCCAAAGTACATCCTCCTACTTACAGGGCAATATGGTACTATTAATACTTTCCCTTTTTATAATTTTACAATTCAAATAGCGTTAAAAGATGAGACCATGGTTCTGTCCCTCTCACAGGCTGAATATGTATAAGTGGCAGGAAGCTCGGTTTCATAATTACACAATTCCTAACTACTGTGAAGGGAAGCTGTTAGGCTGAGGAACACAATCTCATCTTCAGATCTTACACAATACAGAAACAACGCCTCACGTCACCACACAACGAGCACTGTTAGGTCCACAAGTTTTTAATAATCCTTTACACAAGCTGACAATGAACTTTTTAATCTCCTTTTATATATTTCAAGGGTTGGGATTTTTTTTCCTTTATAAAAATCATATCATTTGAAAAACCCAGATCAGGATAAAAATCCAAAGGTTATAACAATTTGGGGACAAAGTTTGAGTCTTAGTATCTAGGGTTGTTTTCTCCTCTACAGTTTTGTGTTATCAGTGTTATTAAAGAAAAGCAAAGAAACAAAGCTAGAAGTAATAATATGAATCTAGAGAAAACAGTGAAAAATAAGAGCAATTATCCTGGTTTTTTTAAATTACTCATTACAAAAATATTGGCTCAGATAGTTGTCGGCATGACTTAATGGAGAATGTTAACACTTAAAAGTGAAGAATACATTTAAAGTAATAATTTCCCAGGGGCGCCTGGGTGGCTCAGTCGTTAAGTGTCTGCCTTCGACTTGGGTCATGATCCCGGGGTCCTGGGATCGAGCCCCGCATCGGGCTCCCTGCTCAGTGGAGAGCCTGCTTCTCCCTCTCCCACTCCCCCTGCTTGTTTTTCCTCTCTCGCTGTGTCTCTCTCTGTCAAATAAATAAATAAAATCTTTAAAAAAAAATAAAGTAATAATTTCCCAGTATACTGTCAAATACAGTTTCCAAAAAAGCTCAGTTATACATATTAATTTCTTGCAGTAAGAATTTTGTATGTGGAACAAGAGGGACTGTTTTGCCCTCCCTATTGGATATGCTTCTAAAATACCCAAAGAAGAGGGCTTGCTAGTTTTGGTGATGATATGGAAGAACAGGCGCCAACATACGCTGCTGTTTGGAATATAAATTAATGGTATGATCTTTCTAAGAGCAATCCAGGACTATGTATCCACATTTTTAATGTGCTTAACCTTTGACCAGCTATTACACTTGTAGAAATTTATTGCAAGGAAATCATCAGATAAGAATACAAAAAGGAAGAGAATATTGCAGCACTACTTATAACAATGAAAAAGTGAAAATAACCTAAATGCACATCATTAGGTATTGATTAAATAATCTGTGGTATATCCATACAATGTGATACTAGACAGATGTTAAAAGAAATGAGGTCAATATAGATCTATATGCATTGACCTGAAAAGATGTCTGATATATTCTGAGTTCTAATAGGTTATGAAACAGTACATATAATATGATCCCAATTTATATTAAACAATTAAACAAAAAAGTTCTTCATGTACTGCACAGGATTCTCTAAAATTCAATTATTGTTTCTTATTTAGAAAAACTTTTAGTGGCAAAATGTTGGCAATTATTGAAGCTGGGTGGTAAGAAAATAAGGATTCATCATGATCTATTTTTTTTTTTTGATGTTTGAAACTTCCCATAACAAAAGTTTTTTCTTCCCTTAAATATCACCTTGTACTATCTTTGTAATTTTTTAAGTATATTTCCATTACAAAATGAAAATGAGGTAAAACAAATTGTTAGTTCAGGCCTTTGGCAAAGAATAAAACCTAGTGCTAACACATTTCAAAATATAGTCCAGGTGATCTGAACCCATTTTGAATATTGCTCACAAATGCTAATAAATTAGCAAAGCATTAACTATACAAAACAGGTTCTTACAGTGATGGTTGCATTTATGTCAACAACTACGGCTGCCTCAATTGGGAACAATGATTTCATAAGCCCAGGAGAGATCCAGGCATTATTAGAAGAGGTGATCAGAAGACAAGTTAAAAGGCAAGCTCTTCACAAATTCTTAAGATAAAATAAATATTAATATTCAGAGTTTCCATGCAGACAGTGAACATCTTAGACAAATGGAATGGAACTACATAGTAGGTTTTGTCCGGATGGAAACTTCTTTGACAAAGTGAATGCTGAGCGGCATCAGGAGATGAGACAATCCTCTTTTGCTCCAGACCCACAAAACGTGGCCAAACCATCAACCTCCTGGTCGGCTCTGTCTTTTTGACTTCTGAGTCAGCTTTTTCTCTGGCCATCCTCCCCCTTCCTTGGTGCCGACCGCAGACCACTCACAGACCTGTGATGTGGCACTCCTATGTCACCTATACTCTTCCCAGGATTTCTAAATTTTGAACTATGTGAATATTACTTATGTGAAAACTAAAAATCCTAAATTGCATGTGCAGTATGGTTACAACTTTGTAGAAACTACATATAGATGTACAGAGAGAAGGGAATGTGACAAGATGATAGGGCAGTAGGAATATGTGTTTTGGGTTTTTGTTTTTTTTTTACTTTTAAGATTCCTTTAATGCAGCTATAATATTTTAAAATTTGGTTTTAAAAATAAAAACAAAAAATTTTTAAAGGTCAAGATATATGGAAAAATAAGGGGCTAGAAGATCTCTCATTTCCACAAATGGCTATATAAAATAATCTCCTTCTCAACAGTAGCCTAGATAGTAAACCAGTAACCGTATGTTTAAACAGAAGGAAAGAAGTCCACTGAAAGAACTGTGGACATATGTTATCCGGCACATCTGGCATAAGTAGCATGAAGCCCTACATGCATGGCTGAGGTTTTTGTTGTTGCTGGCCAAGATACAAAATAAAACTTTCTGGGAAAGGTCACTGCTATTTACCAAGAAAAAATATTTAAGCTAATAAAAAATACCTGATGCCTATGAGACTTTGAACATTCCAGAAGGATGAATTCTAAGGTTAAGGGAGCTCACTGCCACCCCATGACCATAATAAGTGTGGAGGGGTCAGGGAGGTATTGAAGGGGAGACATCACAAACAAGAAGGGGTGTGACCTACATATAGCCACTGCCTCTTCCTCCTCCTCTTCTTCTAGAGAAGGAAGAGGGATCAGGTGGCAAAATACTGGGCTAAACTACCAAGGTCAAGTGGACACTGGACTGGTTGGGGTTGAAAAAACTGGTCTAAAGCAATGGAGACTGAGCTTGGCAAGCAGCACCAACTATCACCAGGGAGCCAGGCAGTGACAGACAGAGCAGCATTCCTACCAGAGCCTTTCCTACTGGCCTCCAGGTACCCGGTCACTCGGATGAACCTCCTACGACACTTCTGACTATGCTCTCCGTCTAGAGTTCCAGATTTATCACCATCACCATTGCTTCTCAATCAGAACAATCATTACAGCCATCTCACATAGATATCGATCCCAAAGAAGCAAACGACACGAAGCTCTGAACAACGGATTGTGAAGTAATGACGTGCGGGGGTGGCTCTGCTCTCTCTTGAGCAAGGAGTCCTTTAGTGCCACCTGTTAACTCTGTGTGGTATGCCCACAGCCCACCTTCAGACCAGGGAACTACAGAGAACAATGCAAACAGTCAGTCTTGCAACTCTCGTGCCGCCCACTTGCCCGTGTTTTCCAGACCCCGCGTCTCACCTCTCAGGGAGAAGCCGCATGCCTGCGGTGCACAGGATGTAAAGGGGTGTCTCCTTGTGCTTCTTCACAGGCACATGGGCAGCAGCAAAGCTCAGCAGAGGACGAAGGTAATCACTGGCATGTTCTGGGGTGTCTGCCATTGCAGAGATTCCTTAAGTAAGACAAAACACTTTAAAAAGCAGATCACATTGACTCAGAAGACTGATTCTCCATAAAGTTCTGCTTAAGGTCCTAAACGCTTATTTATATGCGAGGATGGGAGCAGCAACGAATGAGATATCCCTTCCATTATCCAGAATCTCAAGGAAAAAATGGGGGGTAGCTTTCCTTCTCCCTCTTCTCTCCTCTCGCATGCCTGCAACAGATAAAAAGAGATTGACAACAAAATATAATCTGATTAGTACCTGGCTTGATTTTTTTAACAACTGGTTGGCTGTTGCGGTCTCTCATCTGTTTGATGTCCAGCAAATCATGGGGGTTGCCATTATGTCTTGGCCAGAAATAAACAAAAATCCGGGAGCCACTGCTGCCACAGTCCACAACAAGGCCATAATTGAGAGTCAGGTCTTCAGTGTCAGTTGCTTCAAGCTCCCCTACTCGAGCCAAATACCTAAGCCAGGCAAAAAGAGATATTGGTATCAAGCATCCAGCTCCACAAAGGCACCACTACTTTAATTCATTTGTTCATGAGTCTTCATTAACCGCCTATATGTGCCAGCCACATGGAACCACACGTCTTAAGGAATGAAACCACACTGACCATAGTTACTGACGTATATATATGAGGCAACAGCTGGTTTGCTCGCCTAGAGGCCAATGGAATCAGAGAACTAAAAGACTCCACCATGTTTGGGGGCAGTTCTGAAACTGGCTGGGGAACCAAATCTTTTACCAACTTTAAAGAACTTCTAGGCCTGAGTAAATAACTGGGTTTTGTTGTTATAAGCCACTAAGATTCAGGGCAGTTTGTTACACACAGTAGTTAACTAAATGAATACTAATAATTTCCCTTCTATCTATCCTTTCTGTATATAAAGAATACTTTGGAATGATTATCACTTAGTATGTGTTTCTAGGTGGTAAAAATGTATGGGGCTTTTTACTTTGTATTTTTTATTGCTAGACTTGCATTAGTAAAAATGTATGTCATAAATACAATAATTATTCTTCTCTACAATCTTTTTTTTTTTTTTTTTAAAGATTTTATTTATTTATTTGACAGAGAAAGACACAGTGAGAGAGGGAACACAAGCAGGGGGAGTGGGAGAGGGAGAAGCAGGCTCTCCGCTGAGCAGGGAGCCCGATGCGGGGCTCGACCTGAGCCAAAGGCAGACACTTAACGACTGAGCCACCCAGGCGCCCCTCTTCTCTACAATTTTTTAAAGTATTTTTTAGTCATAAAAAGAATGTTTATAAAGTATGTATAAATAATAACAATAAAACAATGCCTCTGTACCCAACACCCAGTTTAAAAAATAAAACATTACACTGCTTTAAAAAAAAAACAAAAACAAAAAAGCTTCTAAGCCCCAGGACATCAGTACTTTATGTTGGGATTTTTCCAGATTCTCATTACAAGATATTTATTTGGCTGACAGCAGAAAGATGAAACAAGTAAAGATGTTATCATCAAAACACCAAGGTTTGAGTCTCAGCTCTAGCATTTTCTATGCTATGTGACCTTCAGTAAGTTACCTAACTTCTCTGAGACTATTTTCTCATCTGCAAAATAAGGGTATGGAGTCTCCGCCCTCCGAGAGGTTAGCACCGTGCTGTGCTGCCACTGCTCTTGTTGTTACGTGATGAGCACTGAGAGAGCAAATAGTAGAAGACTCTGGAGAAAAGGGCTGAAGAGTCCAGAAGAAAAGGCGGCTAAGAGTTGGTAAAATGCTAAAATGCTCCTGAGCTCTGAGGCTTTAATAAACATTAAAGTTCACTCAGAACCTGAGGGTCTGAAAAGTACAAACATTGCTGACTCCTCTCCAAAGGCTTCACTTGAAAAGGAGCCCAGTGAGAACGGCTTTGAGATTATATGGAAAAAGAGCTGTTTCTTGGTGCTAAGAATACATACTGCATGGCAGACAGATTAAAATGTCTTGTAGGGGCACCTGGGTGGCTCAGTCGTTAAGGCGTCTGCCTTCAGATCGGGTCATGATCCCGGGGTCCTGGGATCAAGCCCTGCATCGGGCTCCCTGCTCGGCGGGGAACCTGCTTTTCCCTCTCCCACTCCCCCTGCTTGTGTTCCCTCTCTCGCTGTGTCTCTCTCTGTCAGATGAATGGATGGAATCTTTAGAAAAAAAAAAAAAAAAGAGTCTTATGAATTCCTTTAAATTTGATTAAGTATTACTATAGGTTGAACTAATAGTTGAATAAATGCTCTGAAAGCAAAGCTGTGAATTTTTTCAAGTATCACAGCTAAACAACCTTCCTTGTATCTGCCCTAGTCACCCAAAACCATATTTAGGCTAACTCCTAGATCCCCTAGACCCGTACACAGAACCCCTCAGAACTAGGTTTTGTGAAGCCTGAAGCTAGTGCCAATGGGGAGAGGGGTATTCTTTTTTAAGAAAGATTCAACATTACAAATATGAAAGAAGTCCGCACATGTTTGGGGCCTTGATGTGTAGGTATCATTAGCTCTGCAGGAAATCCACCTCTGATCAGACAATAAGCCACATGTCCCACCCTTCAGGACAATCTAGCCCATGTTTACTGGTGATTTCACATTGCTATGCAGACCACAAAGTTCCCTACTTTGGACAGAAAAGCAAACCTGATGAATAGATGAGCATGTAGAAACAGATTGGAAAGAAAAAAGTAGAGCTAAGTACCTTTCCTAAGGTACAATACAAAATAAGGGAAGAACATACATTTGAGCTCCAAAATAATGCTGTAAATTATTACATAGGATACGGTCAGGTAGAACTTTTTTCTGGATCCGATATCAGAGTGAGTTATGGGAAATGAGGCAGGTGGTAAAAATCTGTTACACTCTAGTCAATTTACAGTCCCAAAGACTCTGTTCACCACATACTTACCCATTCTAATCAAATGACTGGGCTGAACTGGGCTTATAATCCACAAATCAACTCATAACAGCTCATTGCTATCACATGAAAACTGGGAAGACATCTGGGTTCAAGTTACAGAACCTGTGCAAATACTAACCCCACAGGACGCCACAGGCAAGATAAGCCATCTCTCGCCCAAAGTGACTTCTCATTTCTCATCATAGCAATCTTTCTACTTCACATGCTTCACAGATCTTTCTCTGCTTTCCCTCTCTGAAAACCTTCCCCTCTACTTTTCTCACTAGATTCTGGATCCCATTCCCTGCTGCTTAATGAATAACTTTTCCCCAGTTCATTGGTTCTCAAACGTTTGGGGCTCAAGACCCTTTATATTTTTAAAAATTATTGGATCCAAAAGAGCTTTTTTTGTATATGTGGGTTACATCTATTTATATTTACCATGTTAGAAAATAAAACAGAAATATTTTTAGTATTTATTTATTAATTTAGATATAACAATAAACTCATTACATATTAATATATTTTATAAAAATAACTATTTTCTAAAACAAAAAAAACAGAAGAGCAGCACTGTCTTACGGTTTTGCAAATCTCTTTTGTGTGTAGATTAATAGAAGACAGCTAGATTCTCATATTTGCCTCTGTATTCAATCTGTTCAATATGTTGTTTTGGTTGAAGTATTTGAAAAAAATCCAGCTTCACGGAGACATGTTATTGCAAAAGGGAATATTTTAAGAGCCCATTTAGATCACTGTGCATGTTCTTCTTTAATACTACACTAAAACTCAACAAGTGAAGTTTCTTAAAGGTTAGTTGCAAAGTGAAATCTAAAACCCTATCTAAGAATGTTTCATACTCTGTAAAGTTAACCATTGGTCTATCTTGCACTTTGAATGGCTTTTATCCCTGCATAATTTTGTAACATCCTATACTGGAAAATACTGGTTCACTGAACTATGCAAATCTTCCCAACATTGACACATTTCATTCTTCAATATTAAAAAAAAATACCTACCCACACATTCATTAGTATCACTACCAATATTATCAAAAAAGTCATTTATGTATTGAGAAGCTAGCAAACTCACAGTGGCAGATACAGATTTTCCAAACTGCTAATTTTCAGATGAAAGCTCAAATTTTATCATTGACAATGAACACTGATAGTTGTTTTCCTTAAAGTGATAGGCTTTTACTTCATTCATTTTCAAGAAAATATCTATGAAATACCCAAGTCTGAAAACCACAGCTTTTCTGGCAGTCATTCTTTCAAGTCAAAATAATATTTCATGATAAAAGCGGTTCATAACCCAAA
Source organism: Halichoerus grypus (assembly GCF_964656455.1). Lineage (NCBI taxonomy): Eukaryota > Metazoa > Chordata > Mammalia > Carnivora > Phocidae > Halichoerus > Halichoerus grypus. The sequence goes on from NC_135718.1 coordinate 28,571,514, forward strand.
CAATTGCCTAAGGGCTTTTCCTCAAGAAAACTCCAGTGTGCATCAGAAGTACTTAATACGTATTTCCAATTTTGTCACACAAAACATGAAAAAGATATTCTTAAATGGAATTTCCCCATTATAACTATGTGACAATGATGACTACAATAACTAATAGTATAATTTGGTGCCTCCATCTTGATTGGTGCTAAGGCACCTGCAGTTTTACCTGCCCATTGCTTTGCATCACTAGTATAAATGTCAACTCAGTGAAAAGGGCAAAGAAACATCACAGTAGCCAAGAGGTAGAAGCAACATAAATATCCACGGACAGATGAATAAACAAAATGTGGTGTATACATAAAATGGAATATTATTCAGCCTTAAAAGAGAAGGAAACTTAGTCATATGCTACAATATAGGTGAACGTTGAGGATATCATGCTAAGTAAAACAAGCCAGTCACAGAAAGACAAATACTGTATGAGAGTAAAACAGCCATATTCATCAAAACAGAAAACAGAATAGTAGCTACCAGGGGTTGGCGTGGGGAGGGAAAAAAGGGGAGCTGTTGTTCAATGGGCACAGAATTCAGATTTGCAAGATGAACAACTTCTGGAGATTGGTTGAATAACAATGTGAATATAGTTAACACTACTGAACTGTATACTTAAAGTGGTTGAGATGGTAAATTTTATGTTATGTGATTCTTAGCAATTAAAAAAAGAGCAAATAACATCTTAGTAGGTATTATGAAAACAGTTTTGGCCTAATTTTGACCTCACAAACCCCATGAAAGGGTCTCAGGAACTCACAAGGGTCAGTAAACACTTTGACAACCACTGCTCTAATGTGACCTTCTTTCTCTCTGGAACATCCATCTGCTTCTCTACCTATCTCTCCCCCTTCCTTTCTCTGACATGGCTTCCCAGTTCTTAAAAAGCCTCCACTCAACAATGCCAACTCTTATAATATTCACAATGATTTGAAAAGGCCTCCTCCTTCTGTTTTAAAATGTGGAGTGTCGTTATTCCCTTTAAGCAGTTTGTTTATATTCCAGTATGAGCCCCTAAGCCTTCTTTCATATTTGTTTGTTCCGCCTCTGCACTTCTCAATGGCAAACACCTTATCTGCAGGATCTCCAAACTGTCACAATGTTCCTCACATTTCTCTAATATGTATCAACTAATACTGACTGATTTGGTCCTAGAGCTCACAATATAGAGCTATACGTTTGTTGTTAACTCCTCTATGTCTTTGTTAGCTGTCTAGCTATACATACTCAACTGGTCTCCTCAGAAAGTTCCAATGGCTTTTCAAAGCCATGTGTGCATTGGCAGAAAAAGTCAGCTGACCTTTGAACAGAAGGGAAAAAGGTAGGACCAGACAGCATTTATGTTACACTTCCCACTTGAGTCTTGCTCAATGGTTGCAGTCAGCAGGAAGCCTCCATTTGTCTCATCATGAATACAAATGAGTAATGGAAGAACAATATTCCCCTTTGGGAAGTGATAGTATCACCTCTTTCTGAAACTTTGACTTCTAATGATCTAATCAGGCTTCTTATACTTTGCAAACACCTGAAGGTCTTCCTCTGTCCAGGCTCCTGACATGAATGGATCAATGGTCCTTTCTTCGATGTTTTCGTTTGTGATTTGCAGTCCTGGCCTTAGCCATCATGATCAATTACTTGCATTGCTGGACTCTTCTGCTTTGCTGATATTACACTAAATTAATCCCTAGAGAGGACCTAAAGTCCAAGAGAAAAGTTCCAAAAGCTTTGGAATACCTCACATCCGTTTTCCCGGGAGAGATCTGATTCACTATTACACATATTTAACCCTCTACACACATACACACACTTTCTATTTGAGAAACCTGATTTCCCTCTAATCATTGCTGGGTCAATGAAAAGAAAATTACTCACATATACATCACCTAAGGTAGAACTGGAAGATAGTGGCTTTCACTGCCATTACCCTGAAAACATTAACAGCATTAGGGCAGTAACTGACCAAACCATCACCTAGCTTACAATCAACACTAATTATACCACTTCTAGAGTTCAAACAGAACTCAGCAACGCGCCAAAAATCCATTAAAGCAACTCCCATCAGTATGGAGCTACCATTTTGCTGTATGTCATCATACTCTTTCAACTCCATCCAAGGCTCAAAACCAAATATAATGAAATTATAGGGAAAGTAGCTGTGCATAACTGATGATAATAATACATGAACAGGAAAGCACCTTGAAGGTTACTGCTTATCTCCTAACAAGATTAACCAGAGCAGTCAGGAGCATTTATAATTTAAAGCTCTGCTTATAAACACTATAAACACCATAAACACCATTAAAGAACAAGTAAGTGAATAAATGAATAAATGGCAAAGAATGCAAGTAAATGCCTTCAATTTCACCAGGAAAAATCTCTGAATTGTTCTATTATACATAAGAAGCCTTAACTTCATCTGCATACCTTAAAGTTTGTCATTTTTATCCTAACCAAAAGTAATGTCTCTTTTCAACCTGCTTTAAACAGAATTGAAAGTCCTAAGGAAGGCCGGTACTGAGCCCACTGTGACACAGAACCTCTCATTCACAGTTATACCCAGATGACAAAGGAACATGAAGGCACCGCCTTTCTTTTGGGAGGGGGAGGAGCAGAAGGAGAGGGAGAGAGAAAATCTTAAGCAGGCTCCACGCCCAGTGCGGTGCCTGACTCGGGGCTCAATCTCATGACCCTGAGATAATGACCTGAGCTGAAATCAAGAGTTGGATGCTTAACTGACTGAGCCACCCAGGAGCCCTGGCACCACCTTTCAACAGGTTCCAAAGACATTCTTCAGAACAATAGTCAACCAGACAAAAATTTCCTCTCTAATGAAGACAGTAGTGAGGCTACAAAAAAGTGAATAATACTAAACATTAAGGTTTAGAAGAAATGCACTGAATATATACAACATTTAAGAACAATTTACCATATGTCTTGCACTCTATATATGTATACATGCTAAAAGTGCCCCTTATACTAAAAATTATTAATAAATTTTAACAATTTACCTAGGGCTAAAACTTTCCAACAGAACTTTCTGCTATGATGAAAATATTCCCCATCTGTCCAATAGGATAGCCACTAGCCACATGTGGCCAGTGAGCTGCTGAAATGTGACTAGTGCAAGTGAGGAACTAATTTTATTTGATTTTAATTAATTTAAACTTAAATAGCCACTGTGACAAGTGGCTACCCTATTGGATACCATAGTGCAGATAATAATATTTGTTGAATAAGTGAATAGATGAATGAATAAATAAATGTAAAATATGTATTAAGTCTGATGAAGTTGTTGGAGCACTACTTATGTGGCACAAGACAGATACAGAGTTGATTAAAACACACATCTAAGAAAAATTATTCTTAAAAATAGCTTTGCTATGCGTGTATGGGTAGAGGGTATCTGGGAAACCTCTGTACTTCTGCTCAATTTAGCTGAGAACCTAAAACTGCTCTAAAAAATAAAGTCTATTAAAAACAGCTCTGGATTCTATCCTTACTGATACCCCATCACTCTCTAAATTTATCTTTTCTTAAATTCTAGTTCTGATGCAAACTTGCTTTCTCCTTCCTGCAGCAATGTGGGTAAATGTTCATAATAAACAAACAAATACAACTCTTCAGTTTTGAAACTACAGAGGGAAAACCCTCATGCAGGCTTCTAAAATCCTGGGTCACATCGTCTCAGAAGAAATATGCTAAGTTCCACCAATGGCTGAAAAAAATTCAAATTAAAATATTTTTTTCAATACAAACTACTGATACAATTTCATCAGGCAAACTGGAACAATTTAAGTTGGAAAAATATGACTATATTATATGTATATAATATAAAAATCACAACGATAAGCACTTGTCCTATTTTTTTATAAGCTATTGAACTAAAGTATTTCCATCAATTCCTAATTATTTGCTTAATCGTCTTGTCATCAGCTAGAGTTTACCAGTATTTAAGCAACATCAGCAACCAGGAAGAAAAAAATTCTGGAAGGAATATTTTAAATGCAGATAATGCCGCCCATTATCTTCGATGTATACAGGGCAGAAAATGGAATTAGAGAACAGAAAAATCAAGATTATTTCAAATAAAAGACTCTCTCCTGCCTCACTGTCAAGATGCCAGCATATTATTCATTGACAGTTGTTATCAGTGTGCCCATATCTATTGACCAGCATACGCTTCCTACTACCACCATCTAATTTGCTGTTTATCTGGTGTGTTCTGAGACAAGACAAAAACAAGCTAATTAACACAGTGTGTAAAATAAAAGCAAACATGGGGCACCTGGGTGGCTCAGTTGGTTAAGTGTCTGCCTTCAGCTCAGGCCATGATCCCAGGGTCCTAGGATCAAGCCCCACGTCGGATTCCCTGCTCAGAGGGAGCCTGCTTCTCTCTCTCCTCCCTGCTCGTGCTCTCTCACTATCTCTGTCTCTCTCTCTCAAATAAATAAATAAAATCTTAAAAAAATAAAATAAAATAAAAGCAAACAGGTTCTGTGGGAAAGACTATCTTATCAGTAAAGTACCTGCGCTTTTAGTTCATGAACTTAATACCGACTTCAGTTACTCATGGGCCTCTTCTGATTAATTTCTGATTCTTAACTTTGTTCCTGCTTCTTGACTGTGTACAGTTCCTGATTCTACATAGATATACATATAAACTATTATCTCATTGGGAAATAATTCTTCCTTCACATCAGCCTCCCTAACTAGATTATGAACTCTATGAGTTCACGAGCCACGTTTTATTCATCTTTGTACCTTAGTATCTACAACAGTGTCAAGCACACAGCAAGCTCTCAATGAATGTTTGCTTCTGAAATGACTCACAGGGGCTGCCAGGAGTGAAATGTAATGATATATAGTAATTTGTAGCAATATGCACATAACCTTTCATTAAAGAACAGAAGCTCTAGGCTATATGGCTGCTGGCTGCTCAACCAGAGCATTACAGGGTGTCAGGACTTGGTAAGATAACCACACAGGCACAGTGTGTCCCTTAGCTTTGTAGCTAACTTGTTGCAATTAATTCAACTTAAGTATTTATCACATCTGGCCACTTGGGGTATAGTGGTAGACAAAAATATCAGATCACTCTAACTCCCACATATCCCTCAAATGCATCGCTGCTTTCACCCAAGTTCAGGCGACCATCATCTCTACTGGAGTATTCCAGTTCATATCCCTCCTTTCATGTTTATTCCCCTCCAATTCCTTCTCCACGATGCCACTAAAGTGAGCTTTCTTTAAAAAGAAATTCCAGGGGCGCCTGGGTGACTCAGTTGTTAAGTGTCTGCCTTCGGCTCAGGTCATGATCCCAGAGTCCTGGGATCAAGCCCCGCATCGGGCTCCCTGCTCAGCGGGAAGCCTGCTTCTCCCTCTCCCATTCCCGTTTGTGTTCCCTCTCTTGCTGTGTCTCTGTCAAATAAATAAAAAATCTTTAAAAAAAATTCCAATCATATCACTCTTTAAAGCCTTCCCTCTGCCCTTAAGATAATGTCTAAACCCCCTCAAATGACTTAACAGGCTCAGGCCGATTTACCTCTCCAGCCACACAGCTCACCACTCACTCCCTAACAGTCTTTATTCTAGCCATATTAACCCACATATAATTCCATAATTAGATCATGCTGTCTTCCAGTGGAAAACTGTGCTTAGATGTGTCAAGAAAAATCTCAATAAGCATTAAAAAAAACTCATTATGGATTTAGTTCTCTGAAACTAACAGGCTGCTTAAGGCCGATTGTTGACAACTATAGTCATCTAAACAAATGTTCCTTCTTCAGAAAGAAAGAAGGAAAAATACAAATGAATTGAGCTGCTAGGGGAGGAAAGGTTGGAAACATAAACTTCTTTTTTTTTTTTTTTAAAGATTTTATTTATTTATTTGAGAGAGAGAATGAGAGAGAGAGAGAGCACATGAGAGGGGGGAGGGTCAGAGGGAGAAGCAGACTCCCCGCCGAGCGGGGAGCCCGATGCGGGACTCGATCCCGGGACTCCAGGATCATGACCTGAGCTGAAGGCAGTCGCTCAACCAACTGAGCCACCCAGGCGCCCTGGAAACATAAACTTCTTGAGAAAAGGTACCGAAGTGTCCATGTCCTGGTGCTTATCATCACCCAGCACATAATGGTTGCTCAATAAATGCTTGCTGAATGAATGAATGACAAAAGTGAAGTGGAAATAAATTCTGGGGACAGAACAACCCAGAAATATTAAGGGGAGTGGTCACGTGTCCCATTTCTGACCAGAAAAGATTGAAGGAAAGGGCTACTGGAGGTTTCCAGGAAGGGCCCTCTTCATTCTTACACAAGAGCATAGAAGGCAGGCCTGTTTCTCTCCTGCAGGACATGAGTATGGATGCAAGTAGACCTAGTGGCTACTGGCTGCTATTTTACAACCATTCAGAAAGTTGGTGCTGTAGAAAACAGAGACAGAGCTTCTCATCCTGATAGCCAATGTTGAACTTATGGTCCCTTTACCCCTGGACTTCTAGTTATGTGAGCCAATAAACTTTCTTTTTATTTAAGTCAGTTTGACCGGCACTTGCAGCCCAAAGTCTCCTGATACTGTCTCAGAAGCAACAAAGAGAAAGTCATGTTGATGATGAACACAATATGTCATCATTTCATTTTGTAGCCTAATCAGAAACTAACCTCAAAAAACAATAGCAAAATGAATCATTGTTATAAAGGAATACAGATCTTCTACGTAACTGGTAAGGCATTAAAACTAGATCAAATAATTCAGATATATTTTCTGTTAAAAAAAAAAAAGGTATTCAGCTCTCACTGGACAGAATTAACAGATTAGACTTTATAGAAGAAAATACTAGTGAACTGGAAGACATAGCAATATAAAATATCCAGAAAGAAACAGAGAGAAAAAAGACTGGGAAAAAAAAGAAATGAATGAACTGTGAGAAAACTTCACATGGTTCAATATATACGTGATTGGAGACACCAAAGGAGAAGTGGAAGAGGTCAGGAAAAAATATTTGAAGAAATAATGGTCAAAATTTTTCTGCGTTTGATTAAAAAGTATAAGTCCATAGATTTAAGAATCAACAAATCACAAGCAAAAGAATCATGAAGAAAACTACACCAAGGCACATCATAATCAAATTGCTTAAAACCAGTGATAAAATGTAAAAAGCAGCCAGAGGAAAGACACATGATGTACAGAGAACAAGATTTAAGAATTACAGCTGACTTCTCCTCAGAAAGAATGCACTTCAGAAGACAGTGAAGCATCGTTTCTAAAGTAATGAAAGAAAAAAAAGATCAACCTAGAGCTCCATACCCAATGAATATTTTCAAAGGAAAGCAAAATTACTTTTTTGGTCATAAAAGTTAAAAGAACTCACCAACTACAAACTCACACTACCAGAAATGTTAAAGGAAGTCCCTTAGGCAAAATGAACACTATACCAGGTGGCAATATGAACTACAATACAAAGGAATGAAGAGGCCCAGAAATGGTAAATATATCAGCCTTTTTTTATTTCTGAAATCTCTTTAAAAGACAATTAAATGTTAGAAGCAAAAATAATAACAATATATGGTGGAGTTTATAACATATGTAGAAGGAAAATGTATAAAAACAATAGCACAAAGGCTGAGGGGAAGAGATAGAGGTATGTGGAAAGAGGAATTATATTACTTGAAGGTAGTCTATGATAAGTTAAAGATGTATACTATAAACCCTAAACCCTAAAGCAACCATTAAAAAAAAATTTTTTTTAATTTAAAAACCCAGAGTTATATCTACTCAGCCCACAAAAGAGATAAAATGGAATATTAAAAATGTACTCAATTCAAAAGAAGGGAGAAAAAGAGGAAAAGCAAACAAAGAACAGATGTGACGAGAAGAAAACAAATAGCAAGATAGATTTAAGCCTAAGCATAATCAATAATCACATGCAATGCAAATGGCCTAAACACTTCAAATAAAAGGCAGACATTGTCAGACTGGATAAAAAGCAGTTACTTATAAAAAGACTAGATAGATACAAAATATAAAGACATAAAGGCTAAAACTAAAAAGATGGGAAAACATCTATAACGATAACACTAATCAAAAGAAAGCTGAATTAATTATATTAATACCAGACTACCAGACTAGTATATTTCAGAGCAAAGAATACAATCAAGGATAAAAAGAGTCATTTAATAATAATAAAGGGTTCATTCATCAAGAATACATAATAATCCTAAACATTTATGCATTCAATAAGTCAACCCACCAAAACAAGAATATAGAAAGATCCTTTCATGGTTAAAATGCACCATCAACATTCCTAAATCAAAAGTGAACTTTGCCAAAATGGGGCTTAATATCTTTATGTAATAAGTGGCATGCAATTCTACTAATAAAAGTGCAGTATTCCCCAAAGGGTCAAAGGTAGTAGTGTGTTAAATGTCAAAATGTTTATGACTTCAATGCCAAGTCTGAGCAAAGTGACCTAAAGCTGACTCACCTTTCATATTGCCTATCTCGTGGTAATGAAGCACCCCAACGTCGAAAGTCCATGATTAACATAAGTAAAAGGAGACAGGATATGAAGAAGAGTCCTAGGAATGCCACCCGCTGACGTGGAAATGGGCTCACTGTGGGCACAGTGAAGTACCAGGAGGCTGGGCAGAGGTAGGAAAAACTGATCCTGAAATGAGACAAACATTATTAGTAAGAAAAGTCTCTACAGTTGAGTGCTAAAAAAATGGTTTTTAAACTGGATTAAAGCCCTTCCTAATAAAGGTGCCACCAGAAGTCTATAAATGTTCTCTTAGTCTCAAATTTCAGAAAAGAACCTATATGGTTCATGGTGCTTCTATAAATCAGAAAAGCCTTATCTGCTCTTTTCCCAATGTCTGCACTTTTGGGTATAACTGAAAGAATTAATCTCATGTTTATGAAAAGATCACCAGTCTCCCCGGTCAATCTCATAACACTGAAGAATCAGAGCAACTACAACATTCCCATCAAGAATGACATCAAAAAACCGGATAGTCAGAATACTTATTTAACTAATTAAAAAAATATTTTAATAAGTAATATATGCACATGGTAAGAAAAAATCAGTTTAAAAGGATACAGTGGAAAATGAGTCTTTTGCCTTAACCCACCATTTCCCACTCGAAGGCAACCACTGGTACCCAGTTTCTATGTATTTTCCCAGGGATATTCCATGTTTACACAAGCATAAATGTATATAATATATGACAATATACATATGTGTATCTCCATTCCTCTGGTTTTACACCGTATCTACTGTTCTACATCTTTCCCCACTTACTCTATTTGACAACTGTTCCATTTGGTACATATTGATCCACATTAATCTTTTCTGAAAGTTTCAGAGCATCACAATGTATGGATACACATATTCAACTATGAAGTTCACTTTCCATATTGATTCAAAAGGACCTCAGCCTATTTTCAAAGTTCATTAAAAAAAAAAAAATCTTTGTTTAACCTCCTCAAAAAGCACGTAGCTTTCTAAAAGAACATTACATTTTAGCACTTTTCAGATGTCAGCAAGCACTCATTCACTCCATCACCCTGGGGTTACGAGCCAGAAACTATAGTGTCTGCCTTCAAAAAAAATGTCACTTTGATCTTCTTTGCATCCATCCGACCAAGCTGCAAAGTCCAGAAGCAGCACTAGGGCAAACCTCACTTGTAAAAACATCCCAGGGCCCCCCACCTACCTGCCACCCCCAACTGAGCCCCAAGCTGAGGAGAAAATGTGCAGCCTTACCTAGCCATGGGATCCCTTCAGTGGTCTCAGTGCCTGTCACCTCCTTTTCTTTTTGCCCTGAGAAATTGGTCTCCTTGTCTCAGGCATCTCCTAAGTCTGCAGCCTGTTAAGAGTTCGTTGGATTTCAGGCTTACCCGCAGCAGTGCCCACAGGACAAGCCCTCCAAGGGAAGGCCAAGGCGCCCACCCACTCCAGATGCGTCCGCTCTTGTTCCGGGGCCCAGCTGACGCTAAGCCGACTCCCCGGGAGCCGGGCGTTCTCGAGGCACCGGCGCTCCCCAGGTGGCGGGGTGGGGGTGCCCACTTCCCCTCCCCGCCTATCCCAGCCCCGCGGCCCTCCCGCGCTCGCACTCACAGGTCGAGCGGCCCGCAGGCTCCCTCGGCAACGTTCCGCCGGGTACGGAGCGCTTCCCCCCGCGGCCTTTAGCCCAGCCGGAAAGAGGCCTGAGCGGGCGGCGGCGCCACGTCCCCAAGGAAACCGCAGGGAGCCAATGACTGACGGCAGACCCGCGGAGAGGGGCCCACCCTCCACCCAGCCCGGGCCGCCGGCGAACTAGCTCCGTCGGCCGCACGTCCGTTCGCCAGAGTGGCCAATCCCCAAGAGCGTTCGGCCGCTAATGCCCGCCCCGGGATTTCGAGCGCGTCCAATCCGGAAGGGCGTCGTGCCGTAGCTTCGCCTGGACGGGCCAGCTGTAGGCGCTCAGGTGAGCCGTGCGAAGCGGTGCAAGGGTGCCCTGCGCCCGCTGCCCTCTCGGCGGCGCGATTTCTCTCCTGGCTGCTTGCTACGCTGCCGCTTCCAGGACTGAGCGGCCCCGGCGGGTGAGTCTTGCAGTGGCCGCGAGAGAAGTGCATCCCTTGCCCACAACCTATCAGAGGTATTGTGTCCACCAACCCTGATCGCCAGAATCAAACCTTCCGTATAGCCTCCCAGACTTATGTCCCGGCTTCCTTGTCTTGTCCTGTTAGAGAAACATAAATGGGGGACAATATCGTTTACACCGAAGCGCTTATAGTATTCGTTCAACATTGATTGAATGTCTGCTGTGTGCCAGACGTGAGCCGCTGTGTCCCTGCCCTCCCGGACCTTACAGTAATAAATGCAAAGGTAATGTTTCTTTAATGTTTTCCTTCCTTGCTTACACCAGCCGTTTCTCTCATTTCCAGCCATTTGGACAGGATAAAGTCCAAGTCCTTACAAACGTGGCATATACATGGCGATCCAGGACCCACCCATGCAGCATCTTCTGCTGCTCCTCAGCCCCCTTACTATGCTTCAACAACGCACATCTGTGGCTTCTGCCCTCTTAGGCTTTGTCCGTTCCGCCTTCTCCACCCTTCCATCTGCCTTGAATATCCTTCCCAGCCTCTTAGCCAAGCCAACTCATACTCATTCCTTACCACTTAGCTTAAGGGTCACCTCCCCTAAAAACTTTACTTGCCCTACAACCCCGTCATATATGCCTGTTGTTTCACTTACCATATTGAATTACAATTTATGTGTCTGTCCCTGTCGACAGAATATGCTTGAGGGCAGGGACTATCTTCCACAGCAATGCTGGGTACTGTCCGGTGCATACAATACAGGTAATGTATGATAAATAAGTGAATGAATGTAGAAATAAATGAAGACCACCCAAATGAGATCAAAAAGAGGCTATCTGTTCTACACCTGTTATAGAAAAGTGGTCAACCACCAACACTTATATCTGGCAGAGACCTAAAGACTGTCAGGGGAATGGGAAAGCTTTAACGGGGGGGGGGGGGGGGGGGAGGGGGGGCGGGGAGAAGGAAGGCTTCATGTATGCTCTGATTTGAGAGTTTTAGCATGGGGAAGCTGGCGGTGGGCTTACTAGGAGCAGGGCATCTTATGTGATTGTTTGTGGGGAGCATATTTGGCTTTCTCTGGTTGGTCCTGAGTTAGAAGGCAGGGAGGCTGATAGTCAGTGACCAGTAGTGAGAGCACTAGGCTGTGGCCAGCCTAGTTGGTCATGGGTCACAATTCTAATCATCATATATGGTCTGACATTGTCCAGTTTATATGTTCAGGCTCTCCCGACTATTATTTTTTCCCTCCATTCCCCTCCCAGCCTGAATGGGCTTTCTAACTTTCCATCGATTCTCAGTGTTCTGTTCTTCTTTGTCCTTCAACCCCTACTCTACTTCAGTGTTATATTTTATCTGGGCCCCCAGAAATCACATTGAGTAGAATAGTTGGATAAAGTTAGGATTAACTACAAAATTATACAAATATCAGGTGTTTATATTATTCCAGAGCTCAGTTCAGGTAGTCATGGGGAAAACTCAACAAATGTTTTGGAATATATATATTTTTTAATTCTTGAGGTTGCCTGCCAACTGTGCAGTTCTGTCTAACCTATGTATATTTCAGTCCACTTAATGGGTGTTTTTGAGTGGAAATAGAATTCCTATTTATGTTTTAAATAGTACTTAATTCATGTGATTTATGAACCGTATTAACTAAGAGCTTGAAGGTGCATTAAAGCATCAACTTATATTTTATAACTACTGTTATAAAACAGAAAAGAAACCCATATTTTAATCCCAGCACTTCATTATACTTTCTTTGTCCATTGCATTTGGATAATACTTTCTTCAATAAGTCCATATGCATTCAGGAATTTGTAAAACATGATTCTTTACAGAAGCCTGCAATGCTTATCTGATTAACAGCTCACAGGGCTGAGTTCTGAGGTTTCCAGTCAGGAGGCCAAAAAAAAGTAGGTTGAGATCATTTCCCCATCTCATTTGCTGTAACTCTCAACATGTTGAAACAAATTACAGAAATCCCATATTTCAAAACTGGTCTTTAACTGCCTTTCAAAGCCTTATCTACAATTACATTTACAATATTCTCAAGAAGTCCTTGACTCTACCCAGCTCTGAGCAAAATCAGCCATACCAGCCCCACACTCGGGATCAGTTGTCTGTATCACTTTATTTCCCCTCAGTTCTCCTTCATTCTACACTGCATCCTGCCTTAACCTCTAAAGGAGTTGAAGCACTGTGGTCTTCACTCTCCTTTCCAAGTTTACTCACCTCTCTTCATGTGCCTTGTAGGCACCTCCTTGTCCATGACAAAACTCATTGTCTTGCCACTCTTACTTTATCCACCCAAACCTCCTCCATTCATATTCCCAACTTTGATCAACTACCCTGTGATTCACCCAAGCAGAAATTTGCAAGTCATTTTAGAATCTCTTCCTTCTACTTCCTTTTTGCTGTAGGAGAGCAAAATTTGCCACCCCCCCCCCCAAATGGGTCTCTTTTGCATGTGAATTATTTTAGGCTGATTATTTTTAACAAACAGAAGGCTCAGGAAGAACCTTTCAAAATCCCCCCCTAACTGCCTACAAGAATTTGGATACAGGACCTGCTCCAGGAAGGGAGCTAGCACCACAAATGACTACAGTATAATATGAACTAGGTGTGGCAGACAGGGAGGAACTCAGCAAAATCTGTTTATTAAAATTCCTCTCTGTGTCCCATTTTTTCTGTATGGATCAGCAAACATTTGTTTACCACATTTACTCTTTTTCATCTTCCTGTGAATTGTCCTCCTTCCCTTTGAAGTCCCAGCTCAGAATGGCATATAAGCCTCAATTGCCTGACTACCTGTAGGCCTCTTAGTCTCATGGAACTCCCGTCTGTATGTAATTAAATTTTATTTTCTCCTGTTAATCTGTCTCATGTCAATTAATTCTTAGATCAGCCAAGAGAATCTTGAGGGGCATAGAAAATATTTTCCTCCCCAACACATATTTCATCCAGTTAGTGACTAGTTTTTCTTAATTCAAGTTTCTAAAATCCTTTCCAAAATCTTCTGATGAAGCGTTCGAGCTGGTGACCCTACCTCCAGACTAATGCCCCTCCTTAGTGCCCCTCCATTCTGATATAGTGAAATATAATCATGCTAATTCCTGTTTTAACATCCTTGTGGTTCTCCATCCCAGTCGGATATAATCCAGATTCCTTAGTATGGTATGGCAGATTCTGCTGACTGCCTACCCAAGAAGCCAACAATCTCTCTTCCACCTTTAACAGAATCCCAATTTTATTCTTATAACCACACTGCTATGCTTGGTCATATGCTTAAAGAGTGCTAGGCTCCAACCCCAGCCCCAGGGAGTAAACTGTGATTGGTCTAAGTCAATCATGGTGTCCCACTCCCTAACCAAATATTGAGCCTGGGCATATGATGCAATTCTAGCCAATGATATTGAAGGGAAGCCAGCTGTTGGGAGGAATGGGAGGAAGAGGGGAAACATTTCTGGGAGAGGTTTTATCCAACTTAAAAAGAGTATAATAAGTTTACATAATGAGAGTAAGAAGAGAAATCCCTTTTCTGCCTCCAGAAGTAATCTTAAGGATATGATGCCAGGAGCTGCTGTAGCCATCTTACAACCATAGGGTGGGGGAGTCAGGGTGTGGGGTGGGGGGAAGCCTAGAAATAACAGAATAGAAATACAGAAAACTCCTGGGTCCTTGATAACATCATTAACATCATTGCTAACTTAACCAACCCAGGAGCAGCCCTACATATGAACTTATTATCTGAGATACTAAATTCATTACTGCTCTCATTTTTAAGTCTGTTGAATCAGGTAGTTCTGTCACTTGTACTCTCCTAATTGATACATGTGGCTTTCAGTGCCTGATATGATCTAGCCCCCAACATCCTCCGAGCTCCCTAATAGGTATTCTCACCCATAACCCTGACATATTTACAGTTCTCAGAATTGTGCCTTCTCTTAACTCTGAGCCTTTGTACTTGCTATTACTTCCACATAAATGACTTTCCTTCACTTCTTTACCAAATGAACTCCTGCTTATCCTTCAAAACTCAACTCACATGTCACCTATGAGCTCCCCCAGGCTGCCTAGGTGCTTCTTTTTCTCTGCTCTTGTAGCACTTTGCTCATGGATGCTTCTATTAAGGCAAGAATAATTGTTTCAAAAGCTGGCAGCTTTGTGGGGCGCCTGGGTGGCTCAGTCGTTAAGCGTCTGCCTTCAGCTCAGGTCATGATCTCAGGGTCCTGGGATCGAGCCCCGCATCGGGCTCCCTGCTTGGCGGGAAGCCTGCTTCTCCCTCTCCCACTCCCCCTGCTTGTGTTCCTGCTCTCGCTGTGTCTCTCCCTGTCAAATAAATAAATAAAATCTTTAAAAAAAAAAAAAAAAAAAGCTGGCAGCTTTGTGAGTGGACCTGGTACCAGTTGTCCTGATAGGAAGACAGAGTAGCTAGATTTGGGACCTTAATGGGTGTGTTTGGTCAAGGAAAGTGGGATCGGTAGGCTTAGCCTAGGTGGAAGAGGTTTAGACCAAGAAGACTGACTGATTGCTCTGCCTAATAAAATACAGGATTTTGAGCATTCCCTCTAGAGACTAGGCTTGGGAAGCCCTGGTAAAACAAAAAGAAAAAGACATGAAGGAAAAGAGGGACTTGTGCAAGCTGCTAGCAAACAAGACTAAAGAGAATGACCCATGAGAGATTTCCTGCATTATTTCTCTATAGTTGCATCACAAATTACCCCAAAACTTGGCAGCTTAAAACAATAAGCATTATTATCTCTCAGTTCCCGTGGGTCAGGAATTTGGGAACAGCTCTGCTCAGGGTCTCTCATTAGATTGCAGTAAAGATGTCAGGTGGGGTAATCTGACATCTTAACTGGGGCTAAAGGATATACTTCTAAGATGACATGCTTGCATGCCTAGCAAGTGGATACTAGCTGTCAATGGGAGGCCACACTTCCTTTTCATATCATGGACTCTCCCAGGAATGCTTGAGTGTCTTCATGATATGGCAACTGGCTTCTCCCAGAGCCATCTGAGAACAAGCACCAGGTGAAAACTCTATCCCTTTTATTACCTAGCCTCAGAGGTCACATCTCTTCACTTCTGCTACATATTATTTGTTAAAAGCCAGTCACTAACTCCCAGCCCACTTTCAAGGGGAGGGCAATTAGGCTCCACCTTTTGAGGGGAGAAGTATCAATTTGCAGACATATTTTTAAATCACCACAGTCCCTAAGGTGAAGTGGTCAGGGAAACTTCAGATAATAGTATTGACTTCTAGGGTTCAGTTTTGAGTTCTGTGCTATGTTATAATCCTCTCTACAGCCCCATACATTCAGTAAAAGTCTGAAAACATATAGCTGGCTTGGTAGATGGCTTTGAGAAGAAGTTTAATGCCCTGAAGATTCCTGTGCCAGAGGATACATATACTGTCCAGGTGGATGCTGAAGAAAAAGAAGATGTGAAAAGTTATGCTGAGTTTTTGTCTCTCTCAAAGGCCAGGACCGAGGAATATGAAAAAAGAGCTGGAGAAGATGAAGAACATAATTCCATTTGATCAGATGACCATTGAGGACCTGAACGAAGTCTTCCCAGAAACCAAACTAGACAAGAAGAAGTACCCCTATTGGCCTCACAAACCAATTGAAAATTTATAAACTTGAGATGGGGAGAAAGCTCTGGCCCTCATATTATAAATGCTGGACATTAAAAATAACTATATGGTAAAAAACAAGCAAACAAACAAATAACCCAATTATAAGAGGAAGAAGTATTTAGACACTTAACCAAAAAAGATACACAGATAGCAAATAAACACATGAGATGTTCAACATCATTAGTGATGAGGGACATGCAGATTAAAACTACAAGGAGGGGGCACCTGGGTGGCTCAGTCAGTTAAGCGTCTGCCTTCAGCTCAGGTCATGATCCCAGGGTCCTGGGATCGAGCCCCACATCGGGCTCCCTGCTCCGCGGGAAGCCTGCTTCTCCCTCTCCCACTCCCCCCTGCTTGTGTTCCCTTTCTCGCTGTGTCTCTCTCTGTCAAATAAATAAATAAAATCTTAAAAAAAAATAAAACTATAAGGAGATGCTACTACATCCCCACTAGAATGACTATAATCAAAAAGTAATTTGCCAACAATGTGGTACCGTGTGCTGCAATGTCATGAGGACCCTTAGCAGCTCTCTGGAGAGGCCCGTGTGGAGAGGAACTGAGGCCTCCTGCCAACAGGCAGTATCAACTTGACAGTTGTGTGAATGAGTCATTGTGGAAGTGGATTCTCCAGCCCCAGTCAAGCCTTCATGTATCTGCAGCCCCTGCTGACATCTTGACTGGCACTTCATGAGACACGCCAAGCCCTAACCCTCCATCTAAACCACTATCATATACCTCACCTGCAGAAACTGATAATGTTTATTGCTGTTTTAAGCCACTATGTTTTATAGTAATTTGTCACAGAGCAGTAGATAACTAATTTACAACCACATAGGATTAAAAGAAATAATATATACGTTGGCTGGTACATAGTAAGCCCTTCATAAAAGTTGGCTGTTATCATTGTTGTTGTGTAATGCATATATGGTTTTTTTTTTCACTAGCAATTGCAAATTTCTTGCAAAGGAGGATTTCAGTTCATTCCTTTTTTTTTTCTTTTTGCACTCTCTCCCTCTCCTCATCCTTGTTAGCCCCTCAGCACAGTGCTGGGCACTCATACAGCTGAAGCCCAGTAAGAAACTCAAAGGGAGGCAATGAAATCCAAAGGTGAAACAGTTTTATCTTTGTCACTATAAGGATAATTTTCCACTACCTGAAATATTTCATTAACCCCTTTGTTACAATTAATGTAAATACCTGGGCTTTTATATGTTATTTTGTAATGAATAAGCTGTAAAGGCAAGGAAGACTAAGGGATGAAGAGAAAAGATTTGATTAATTAAAAGGAGATAATGAAGAAATGAGCATTGGATAAGGCAGAGACCAGGTAAGAGGGTCAGGGATGTGCCTGTATAAAAAAGAGTAAAAAAATGGGAATTGGACCCAGAGGACAACCAGGAAAACCACACTGATAAATCAGGGCTTCAAGGTTCATGAGTTGGAGACCCACATCTGCTGCCATAATTTGTAGTTTGTTGGTAATTATGTTGTTTCTATTGTCGATAATGTTTGTTGCCTCCATAACTGTGGCCAGTTACTTTGAGAATATATGCCATATTTATGAAGGATTCAACACCACAGAGCATTAAAAATACATCATATCTACTTAGATAAGTAACCTAAGCCTCATCCCCTGCTGATAGCTTATCTTCTTTGTATGTCATGGACAATAGACCATTACATTCTTTGATAATATTCAAGGGAAGTTTGTAATTCTAGCCATTTTACCTAAGGAATTAAAGATACTTAAATCTACTCTTTATGGTATGAAGTTCATACCGTAATTGAGGATACACATGACATGGACCTGAAGTAAGAATATTATTGTTCAGAGAAAAGCAGGCTTATTTGTGAGATATCACACATTTGGTGCTCTAGTCTAGCAAAGGACGGTGACTAGTCGTGGTTTCTCGGTCAGCAGTTAGGTGACATGTTGCCAGCAATTTCTGTGATAGCTGGATGGACAGTCAAAAAGGAACAACAGGTAATAATTATAATGATAGCGATAGTGATCAACCTTTGTCAAGTTCTAACTATATGACTGATATTAGAGTAACAATTTTATTCTTTTTCTGATAGAATCCTGAGACAATCCTATAAAATACATGTGATTACCATTTTACAGATGAGGTAACTGAAGCTTAGGTCAAATCATGGAACTTCAGCTCCTCCTTCTCATTTTCTAACAGTCATGACCAAGGTAAAGTCAGGATGAGTCAGAGATAAGCCTCTTGTTTCTAACTTAAAAAAAAATCATTTTAACTAACTCTATTTTGGTGGTTTATTACCTTGATCTAAAAAGGCAGCCGACTGTGGTTAAGTTTTCAGACCTGTGTTTGAAGCTTGGTTTCATTACTTACTAACTATGTGGCTTTGAAGAAGTTATATTCATTTTCTTATCCATAAAATAAGAATAATGACAACTTCCAGGGTTGCTGCCCTCAATCTTTCTTCGCAGCCAAAGTGACCTTTCCAAAATGCAAAATTGACCATGTTATCTCACTTCAACTTAAAATTCCACAATGGGATCCCATTTTTCTTAATATAAACTGATTCCCTTAATATGACTTCAGAACCTCTCATGGTGTGGCCCCTAGTCACTCCCAGGCTTATCTCAAAACCACTTCCCTTAGCCCTGAACCACCGGCTCAATCCTCTCATTACAGGACTTTTGTAATATGGTCTTCTTGTCCAGAAGGCTTTGCCTCCCTTATGCCTTTTACCGCCCCCGTCTGACTTAGCTTAATTAACTGTCCATATCTTTAGGATCCTATTTCAAATGTGACCTTTTAATAAACTCCTACAAAGTAGTGACATGAGCTTTTTCCAGTCCTGTCTCCTCAACTCACTGTAGGGCCTGTCTCTTCCAAGGGTGCTTCCCAAAATTAATGCCAAGATTAGGACAGGGATGAGTTTTGCTAGCACCCTGTTGGGTGGTGTCCCTGGTTACAACTGCCAGGACACCTGGGAAGGTTAGGCCTTGGGCTGGAGGGAGCCAGTGAAAGAACTGGAACTCACTGGTGCCTCTGTTGGTTAAGTATCTGACTCTTGGTCTGAGCTTGGGTCTTGATCTTGGGGTCATGAGTTTGGGCCCCGCGTTGGGCTCCACGCTGGGTGGGGAGCCTACTTAAAAAAAAAAAAAGTAAAATTTATTGGACTGTACCTCTTCATAGATGGATGGGGCTTTTAGAATATTTTAGATTACATCATGGATCATTAGATGACTGTTATCTTTTGATAGAGTGAGATGGAGTGCGTCACCAATTCTTGTCCTATTTTTTGTTATTATAGGTAGGTGCCAAGTAACATTTTTACAAAAATAAGTGAATGCAAAACAAAACAAAAACAAATGAATGAATGAATGGAGCTTTGCCAAATCTTTGTCACAATTTTTCCATCTCCTTAAATTTTGTAAAAGGATTAGGAACCATCTCATTTGCAAAAGGATGTGTTACTCATGTGAGTAATCATTTTTTCAGTGTCTGGAAGTGACACCAAAGTCAAGTGACTATTAGTTGTTCTTGTTTCTCTCTCACTTAAAGCTATTCTGGTTTTGGAGCCAAAACACCACAAAATTGGTTGTGTTTCATAATTTTTCTTGTTGATTATGAACAAAGACCTATTTCAATTATTTAGGTCATATTAAAGTGCCTTAAGGAGACATTACAGATGGATAGAAATTGGTATAGTAAAAATATCATATACAGGTTTGTAATTTCATTTCAAGATTTAAAGTTTAAAATTATACATTTGATAGAATTAAAAGAACATGTCACCATCTGAGAAGGAGATATTCTAATTAAATGAAATGATTTCTTCAAGTTCAGGACATTATATCTTAAATTATATTTGTGGTACACTTTGTCTTACCAGGTACATAAGTAGATGCTTTTCAAAGTGAAGTTTTAGGGGTGCCTGGGTGGTTCAGTCGGTTAAGCATCTGACTCTTGATTTCAGCTCAGGTCATGATCTCAGGGTCATGATCTCAGGGTCGTGAGATAGAGCCTCATGTCTGCTTGAGATTTTCTCTCTCCCTCTGCTCCTCCCCCTGCTCGTGCCCCCCCAAATAAATAAATAAAATCTTAAAAAAAATAAGGGTGCAGTTTTACTTTGTGTAAATAAACAGCAAAAAGAAGAGAAGGTATTATATGACTGTTAGGTGCAGGGCTTACAAAAAAGTGTAAAAATAATTGTTTGGGGGCATTATTTCCAGAATTTACATGTTCCTGTCAAAGTAATAAGGATATGATAGAAATGTATAAATGAGCATGAAAATGAGTGGCAATAAGGAGACTGGTGCCCAGATAAGAGTGACTACAATATTTTTTTTTTCCTGTGTCTGTTTCAACTCAATTTGAGTATGAATTGAACAGAAACTTTCTACTAGACAAGAACCAGTGAAGCAAAGTAATTTTTCTGGATTTTTGCCTATGAGTCAGAGGTGAGATTATGTTTGTTTCTTAGATCAAAGTTAGTAATTTTCCTTGTTTTGGCTTTTTTTCTTTCATAAACAAGATCCTTTAGGAGAAACTTTAAGAGACAAGAATGGTGTGATTGCAGTAACTACCCCCCCCCCAATAGATGTGCAGAGGGTTACAGTTTATTGCTTAAAGGATGATGAAACTGGAGTTCCACAAGAAGATACTCTTCAACGTATCTCAATTAGACCTTCTGGTGTGTTAAGAACAGCTTTATAGAGATGTAATTTATTTACCATAAAATTCACCCAATTCAGTGGGTTTTAGTATAATCATAGGGTTGTGCAACCATCACAGTATAAATTGAAAACATTTTCATCAACCAAAAAGGAACTTTGTATCCATTAACAATCGATGCCCATATCTTTCACTTTTGTCCAAGATAGGTTTTCTACAAGTTGAGGTAAGGCAACCTAGGAATTATATAAAGACTGGTGTAGAGCTGCTGTTTGGAGTTACAGAGGCACAAACATTTGAGAGGATATTGAGGTCCTAGTTTCTTCAGCTCATCTGTGGGGTGTTAGCCAACCTTGTCTTTTTACAATTGAGGTGAAAGTCATGTAACATAAAATTAAACCATCTTAAAGTGAACAATTCAGTGGCATTTAGTGTATTCACAATGTTGTGCAACCAACACCTTTACCTAGTTCCAAACCATTTCATCACCCCCAAAAGGTGATGTACCCTGTACCCATTTAGCACCTTCTCATCACCCCCACCCCGACCCCCCACTGCCGGCCTTGGTAACTACCAGTCTGCATTCTGTCTCTACAGAGCCACCTCTTCTGGATATTTCATATGAGTAGCTTCTTTCATTTAACATATTTTCAAGGTTCATTCACATGGTAGTATGTGTCACTCCTTCAGTCCTTTCTACAGTGGAATTATATTCATCTTGTGTATGAACACAATTTGTTTATCCATTCTTCTGTTTATGGACACTTAGACTGTTTCCACCTTTTGCCTCTGTGAAAAGTGCTGCTCTAAACAAGCATATACATGTACTTGTTTAAGTACTTCTTTTCAATATACCGAGGAGTGGAATTGCTGGGTCATTCGGTAACTCTTTGTTTAACTTTTTGAGGACCCGCTAAACTATTTTCCACAGTGGCTGAACCATTTTACAGTCCCAGCAGTGATGTGTGAGGATTCCAATTTCTCCACATCCTTGTCAACACGTATTTTCTGTATTTTTGATTATAGCCATCCCAGGGGGTGTGAAATGGTATAGCCAATAATCTGTTGACAAAAGAAAATGAGTATGTTTTTAGTACAAGCCTGAATAAATACTCAAGAAAAAAACAAAATATGAATTTACTTTTGACATATTTCCTTTTAGTTGAAGGCATGATGTTGATCTGTGAAAGTTAAACAGGACTTTCCCTATTCTTATAGAAATTATGCAAAATATAAAATTGAGACCAAAGTTGAGACATGAGTAAATGAAGAGCATCACTCAGCTTTCTTGTTTCTCACTAGAGGGAGCATTGCACTTTGTAGCACATTATTACTTCCCAGCATACATTTTTATAAATCTTGACTATCCTTGCCCCAAGATAAACAGACCTTACCAGGAGTGTGTCAGCTAAATGAAATAAGGCACTACTTCCTTTAACATTTAATTATGCTCTTTTTGCTTTATTCTAAGGGGACTCTCCCTCAGAAACAATGTATTCTTTGATAACAGGGGTTGGACTAGGTGATGTGGTTAAATTAAAAACCCTTTACTCCACTGTACAATATATATGTACACCAAATATCCCACAAGGACCAAAATACCCATTTCTAAAGCCATGTTTTGCCCTAATTGAAATATACGTAAGCCAGAGAAAGACATGAAATCTACAGTTGTGCCTTGATTGGAGGGGGCCTTGCTAGCACCAGGACCACTCAGCTACCTGGAGGTCTGTATGTCCCAGGGCAATGAACTGTAGCAAGATGGATAAGTGAAGGCACACTTTCATAAGGTGGGAGGACAGACTAAGAAACAGGAGGAAGGAGAGATGTTTCAAATGCTTTCTCAGATGAATTTTAGCAAAGATGCCGAAGACAAGGAATAACAAATTGATTCCCTTGAAACTGTTCCCACACCCCTCTTGGAACATCTTCCTGTGCACACTCTCCATTTGTAAACTGCTTAAACACATAATGTCTTTTTTTTTTTTTTTTAAGATTTTTTATTTATTTATCTGAGAGAGAGAATGGGAGACAGAGAGCATGAGAGGGGGAGGATCAGAGGGAGAAGCAGATTCCCCGCTGAGCAGGGAGTCCGTTGCAGAACTCAATCCCGGGACTCCAAGATCATGACCTGAGCCGAAGGCAGTTGCTTAACCAACTGAGCCACCCAGGCGCCCCACATAATGTCTTCTTATGCCTTCTGTCCTCACTGATTGCCCCATCTCTGAATTCCTACAGCTCTTAGGGTCTACTCTTCATAATTTAGGAATCCGTTTCTCTCTAAGTGACTGTAAAGAAGTCAGTCTAATTTTCATGTGTGGCTGCTGGAATCAATCTCATTCTGTATAATACGCATACCTCATATGGTCATGTGGGATGGCAGTTCAGGGAAAGAGGGTAATGGGCATGTAAGCTGGAAGGAGTAGTGGGACTTGTTTTGGACCTTCAAGAATGAGAATTTTGATAAGAACAAAGGGTGAAATGCATTCTAGGGATGAAGATGTGTCAGTTAGGATATAAATCTGATGCTGTAACAAAGATTCAGACTAACAGCAACTGTTTAAACAAGTTCTCTCATGTACCAGAACATGAGTAGTCCAAAGGTACTACTGTTACTGCCCATAAGGCAGCAGGTTTCTTCTACCTTTTGCTCTGCCACCTCAAGTAGGGGGCCTTGTCTCATGGCCAAAAATGGTTGACATCTTCTGGGCTGTATTCTAAATGACAAGAAGGGAGAACATGGGGGTAAAAATAGAGAACATCAGCTTTCCTTTTATTTATTTTTATTTTTTTAAATAATTTGAGAGAGTGAGAGAGTATGAGCTGGGGGGAGGGGTAGAGGGACAAGCAGACTCCCCGCTGAGTGAGGAGCCCAACATGGGGCTCCATCCCAGGACCCTGACTGAGATTATGACCTGAGCTGAAGTCAGACGCTTAACTGACTGAGCCACCCAGGCGCCCCCATAATCTTTCCTTTTAAAGGCAGAACCCAGATATTTCATGCCACTTACACTCACATCCCTTCAGATAGCACTTAGTCACATAGCTAACATTAGCTGTAGAGGAAGCTGGGGGAAATATGGACTTCAGCTGGACTTTTAGCTCCAAGCTAAAACTCGGGGTTTCTATTACTAAAGAAAATGAGACTCAGTAGTGAGACAATGAATAGTCTCATAGGTAGAGGTAAAAAAAGAAAAAAGACAGTATAGAAGGGAGAACATGGAAATGATTACCCCAGGGATATAAGAAAATAAGATTCTGCAATGCCCGCCTGAGGAGCTGCAGGTATAGGAGCTGAGGGCTTATAAAGAAGTATCTCCAAGGAACTTCTTTGCTTGCTAATTGGTTTAGGGAAGTTAAAGTGCTGGTGAGATGTAGGGTAGTGTGTGTAGATGTGTTGAGAGTGGTATATCATATAGTCAGGATGGGTTCTTTCTATTCAAAGTGTGGTCCAGGGTCTAACAGCATCAGCGTCACCTGGGGACTTGTAAGAAATGCAGAATCTCAGACCCCACTACAGAATAACAATCTGCATTTTAACAAACTCTTCAGGTGACTAATATCACATTAAAGTCTGAGTGGCAGTGGGATAGATTTTGCTATGGTATAGAATTATCCTAAAATCTGTTTTAAAAACAAAGATTATGGGGTGCCTGTGTGGCTCAGTCGTTAAGCGTCTGCCTTCAGCTCAGGTCATGATCCCAGGGTCCTGGGATCGAGCCCCACATCAGGCTCCCTGCTCGGTGGGAAACCTGCTTCTCCCTCTCCCACTCCTCCTGCTTGTGTTCCCTCTCTCTTCTGCTCTTTCTCTCTCAAATAAATAAATCTTTTTAAAAAAAAACAACAAAGATTATTTCTTACTCATGGTGAACGTCCATCTGGGAGGTAGGGGGTGGCAAGTAGGCGACTTTGCTTCATCATCTTCACCAGGGCCTCAGGCTGATGGGACCTTCTAAACATCACCAGTCATGTGGCAGGGAAAGTTAGTGTGTGGCTCTCACGCTTCTCTCACATTTCATTGGTCAAAGCAAATCCACAGCCATGCCTATCATTAAGGAGGTGGGAAGAACAATCCTATCATGTACCTGGAAGGATGGGAATCAAAATACTGATGAAGCCAGGGGATCCCAGAGGTAGTGAGGACATTCAACGGTTATTACAATATAGATGTGAAGGGATCAGATACCAGGGAAGTATATCAATTGGAACAAAAAGGAAAGCACAAACAAAAGAAACATTTCAGAGTATTTCTGAAGGGTAGCTACAGAAGACTCCCAGCTTTAGAGTCTGATTGGGTAGAAAAGAAATATTTTGGAGGAATTGGTTGGGGTGGGAAGTTCAAAGGCTAAATTTGGAATGAACATGCCAAGTCATGCCAGAAATTAAGGTAGATATTCATCCAATCTCATTCTGTGTCACTCCCCCTTTCTAACTTTCTGTTCCTTCATACACCAACCTTGTTCTCACCTTAGGGTTCTTGTACCTACTGTTTCTTCTGGAATGCTCTTCTCTGGGTTCATCATGAGCTCCTGCCTGTCATTTAGCGTCATCTTCTCAGAAAGGCTTTCCCTGGCCCAATAAATGTAGCCACCTAGTCACACTTTATCACATCTCCCTATTTCAGTTATCAGAACAGTACCTAGAGCTAACTGGTATTTTTGTCTATCCCCCTCCCCTCATTAAAAAGCAAGCTCCATGAGAGCTCCATGGACTGTGTCCTGTGTCACCAGCTTCAAGTACAGTGCCAGGCACAGAACTGGTCCTCAATAAATATTTACTGAATGTTCACATGGAAATTTCAGTTAAGAAGTATGCAATGAACCCCCAAAAACAAAAAACCCAGTTAAGAAATGGGCAGAAGACATGAATAGACACATTTCCAAAAAAGACATCCAGATGGCTAAAAAAAGATGCTCAACATCATTCATCATCAAGGAAATCTAATCAAAACCATGATGAGATACCATCTCACACCTGTCAGGATGGCTAAAATTAACAAGAAACAACAGGTGTTGGTGAGGATGCAGAGAAAGGGGAACCCTCTTGCACTCTTGGTGGGAATGCAAACTGGTGCAGCCACTCTGGAGAACAGTATGGAGGTTCCTCAAAAAGTTAAAAATAGAACTACTCTATGATCCGGCAATTGCACTACTAGGTGTTTACCCGAAGGATACAAAAATACAGATTCAATGGGACACATGCACCTCAATCTTTATAGCAGCATGATTAACAATAGCCAAACTATGAGGAGAGCTCAAATGTCCATTGATGAATGGATAAAGAAGACATGGTGTGTATATACAATGGAGTATTACTCAGCCATGGAAAAGAATGAAATCTTGCCATTTGCAACGACATGGATGGAGCAAGAGTGTATTATGCTAAGTGAAATAAGTCAGAGAAAGACAAATACCGTATGATCTCACTCATATGTGAAATTTAAGAAAGAAAACAGATGAACACATGGCAACGGTGAAAAGAAAAAAAGGAGGGAAACAAGCCATAAGACACTCTTAATGATAGAGAAACTGAGGGTTGATGGAGGGAAGTGGGTGGGTGTGGGCTATATGGGTGATAGGTATTAAAGAGGGCACTTGTTATCATGAGCACTGAGTGTTATATGTAAGTGATCAATCACTTAATTCTACTCCAGAAGCCAATATTGCACTGTATGTTCACTAAAGTTTAAGTTAAAGAAAGAAAGAAAGAAAGAAAAAGAAAGAAAGAAAGAAAGAAAGAAAGAAAGAAAGAAAGAAAGAAGGAAAGAAAGAAAGAAATATAGGTCCAATGGGGAAAACAGATTTGGAATGGTAAGTTTCTCTAAGGTATTGAAGATGAACAAGAAGCATTAACCCTTTAGGAATGTTTTCCCTCGGTGTTTAGAGAAGTGTAGGAGACTGAGAAGTCTAAAACGTAGAATAAGTGGTTCCTAGGAAGGAAAAAATTTCAGTGAGGGATGGGTCAGTGGGGGCAAGAGGGAATAAGAAAAAGACTATTGCATTTGGAAAGGTCATTTGTGGCCACCGAATAAAGAAGTGAAAATGTAGGGGTTGGGGCGCCTGGGTGGCTCAGTCCGTTAAGTTTCTGCCTTCCGCTCAGGTCATGATCTCAGGGTCCTGGGATGGAGCCCCGCATGGGGCTTCCTGCTCAGCAGGGAGTGTGCTCAGGTCATGATCTCAGGGTCCTGGGATGGAGCCCCGCATGGGGCTTCCCGCTCAGCAGGGAGTGTGCTCAGGTCATGATCTCAGGGTCCTGGGATGGAGCCCTGCATGGGGCTTCCTGCTCAGCAGGGAGTGTGCTTCGCCGTCTGCCCCTGCTCATGTTCTCTCTCTCTTGCTCTCTCTCTCTCAAATAAATAAAATCTTTAAAAAAAAAGATAAGAAAAAAAATTTTTAAATATAGGGGTTAAGGAGAGAAAGGATATAGCAGGTCTAGCTCATTACTGTAGTAGTTTGGCAGTAGAGGGAATTAGTACTCTAGCAGGATTCAGTGGTTTATCTTTTGAGGAGACCTACTCATTTCTCAAGGGAAGCGAGCTAGAGAAGAGGGAAGATGTAGAGAAGGGTTCTTAACCTAAAGATCATGGACCCCTAGGTGTGTGCATGGGGGGTGGGAAGTGGAGGGAAGAGGATTTGTAGTTTCGTTACTTTCGCAAAGGTCCAGACCCAAAGGTTAATAACCATTGCTAAGAGAAAGAGAATAGATGAGTAAAACAGTTAAAAACAAACAAAAACCCCCAGAGGCCCAGAGAAGGGCTTCGCTTTAAAGAAAAAAAGGAAAGCCTTTTCCTTAAAGAAAAGCTATACCGAGATGGAAAAGTTCACAACTGCATCATCATCTCGGTAAAATAGGTAGTAAGGACAGAGCTGGAAACACTGGGGAGGCTTGTGCAAACACGCTCCAGAGAAGGGATACTGAAGCAGGGACTACGGAGGAGTGGAGAAAGCTCCTGCGTTCCTCAACAGAGCCAGCAACCCTCGTGTAGCTCCCGCGCAACGTCACGGCCCAGGAGGTGGTGCTCCAGGCTGGGAATCGCTGGCATTGTTCTTTAACCAGTGAGTGCCCCGCTCAAACTCTGCCCGACCCGCCCGACCAGCCTGGGAGAGACAGCGGTCTTATCACAAAAGGCAATCACCACCAGGCAGTGGTGGTCATCAGTGCGTCAGCTCAGGGAAAAACTCTCTGTCCGAGCTTCTCCATAGTCGCCGTACTTTCTGTGCTCTTTGGGCAGCTGCCTCCAGACCGGCCTCTCCACCTGTCGTCATCTCTGAATCATCCCGCCCCATTTCGACATCTCTTTTTCCTGCCTCCAGCTCTCGGCCTGGCGCAGGACCCAGCGACAGCGGGCCCCGAGAACTCATTCATTCAACAACCGCAGGGTTTACTGGGCGACTTCGGGTGCAAGCCCAGGGCGGCACGCCGGGGCCTGAGGAGCACAGGGCCCTCAGGAGTCGGCTCGCGCGCGGCATGGGGCGGGGAGACAGCACGCCAGATCCAACCGGAGTCTAACGGGCCTCCGCCCGCATGTCACAACAGCTTCCCGGACAGGCCCGCGGGCCGCGCCAGGGTATACCCGGCCCAAGCTGGCTCCACCTCACGCCAGCCCGAGATCCCGCGGGAACAGAGCTCTTGGGCCAGGGCCGCCCGCCAGCCCGCGACCCCGCGTGTCTGGGGATTTGGGGCCCGCGCTCGAACGCAGTTCTAACGGCTGACTGTAGCGGTTTGACCTTGAAGGCCTGGCACCACCCCCCCCACCACGCCCCGAGAGAACCCCGCCTGCAGCACCCGCAAGTCCCCAGGCGCTAGTCTGGGGCCCAAATCCGGTCTCTCTCGCCCCTGGGCTCTTCGCTCTCTTCCCGTAGCCAATCGGATCCCGACGTGGTGAGGGCCAATGGCCGCGGTCAAAGTATCAAGAGTGGTTGAGCCTATCAAAGTTCTCCCTTAAGTTTCTCCCGCCCCCAAGAAAAGTCAGTGGGCGGGTTGTTCTTATATGTTGGCCAATCAATGGCCAATAAACAAGAAGCTTCCAAGATCAAAGGGGAAGGGGTGGGACCTAAACCGTAGCAACGCCGCAGGGCGGAGGAATGACAGGCAACTTCTCTAATACCACAGACATCTTTTTCCTACGTAAGCAAAGGGGCGGGGCTAACTTGGCGGCCGCACCAATGGCTGGCTGAGGGGTGTGTCCGTGAGCCAAGCGGGAGCCGGAGGCCCCGGGCTCTCTGGGCCGCGCCTGAGGGGACACGACGGGGCTGGGGGGCGGTGGCGGCAGCGGCAGCGGCGGCGAGGGTGGGCGCCGCAGCTGGCCCGGGTGGATGGAGTTGGAGGGGCGGGGTGCTGGCGGTGTGGCGGGGGGGCCGGCGGCTGGGCCGGGGCGGAGCCCCGGGGAGTCGGCGCTGCTGGACGGGTGGCTGCAGCGGGGCGTGGGCCGGGGGGCCGGCGGCGGGGAGGCCGGGGCCTGCAGGCCCCCGGTACGGCAGGATCCGGACTCCGGCCCGGACTACGAGGCGCTGCCGGCTGGAGCCACTGTCACCACGCACATGGTGGCGGGCGCCGTGGCAGGGATCCTGGAGCACTGCGTGATGTATCCCATCGACTGCGTCAAGGTGAGACCTGGACCGGCTCCGAATCCGACCTGGGGCTGACCCCACCCCTGGGTCCTGTCCAGAGCCAGGATCCCGGCCGAGAGCCGGAGCCGACATGGGTTTCTTCCTGGCTCCTGCCACCGCCACACGATTCGACCGATACTCCATGCAAGCAAGGTCCCGGCTGGGAATGGAACCCACCCAGGAACCAGGACCCATTTCTAACCGACAGTGAGATCTGAATCGGGACTGTGGAAAGAAAATCTGTCAGCCAAAGTCCTGGATCCTAGCTGGGACTAAACAGGAATAGGGTGGGATGGGATAGAACAGGTAAGTAATACTGACTTGATTTAAGGTGAAGCCAACTGGGGTGAATCAGACCCTGAATAGGATCTTAATGGCTTGAGATGTTCTCTGGGCGAGTGCTTTTACAAGCTTCTTGCTGTGTCTACCCTTAAAAGTGATGGGGCAGGAACCGAAATCTGATATCTCTCAGCTAGATGAAGTATTTACTTATTAAATCTTAGCCCATGAGTGACTGGAAATCACTTGTGCAGTCAGAATTCATAGTTCCAGACTGGAAGTAATTTGGGAAAGACCATGTTCAGGAAAAGGTTTCGGTTTCTCTGCAGCAAGCATGATACCCCACCTATTTCCTGAACGTGAAACCTAAACTGGGATTAGGATTTCGTATGTGCAGGGAGCCCATCAGCCCCCAAACAAGAGATGGACCTGACAGTGTATTTCTTTAGCCATGTGAAGTTGACAAAAGGGGAGAGTTGCCTAGAAGGGAAGCGTGATGATATTGAAAATGAAAGGGGAGCAACATGAAGGCATGATTCCTGTGAACGTAAAAACTAGTAGCCACAACCAAGCAGACTGGTTAGTGGGTAAAGAAGTGAGGTGCTTCTGAAGAAAGCTAGGTGAAGAGGGGAACAGGTGGTTCTTTATAGTTCTTATTCTTGTGCATTAGCAAAGGTACCAACCTCTAAAAGTGAGGACTAAATTGAATGAAAAGTAAATTCCAGGGGACTGTTGAAATAAATGTATTGACAGAGACTGACACCTCCTTTACATGTTAAGGGTAATAGTCAAACAGTATCCTCACAGCTCTTTGATGTGTGTTTTTTCCTCAAATTAGGAAAATGTTACATATTCAAAAGGAGAGAGTATTGAGTTGGGAAATACAAAATCTTATCTTTTCTGCTTCTCCCTGGTTCCGGTACTCACATGTTTTCATTAGTAGTGTGAATGAATAAATGGGGAAAGTGCTCATTAAGCTTTGTGAATGACATTGAGTTGATAGTTTTCTAGCACATTGCAAGGCAACTCCTACCAATAGTCATACCTATTGAAACTGGTAGATGCACTTGGTTAAAATGGATATTAGAATTTTAAATACCCTTGTCAATTGAGAGGAATAGAAACAAACAGTAAAATCCATGCGAGAGAAGTAAGAGGATGGTTAATGCTCTAACAGTATTAAAATGTAAAGTGGGTAAGTACAAATAAAAAAGATTCAGACATTTATGTAGTAAAGTCTAGGTTGAATGACTGTGAGTTGTTAATGCTATATATCAAAAAATTAAAATGACCAAACTGCAAAGTAAAGTAACTTCACTATACTTAGATTGTGAGGAGAGAGCAGGGTCTAGGGTGCTATGTTTCAGGATGGGTATCAAATGAAAACTAGATCAAAGAAAGCAATGGAAATTATTTAATGACTTGAAAAATACAATGTAATAATGTGACTGACTTAGAAATATTACTATAACTTATCAACTTAAGTGTTGTCCCATTACCTTGGGAGGCTATCTCCTTATTCCATATCTTTACATAATATTGTTGCTGTAAATATTTTATAGATTCCTCTGCTAGAAATGCCTCCAGAATATTTGGGTGAATATTCTTAAAGAGGGAAAAGCTTTGCCCTGTGACAAAATGGAGTTGTTCGTTTGTTTTTTTTTAGTAACAGACCATTCAGAATAAAAAATGACAGATAAGTGGAAGATCAAAATGGGTAATACTGATTGGAGACAAAGAGAAGGTAGGACCAGAAAGCAAGGAGACTGATTTATTCTTGAGGCTGATAAACCCACTGAGGGAACACTTCTGAAAGAGGAGTTCCAGAAATATTTTGCATAATCACAGCATTGCTGGAATAAGTTACTTCTAGCCTTCCAAGGTAACTGTTTTGAAGAACAGTTCTTATTCACTTACATAAACTTTGAAGTGTTTGTTTTTAAAAAAATTAGTCATATGACATTACAGTCATGCCTCAAAGCCCTATATTAAAGAAATAATTATTTGATCCAGAGGGGAAAAAGTGCTCAAGAGGCTTCAAAGATACAAAAGCTCATTTCAGAAGAATCATTTTCATTTGCCATTAATGCTGGGATTTAAATGACTAGAGGGAACAACTAGGTTGTAAGATTTAATGTCAGTAGGATGTTAGACATTGTTGTGCAGACATGAAAGTTCAGATCTCTTCCTTCAGAAAGGACTTCCCAGTTCACTTGTCCCAGGGCTTCCCAGTTCCTCTTTCACCATAAATGGTGGTGGAGAAGAAGAGCAGCCCCAACCATCCCGAAGACTAGAGGCAGGTATCTGTGTTGGAACCTAAACAGCAACCACCGTGTTTGCAAGTGAAAGTCGACATTGCCTCTTGGCGTGCAAACCTGTGCACCCCAGCCACTTACCAGGGTCAGGTTGATTTAAAGTATCGTTGGGAGGAACCTAGCATAACCTCACCAGGCCATAGTTATTCAGCCAACTATTTATATGGTCACAATAGGGAGGTTTGGGAGCCCAAATATATCCCAGTTTTCCTTTTCTGGGCCTCAGAGGCAAACACCAGACTGACTATAGGGATAGGCTCTGCAGCCTAAGTAGTCAGAATCTTCTCACAATCATCTGGCTAAGTACCCACCTGTCACCAAGGTGCTACTTTTTGGCTTTGTAATGGTGACATAAAGAATCTACTTACATAATAAGTTAAAGAGAGAAAGAGCAAGGGAAATCTTTTCCAAACTCCAGATGTAAACGGTTATCTGTACACATTCACCAATGAAAGGTTAGGAAACATTGGCTTACTTGACTTTCTTGTATCCAATAATAATACTTATTATTCGATAAATGGCACTTGTTCTTGTTTGCCAAGCACTAACTGATGTTCCTTACATATATTTATTCATTTAATCCTTGAAGTAATTTCATGAAGTATACATCATTTTCATTATTTCACAGATGAAGAAAAGGAAGCAAGTTAAGTGGCACCATCATGATTTGAATGCAGTCTGACTCTCAGGCCTTCCATGCAGCCTCCCAGAAGTAGATTTCCAGAGCCAAGCAAGGCACAGAGTTTCACAATAGTGCTCGTTCCTCAACATGACCTCCAGATTAATAGCTGGACATAAAAATCATTATAGCCACAGAGAAACTTTAAAGTAAAAACAAAAAAATACAAAATTAAACCTGATTTCCTAGTGGCTAAGAACCAGTTAGTTGCCCGTGTACAGTTGTGAAATGATGTGTACAAGAGACAACACTGCCATAATCTATAAATTCTACGATATGAACAAATATGTCCAAGAATCGTGTTTGGATACGATAAAAAGCCTTTTATTTCTAGTGCTTCATAAACTACCAATGGCTTTTACATGCCCTCTTTGAATCCGCACAACAGCCCCATGAGCCATTCCTAGTCTCATGTAAACTCAGGTTAAGTGACATATCCAAGACCACACATCTAGCAAAGCAGGGCCTCAGACTCAGGCTTTCTGACTCATATGTGGCTTGTCTTTTACCAAACCACTTATCTCCCTATTAGTTCATTTCACTTTTCTTCAAAGCCAGTGTTTGTTGTTTTTTTTTAAAATAATTAAAGGCTATTCATAAACTTGTAGAGATTTCATTTTTCTCCAAAAGAAAGATTTATTGGCTCACACATTTGGGGAGCCATATTGATTTTTCTATTTGGTATAGCTTATGCCTGGGTCCTTTCCATAAGGGTATAAGTAGAATTGTGAGTTAGAAGTAGAGGCGTGTATAAAATGTTCAAAGTAACTTTCAGTCCAGGTTTCTCTTGGGGTTGAAAGATGCCAAATCTCTGAGGCCAGACCTTTCGAGGCTGGTTGCCCAAATAATTCCACTGACTTCAGCAGAGCAATGCAATTTCTGAACAATCTCCCTATACAAGATCAGTTTCAAACAAACCTATGGAAACCAGACCGAGTTTATCTTTATCAGCAGCCATAGCCAGCAAAAACCTGTAGTCACTGAATAACTCCTCTAATGGATTCTGTACCCCTGGGTGATATGAAAGATTCATAAGCATATCCTTTATTGGAAATTTATGGTGTTTGGTTTTTTTGGTTTTTTTTTTTTTTGAGAAGTAGAATGAATGTGTCAGATTGTAAAAAGTGATACTGTATTTCTGATTGAACTTGCAGTAATTAACCTTTTAAGCTTCCAGTTCTTTGTTAGTAGCAAGCAGGAGAAAATAACTTTAGAGGAATGTGGATTGCTTGCAGCTAACTAGGACCTGTTAATCTGGTTAGTCGTCGTCCATCCCCCCCCTCCCCCCCTGCCCCCGCTCTTGAGAAGAGGCAGTACTCTTGGATTCCAGATGGCCAAAGGAAGGTTCAAATTGAATCAGTAATTGGAGTGAAGCAGGAATTTAAACTGTACTTGGGCTTTAGTTGCGCCTACTGACTCACTGATAGCCTACTTCTTACTTTGTGAACTGGTGCAGATAGCTAAGATTCATTTGTTCATTCATTCATTCATTCATTCAGCAAACAAATCTTGAGTGCTTCCTCTGTTCCAGGCACTGGACATTGGTTTTATATTGTTAGTCTTCATGCTACCTTAATCTTGAAATGGATCAACAGACAAGAAGAGATTTTCATGAGGAGACACACCCTTCCCCTGAGAGTCGGTGATTTGGGGAATGTTTCGAAAAGATTCATTTCCCAAATTTCAATCCAACTTTGTCCAGGAACATTATACAAAGTGTCTACCATGTACTTTTGTCCCAGTCATTGAATCCTCTGGAAATTCCAAGGATTATGTTTCATGAAGGCTGATACTATTTGATGCCAATTTGGGGATTCATTCAGTTTAGAGTAGAGATCTGGAAATCCCTTCAGTTTTAGGGACTAGGTTGGTTTCCACCTTTCATAGTTTCAGGGTAAATGTTCTTTCCCAGGAAATTAGAGTAGCATTGATTACAGTTGCTACCTTTGCCAAGAATTTAACCTACAGGCCCAGCTGCCAATGCCGAATAATCCGAGAAGTTCAGGTAATCATCCAGGATATAACAGAGGATAAGCTATCATCTCATTAATGTAGTGTGCGATCAGGAAGCAGGCCTAGGATCAATGTTGGGCCTCATGCAAATAATGCATAAAGTATGTTGTAGACAGTAAATAGTTGACTTTAAAATCCATTTATAAAGAACTCTTGGCCCGAGTTTATTAAGGCACAAAAGGAACTTCTCCTGAAACACAGGCTTGATATTTGTTGCTGGGGCTATGAATCATTTCAGAGTTCAAGGACACTTCCCAAGTGGTGATATTCTCAGAGACAGCAACGGTGTTCCCCTCATAGATGACTAGCAAAAGAAAGGTCCACGTCTTGGAAAGATTGGACACAGATTTGGAAGGAAGTAAAATCGGGTGCCAGTTGGTACTCCTGCATGTTGGCACAATTCCACATAGAAGTGCCCGCAGCCTTAGTGTCGAAGTTGGGAAGTTGAATGAGAAGTTGGCATCACTGACCCTGCACTCCTTTCTATAATTGCAGACCCGGATGCAGAGCCTACAGCCTGACCCAGCCGCCCGCTATCGCAATGTGTTGGAGGCACTCTGGAGGATTATAAGAACAGAGGGCCTGTGGAGGCCTATGCGAGGGCTGAACGTCACAGCGACAGGCGCAGGGCCTGCCCACGCCCTCTATTTTGCCTGCTACGAAAAGTTAAAAAAGACATTGAGTGATGTAATCCACCCTGGGGGCAATAGCCATATTGCCAACGGTATTGAGCCTTCCTGTGCTGGTTCCCCCACTTTGTCAACTCTCTGGGCTTTGCTGCTGTTAATGCTTTCCAGTCTCAGCATGGCTTGGAGCTGAAGCTCTGGGCTGGGCTAGGCCAGATTATAGGGGAGGGACTTCCAAACCTGATGTTCTCAGACAACGGGCTGCTTCAACCCCACCCCTCTTTGGGGACCACCTCAACAAAGTGTTACAGTATCTTCCCTTACCTACCAGCTCGACTCTTTCATCTCCCTGCATCAACTTCTAATGCCCTGGTAATGTGGAGACACACTGAACTACCCCCCCACACACATTGTGTATTTCTTGATAGTTGGGTGCTGTCCTCCTCAGGGCAGGATCAGAGGTGACCCAGCCACCCAAGGAGGACATTAATGGAGGCCCTGCTCTTTGCCTCACCTTTTCAGGATCCTAATTGACCAGAGGCAGTTTGTGGTGTTGATGACATGACCAGGCCTCAACAAGTGAATTGGGGTGGGGCCAAGGGACTTATGCACAGAGAAACCAGAGGGTTGCAGGTTATGTGGAAGTAAGGGAAGAGAAAGCAGCCTGTTGCTTGAGGATTGAAAACCAAATTGAGAGTGGAGAGGAGTGGTGAGGGATACGGCAGTTCAGGACCCAAAGGAAAGGTCTAGTCGGACAGATGTAGAGTTTGGAGATGGACTGGGCAGCACAGGGGCAGCAGGATGGAAGATGAGATGCTATGGGTCAAATGTGACCACCCCGCCGCCCCTCATGTTCTCCCTCCACTGGAGGCAGCTGATGCCGGCATCCCTTGGCCTCAGTGGCTCTGGTTCCTATCTGGGGCGTGAACTGTGTTTATTCTCAGAACTGTCTTTATAAAATCTGGGCTGTTTTCCTAGGCTCTTCCAGGCCTTCCTAGTATACCTATGGTCACCTAGATTGGTGACCTTACTAAGCTGGTGGGAGCAAATATCTTCATTACTCAGAATGGGGGTTTAGGAGTAAGGGGTCCCCATCTTTTGAACTGGCTCTTACATCCCTCACCCTACTGTGGCTTGGCCACTCCCCCACCCCCCCACCCCAGGCCTCGGTGGATGGTTTGACCTCTCCTGGCCTTGCATGTGGCAGTTGTTTTCTCCTTTGCAGGTGCGGCCGGGTGTGTAGCAACATTACTGCATGATGCAGCCATGAATCCAGCAGAAGGTAATGATTCCGCCACCTTTCCCTCTGTGGGCAGCTGCATCGGCATCTCTGGGCTTTTCCTTTATTTCTGCTTGCAGAAGAAAGCCAGGGAGCAGCTGGCCGGTTTGGGGGGAAAGCCTTCTCTGCTGCTGTGCCTTACCAGTAGAGGGCGCTCCCTCCATGTTGTCGGCACTGAGGAGGAGCCCCTAGGAAGCAAACTCATTGAGATTCCATTCGTCTTTGGGGCTTCTCTGAAAAAAGATATGGCTCTACTTGGCCTATTCCTGGGCCTTCTTGGAAGTCCTCTCTGTAGTGGATTTGATCTCCTCTGAAAATTTAACAGATTATTTCACTTTTCTTCAAAGAGGTGAAGTAGGAATGAAAGGGTAAATTGTAGAGCTCAGTTCCTGCATGGCTGCTTGGATCTTGGCTTTCTAGGTGGAGAATGAGGTACTCAAACAAATATGAAGGGATAACATGGTTGCCATGTTCTTTAAATTCCAGTTCTTTACCTGTCTTGGCAAGGTAATGGTGTGGAAAGGGCCAAACCTAAGCTGAAGATCTAGACCTTACACCATGTTATCCACTTGAGGGAGTAGATGTTTGGAAACTGAAGCCACAGTCTTCTTGGTTAAGAATTTTGTTTTCTTTTTGGTAGCCTTTCTCCTCTAGGAGGATTAACTATCCTCGTGTCATAAGAGTTGGGTGCTCTGCATACTTGAGGATTGGGATTATTAGGGCTATCTGTTCATTATTATGTTCACTGCCACTGAGTCAGTTTTTGTCTTGAGTTTTATGAACGGGTAAGATAATGATAGTAGGTAGGTACTTATTTCAAGGAAACCCTCTGGAGTCTCTAAATCATACATGTATTATGTGTTCACTGGTTGGTTGTTTTTTTTTTTTTAAGATCTTATTTATTTATTTGAGAGTGAGAGAGAGCATGAGCAGGGGAAGGGGCAGAGGCAGAGGGAGAAGCAGACTCCCCACTGGGCAGGGAGCCCGATGCGGGGCCCCATCCCAGGACCCCGGGATCATGACCTGAGCTGAAGGCAGACACCCAACCGAGTCACCCAGGTGCCGCTCACTGGTTGGTTTTAAAGAAATCCTACTAGAAGTGGGCCTGTTATTTTTTGGCCCTTTATCAGTTAAGGAAACCTTAATGTATGAGACATTAATATATTAACGTATTAGTGACCGCTCACTCATATTTTTCCTTCTCTCTCCGTTCCAACGGCTGACCCGCTGCCTTGGGACTCTGAATCTGGATACGCCTGCTCCCCGGTGATCGCTGGCATCGTTTCCTTCCGTCTTGTTGGCGGCACCACCAGTGGTCAAGCAGCGGATGCAGATGTACAACTCACCGTACCACCGGGTGACAGACTGTGTACGGGCAGTGTGGCAAAATGAAGGGGCCGGCGCCTTTTACCGTAGCTACACCACGCAGCTGACCATGAATGTTCCCTTCCAAGCCATTCACTTCATGACCTATGAGTTCCTGCAGGAGCACTTTAACCCCCAGAGACGGTACAACCCCAGCTCCCACGTTCTCTCTGGAGCCTGTGCTGGAGCTGTAGCTGCTGCTGCCACAACCCCACTGGACGTTTGCAAAACACTGCTCAACACCCAGGAATCCCTGGCTTTGAACTCGAACATCACAGGACACATCACAGGCATGGCCAGTGCCTTCAGGACGGTGTATCAAGTAGGCGGGGTGACCGCCTACTTCCGAGGGGTGCAGGCTCGAGTCATTTACCAGATCCCCTCCACAGCCATCGCATGGTCTGTGTACGAGTTCTTCAAATACCTGATCACCAAGCGGCAAGAAGAGCGGAGGGCAGGCAAGTGAGGTGAAGCGGCGGAGAACGCTGCCCAGCGCTCAGCACTGCTGCGTCCTGCCTGCTCCGGCCGCGTTCTCCGTCTGCTGGCATGCTCCAGCCCGAGTGGAGTCGGAAGGGAGGCAGAGGGCTCCCCCCAGGCCCGTGTTTTGGCTAACACCAGTGCCTGCCAGCCTCCGTGGCCGCCACCTTTCCTCCGGGCCCTCAGCAAGTGCAGCAAAGCACACCACAGCACCTTTGACAACCTCTCTCCAGCCTGGGCCTGATGACCTGCTCTAGACTGTTCTAGAGGGATAAGCAGCTCATTCCCGTGGTTCCTAATAAAAAGCCTTTAAATTCAGTGGTTTCCTTGGGTTTGTTCTGCCGAAGGGGAAGTGAAATGCTGTCAACTGCTCTTGACTTTAAGCATCAATCAAGGGGCCCAAAGGGAAGGTTTATCGCGTATGTCCATAGTTTGGGTTTCTGCTGATTTTCACAGTGACTTAAGACATTGGAGCCCTACTCCCTTTGTTATACAGTAGACTTCAAGGAATCTCCCTGAGGGCAGGAACATGGCCTTTGACAGATCCTAGCTAAACAGGCACTCTTGATCCCCACTACTGCCTTCTCCCTGGGACAGTGGCGTGCCAACAGAAGAGGTAGATTACTCTCCCAGCTCTGCCTGCCGAAGTACAACTTCCCATGTGGCACTTTGTTTTCTAATGTCATTGCAGAACAGGAGTTATTCAGTAAAGCTGCAAGACCTAAAGATTATGTGGTAAATAATAATACGTTTCATTTGGCTTTAAGGCTTTCACAAAGTACTTTACTGTACATGACTCCATTTGGTTCTCACAAAATCTGTGAAGTAGGCAGTGCAAGCACCATCTCTATTTTACAGGTAAGGAGAGCTCGGAGAGGCTGTCCCTTGCTCAAGTTCTCACAGCAAGTGCAGAACTGAAACCCCAACCCAGATCTTTTGCTCCCGGAAGTGAACCTAATTGTGCCTTCCTACAGACAGGAAATGCGTAGAGGGCACATACTGCAACCTGCCTCCTGAGGGAGCTCCCCCCTGACGGCCACTTAGGCTCTGTCTGGAGACTTCCAGGGATGGGGCTTTCACTGTGCTTCCTGGGTTGGTCTGTTCCTTTGTTTGGATAGCACCAGTTATTAGCAAGTTCTTCAGCACAGAGTGGAAATCTACCTCCAAGAACACCCATCTATCATCCTTGTTATGTCATCTGTCATTCATTCATTCATTCATTCATTCACTAAGTAACTATTGAGTGTCTCTGTGTCAGACACTGATGTTGGGGTTATAGTGATAAATAAAACCGTCCCAGCTGTCAACGAGCTTATTGTTTGGAGAGGAAGGCAAATGTAAACAGGCACCTACCAAGATCAAATGACAAGAAACGTGTAAGAATACCCAGCCTGGCCTTGGGTGACTAGGGGAGGCTTCTGGAGGAAGTGACATTTGAGGTGACACCTGGAAGGCAAATTAGCTAAACCAGGCGAAGAGAGGAAGGGAAATGTTCTAGGCAAAAACCTAGAGGAGAGAGGTGAGAGAGAGTAAGAAGTGTTCAGAGTTCAGTGTGCAAGGGACTTGGCAGGGCTGACAGTCTGAGCAAGGCATGCACCTGGAGAGCAAAGCAGGGGCTGAGTCTTAAAAGCAATGCTAAGGAGTTTAGAGTTTATCCTGAAGGCAATACAGAGGCATTACAGGGTTTTAAGCAGAGGTGTGGTGTGATCAGATTTACAATTTAAACAGATCACTGAGGCTCTCTGAGGAGGGATTAGAGGAGCAAGACTGGACGGGCAGGCCGACCTGCTGGGAGGCTGTCACAGTCACGCAGGCAGGGCTGCCCGGTGGCCTGGACCGGGACTGGGGCAAGGGAGACAGAACGTGCCAGACTGGCGCGATGTTAGGGTTGCAATAGAAATCCGTTACAGAATAAATCTTGTCCTCCTCCCACCTGACAGCACTTCAAGAATCTGTGGAGAACCGTGTCCAAATACACTTGAAAAAAACCGTCAAGGGAACAGCAGGCTCTCCTGTTCTAAACCTTGCTTAAGCTGCGCTGCCCCTGATGGAAAAGAGAGATGGTAATGGCTAAATGGTGGCCACTGGAGTTTGAGTCACCCATAGAGTAAAATGAGCACGAGGAAATCATTGCAGAGGCCATTTCACAGGGTTTGCCGGCAAAAATATAAGAGAGTCACTGCCTCCCAGCACAGATGGAATGTGAGAACAAAGGGCTGCCTCTCCAGACCTGTCCCTGCAGTCGGCTGGACAGAGCTGCTGTCTGGCGTGGTATGCAGACCACAGGAGGCACTGTGGCAGTATGACCATTTCTTAACAATAGGAGACGGGGTAACGTCTGAAAGGATGATAGTCACTAAAGATTCTCTCAGCTCTAATGTCGTTCACGAACAATGAGAAAAGAATGCAAAAGTCACCTTCCAGTCTCCAATTGTGCCCTAGCTGCTGGAAGACCGTTGGTTTGGAATCCGGACAGGGCCTTAGGTTCTGCAGGTCTCTTCGTCCAATCTCTAGAGCAGACAGAGACAGAACAGTGCGAGACGGTTGAACAATCTTGGTTCCTGAATACCCGGGTCAGGAGCCAAGCTTCGCTTTCATCCCCATGAGAGCTGTGGGCATTTGGGGCATTCCCAGGTCCAGGGCCTCTCTGGAAAGCCAGGTAGGTCATGTGGCACCTTGAGGATCCAGGACCAAGCCACTATCAAGTGGTCAATTCCTGCACAGTGCTATGCCATGCAAGAAATCGTGCTAAAGCAACAAAAGAAGTCACAGGTTAGCCAGAGAAAACTTTCCTTCTTAATTGTAGAGACAAGACTAACATGAATGAAACAATCTTGTAATAACACAAGACAGAACACACCCGTGTAGTAGATTATACAGAACCAACAAGAAGAGTTAGAGACAGAAAAGATAAGTGTAGGTCAGAGTTAAAGGGAAAGAGGAGGCTTTGATGAATAGAATTAAAAAATAATTTTGTAAAAGCCAATAAAAGTCAAATCATGCTAATTTTATAAAACTTCTAAAAATAGATAAAAAGAAAGTACCTCCAATCCCATTACCTAGAGAATACGACAACATTTTGATGTACTCATCATCCAGTATTTTTTCTATGCATTTTTTTGTTAACATTCAGAATTCAGGGGTGCCTGGGTGGCTCAGATGGTTAAGCGTCTGCCTTTGGCTCAGGTCGTGATCCCAGGGTCCTGGGATCGAGCCCCACGTCGGGCTCCTGGCTCAGCAGGGAACCTGCTTCTGCCTCTCGCCCTGCTCGTGCTCTCTCTCTCTCTGTATCTCTCTGTCTCAGATGAATAAATAAAGTCTTTAAAAAAAAATCCAAAATTCAGGTCACACTGTAACCAGCTTCTTTCACATGATAGTACATGGTGCCCATCTTTCCATATTATTAAATCTTCCATCACTTCCACGTAAATAGCCACACAACATTCCATTATATGAATGTACAATAGCTTATTCTGTCAGTCACTCAGTTGCACCCTTGTAATAATTTATTGTCAAGAGCATTGCTGTGGGTACGTAGAATCTGAATGACAAAAAGGAGAGCAGGCTGGTGTGCAGAGAGGGTTCTGAGTGGGGAGTCAGTTTGGCGCCACCTCTCTGCAGACACTGAAGAGATCCTGGCTGGAGATCTGGGGTTGGAGGGGAGGATGGGAGGCCCCCTGGAGAATGTCAGAGGCGGGAGGGTTCTTGGAAGTCATCTTGCTCAGCATCCCTCCTGGAACCCCACTTCACTCTGCAGCATCCCTGAGAGGGGGTTCCCCATCCCCACTCCTGTGTCCGGGAGCTCACTGCTGCTCGAGGCCATCCATGACATTGCTGCCAAGTTCATTGCTG
Organism: Halichoerus grypus; assembly: GCF_964656455.1. Classification (NCBI taxonomy): domain Eukaryota; kingdom Metazoa; phylum Chordata; class Mammalia; order Carnivora; family Phocidae; genus Halichoerus; species Halichoerus grypus. Next base: position 28,613,921 of record NC_135718.1, read on the forward strand.
TTAGAAAGTTCATTCTTCATGGTCTCCTGCCTCCATTCTAGGATCACGTCACAGCCCTGCTAAGTTGCTGAATTCCTCACCATGGCCAACAGGGCTTCCCATCAATGGGCTCCCGCCCATCCCTCTAACCCCAGCGTAGCACACAAACACGAGGCATTCAAAACAAACACGTATTTTCTTGAGAATCTAAAATATTCCTCCTGTTGTCTCCACTCATTGATTTAGGAGGCTTGGTAAACAATAGTCTGTCTAAACTATCAGAAACTTCACACGATTGATGTTCAGACTGGACGTGCAGTGTTTTGTGACTTCCTGCCACCTAAGGCTGGTAAGTAGAGAAGTCCTGTGGGTGCTGCGCACAATATTCCACGTGTCGTCAGAGCTCCACACACACCGCCTTACCCCCCGCCCCCAGAGCCCACATTCACACAGCAAAAACAAAGGAGAGTAATTCTTTCTATTGAGGCACCTAGGTCTCCCCATGGTTTCCACCTAGGATCTCCTTCTGCCTGCTGGAGCAGCACGGAATCAGACTAACCATTCTTCTGACAGCCCTTCACAACTATGAAGACAGCTGTCATGGCACTCAGGGAGGGCCAGATTATGGGGAGCCTGAAAGCCAGACAGAGGTGTCTAGACTTGACTTGGCAGCTAATGAGGAGCTCTTGCGGTTCTTAAGCAGGGAAGGAGATGACTGAAGTCATGTCTGAGGACAACACCAACAGCCCAGACAGAGGACGACCTGCAGGGGGAGCCAGCTAGAGACGGGAGCTCTGGCCGAGGGGCTGTCATCATCTAGAAAAGAGGAACCTGGGAAAGGTAGTTACCAGAAGATGAAAGGGACTTGCTGGTTTAGACATTCCTGCGGGAATGGACCTGTAGGCCATCTTGCACTCCTCTGGTGTGTTGTCTCCCTAGACTGGGGGAACCTGTAGCATCGGCATCGTGCCTCTTTGGCACCAGCCCCTGCACTGGGCTTGAGCAGCCACCTGCTGACAGTGGGATGAATATACTGCTGTGGGCAGACACTGAGGTTTGCCTGGGGGAGTGGTGCTGGGGGTAGGAATGGGCCATCTCACTTCACCAACGTGTACTGAGCAGGTAGGGGTCCCGGGGAAGATGCTGCGCCTATGTGATGGTCAGTTTTTTGGTGACAATGTGGCGAGGCTATCATCTCCAGTTTTTCAGTCAAATACTGACCTAGACATTGCTGGGAAGGTATTTGTGGATATCATCAGTTTAAGTAAGGAAGATTATCCTAGATAATCTGGGCGGGCCTCATTCAATCAGTGGAAAGGTCTTAAGAGCAGAACTGAAGTTTGCCTGAAGAAGAAGTTCCACCTGTGAACTGCAGCTTTAGCTTGTGCCCAAGAGAATGTGTGTGTGTGTGTGTGTGTGTGTAGAAATAGGTATTGTATAAACGTGTATATGTGTGTGTATATATTCTAATTCAATACCATATGTGTGTATATATGTAACATTGATACAAAATTATTATCTGATCTACAGGTCATATGCAAACTTCACCAACTGTTCCAACAACGTCCTACTTCATGGCTGTTTCTTCCCCCTGACCCGGCATCCAATCCAGGATCACACATTGCACTTACTGCATATTCATATCTCTTTAAGTCTTCTTTAATCTAGATCAGGTCCTCAGCTTTTCATTAATCTCACGGACTCGATTTTTTTTTTTAATTTAGATTACAGGCCAGTTATTCTGTCGAATGGCCTTTAGTTTGACGATGGTTCCCCATTATTAGATTCAGGCTGTGCAGTTTTGGCAGATGCACCGTAGAGATGATACTGAGTCCTTCTCAGGACATTGTATCAGGAGGCACACGAGGTTGGTTTGTCTCTTCATTGGTATCATTAACTGATTTAATGTTTATGGCTGTGTTCACCAGGTCAATCCATGGTAGAATTACTAATTTTCCCTTTGAAGCTAGTAAGTAATCTGTACAGAGGGGCTTCCAGTTTATGTAAATATCCTGTTCATCATCAAACTTCCAAGTTGTAGCATCCACTGATGATTCTTGTCTATGTCAATTATTACTAATGGTTGCACAATGATGATATTCTAGCTTCATCATTCCTTCTACATTTATTTGTTGATATTCTTCTATGAGAGAGAGTTCTCCCTTATTTATTTATTTATATTAGTATGAGCTCATAGATTCTTTTTTAAAGTTTTTTATTTTAATTCCAGTATAGTTAACATACAGTGTTATATTAATTTCAGGTGTACAATACAGTGACTCAACAATTCTATACATGACTCAGTGACCATCACGATAAGTGTACTCTTCATCCCCTCTACCTATTTCACCCTTCCCCCCCACCTCCCCTCCATAACCATCAGACTATATAGTTGAGTCTGTTTCTTGGTTTCTCTCTCTCTCACTCTCACTTTTCTTTTCCTTTGTTTGCTTTGTTTCTTGAATTCCACAAATGAGTGCAATCATATGGTATTTGTCTTTCTCTGATTCATTTTACTTAGCATTATATTCTCTAGCTCCACCCATGTTATTGCAAATGATAAAATTTCATTCTTTTTATGGCTGAATAATATTCCTGTGTGTGTGTGTGTGTGTGTGTGTGTGTGTGTGTGTGTGAGACATCTTCTTTATCTTCATCTATTGATGGACATTTGGGCTACTTCCAAAATTTGGCTATTGTAAATAATGCTGCAGTAAACATAGGGGTGCATGTATCCCTTTGAATTACTGTTTTTGTATTTTGGGGGGTAAATACCCAGTAGCATGATTACTGAATCATACGGTAGTTCTATTTTTAGCATTCTGAGGAACCTCCATACTGTTTTCTATCTTGGCTACACCAGTACATTCCCACCAACAGTGCACAAATGTTCCTTTTTCTCCACATCCTCACCAACACTTGTTACTTCTTGTGTTGTTGATTCTAGCCATTCTGACAGGCATGAGGTGATATCTCATTGTCATTTGATTTCCCTGATGATGAGTGACATTGAGCATCTTTTCATGTGTCTGTTGACCTGTATGTCTTCTTTGGAGAATGTCTCTGTCTTCTGCCCATTTTTAAATTGGATTATTAATTTTTTGGGTGTTGAATTGTGTAAGTTCTTTATATATTCTGGATACTATGAGTTCATAGATTCTTATTTTATTCTATGAATGCTCTGTGGGAATGTTACTATTGTTATTTAATGTTCAGATTGCCCCAGATTTGACCAGTGGGAGCCTCTTCTGATTCCTCTGTCCTTTTGACATATTGCCACTATCTTTTTAGCACCTCCTTGATTTCTGGAACAACATGATATTCTAGGTTCATCTTGTATTTTCCCTCTCTGAGCCCTGAAACCAGCCATTTCTCCAAAGAGTCCTGGTTCCTTTTAGTGGTGAAAGGTATTTAGAAACCAAGATCTAGATGCCAGGGGTGCTCAGGGCTACTGGGTGTCCACTTCTAAGCCTTTTAGCAGACAGAACTAAGAAATATAAGTTGGGGTGCCTGGGTGGCTCAGTTGGTTAAGCGACTGCCTTCGGCTCAGGTCATGATCCTGGAGTCCCTGGATCGAGTCCCGCATCGGGCTTCCTGCTCGGCAGGGAGTCTGCTTCGTCCTCTGACCCTATCCCCTCTCAGGTGTTCTCTCTCTCTCATTCTCTCTCTCTCAAATAAATAAATAAAATCTTTAAAAAAAAAAAAAAAGAAATATAAGTTGATACTGATATCTTATTTCTATATCTGTACATGCACACAACCATGAACTCATATAGATACCTCCCATTCTAATTCAATACCATAAGATTGATTTTAGTCTTCCTTCTCTTTATCTTTGTAACTCTCTTCTCCAACAGCAAGAACTGGCTCCCATTATCCTCAATATATTTATTCATTGCTCAGTTCTACAGCACACAAAAACATTTTAGGATTGCTAACCCATGCCACTATAGGAAAAACTCCTTCAACTAGAATTCAATATTCATTAGCTTTTGTTTGTTTGTTTACTCTCCCTTCAGGATGGTAATGTTATTTATTTGAAATAGAGTTAGGTTCATTCGTTTCTATTTGTGGTCCATTTTTAGGTGGTTTTGAGGGGTTTTTTTCCCCCTCTCCTCATCCTTGTTACTTTTTTTTAAGAGCAGAAGTATTCTTTACCTAGGGCCTGTGGGTTTGTGGATGGGTTTGATGGGGTCTATAAACCCCCTGGAGTTTAATGCAAACTATTGGATATGTGTGCACCTTTTCTGGGGAGAGAATCCATACCTTTCAAAATATTCTCAAAGTGGACTTTAACCCAAAAAGTTTAGGGGAGCAAGAGAAAAGAGCAGGAATCCAGGAGCCCTCTTTAGAAGTCTCTTACAAGCGGGGGAGAAAGTTCCACCAGCTTATAAGATTCTCCAGAGAAGACAGGTTCCCATTTATCTTGTATCTGTGCCAAGTGCCAAGCACACACACAAATGCCAAGCAAATGGAAACCAAAGGAGGGAAGAGAAACTTGGGAGCAAATCTGCACATGGAGCTCAGGACTGCTCTCTCCCAGGGAGGCCTAGAACCAAACCAGAGTACAGAGAGGTGGGTGGGGGAAAGGGGAACCCAGCCTGGACATTTGTCTATAGGTATACACAGAAAACTAAACTAGGAGAAAAATCTCAGTTTGCTGAAGAGACACTGACCCAAGGCTCTGACATACTCCTTGCATGGGTTTCTTTCCGTTTCAAGGTCCCTGAAATTAGAGAACAAGAGCAATTATACCTGAGTAGGATAGCGGTGAGTCATGCAGGGCTTACCATTTGCAGGCATGAGTTAAAAGCTTTCCCTGGGTGTGGTGGGAGGTAGGGACTCACCTTGGCATCTGACATAAGATGTTTCATGGAAGGGTGGAACTGCTCCTCAAGGGACTTCTGCTGCTAAAGAGGGGGCTTCTCTCTCTCTCTCTCTCAAATGAATAAATAAAGTCTTTTAAAAAAGGAGGGGCACCTGGGTGGCTCAGATGGTTAAGCATCTGCCTTTGGCTCAGGTCATGATCTCAGGGTCCTGGGATTGAGCCCCATGTCAGGATCCCTGCTCAGCGGGGAGTCTGCTTCTCCCTCTCCCTCTGCCCCTCCCCCTGCCTGTGCTCTCTCTGCTTCTCTCTCTCTCTCAAATGAATAAATAAAATCTTAAAAAAAAAAAAAAAAAGAGGGGCCTAGAATGGAGACAATGAGGTGAGAGCCTCATGGTCAAGGACAACCTCCTCAGATGTGTATAGCACATCCCACTATGTGCCAGCCAGGAATCCAAAAGAAACCAAAAACCTAGTCTGTGCCACATGGCTCAAAGCCTGTCTAGAAAGTCACGGGCAGGCCAAAACAAAATCATAGAACACAAACTGAGCCCATACAAGCTGAGTGATCTGTGTGGTGGGTAAACCAGAGGACGTTTCCTAAAGGAAGGAGCTGATATGGACTGTCAAGGGTTGAGACTGAGGAAAGATGAGAGAAGAGACAAGGGTGCTCCACTTGGCAGTGACAGCTCAAGGGATAAGCAGAGGTCTGGGGAAGAGAGGTCAGATCCCCACAGCAGAGAAGGGGGTTTGCATCGAAGACCGATCTGGAGGGTGCTGAGGTCATATGCCCACAGAAGACATTGTTCTTCAAGAGAAACAATGCAGTGGTTATGATGTGTGAGGAAGAGACTGTGTGGGGCTGAATTGGGGAGTTGCAAATGCAAGGAGGATAGCAGGGGGATTACTAAAATTGCCTGGATGAGACGTAGCTGCCTGGGCTGGGACAGGTGACAGTGTAACCATAGATAATAACAATGAAAATAAGAACTCACATTTTATATATGGCTCTGTGGTCCAAAATCACATTTGCACATACAGAATTCTTAGGAGCAACAGTGAGAATTCTTTATAATGCTTTATTGAGCATCTATTATGTTCTGGTCATTGAGTTAACTGCTTGGGTGAGCCTCACAACCACCGTGTGAGGGATGCCATGTACTTTCTACCACTTGATATCACGTGTTGTAAATTTGCTCAGATGTGAATCCCATAAGAACCCTGTGTGTTAGGTGTGGCAGGAATTATTCCCACATTATAGTAGAAAAAACAAATGCTAGAAAAGGTTAAGGCACTCGCTCACAGCCACACAGCCAAGGGCTGTCCACCAGCTCTTTGGACTCTTATTTTGGGGATCCCTACACCTTACTTTGTCCCTCGGTTCATGTACACGGTATTAACAGAGCCCTCCAGTGTCAAACATCACTTTGGCCTAGATCTGCGGCCCACTTCAACTAAACACACCAAATTCCTGGCATTGGTTCACCAAAGGTCAGTAACGCGGCTCACTCAAGGGTCACTCAGCTGAGTCTGGCCTGCCTGGACAAAGAACCCAAGGAATGGAAGTAGAGGTGAGGGCAAGGGGACCAGCCCTCCGGTCACCTCCCCGTCTTTTAGAAGACATAAATACTCTCCAGTCCCCTACTCCTGACTCAGAGAAGTGGGGGAAGACACATTCAATCTGCATTACATCAGGTTGCACAAGACAGAGGGAGGGCGAGGTCTCAAGGTCACCATTATTTCTTCATGCCAGGGTTGGGTCTTAGGAAAGCAAGCAAAATGTTTGCGGTTGCTTGGAATTGGAGCAAGCAAGGAGGAAATCCCTGGGGAGACACTTTCCTAGGGCTTGTTCTGCAGATGCTCCTGCCAGCCCCTTGGAATGCACTCCCACTCCTCAGCTGCCTCCTGCCATCAGCCGACTGTAGCCACGCAAGCACCCAATTCTTCCATTTGACGTGTTCTCCCCTTTTCCCTTCAAATCCTCTTTTCCAGGACCATGAGCTGCTTGTTTCAATTTTTCTAAGCCACACAATGACACGGGTAATTATGAACCAAGCTGGTTGTTGCTGGGCTCACCTTTGGAACATGTGAACTTAAGGTATGTTTTACATCTGGCCAAATCCTGAGATCTCTGCTTTATGTTCTGCCCAGCTCACCTGATTCTAAGACTGCTTTCCACAAATCACAGAGATGACTACAACACAGCCCCAAGGGGTGAGTACAAGGCCCACATGGGGCTCCAGAGAGGGCTGAGGGGAGACCCCATGTGCAGAAGCTGGAAGACAGCCAGTGCCAGATGGAAAGCAAAGGGGCTGCTTTTTAGCTACAGGCAAAGATCAGGCACTGTATCTGTTCTTATCAAGTTAACGGCTTGACATGTTTTCCATCTGAGGACAAGACAGTAAAACGGGCCCTGGAGCAAGGAATTAAGAGAGTCTGGGATTTAGCTCGCTGGCCTGTCTCATAGGTGTTCCAAGACAATGGCTGTGTCCCTCCTGGGGGCACTGCAGATCCCCTGGCAATAGCAGCAGAAGAATATGAAATTCTTCGTGCAGCATTTTCTTATGCTAAAGCTTCCATTCCACAAAAGGTATTGAGCACTTACTATATGCCAGGCATCTGGAATGTGGGCACTGTCAATGAGCAATGTTCTCAAACGACCACGGGTTTGAGAAGTGAGAAGCACTCCTGCCCCCAGAAGCCATGTCCCCGTGAGGAGACCAACATATAAACAAATCATGAAATGTAAGATGCTCCTGGCTCTAGTGGAGGCACAGAGAAAGTACTTCCTTTTTCTTTCAGCCTATTCCTGTGATGGTGCACACGGGTAGGACCCCAGGACAGTGGAAATGTCAAGTTGAATTCTTGTCTTTCTGCAACTGCTCATTTCTTTGTTGGTTGTCAGAAAGTCAAGAGACCAGTGAGGAGTGGCCACTCTGGAGGGTCCTTCTGTTCCCAGTTGATAGGCCGGGACTGTCACATCTGTTGTCACGCTTAAACCCACTCTGCGGCCCTTGCTGTTCCCTCTGCATTGAATATGCTTCCCCAAATGCCACCCAGCTCACTCTCTCACTTCTCCTGGCCTCTGCTACAGTCTCACCTCCCAAGAGAGGTCCTCCTCTAACTCCTTATCTAAAATAGCTTCCATGGGGCGCCTGGGTGGCTCAGGCGGTTAAACGACTGCCTTCGGCTCGGGTCATGATCCCAGGGTCCTGGGATCGAGCCCCGCATCGGGCCCCCTGCTCGGCGGGGAGCCTGCTTCTCTCTCTCCCTCTGTCTGCCGCTCTGCCTACTTACGCTTTCTCTCTATCTCTGTTAAATAAATAAATAAATAAAAATCTTAAAAAATAAATAAATAAATAAAAAAAATAAAATAGCTTCCTGGGGTGCCTGGCTGGCTCAGTCAGTACAGCATGCGACTCTTGATGTTTGGGTCATGAGTTTGAGCCCCACACTGGGGGTCGAGATGACAAAAATTAAAAGATAATAAAATGAAATGAAATGAAATGGAATAAAATGAAATAAAATAACTTCCTCTACCCCTTTATGTCTTTCACTCAGCTTTATCTCTCTTATTGAACTCACCAGTCTGAAGTTTTATTATACACTTACCTGCTTATTGTCTGTCTCCCCAAATGAAGACTGGGTCTATTTCTGTCTCAGTTACTGCTCCACCCCCAGCACCTAAAACAGGACCTGGAACACAACAGATAATAAATAATTGGTTGAGGAAGTGAACCAATTTGGACCTTACAACAATCCTCCAAGAAAGGCATCCTTGACATCATGAACCTCATCACCATTTTAAAAACAAGGGACCAGGCATACAAAAGTTATCTGGCAAGTCGAGTCATGCAGGGCCTGCCCGTGGGTCTGGATGTATGCCCAGGCCCCTCTCATTCCCACACCACCCTCCTGGCCCCACATTGCTCTCTTCTCCTCCCTTGATTCAGCCCACTGTTCTGTGGTCCAGGGACTGTTCACTGTTTGTATAAGGGAAAGAAACCCAACACTCCCCAGGAGAGCCATTTACAATCCCTGGGCAGGCACCTCAGCGTCACCTCCTCCCTTCCCTCTGCCACCCAGAATCCAGGGCAGCGCGGTCGGGTCACCCTCCAGACAGCAAGAGTGGCTCAACCTCCCCGGTGCTGCAAGGGACACTCGCCTCTCTCCCTCCCTCCTGGCCTTCCCCCAGGAGCCCTGCTGCCGGGCACCTGCACTCCTGTCTCAACAGGCCCCGTGGTGAGTGAAAGAATCCATCTCACCAACGTGTGGACATCCACCCTGCCATGGGCAGCCGGGTGCTCCCAGCACCGTGAAGGTGGAGACGCAGGCAAAGACCCACTTTTGGGTTCCTTGTATTAGGCAGAGGCCACCTGAGGGAGGGGAAGTGAGACACGACCACAGGTTTGTGCGTGAGAGGGTGGCAAGGGTCCAGACTCACTCAGACGAACAAACACAGGTCTCAGGGAGTGAAGAAATGTGAAAAGCAGCTGATGGATCTGGGTTCGTGTCACAGCCCGCCTCTGATAAGCTATGTGGTGTGACATAAGGGAAGTTACTTCCTCTGCAAATGGGGATAGTAAAATAATAGCTGCTCAGAGTACCTTTATGGAGTAAGAACAAAACCCACTAACAAATCTGTGAATGCATCTTGGAAACTCTCAAGTATCTGTAAACACAGAGATGTGTTACATGTATGTTGTTTCTTATTAAAAATGACTCATTACAGGGGCGCCTGGGTGGCTCAGTCAGTTAAGCGTCTGCCTTTGGCTCAGGTCCTGGGATCGAGCCCCACGTCGGGCTCCTTGCTCAGCGGGGAGCCTGCTTCTCCTCCTCCCTCTGCCTGCCTCTCTGTCTCCTTGAGCTTTCTCTCTCTGTCAAATAAATAAATAAAATCTTTAAAAAAATGACTCATTACAGAAAATATAACCAATACAATTGATATATAAAAAGTATAAAGAAGAAAATAAAAATCACCCGTAATTCCACTACTCATAATCACTGTTACCATTTTATATACCCCTTTCAATCTCTTTTCCGCAGCCACGTATGCAAATATATATTATATACGCTCACGGCCCCTCACCACAAGACTGGACCGCACAGCTGCACCCCCAGGCATTTCCACCATTAATTTCATTAGAGCAGTAACTGCAGTCTACACTGGAACTTTATCATTGTTCTGGCTAAGTAAGACCTTTTAGAAACGTATTGGTAATAATTCCTCAGTCTTTTCGTTTAATAAATACACAGTTAGTTCTCTGCAACATGGTACACTGGGGAAACCATCACACCAGGAATCAGGAGATCTGAAATCTTGCCCTGAGTGTGCCAATAAAGAGCAGTGTATACACTGGCAAGAAGCCTCTGTGCCTCAGTTTCCCCATCAGTGAAACGAAGGTGAAAATCTATGCCCTGAAGGTCAGATGAGAGCATGTAGGGGAAGGTACACAAAGCACCCCTCTACGGGAGGTCCTGTTCCTGTCCTCCCCCACACACGTGAGTACAGCCCGGGAGCCGGTGCACTTGCATTCATCCCCATCCCATTTAACAAGTCCCAACAACCCAGGGAGCAAAGGCGACCTTGAATCTGCCAGTCTCTAAGAAGCTCACGTACCATTCCCTTTGCCTCCAACACTTACCAAGTCATTCCCTTCTAAACCAGAGCTAGAGTGTGCCCCGAAGTGGTTGGCTGTTACCCCAAGAGGTGAGGAGTACTATACACCTCCCAGTCTCTTGAGGAGTCAGAGCCACATCCTCTCTGAGACCACTGGGTCCTGTTTTCTCAAAGTGAGTTCTTGGAACGGCTTGCCCTAGGGCCCTAGGCCAGAGTCAAAGTCTTTGGGGGCAGGGCTCAGGAATCTGCATCTTTAATAGCAGTCCCACCCTCACCCCCGCAAAGACTTTGACACCGCCCCCCCCCCCCCACCACCATGACTCAGATACACTCATAAAGTCTGAGAACTGACCTGTCAACATCTCAGTTGGGAAGACTGAGGATCAAGGTTACAAAGCCATGAGTGGCCAAGTTCGGGCCAAAGGATCAGAACTCAAATTTCTTTTCTCAATCTTTCTCTGCTTCTTTCTCCTTCTTTCTGTCTTCCCTCCCTCCTTGTCCTCCTCCCTTCCTTATTTTCTCTTTTTATTTCAAGAAGATAGACTTTTCTCATCACATACAGTTCAGCACTGGGGTTCCCGTTCACTGGGCAGTTCTGCTCCACGTGGTTATAGAATTCAGATTTCTTGTTTGTATTTAAATAATATTATAGGGTTTTTTTTTCCTTTTAAAGTCATAATTCTTTTAAAAGTCAATAACAAGGAAAGACGGCCTGACGCATAGCAATGAATCACCATAATTTTTCCTCTGCCAGTGGGAGCTAGGACCCAGGAAGAGGGAAAACATGTGGTGTGGGAATAAACGAAAGTTTCATTAGTTCATGCGTGCATGTATTCATTTATTCACCAATGTCACTAAACACCTAGTAGGTAATTGGTGCTGGGAATTCAACAGCCTTCGTTCTAAACCAGCTCACGATACAGCACTGCTCACTGAAAAATAAAACCGGATGACTCAGTGAGCAAGCCCTGGGCCCAAAAGGGCCAGGGGCAGCTGTGCGGGGGGGAAAGAGAACATGGTCCCAAGCCCAGCTTTGTTCTCTCATGTGACCATCTCTCTCTCTCTCTCTCTTTTTTTTAAATTTTTGTACTAAGTTTTTTAATTTTAATTTTAATTTTATTTATTTAATTTATTTTTTAATTATGTTCAGTTAGCCCGGATATAGTACATCATAAGTTTTTGTTGTAGTGTTCAACGATTCATTAGTTGCATAGAACACCTAGTGCTCCATCTCTCATGGCTTCCCTCTTTTTGGAGGGACAGAATCTATGGTGCAAGAGTCACATACAGTGTTCTTATTCCCAGACTGGCCACATCCTCAGCTCGAGAACAGAATCCAGGGCGGGGAAGGAAGGGGACTTCCTTTCTCCCAGAGCATCAGTGCCTGGTATGCTGGGAACGCCACGGAGTCAATCCGAGCCATCCCTGGACAGACCTGCAGGTTTAGCCAACCACGCAGAGCCAATAAACATCATCTCTCTGGATTTTAATAAGGTTTTGAATGGGTTCCCACACTGAAGTAGTCCTTGAGAAACTTAGAAAAGATGGCTGAGTATAAAAGTTTAATAAGCAGGATGTTGGGGAAATTAGGGGTGCTGTTTAGCACCCCTCAAAATCATTTTTGGCATTAATTTGCTCTGCCTTACATGGTCTCCTAGTTATCCTTGTCTTCTTCCTCCTTTGTCTCTCTCCTAATCTCAGTGACCCTTTAACCCTATAGAACATCTTGCACAGACCTGTGCCGTTTTGTGCAGCGCTGTACCCTGGGACTTGCATAAGGCTGGGGTCAAGGGAGGTATAGCAGAATATCTCAGCACACAAAGGCCACGTTATGTTCCAACCTTAACATTGAAAACATAAAACCATTCTTAGGTATGTGCTGGCTGAGTATATGGAGGATAAGACTTCCTTTTAAAGATAAACTTTGTCTTGTACAATCAGTTCATTATATTCTGTCACAAAAGTATGGTCCAGGCAGAAGGAAAAGCACTGTAAAGGTAGATAAAGGAGCCAAAATTGCCCGGTGGGGTCAGAGTGGGGAGATGTCAGGGTGGCAGCCGCCCAGAGGCATGAGGTGACTGAGGCTGAGGAAACTGCTCAGAGCTCTGTCTCCCTCCTCAGACAGTCACCCCATGAACTGACAGCTACCCATCTGCACGATTCAGAAAGCAGAACGGAGAACAGAACAGCACTCAATCTTCAAAGCCACCATTACTGTGGGTCTCCCAAATGCAAAGCACTGTACTAAGGAGATTTCTCTTACTTTCTTTCTCTGTACTTTCTCTCCCTTAATTTCCTCAATAATTATGCATGGAAGGCATTATTCCCTACGTCACAGATGAGGTAGCCATGGTCATCTAGCTAAGGTGGGATTCAAACTCAGACCCTCCCCCCCACCTATACACACATGTGAAAGCCTGTACTTTTTTTTTAAACCACATCATAGAGAAGATGAATATAAGTATCTATGCCTGTGATGACATGAGAATTTCTCAAGGCTTCCCCACTTTTATCAATATATTTTGTTTTTGAAAAATTATTTACTTTTTTAAAAAAACCATACAAGTCATACGTAGTTATTCTTATCAAGCCAAACAATTCAGAGTAGAATGAAAAGTATGACTTCTTCTCGACATTCCCTATAATTAAAAGTATAGATGTAACAAAAGCATATTGGGGAAAAAAACATTTTTTTTTAAGAGAGAAGAAACAAAATCTATACTCCTCTCACTTAAATGAAACAACCAAGAGAAATTCAGAATATTACTTTTCTACAATTGGGGTGTTTGTTGTGTGATATACATTCAATGTATTTTGTATCCTGTTTTCCTCGAGTTATGTCACAGACATTTCCATTTCATCTCTCTGGTCTTCTTATTCCTCAGAGTTAATGGCTGAGTGACATGTAACTGAGAACCACAGTTTGCTTAACCATCCTTCTGTTGCTGAGCATTTAGATGGTTTCTCATTATTTGCTATTATCAAGTGTGCTGTGATTAAGATCTCTATGCATTTTTTTTTTCTTTCTCTAGTTTGGATTAATTCCCTAGCATTCCCAGAAAGTAGAATTACTGGGTCAAAGGGTGTGAACATTCTTAAGGCTCTTGATCCATAGTGCCAAATTGTTTTCCAAGAGGATTGAACCAATTTTCACTATTTGGACGCTTGCTAGTTTCCCTGTGTGAGAAGTTCTGGGGAAAGACTTTGTTTAAGGCTTCTTATTCTGTTTAACTGAAATCACTACACTTTAATGTTGCTGTTTCATACGGCCCCTTTCAAAGTCTGTTGACAATGTTTGACCATCTGATTACTGGGTGGAAGATTTATACTGGTCTCCCTGTCTCCAGGCTCTTCCTGCCTTCAATCTGTTTTGCACACTTCAGCCAGATTCATTCTTTTGGAAACATCACTTGCCTCATGTCGCTGCCCCTTCTCAGTAACTTGTAGTGACTCTCTATTTCCTCCAGGATCAAGTCCAAACTCCTCTACTGGGTCCTGAGGACCCTCCATAATAGGGTACCACCACCCCCATTCCCAACTCAATCTGATCTTCTACCACCCTCAGCAGAAATCTACAGCCACTTCCCATCTAGTCCCCCAATTATGCTCCATCTGCTTTTCCCTTTTGCTTATGTTTTCTCTCCACTGGAATGCTTTCCTCTCCTTTTTACCTTCCTCTGCTTTCAGGGTACTTCAGTCCCACCCAGTCAGGTGAGAATTCTTCAGGAAGAGCCATGGAAAGAGGGGAAAGACCTAGAGTCAGGAATTTAGAAAGAGAGGGAAACAGAGGAGGGAAAGCAGTGGGGATACCAGACATGCATTCAGGGGCCAGGAGGATGTGGGGGCCCCCACATTAAAGGCATGAATAGATTGGCAACAGATATCAGAACAAAGGCAAAATTCATTGTGCTATGGATACCATTTAGGCTGTTTCTACTGGCCTAAAAAAGGAATCTGTGAGTGAGCAGGATTGTGGGCTAGTGCTAATAAAATAATGATGACAATAATAATTATAGTATATTAGTTAGGATTAGCTTCACTTAGGGAAACTAAGACCGAAAAAAAATAATGGTTTAGATATGAGAAAAATTAATTTATGCTTTATGAAAAGAAATCCTCAGGAAGTCCGAAGCTGGAATGGCAGCTCCCTGCTCATCAAGGACCCAAACTCTTTAGCTCTCTGCAATGCTAGCCACCCTCAGAGTGTGGCCCTCCTCCTCATGCTCCAAAATAGCAGTTGGGGCACCAGCCATCACATCTAGAGTCCAGACCAGTAATAGGCAGAATAAGGATGATGAAGAGTGTCTTCTCTCTTTAGAGAGACTTACTGGGAAGTCTCATGCAATGATTCTGCTCAGGACTCATTAGCCTAGTCACATGGCTGCACCTAGCTGCAAGGAAGTCTATACGCTCAGATGAAAATCAAGGTTATGATACTAAAAGAAAGAGAACAGATTTGGGGGCACACAGGTAGCAGTCTGTGCTACCATTTATTGAAGCACTGTGGTAATCACTTTATATCTATTCTCTCTTTTCATTTTTATACCAATTCTATAAGCAAGGACGTGGTGGAAAGGAGAATAAGACCTGGACTCTGTCTGAGTCCAGAACCTGGGTGGGCTCCTTTTGTTTTCTTTTTAGGTTTCATGGAGAATTATTTTTCACATAAAAAAATACTTACTTTTCACATAAAAAATTTTTTTTCATATAAAAAAATCACAAAATAATTGGTAAATATCTTTTTTTTTAGCTTGGCCAAACACACACACACACACACACACACAGTTCACCTTTCGGAGATTGAGTCTTACAATCTCACCATACAGAACTCACTGGAATCCCTCCGTTAGTATGTGCTTAGTTATATTTTTTGGCATATTGTAGGTCTTATTTGTGAAGAATATATAAGACTTCCTCTACAGGTCGTAAAACACAAGCAGTTCTCAATAAATAATATTGAAATGATGTTCTAAAGGGAAGCAAGAGCAATATATTCTTGAGAACATTCAAGGTAAACAGTTTTCATAAATGAGGGGTTTACTAACAGCTGCGAACGTGAAAAGAGTGTAAGAGAGATGAAATTCTTTCTCGTTCAGTTTGTATTGTTTTGGATTGTTACTCCAGTTTTCCTGTAAAACAAATGAATGGAAAAATTGGCAGACAGAGAGGCTGGGCAGGTTTGCTAATGCTGATTTTGTGATTACGTGGTATCCAAGACACTAGGAAGCATGACCTCCTGGTGGAGTTGGATGGGTAGCGCAGCTGTGGTTGGGGAGGCAGGGTGAGGGTGGGGCAGGACGGTGCGGGGGGTGGTGGAGGGCTTATTTGATGACAAAAGGAAAGCTGTTTGGAAAAAGGGTTTCAGACTGATAGGGATTACAGAGAGAAGGAAGAGAGAGTCTAGGGCAGAGACTAGCTTTAAAAAATACAGTGGGCATGGAAGTGGGGTGGGTGGGGCAGCCAATTAGAGTGTAAGTATTTGTAGAAAAGGCAGTTTCAGCTTTGTACCACTGGCTACCCTGCGTTTCTCCCAAGGCCGAATTATACCCAACACGTGCAGCTAAAGAACGATCAGGCCCAGTAACTGCCAACATCTTGTCATTGTGCCCCGCCTGGGTTTGTGAGCCCGAGTTGCCTGCGTGCTGCAGTAAAGGGGGTTTTGCATTCTGGAAGAATGACTAAGCCTGGGTGTTGCTGAGGAGGGCAGCTGCAGAAAACCATTGGGAAAGGCTAGTTCCTAGAATTTAATAAGCAGCTGGAGGTCAAGGACCAGGTCAGTTTTGTTCTGTGCTATATCCCCGTGCCAACTTCAGTGGCTGGTCCATGGTTCCCACTACCCTTACCCAGTGAAATTTTGTTGAATGAATGAATGACTATGGCCCCAAGGTCACAAGCTAAGAAGGATCAATATGCGCCTTCCTGCTGGCCCTTTAAGATGACCAGGTGGGAATGTTGGGAAACGTTCTGTGGGAAGCCTGCTTCACCCCACGGGCAATAGCCAGTCAAAACCAGGGGCTAAGCACAACAGTGTGGTGGGTCTCTGGTGTAGGGTCTAGGGCCTCAAAAGGCAGAGATTGAGATGGATGAGGAAAGACTTTGTACTTTCTGTCTCTTTTGCCCTCTTCTTACCATGTAGTGACCCCTTACTAAGCCTCAGGCATCGTCCTAAATATTGTACGTGCATTATCTCATGTAATCTGATATTCTAGGGAGGTCGACATTCACATCCCCATTTTCCAGATGATAAAAACTGGAACTTGAAGAGGTTAAGTAACCTGTTCAAGGTATGACAGCTCTTACGTTGGAAAGCAACAGGCCAACCCCACCAGCCCTGACCCCGAGGCCCTCATCTTAACCGTTTCACTTCCTGCCTCTGCTCCATGCTGTTCCTCATGTTCTTGCTCACTTATTCAATCTCGTTGCAAAACGTATTTTGTCCATCTGTCCAAAAAACATTTTATTTTCAGATATTTTCAGATATCAACAGTTATGTTGCAAAAACAATATGAAGAATCCCCGTACAACCTCCACCCACATGCCCCAAATGTTGGCCTTTTACTGCCTGGAGTAAATATTAATTACATTTTCTGACAACATTTTTATATTCCCTTGGACTTAAATTTTCATTCATTTTTTGAGGATTGCAGACACTGTCCAAGGGCAATGATAATGTGGCAGCTGGCTTGTGGGCGGCAGGCTCCACTGACCATGTGTGAACCGTGAGCCCCAGGAACAGATGTGTCAACTCCCAGCATTCCCCCAAAGGACAAGAGGGTCATCCAGTGACTCGCCTAATGGGGAGGCTTCTGAGGAATGTCCTAGACGCCAGGCTTGAGAGATTCCCCAGCTACAAAAGATGTCTAAACAAGGGAAACATTAGTGATGACAGCCCCACAGAATAATTCCGCCTCTTACTCCCTTGTACTGTCAATTCAGGGCAGAAAGATTCAGGTGAACCTACTACTCATCAGGACTGAATCAAGTACCCGGGCAAATGAGAAGACTCAATGATGCTGCCCTCTATCAACAGACAAGCAAGATGGTTGACCAGAAAAGACAAGAGAGCCTTGGTAGGAATTTCCCCACTAGTATTCAATCAGGGACCCTCAGCTGGGGAAAAACCTCACAATTATTTTGGAAACAAAATTAGAAGCTAGGAGGTGGGGGGAGGAAGGCAGGAGAAGATGGAACAAGTTCTCACATGAAAACAAGACAATCCAGCTCTGTTTCCTGCCTAATGCTGGTGGTCTTTGGAAGTGGGGGGGTGGGGCCTCAGGGGGAAGGAGGCCGTTAGGTGTGGCCAGAGAAGCCAGGGGGCCAGAAAACTGCAGATCCAAGGACGGAACCAACTAGCAATGCAAGTAGAGCCCCAGTTCAGCCCCCAAGCAAATCTACAGACTTTAAAAAGAAGAGGGGATTTAGCTAATGCTTCTGGGACAATATTTGCATGCAGAGTAGAGGGGAGAGCCATGGAGAGGGATGAAGAGGCTTCACACCCCCTCCCCCCCCCAGGATCATTCATTGTCCCTGTAAGCCTTCCTGGTCCTTTTTTCTTGCATGTTCTCTGTGCCTCCCTCATGTCCTGTTTCATCCTGCACTTTCACTGACCCCATAAAACCCCAGTAGGGACCTGCTGAGGCTCTCAATTCGACAGATCTGGATCAAAGTCCCAGCTCAGCTACTAACCAGCTGAGTGACCAGCCAACCTCTCCAAGCCTCAGTTCCTCAAGTGTAAATTTGATATGACAGTTGAAGGGGATTATGCATGCAAAGTGCCAACATGGCTCCCTGTGAGCAATCTTCTTTCTGATTTCTCAAGCCACCTTTCCCTCCCACCTGCCGGCCCTTGATCTCTGATAATACTGGTGGCCAGTGTGCTACTCTCTCTTGCTCGTTTTTTCCAGGTTATAGTGGAAATAGACCAAGGAGCCTGAATCTGGATTTTTATTCCAGGTTCTGTCACTTAACAGCTGTGTGATCCTGGACAAGTCACTTAACCTCTCTGAGCTCCAGCTTCCCCACTTGCAAAATGGAAATTGTACCCGCCTCAAATGAGATAACGTAGAGAAGTGCTTTCTAAGTGTTAAAGCACTTGATGAGAGTCAGCTGCTGCTTTGCTGCCCTTCCCACAGTCCCCCACACCAAGCCCAACTTGGGTGGAAGGAGCACTGGACAGAGATTTAGGAAGCTCTGAGCTCACGTCCCAGCCCTATCATCTATTTGGGACCCTTCAGCAAATCATGATCCTCCCAGGGCCTCAGTTTCCTCACATGTAAACTAAAGCGTTTGAATGGAAGATCCTTTATGGTCTCTTCTACAATGAGCTTCCTCATATTTGTTGTTGAAGGGGTCAGGAGTTTATTTTCTGACAAGAATACAGTTGGGCTTCGAGGACGTCACTGCTTCTGGGCTCACGTCTGCTCTCACTGAATTCTTCTATTCATATGACCGGGATCAGGCACTTCTGGGTCATGGGTGGCCTGAGGGTGTCTCCAATACTCGGTTTAGGGTAATTAGTCTTTTTGACCCTTAGCAGGGGAAATGTCTCCAGTTGGGGGGAAATGAACTTGTCAAACATGGTCCTTAAGGAGAGGGAGATTTATAGGGGATCACATACAAAAGCACAGGAATTAAACAAACAAACAGGGAAAGAGCACTTAAAAGCTCAGACCAAACAATATATACTGCACGCTATGCTCAGGCAGGTCAACCACTGGTCCGCGGTCTCCCCCAGCACCACCCAGGCGTAACGGCCTGGACAATTGTTCATCTTCCAAGAAGGCCTTCCCAGAAACCATACGGTTGCAGGAAGGTAAAGCCAATTACTTCACCGAGGGAAAGAAACAGCAGTGGTTTTTAAAACTTGCCTTTATGTAGCCCAAGATTTGGACCCTGCTATCTCTCCCACCCCTCCTCATGGCACTCTGCCTCCGACTATCCCAGTCACTTGCTCTTCCTTGTGTCCCTCCAACACTGCTCTCTCCTTGGTCCTCTTTCAGGTAAGGTCTCCATAAAATATAGGATGTCCAGTTAAATTCGAATTTCAGGTAAACCACACATACTTTTTTTAGTATAAGTATGTCCCACGTAGGGGCGCCTGGGTGGCTCAGTCGTTAAGCATCTGCCTTCAGCTCAGGTCATGATCCCAGGGTCCTGGGATCGAGCCCCACATGGGGCTCCCTGGCTCAGCGGGGAGCCTGCTTCTCCCTCTCCCTCTGTAGCTCCCCCTGCTTGTGCGTGCTCTCTCTCTTCTGCTCTCTCTCTCTCAAATAAATAAATAAAATCTTAAAAAAAAGTATGTCCCATGCAGTATTTCAGATATACTTATACCAAAAATTATTCATGGTTTAGCAGAAATTTAAGTGAACATTTTGTATTTTTATTGCTAAATCTGGCAATCTCCTTTCAAGGCATTTGTACTTGCTGTTATCTCTGTCCAGAACACACCACCCCCACATCTTCCCTCGGCCAGCTCCTTGTTACTCAGGCTCCACTCAAATGTCCCCTCCTTAGAGAGATGCTCTCTGACCCTCTCTCCCAATTTAAAGTAGCCGCCATGCCCCCATCGTGCCTCTCTAGCAAATTCTACTGTATTACTTTTGTCACTCTGAACTGAGTTAGCCTATTGGTTCTCTTGTGCAATGACTGTTTCCTCCAGCTGGAATGGTAGACACTGCTCTTTTTTCCCTGATTGCTCTCCATCACCTGAACGTACGTGGCACATGCCAGGCATCTGATAAACACTGGTTGAAAGAATGAATGAGTGCAATGTATGCTTTAGAGCAGTGCTTCACAAACTTGAAGAAGATGCTAGAGATCTTGTTCAATTCTGTTAAAATCCAGATTCTGATTCAGTAGGTTGGGCACCGGCCTGAGAGTATGCATTCTTAACAAGCTCCCAGGGACGCTGATGCTGCTGGTCCATGGGCAATGGTTTAAGAGGCAACAGAATTCTCTGTGATTGGGGCGCCTGGGTGGCTCAGTTGGTTAAGCGTCTGCGTTCGGCTCAGGTCATGATCCCAGGGTCCTGGGATGGAGCCCCGCATTGGGCTCCCTGCTCAGCGGGAAGCCTGCTTCTCCCTTTCCCACTCCCCCCTGCTTGTGTTCCTTCTCTTGCTGTCTCTCTCTCTCTGTCAAATAAATAAATAAATTCTTAAAAAAAAAAAAAAAGAATTCTCTGTGATGACAGAAATACTCCATCTCTGCACTGTCCAATATGGTAAGTCAGTGGCCACATGTGACCACTGAGTACTTGAAATGTGGCTAGTGTAAGGAATTTAATTTTAAATTTTACTTTATTCTAACCAATTTAAGTGGAAATAACCACATGTGGCAAGTGGCTACTATATTGGATGGCACATCTCTAGGGAAGTGGTTCTCAATCTTGGCTGCACATGAGAATCACCGGAAGCACATTTCAAAATCCAGATGCCCAGGACCCACTCCAGACCAGTTAAATCAGAGTCTCTGGGTTTGGGTCTCACAGCATTGATTTTGGTTATTGTTTTTTAAGTTACCCCTCTCCCCCACCACATTATTCCAGAGTGCATCCAGCATTGAGAACCCTGCCTTAGAGTGTTCAGATCAGTCATGCTTTCCTTTGCTCATTTAATCCTTGCCGCAGCCTGGACAGCAGATAAGACAAGTGTGACTAAATGTCACCAATCCTGTTCTACTGGAAGGAGCTGAGGTTCAGGCAGATGAAGGGATTGGCCTGGGGCTGCATGGCTGGTAGCTGATGGAGCTGGGACCCACAAAGCCCTCAGGTTTTCACAGCCACCCATGCCTCAAATACTCTGTGGAAAAGAGGCAAACGTTTATCCATCAGTTACCTTTGTGAAAAGAGGCAAACGTCTGTCCTTCAATTAGACAGTCGAGCAAGCCCATCCTCTCTCCATGGCAGCCCCCAGCTTCGATCCTCGTTTGATGCCCCCTTTTCCAAGGCCTTGTCTGGCCATCATTCCTCAGGGAGGTAAGCCACTTAGAATCCTCACCCTGTTTTCATCGTTGATCAGTAAAAGAATGGGTCTCTCTCTACCAGAGATGAAGGAAATCTAACTTTGAGTGGAAGAGGGCACCTCGCCACGGAACTCCCCACTCCCAGGGTGGGACCTCCAGTGGAGATGCAGACTGCCCACAGATGCAGACTGAGTGGTTTCAGAGAACTAAGTCAGCAGTGACGACACGGGTGACCCAGAAACATCTCCTGAGGAGTTTACAGACCTTGGTGGGGTTTCCTGTGGCTGAGCTGGGATACCACTGGTCGGGGGCGCCTGGGGAGGGTGGTTTTAGAGGATCCATGGGAAAATGTTTAAATGTTTCATACTTATGTATTTATTTTAATATAATCAGAAAAATACAGCTCATTAAACCTGTAATTTCACAGATATTTCTGACATAGTTCCTAACAAAATTAATTTATTTAAGAGAGAAAGGAGCACATTTAAAGGAAAATGTTAAGGAAATAAGACAAGCAGGACTTGGCTATGGCCAATGCAGTGACGATGGCCTGGGTATACCCCAAGGGTGCAGTGGGAGCAGGTGGACAGTATCTTTTGCATAAAAGGTCAGAGGTGGAAGGGAAGGCTTTCGTGAAACATTTTTGTCAGCAGCATGTCTTTCAATAATAAAGAAATACTGTTGCTGACAAGAAATCCATTGTCTTGGAATAATGGCCAGGAATGAAAACAGCACAGCTTCAAGCCCTCATGGGCCTGTAGCGAAGTCCAGCTGAGAGAAAGCACTAGCAGCTTCTACAGCCCTCTCAAGCCCCAACAAGCTTGCACCAGACCACACTCAGCCCAACACCTCAGTCCTCCTACAGACTTGCCAAGAGAGCTATGCTCCTTCGAGCCCAGCGTCCGAGGTCAGGTCCTAGTGCAAGCCAGAGAGCCTGGGCCCAGCTGTCCAGGGACAGGATATCCTCGGTCTCAGCAGCCCCTGCCTGGAGCCTGGGTGGACTAAGCTCACAGTGGTTATGCCTAAAAGGGCACACCCATATCTACAGGCCCAAACTCAGGTGCCCTCAATTCACACCTTTGTCAACAGGACTCAGTTCCCTGGGGTATGGAGGATCCCGGACCGTGGGATGGGGAAAGGATGTGTGCTCCGTTTAATGGGCTGACAGTCCCACTCTGACAATGAAAAGGGAATGGATCCAACTTTTAGGAATTAGAGTTGCCATCTTTAAAATGTCCCAAGATGGGGGGAGGTATGAATGGGTAGAGCACAGAGGATTTTTAGGGCAGTGAAAATAATCTGCATGATACTATAATGGTGGATACATGTCATTATACGTTTGTCCCTAGTGTAAACTATGGACCCTGGGTGAGTATGATGTGTCTATATGGGTGCATCAATGCTAACAAGTGCTACTCTGGTAGGGGAGGTTGATAAAGAGGGAGGCTCTGCATGTGTGAGGGCAGGGGAGCATGGGGGAAATCTCCACACTTTCCTCTTAATTTAGCTGTGAACCTAAAACTGCTCTAAAAACATTAAGTCTTAAGGGTGCCTCTGTGGCTCAGTCAGTTAAGCATCCAACTCTTGGTTTCGGCTCAGGTTATGATCTCTCAGTTGTGGGATCAAGCCCCATGTCAGGCTCTGTGCTCAGTGCGGAGTCTGCTTCAGATTCTCTCTCCCTCTCTCTCTCCCTCTCTCTCTCAAATAAATAAATAAAATCTTTTTAAAAATAAAAATAAAAAAAAGTCTTAAGAAAAAAGTCCCCAGAAAATTTGTGAACACCAAAATCCAATCAAAGTAACCCGGGAGGCTGGGGTGGGGAGGGCATCTTCAGGAAGACACAACTTGATTGTGGGTGTAACTGAGGCAGCTGAAAGTGTTTATATTTTCTGGGCTTCCAGCCTGTAAAGCTGAGGCCCAGGCCCAGGAGTCTCTGCGGGGGTGCCCGGTGGGCCCCTCCCAGGCAGCAGCCATGTGACACAGGGAGCCACCTCTATGGGCTGCCACAGGATATACCTGGGACACCCTGAAGCTGCTAATCCTAGCATCAACACTGTGCTTTTCCTTGAAGGATTTCCTTTCCTGTGAGAAAACTGGTATTGACTAATATTAGCACACCAATTGTTAACACCAATGCTTGTTGGATGGGTGCCCTCCTAGGCATTTTCATACATATGTTTAAAAAAAAACAAAACTGAGATTCTGTTTTATGTACTATTTTTTCTTTTCCACTTACTATATGATAGAAATCTTGCCATGTCAGAATATATAGCTCTGTATCATTTTTTAAAATGCTACATAGAATGCAGCATACTTTTTAAAAACTGCTTAAGGAAGATTGAACATTTTTTCTTTTTACTCATGTACATTTTATAATTTTTCAACAAAGAAGATGTATTACTTATGTAAAAAAGAGATCACATTCTTTTTACAAATAGTACTGAAAAGACAATGTAATAATACTTTAAAAGTGAACAGAGCTAGTTTCATTTTTGTTAATTATTTTCCAGTTCTTATCCCCATACAAGAACTAGAACAAATACTTTTACCTAGTTGTAGCCATGCTGAAATACTTTTTTAGCATGTTATCTGAAACATTCGTCCATGTTTCTACAGAGCTTTCTTAAAGGCTTGGATCAAGGGGTGGAGGGTATGGGGGGAGGGGGTGGAAGGTGTTGGGCTATTCCTCAGTGTCTAGAGCAGAGCCTAGGGACAGAGCCCTCAGAGTCTGGTGAAACCTCAGGACCCCTTCTCACAGTCATACTTTCAAATGTATAAAATAAGATATATAGGATCACCAAAGAAATCAATTACACTGAAATACAATTATCAAAATAGTGATATCAAAAACAGTGATAATACATACTTCTTTGCACATTAAGGAACAAGACTAGCAGTGAGTCTAATTTCTATCATAATTCCAAAGTAATGATGGACACAAATATTTCATGAGATCTGCAACACAATAACATGATTTGAAAACATCTGTGATTTCTTTTGGTGACAAGTCTCAGCTTCACCAATACAGCTGGTCTGTGGTGTACATTTTGTAATTGAAGGAAATACTACATCTTATTTTATGTTAAGGAAAATAAAGATGTCACTCTTTTTCCCCAACCGAGTTCACAGACCTCCTGAATTTTGCAAGGGACAGTGGCTTCTAGCTCAAGAGACATCTGCTCCACAGAATTTCTATGCTTATTAGCCTAGGAAAGGTGAAGGGAAGAAATTATTTCCAAATCTCTTTCCCTTTTCATTTTTTTTTTCTATCCCTTCTCCCCAAACCACCAGCTTCTCTGACTCCCATGACTATGTGATCATTCAGAATTAATTTGGGGGTTTCTCCCATCTCTAGCCGTCAGCCCAGCCCCAACCACTTCCACTCCCTGGTCATTCTCTGCTCATACACAGAAAGAAGCTTGTCTTCCAATTCAGCACACTTCATATTTGCACTAGATTTAACATGCACATCCCTCCCTCTTCCTTCCTGACAGTTAGGAAGTCGTCTAACAAGTCCAGTCAGTTCTGAACGAAGGAAGCTGGATAATCCACCTACTTATTGGAGGCTGCCTAATCCAAAGAGATGTTTTTCATCACTGGAGGTATTTTCCAGGACTCTGCAAATCCAGAGGATCAGTCTCCTTCCTTCACACAAGCATCGGCACTGGATTCATTTCTGAAATCACCGACACCAACCAGGCTCTGGTTCTTGGCCCAAGTTACAGAAATAATCTGCGATTGTACTCTCTTTTCCTTCCACCAATAATTATAACATAATGCAATTGTGTATCACCTTATGTGGAGGTGATGTTCACAAACAGAGTGCTCTTATCCAAGAGGCAGAATGTGGACCCAGAATTCTGGATTTCTAACCCAATGGTCATTCCACGATTCAGTTATTATTTCTGCTATAAAACAATAAGCTTGGGGTGCATGGGTAGTTCAGTTGGTTAAGTGTCCGACTCTTGATTTCAGTTCAGGTCATGATTCATGGGTTGTGAGATCGCGCCCCACATTGGGGTCCCTGGTCAGTGAGGGTTCTGCTTGAGATTCTCCCCCCTGCCCCTCCCCCCACTTGTGCTCCCCCAAATAAATAAATAAATCTTTAAAAAACCCAATAAGCCTGTGTTCTCTTTAGCTAAACATGAACATCTCATGTTTTCCTTTAATATTATTTGAAAATTTAAAATACATAAAATATTGTGGCTAAAACAAACCAAAGCAATGGGAATTTTTAAAATAAATACTCTATTTTATTTTTTAAAATACCACTCATTTTTATACTCGTTCAAACTCTTATACTACTTGCTTTCATTGCCACATCTGTGCTGCTCCACAGAGATATGGTCCCTCCCCTAAGAGTGCTACATTAAAGGGTCACATTTAGCCAGATATAAAAATTTAGTCAAATATTTATTTCTCTAAATGATTTTAAAAATTAAAAACATACTTAAATGCCAAAAAGTTGGCTCCGTTGGTTGTAAGCAACAGAAACCAACTCACTCTAACTTAGGCAAAAGAGAGGGAGGGAGGGAGGGAGGGAGGGAGGGAGGGAGGAAGAAAGAACGGAAGGAAATTTCTTAGAAAAATATGGAATAGCTAAGAAGCCAAGAAAACCTGAAGAACCAGGATTTGAAATGGGCAGGAACCAGTATAGCTCCTGGGATTTAGGTAGCAGGAATTAATGGGAAATCTCTTTAGGGTAGAGATTAGCAAACTTACACTGCAAAGGTCCAGATAGTGAATATTTTAGGCTTTGTGGGACAGTCTCTAACATAACTACTCAATTTTGTCATTGTAGCATGAAAGTCACAGACAACAAGTAAACAAATGATTTTGTCTGTGTCCCAATAAAACTTTAATTATGAATATTACCAGAGGGATTTGGTCCATGACCATAGTCTGCTAACCCCTGCTTTAGGGTACATTTTGGCATGGATCTGCTCCATTTTCAATCTTCACATCACTTGGCTCAAGATTCAAATTCAAGATAGAGGGCATCTGATTGGCAGAACTTGGGTCACTTGCTCATTCTTTGGCCAGGGGAGACTGGGGTGCCTTCACTGGCCAGATTTTGTCCAATTAGGAGAGGTGATTCCCCAAAGTAAAATTAAGAACAGTCACCAACAGAAGGGTGAATGGATGCAGATGAAGCTGAAACAACAGATGTCCTTGTCATTGTCATCTTGTTAGTTTCTACCACTTTACTCTCCAGGGAAAGAGTCGAAGAAACCCAGAATACAGTGTTTTTCCAATCGACACTTACTGAAGGAGCTTTGTGTGCCAGGATCCCATTTCTCCCAGTGTGGTGCTTAGAACTGAACCATAAAGACTGTCAATTGGAGGGGCGCCTGGGTGGCTCAGTTGGTTAAGCGACTGCCTTCGGCTCAGGTCATGATCCTGGAGTCCCTGGATCGAGTCCCGCATCGGGCTCCCTGCTCGGCAGGGAGTCTGCTTCTCCCTCTGACCCTCCCCCCTCTCATGTGCTCTCTCTCTCTCTCATTCTCTCTGTCTCAAATAAATAAATAAAATCTTAAAAAAAAAAAAAAAAAAAAAAAAAAAGACTGTCAATTGGATATACCTGCCTGGATCAGTCAGTGGAGCATGTGACTCTTGATCCTGGGGTTGGGAGTTCAAGCCCCACGTTGGGTGTAGAACTTACTAAAAAAAAAGACTTCCAATGGAATGATAAAGACTCCTCAAATTTAGTCCTTCATTTTATAAAGGAAGAAATGGAGGGCATGGGAAGATGTGGGGGGGGGGTCCCTGTATTGTGGGCTCTAAGGGAGCACATTCACAGGCTTCTGTGGATGTCACGTGTCCTTGGGGTTAGAGTTAGTTCAAGAAAGGGGTGGGATGAGAACTTCATTTTAAGTTTTCTGACTTTCAGTCCAGACATCTCTCCATTGCACTGTTAAATTTAGTCTAATTAAGCCCAAGGCTTGATTTCTTCAATGCGAATAATCCTCTTTCCTTTCCCCTCCAACCAGCCAGGCACCTGGCACTTTTGTCCTAATGGATTCAGAAACTGCCACACACCTCCTCTGAGTAGGCACAGCTTTGGTGGCAGGATGTGATAAACACATAACCGAGCTCCCTCCCCAGTGATACATACATCCTACTAGTCTATTACAGAGCTAAAGTTAGAATGGTCAGTGAGGAGAACAACTGTCCTTTTACACTCTAGCAAGTTATACTGGGGAGCCTGTTCTCTTTCTTTATTCTAGAAGCAAAGTGTTCCCAGTCTCCAATATCCTGGAGTCATCGTACCTTGTGTTTCTGTCTAGCCCTACGTTGACCCCCACCCCCACTTCTCTCCCAACACCTTTCCCTTCTTAGCAGTGGGAGGGGGCTCTTTGATATTGGCTCAGGTGGAAACCAGAGGAAATCCTAGATTAGGCTCTGATGGACAAAGAATGTCTACAAGCCCTGGGTGGGGGGTAGGCACTCAACTGGAATGAGATAAGAGCATGGATTTTATGTGTATGAAAAAAAATTTCATTCGGTGATGTATCTATGAAAGTTGAGCTAATCAATGTAGGTACTGAGTAGTGTGGTTTTGAGGCACACACTTGCACATAGCAATAAGGTTAAGGGTGGCCAAACGTCCTAGTTTTCTCAGGACTGAGGGATTTTCCAAGACTTGGGACTTTCAGTGATAAAACCAGGGAAACCCCAGACAAACAGGTATGAGTTGGTCACCCTATGGATAAACAACAACAACAATTTACTATGCATCAGGCACTGGTCTAAGTACTTTACATTCATTTACTTCTCAACCAGCTCAATGAGACAGGTACTATATTTCTGTTTTACAAATGAGGAAATCGAGGATCAGATAAGGCAAGTAACTCACCTAAGGTCACACAGCTAAAGTAAGTGTGGAACTGAGATCGAAACCCAGGTGTGACTCCCAAATCCATGTTCTTAACCATCATAATAATTTTTTTTCCTTCAAATACTTACAAAATTAAACATATATTAACCTCCCAGGGATTATTGTGTTGAATTAGGAGGCTCTGGACAAGCCATATCTCTCTATGACCACTCCTCAAACTAGAAAAAGGTTTAGAAAAAAAATTTTTTTTTTAAGATTTTATTTATTTAGTTGAGAGAGAGAGAGAGAAAGAGAGAGAGAGAGAGAGAGACAGAGCACATAAGTGAGGGGGAGGGGCAGAGGGAGAGAAAGAAGCTGACTTCCTGTTGAGCAGGGAGCCCAACAAGGCAATCCCTGGACCCTGAGATCATGACCTGAGCTGAAGGCAGACGCTTAACCGACTGAGCCACTCAGACACCCCAGAAAAAAAAATTTTTGAGACATTACGCTTAACAATTCCTGTAAATGAAATAAAATGTTCAGAAATAGACACAAACACATATAGGAACTCACTATAGATAAAGACAGAACTTCAAATCAGTGAGGGAAAAGGTGAATTATTCAATAACTATTTGTCGGACAGTTAGGTAGCCATCTGGAAAACAAATAAAGCTGGATCCCTATTTCACACTTTATACTGGACTAAATTTCAAATGGAGTAAAGGCTTATGTGAAGGAATGAAATCAAAGAAATACCTGAAGTAAGGATAGGAGTGGAGGTCTTTCTGAGTATACAAATACAAATTCAACTACATTTTAAAAATACTCTGCATGGCAAAACAGAGTTTGAAAGATAAAACCAACCGAGGGAAATATTTTCAATGCCTCACAAACCAAGAACAAATTTCTTCAATGGATAAAGCATTTATACCAATTATAAGAAAAAAATTAATGAACAATACAATAAAGAAATCATGAGGACAGACAGTTCACAGAACAGATTGACTCCCAGATATTCAACGAAAGATATTCAGTTCCACCGATAACAAGAGAAATGAAAATCAAGGCTACAATGAAGCACTGTGTCCCACCCATGGGATTGACAAAGACCCCAAAATCTGATGAAAATCTATATTGGTGAGGATGTATCTCTGTACAGTCTTTTTAGAGGGCAATTGGCAAGATCTATCACAATTTAAAACAAATCATAACCTTTGACTTGACAATTCCACAGAATCGCTCACACATGTAAAAAGATGATCTGCAAAGATTTTTGTTGCAGTATTTTTGGTCATTGAAAGCAACTTATATATCCATTAAAGGGAACTAGTTAAATAATTATATTACATATACAGAGCAGAATATTATGCGGCCATGGAAAAGAATTATGTAAGTGATCAGGAATGATCTGCAAGATATATTGTTAAGAAAACAAAAAATGCAGGGGCGCCTGGGTGGCTCATTTGGACAAACTGTCTGCCTTCGGCTCAGGTCATGATCTCAGGGTCCTGGGACTGAGCCCTGCATCGGGCTCTTTGCTCAGCGGGGAGTCTGCTTCTTCCTCTCCCTCTACCCCTCTCCCCTGCTTGTGCTCTCTCTCTCTCTCTCAAATAAATAAATAAATAAAAATGCAGAGCAATGTGTAAAGAATGCTACTATTTGTATGTATATGTCTTGAGAGAGGAGAGATAATATATTGTATATACGTATGTTTGTAAATGAATGAAATCTCTGGACAGATACACAAAAAACCACTAAGAGAGATTTCCCTTCCCTAGAGACTTACTTTTATTTTTTTAATTTTTTAAAATATTTTATTTATTTATTTGAAAGAGAGAGAGAGAGACAGAGAGAGAGAGAGCACGAGCCGGAGGGCGGGGGTGGTGGGGTGGGAAAGGGGCAAAGGGAAAGGGAAAGGGACAAGCTGACTCCCCACTGAGCACAGAGCCAGAGGCAGAGTTCGATTCCAGGACCCTGAAATCATGACCTGAGCCGAAGTCAGAAGCTTAACGCACTAAGCCACTCAGGTGCCCCGAGACTTATTTTTGTATCTTGTAAAATTTTTAATATTTTAATGTCGTATCTACAAATACATAAACACTTTTAAATGTGAGAGAGACCCAGGGCTGGCTTCATAGAGGTAGCACCTGTCCACTTGCAAAGGGCCCTGCACTTGGTTTAATGCTCTGATGTTGCCATCTTGAAATTTTTAATAATTTTTGAGCAAGGAGCTCTTCACTTTCCTCTTAACTGGGCTGTGTAAACTCTAGCCAATCCTGGAGAAACCCTTGGTTTACAAGTGCCGTCTGAGGCAACTCAAAGACACTTCCATTTTTGTGTGGCCACTAATGCCCATCATTAAACAATAAACATCCAAATAAATCTTTGAAGCTACAGTGCAAACGACAGAAAATCATCCGTATTTTCCTGATCACTTAAGAGTAACACATTTGTCAGCAGGAATACCTCCTCTCGGGTGATGAGGTTCACTCTACCCGAACTGGAAACGCATTTACAGCTCTTCAAAGACTACCTGACATTTCAGCTTTTTGTGAAAGAAAGGTCTGCACAATAAAAATCTCATGTGGTTTCTGCCTGCTGAGCAGACTAAACAAAATGATGGTTCTGTTAAAACATATATGCGTGAAAGATTCCGTTTTTAGGAATTTTGTTATGACAACCTCCGGAGGCAAACAAACACAACAGCACCAGCTCCTACCTGGCGAGCGTTGCAATGTTTGCCCATCTCATGTCTAAACAGTCTCTTCAATTTGGGCCATTTCGGTGAAGGATGTTATCCACAGGTGAATGAATTACAAATATATTTTATTGTAGGACTGGAATAAGTGCTAGAAGCACTACAGCAGAGTAAAACAAGGGCAACACTCAAAGGATAAGGAGGGAGTGAAATGCAGCTGGGACAACAGTGACGTGCATACCCTGTGCGTTCTGCTTCTCAGCTGTAAAATGGGTATATTACCTACTTCACCAAACCATGCCACAGATTAAATGAGACAATGGATGTGAACATGCTTTGTGAATTACTAATTATAAGGTAACATCATCCATATTATGATGTAAGGATATCATTTTGAGTGGGTATTTGTGTTTTTACTGCCAGTCCTGTTTTGAAGGGGAAAGGACAGCCACGTTTCATACCTACTAAAAAACTTCTTTTTTCCCTAAGTACAAAAGTAATACAGAGCCTCACAATATAAAATAAACTTAACAACCCAGAAGTAAATAGGATGACAAGTGGAAGTTCCCCTTTAGCTTCTGCCACAAACCCTACTCCTCTATTAACATAGTATGAATTCTTTCAAGAGATTTTTTTTAAATGCATCTGAATAATTTAAAATAAACCTATTAGAACTCTATCAGATGTATCGCAACCCCCTCCACCACTTGACAGAATGTCATTGCTTCTCATTGGATAAGATCCTCACCACTAAACCCTTTGCCGAAGCAGAGATGCCTCTAACTCCTAACCCTGCTTCATTAATTAAACTCATTAAAAGTTGCAACGGCTTCCTGGCGCTTGAGAATATTCACAGTCATGTAAAAAGGAGACCCTGCCATTAAGTGTTAGAATCATTTAAAAAAATCACTTTGTATATATCAACTCTTCAATTTTTTACAAAGACCCTATTAGGTAGGTAGGATTATTAGCCTCATTTTACTTTATTTTTTTTAAGATTTTATTTATTTATTTGACAGAGAGAGAGAGAACAAGTAGGCAGAGAGGCAGGCAGAGGGAGAGGGAGAAGCAGACTCCCTGCTGACCAGGGGGCCCAACTTGGGGCTGGATCCCAGGACCCTGGGATCATGACCCGAACCGAAGGCAGCAGCTTAACCGACTGAGCCACCCAGGCGCCCCTAGTCTCATTTTATAAAGATGAAAAATCTGAAGCACAGAAAGGTCCAGTGGCTCCTCACATACTGGTAAATGGCAGTCTATACTTTAAAGCCCGGGTGGCTGATCCTCATGCAGGGCTTTTGGGAAGCATGAACGTAGCCACAGCCACATGCAACGAAACCCCCAGTGACTTAAAAAAGACAGACTCCAGGATGCTTGGGTGGCTCAGTTGGTTGAGTGTCTGACTCTTGATCTCAGTTCTGGTCTTGATCTCAGGGTCATGAGTTAAGCCCTGCATTGGGCTCCAAGCTGGGCATGGAGCCTACATTAAAAAAAAAAAAAAAAAAAAAAAAGGCAGATTCCTACGCTTCAATCCAGACCTATGGAATCAGTAGTATGAAACCCTCCACTTTAAGACTTTACTAAAGACATTTTTTCATTGTGCTAAAATATATATAACATAAAAACATACCATTTTTACTGTTTCCAAGTGTATAGTTCAGTGGCATTAAGTACGTTCAGAATAATGTGAATTCACACTATTGTGAATGTACTTAACTATCACTACCATCCATCTCCAGAACTTTTTCATCGTCCCAAACTAAAACTCTGTACCCATTAAACAACTCCCAATGCCCGTCCCGCAGTCCCTGGTAACCCCCATTCTATTTTCTGTCTCTACAAATTTACCTATTCTAGATATCTCATATGATTGGAATCACACAATATTTGTCCTTTTGTGCCTGTCTTATTTCACTCAGCACAATGTCTTCAAGGTTCATCCATGTTGTAGTATGTGTCAGAATTTCATTCCCGTTTTAAGGTGGAATAACATTCTTCTGTATGTATAGACCACATTTTGTGTATCCACTCATCCATCAGTGGATACTTGGGTTGCATCCACCTTTTGGCTACCGTGAATAATGCTGCTATGAACATCGGTGTGCAGATATCTCTTCAAGATCCTGCTTTCAATTCTATGGGGTGTATACCCAGAAGCGGACTTGCTGGATCAAAGGGTAATTCTATGTTTATTTTTTTAAGAAACCATCATAACCAACCCTGTTTTCCTCAGCAGCTGCGCCATTTTACATTCTCACCAGCAATGCACGAGTTTTTAATTTCTCCACATACCCTCCACCACTTGTTATTTTCTGTTTTTTTTTCCCCCTCAATGTTATAATAGCCATCCAAAGGGGCGTAACACGATCTTCCACTTGATCGTCACTCATACCAAAGTCCGAGAACTGCCAGTCTTTAGAAATCTTAGCATTGGAAAGAGAAGAGGCAGTGAGCCTTCTAAGTCTGAGAAGCAAAGCAGGGATTCAGGTACCCGTGTCATCATCAAGAGTAGATTGACTGGGAAAGCTTGACCATCCCCCAAATGAAAAAAGAATTTTTTTAAGGAATAGTCTTAGACCACCAGCTAAGGAGTTGGTAGGTGGAACAGAAAAAGGGAGATAGTTTCTGACCTTGATAGCTACACTGAGCTGGGCCAAAGCAAAGAAAAAAGTCCTTCAAACCAAAGAGTTTTCCACAGCAGCCTTGAGCAGTGCTTGGAAATAACATATAACATTTAGCCACCCCGTCCACTAAGGGGAAAAAAGTTCCTTTCTGGCAACGTCTGGCTGAGTTAGTGAGGCCCTGCCACCAGGGCGAGGGAAATGGATGCCATTTATGAAAGAGAGGACAAAAGAAGGCAAGGGAGGAGACCCAAAAAGCAGGGGGAAACGGTGAGCCTATGACCTTGGGTTTCCCTCCACCTGAAAGTTTCCTTAATAGGTTCATACTCACATAATTTTTGACGGAAATAATGCACTGGTTAACAAGCTGGACCCAGGTTTTCAAGTGATGAAATTATGCCCCCTAGTGGTTGTTTTCTAGGACATTCGCGTCATTAAAGATTTGCAGGTGAAGGTGAGGAATGCAAGGTAGTGGAGGTAACAGTTTTAACTTAGTTCATTATAGGCGACGATTTAGAAAATATTCCCCTCAACCCTACTTCCAGTGGTAATCTGGATGATGCTGGCAGGACCTCCAGTGATGGAGAGTAACTGACATCAGTTGCATTTCGAGTGCTTCCATATCATATTGTGCTCTTCTGGACAACAAAGGTTGGTTTTACTATTGTTGTTACTATTATCACTATTCTCATGTAAAGGGTAAAAGAACAGAGGCTCAGAGAGATTAAGTGACTTTTCCAAGGCCATGGGCTCCGCTCATGAGCCACAGCTCCTCTCAACATTTAAACACGTAAGAACATATTGGAAAAGAAACAGTAAGATCATTAGAAGAAAAATCCGTATCTCCTTACTTGAGTTCTCTACCATGGCGAGGGGGAAGCAGAGATATACACTAGAAAACAATTTTATGTACTTTTTGTACCATACAAATAATAAAATTATGAAGAAAAAGGACATAGGGCGCCTGGGTGGCTCAGATGCTTGGGTGTCTGCCTTCGGCTCAGGTCATGATCTCAGTGTCCTGGGATTGAGTCCCAGGTCCCGCTCTCTGCTCAGTGGGGAATCTGCTTCTCCCTCTGTGCTCATGTGCTCCCTCTCTCTCTCTCAAATAAATCAATAAAATATTTAAAGAAAAAAGAAAAAGGAAATAAAAGAAAAAATTATTCATAATCCCACCATACAGAGCTATTCAGTCTTTGCATTTGGGTGACTGTTACCTAAGACTTCTTACCACACATACATATAGCAGTAAAGAAACAAGAGTCTTTTTTGTTGTTGTTCATTGAGGCATTGTATTTGTATGTATGTATTACATCCCAATAAAGGAATCCCAGGATTTTCTGTCCTATCTGTTTTAGTGTTGCTTCCTCTTGGTCTACGATGACAGCTGAGGTCCTCAGCACAGTGAAACCAAACTGATGGGACGAGAGCAGATTGTTCTGTCATTTTTCTAGATCACTGAATTGCATACCAAATCTGGGGTCGATCACTCCACACTTGTTTAACCTGAGCGTAGGTTCACAACAATTCCCCCAGCTCCGTGAAAATTAATGGTTTCACATTGACCCACGTAAGCATGCTTCAGCATCAGTTAGAAATGCCTTTGGAGCACAGCCTAAATAAGAGCCTACTGTTTGCCTCTCTTCTCAGCAGTGTTGATGCCCTTGAGAGCAGAGCATTGGCCAGGATGTTCACAAATGCCATTACGACGGTATAGAAAGATGGTGGAAAGAGCACGACAGCTTTTGATAACCTACTTATCCCCTTCCCAGATCAGAACATTCTTTCTAAATGCTGCTGCCTTAAACTTTTTTTTTTAGTGGGTTTATTCATAATAGTCAAACCCTGGAAAGAAGCCAAATATCCAGATGTTCATCAACCAGTTGAATGAATAAGTAATTTGTGACATATATATATATGCATATTATATATACATATGATTATATGAATATATGTATTACATAATCTAAAATTTAGTGTTTACTATTCTCTCCTCCCCCCCAGCCCTTGGTAACCATTGTTCTATTTTCTTTCTCTATGAACGTGACTCTTCTCAGTACCTCACATAAGTTAGATCATACAGTATTTGTCTTTGTGTGCCTGGCTTATTTCACTCAGCCTAATGTCTTCAAGGTTCATCTATGTTGTAGCATGGATCAGTACTTCATTCGTTTTAAGGTGGACTGATATTCCATCGTATGTATATACCACATTTTGTGTATCCATTCACACACTGATGGACAATTTGGGTTGTGCCTTTAACTTTTCAAGTTTCCTTTCTTGCCACTTGTGTAATTACAAAGCCATTAGAACATCAAGGAGGTTGCGTGCCTCACTGGTAAGCCTGGCATATGGTAGTGAAAAGACAACATTAAGTGAATGCTGTGAGGAGGTTGCCTCGAGTTCTTAAATCTTTACTGAAGGCTGAAAGATTCCTATCTTAGAAGGTGCCCGCCGGGCACTGCTGGAAAGAGCGTTAGAGGCAACCCAGAGAGTGTTCTGTCCATCTGCAGCTGACTATGGTACATGTTGCATGAGGCTCTGACCCGAGGAGACTGCCAGAAAAACCGTAGTTCCAGGAAGGTGTGAGTATTAGGACGAAGCCCTAAGGAACATCTTTTCAAGTTAGATGGAGTGGTTTAGGACAAACAAAAGTACACAGTGGGTAATCAAAATGTAGTGGCAGCTACCTGAAGAGGTAGCTGAGGTTCAACTGTAACTAAGTACTCGTTCCTGTCTGTGGCATGAATAGATACGTGAGTTTAAATGAATCCAGGCCCACAATAAATCATCACCCACCATGTAGTCTTCATTTTAAAGAGTGCTTCCCTCCTCGTTATCTCATTTGGTTTGGTCCTGATAACAACCAGGTGAGTAGGTGGGGAAGGGATCACTCCCCTGACCGCAGAGCAGGACACCCAGGCCCGGAGAGGTGAAGTGATTTGAGGCATTATGGAGAGAACTGTAGCTCCCGAGATGCCAAGGTACGGAGGATGGAGGAGCAGATCCCTAACCTTTAGTGTCTGATGCAGCACAGAGTAACCTCTTCCTCCACAGGGTATCCCTAGAGGCCACGTCAGAGAAGCTCCAGAGATGGACTTCGGCCCAGCCCCGACTGCCTACCTCTTCTGTGTCTACAACACTTTCCCCTCCACAGCCTCAGTGGTAAGTGTTGGCCTGTGACTATCGTCTATAAACTATGGAACGATCCCTCCCTTTCCTCCTCTGTAAAAATGCTGGGTTGGACTCTGAGGGTAACCTTTAACTTTAAGGCTATAATTAATCTCCCCAAGTCTAATAATCCCTTCGAAAAACAATTTAACATTTTGAAATCAGGGGGTACCTTACAGTCAATGTCCAAAGAAACTTCCCTGCTACCACTTCCTCTACCCTAGCCCTCTGAAATATTATCAGATGGATGGCATCTTTGAATTAAAGAAACCACTGAGCCCCTCAGGGCATGGGAGAGAGGAAAAAGAATTGCTGGTAGGATTCTGGCTGGGCTTTTCCAGATGACTTGGATCCAACCACCCTGTTGTTGGTGAGATAGCCTCTGGACTGCTCACCTAAGTCCCAAGCCCTGGCTGAAACCTCTATGTGTGAAAAGAGCTTGACCTGAAATGCCTCAGACATACACTTAAAGCTGTGCAGCTGCAATCCCCTCCCCCAGGTACAGACCCAGAGAATGGAAAACATGTTCACACACAAGTTTGTTCCCAAATGTTTGCAGCGATATTGTTCATAACAGCCCCAAAGTGGAAACAACCCAAATGTCCACCAACTGATGAACGGATAAACAAAATGCACAAATTATTAGGTTGTTTTGGTAGACATTATGGGATAGTGAGAGCCAGCTGCCCCCCCTACAACTTCACACACATTTCAGATCCAATTCCACCACATCCTGGGCATTTATCAGACACACTTTTATCAGTGAGTAGACACAAAATCTGTCCTGAAAGCTAATCACAGCTCTGTCCTTTCAGGGGCTCTAATCAGACCTGGCATGGCTTGTTCTAGGGAACTCCATGATCTAGAAGCAGAATTAAGTTAACCCTAAGGCTTCAGGTAAATCAAATTCTTTGACATCATAGCTGGACACAGGACCATGTTAGAATGTAGCCTCAGGAACCGTCCAGAAAGGCAAAATGAACAGAACTCAAAAAATTCTTTTTTCCTACCGTGCAAGGGTGGGGAGCAACTGTAAACTATCTTAGTCAATGTGCAGATCTTCCATACCACTGATTTTATTTTTTAAAGATTTTATTTATTTATTTGAGAGAGAGAAAGTGAGCGAGAGAGCGCAAGCAGGGGGAGCTGCCGAGGGAGAAGGAGAAGCAGGCTCCCTGCTGAGCAGGGAGCCCCACGTGGGGCTTGATCCCAGGACCCTGAGATCATGACCTGAGCTGAAGGCAGATGCTTAACCCAATGAGCCACCCAGGCGCCCCAATATAACACTGATTTTAACGATGAAAACTTATTTCTAACTGGGTTTATTAACAAGCCACATTTTTCTCCCAGTGAATACCTATCTAATACATTTATTGAGCTAATTACAATGTTCTGGTACTAATGGGAGATATTAATGGCTGATGCCCTCACAGCAGCAGTGAATATTTGATTGAATACTAGCCAGTCACTCCTGTATATTCTCCACTAAGGCACTGACCTTCCCTAGAGCACAGTTTAAATGAGCACATAAATACTAATCACATTGTAGACCACGGACATCTGAGAGCTGACTGCATTTCTTCAGTGCCCTGGTATTTCTGAAATAGAGACTTGTTTTAGTAAGAGCTAACCACCTAGGTGGTGGAATGCCTCCTATAAGCCAGTCATTCCTTTAAATCCTTTAGCTCATTTAGATTCTCACAACAACCCTTTGAGGTGTGGGCCATGACTCCCACTTCATCAAAGAGGAAACTGAGCTTCAAAGTCAGGGAGCTATAGAATATTTGGCAGAAATAGAGTGAAGAAAAAAGAAATAGGAATCTTGCTCCCTGTAAATATGGTCCTTATCTTAGATGAGGAGCAAGAAGGAAGATTAAGTAAGTCCACCAAGCCTGGCAGAGAGCCTTCCCTTAGTAAAAAGAACCACTCATCCTGTCACATAATCTAGCACATCGCCTTTACCTCCATTTGAGTGTTAATTTCATACTTTCAATTGACTGCAGAGAGATGCACTCTCTTCCCACTGCCTGGCTGAGGACCTCCAGGGTCTGTTCTTGCTGCCCTGTCCACACCCAATCCCAGACCACCTCCCTCTAGAATTACAGCAAGCCAAGGGCTAGGGTTACTGCACTTAGCACTGAAAGGCTGCCTCATTCCAGCCTTTTAGAGCCAGGCAGCTAATCACTCATCACTTGCCAGTTGGCTGGTGTATTTTGGGCTTGCTTTGTTTCTACCAGGGCTGAAAACAAGCAAAGAGTGAGTGGCCATCAGGAATGGAACAGGCTGAGCAGGGTTGGAAGATATGAGTGACATGGGAATTCAGAGAACCAACATCCCCAGGGTGTTAGGGTTTGTGGGCAGGTGTGAGTGTCTCCACAACTGACATTGTGCATGTGACTAAGGGCCTGCACTCATTGTCCTGGGATTACTGAGAGCCTACTAAGTGCAAGGCATTTTTAAATGGGAATGTCAACACAGTTCCTGTCTTTAAGGGGAGCCCTTTAGTAGGGAGGTAAGTGTCCTAATTTACCCCCCAATTCTCCCTCTCCTCTTTCAGTTTTCATGAAAGATACTCCCATTCACCTTCCCTCCTAGCCTTAGAACCAGGAGTCACCCTGGAGTCTCCCCCCTCCTTCACCGCTTACATCTGATAAACTGTCACATCTTACAAATGCGATCTCCTTTTCTGTCCCATTTCCATGATCCTAGTTCACCGTTTCTCACTTGGACTAATGCAGTAGTCTCCCCACTAGTTTCCCCAACTCCAGGGTTGGTCTCCTAATCCACCCCCTCCCCACTGTAGCAGAGTGATCTCTGTAATTTAGTGCATCTGACCATTTTGTTTCTCCGTGAGAAATCCTTTGGCAGCTTCCCATGCCTGCAAAATAAAGTCTAACTCCCCATGCACTCTGTCACTCTTTCAGCAGTTGATGGGCCCTTTCTCCGGGACACCATGCTAGGGACAAGTATACAGGTGTGAACAAAGCAGAAATGGCCTTTGTCCTCAGGAAGCTTGCAAACTACTGGAGGAGACAAACAAAAGAATCATGCAAAACCATGAAATAACATCATCCTGTTACAAAGAGCTGCCAAGTACAGGAACTGAGGGCTAGAAGAGAGAATCACAGTGGGCGCCTACTTGAGACCAGGCATGCAGGGAAGGGGTCTCCGAGAACCGAAGGCTGAGTGGAAGGCAGTCAGGTGAAGAGTGGGCAGAGTATAAAAGAGTGTACTGTGTTTTAGAAACTCGAGGAAGGGCATGTGGCTGCACAGTGATGAGCAAGGGGTAGAGGCACAGAGAGAGTTTTGGGAGGTCACAGGGCTCAGACCATGCCTTGCAGGCCACAGGGAAGAGTCTGGATTTCACTCTAGTACAATGGGAAGCCACTGAAGGCTTTTAAGCAGTACGTAACTTGGTCTGACTTACATTTTCAGAAGATCACTCTGGTGACTACAGGAAAAATGATCAGAGGGACACAAGAATAGAAGTAATATTATGTGCTGATTTGTGTCCCCCCTCCCAATTCATATGTTGAAGTGCTAATCCCAATACCTCAGATTGTGACTTTATTTGGTTATTAAGTTAAAGTGAGTTCATTAGGGTGAGCCCTAATCCACTATGACTGGTATCCTTATAAGAAGAGGAGATTAGGTCACAGATACACAGACATGAAGGGAAGACCATGTGAAGACACAGGGAGAAAGGCCTCAGAAGAAACCACCCCTGCCAACACCACAATCTTAAACTTCCAGCCTCCAGAATTGTGCGAAAATAAATTTGTATTGTGTAAGCCACTGATCTGTGGTACTTTGTTAGGGCAGCCTGAGCAGACTACCACAGATGGGATGTCTACTTAAGAGGCCATTGAAGAAGCCAGGCCGGGAGGAAGAGGATGGTCGTGGCTCATTCCAGAGGAGAGGACTAGGAGACCAGAGGAGAGGACTAGGAGACTCAGCAAACTGGATGGGCTGCAGAGGGAACTTAAAGCACAACCTACCTACAGAACTCGATGATGCTCTAGATGTGGGGTGAGGGAGACTGAGGGAGACTGAGCAGGGGGAGGGGTGGTGCCCTTGACTGAGAAGGGGAAGAACTAAGGAGAAATAGGGGTGGGAAGGAAGCAAGACTCCTTGTCAGACCTCCATGGAACAGGGAGTTCCATGTTCTCAGTGACAACGAAGATAACTTTGGCTGCTCCCACCCTCCAAAATAAATTAAGTAACCCAACACAGGGTTTTTAAAGAATTAATAGGCTTTAGTTTTTAGGACATTTTTAGATTTACAGAAAAATTGAACAGATAGTACCCCTTTACCTGTCTTCTCTGCAGTTTCCCTTACTATCCCAATGTAAGCTTTAAAGCCAAAGGAAATTGTTCCTAGAGTCAAAACAAAACCTATGCATATCTACCTATTTCTCCCACAACACAGAGGGAAGATTTCAATGTGGGAAAAATTCATAGTGACACAAGTGAGCATCACTTGTCCCCAATAATCTTTTAACCCTCTCTCCCACCAACTTCCCACTTTTCCTTTTACAGAAACGGTTTTACTTCACATACCCCAAGTTTTCTGGAGAAGGCAAATAGATCGTGTCAGTGCACCCCCACCCAAGACAGAAAATGGAGGCCCTGAGAAATTACATGATTTCTCAAGGTCATACAGTCAGTTCATGGCAAAACCTTGAGTAGAACCTATTTGTTGAACACAACAAATATAATAACACAGGGTATGTAATGTGAGGATGCTGCAGGAGCAACAAGAATTCTAACAGCTTAAAAAGACCCAGTTGCCACTTAAATGGAATTCTGACCTCTAGGGAGAAGATAAATCATTTAACCTACACTCATTTACCAGGTGGACAAAATCAGATTCAACCCCAAAGTCTATAGATTACATGTCAAATTTGCATTCACACACGATAGTTCACTCTAATGGAGGGGCCAGGGATATGGGCCATGGACACAGAAGATGATCTGTTTTCCTTTCAGCGCTCAGCACATACCCAGCGCCTCCCTCACTGACGTCAGCAGCTCCTGTTTCTGTCTGCCCTTCTGCATCCTCTAAGTACCTTCTGCAACAAGCCATGTGATTCCTTTTCCCCGCTAGGCTGTGACATGCAATTAGCAGGCAGTCTTGCCGACTGGCTTTGAGTTTATGAAGTCCTGAATTCCCAGAGCACTTTGTTCCCTTTCCATTCAGTGTCATGTTATTCAGGGACTAGAGGGATTTGGAAATGCCTGTGGTACCAAAGCCCCCACGTTTGGTTGTGTGGGTTATTCACCGAACAAGGGTGCCTAGATCAAGAGACACCTGTATCTACTCACCAAGCCAAGCACCTGGCAAAGCCATGTCCACTTGGAGGAAGCAACATTTTTTTCTAGTTTGTCTAAAGGCTCCAGTGGTCGTCTGTGACCCAGAATCCACTCAGAGCAAGTTTGTTATTTATCTGAGGAAATGCTGAGCTGATTGTGAGCAGCTCTAGAGGCTGGACCTGCACATGGGCTCAGTGCCCCCAAGATGGCGGGGGAGGGGGTGAGGGTGGACCACCTCAAACCTCAACCCCATTTTACATTTGCTCTCTGGCTGGATCCTCATCACATCCCTGTGAGGTAGATGAGGCAGGTGTTCCCCGTTGCCAGATGGGGCACTGTTGCTCAGAAAGACTGAGACCTACTCAAGAGCACACCAGTACATTTGGGAACTTAGCACACCAGGCACAGGGGTGTCAATGAACAAAGTACTGTGGACACTAAGAATAGACATCAATTATATAGACTCTGAGTCAGCTGCTCTTGCTGACTCTCTGAAAAGGAATTTGGGGCTGATGCCAAGGCCCTCTCTTAATCTAATTTTGGCCATTGTCGAACATGGGTGGGTCTTTCTTAAAGGACTAGCAGGAGTGAAGGCCCAGAGAATCCAACTCCTTCCTCGGTCCAGGGAAGCCTGGGAGACTTAGGCACCTCTGAAGTCTGACTCCACGTGGCGTTGGGTCCCTAGCCCACACCAGAGGGTGCTGAAAGAGGTCCTGAATGCCTGAAAGGGTTGTGCATCTCCCTGTGACCACTAGAGGGCATACGCAGGGACCGGCTTCCTGGGGTCCAGAGAGGCTAAACACATGGGATCAGTGATAGAGCCAGGGCATGGAGACAGTTCTTAGATGAGAAACCTTACCAAGAGCAGCCATGGAAGTGGATATCCAAGTGAAGCAGCCAACAGTTGGTCAGTGTGTCTCAGAGTTTTCTGGAGAAGGCAAATAGATCAGTTCAATTCCCTGCTCTGATACTAACTGAGTAACCTTAAGCAAGTTGTTTTTACGTCTCTGAGCCTCAGTTTACTCATCTGTAAAATGGACCTATCATGACTTGGAGTTGCAGAGGGTGCCAAGAGCCTTCTAGGCTGTCTAGTACACTGCCTGGCACTTTAGGCATCTGGAGTACAGTTTATTACTATAAAAATCCCACTACGTTTCTAGACTCCTGGAAATTCTGAAAGGGTATTTGAGCCCTAGAGAGCCCCTAAAGAGATTCTGAACCATAACTTCCTGGTAGAGGTTGTGTTCCTCCCAAATAGTCACACGTTTATTAAAGTGTGTGTGCTCACAACCTCGGAGGTATTTTTTTGTTTACATTCCCAAGAGACACTGTTGTACAGCATTAAACACAAATTGGGGGCATGCAGAGTGCAGAGCTGGGAGAGGGGATGTGGGAAAGGAAACTTGCCAGAGAGGAAGAAGGGCTGGGGATAGGTGTGGGGACAGAACACTGAAAAGAGGGAGTTAGTGAAATACAGTGGGGAAACACAGGATTGGACAAAAGATCAGAAGACCACTAAGAGGAGGGGTGACCTGGGGTCAGCCACCCTCCTCTCTAGGATCATTTTCTCATCCTTAACATGAGGAGGTTGGGCTGATATCCTTCTAGCTCTGACACTCTCGCATTTCACATGGGGGAGCAGGAAGAGGATCCCAAAGGAAGTGGAAACGTAGGACAACGTAAGCATCTGCTGCAAGTCGTACGCCCAGTTCATTGTTTTGTCAAGTGCGTATCAAACATCCAGCATGTTCCGGGCATTGCGCTAAGGTGCTGAACAGACAAGACAAGTCTTCCTTGTCCTCGAAGCCAATCATCTATGGGACAATGTAAGTGCCTCTCCTTTCACACATTCATGAGGAGAGGGCACGAAGGCGTTGTTAAGGATTAAACAGGAGGAGGAAGAGCCGGTACTCTGGGTTTGGCTCTTATTTCTTGAATCCCTCAAGTTCCTGCTGTTTGCTGAACCTGTGCCCAATATCAATCAGGTAATAAATTTTGCCAATGTCTATGACATGAGTATTTTTCAGAATAATATACTTAACTTATATTACCCTTAATACTTTTCTGAGCATTTTCTCCTAAATTACATTTATATTTATTTATTTCATTTATATTTATCTCTGTAGGCAATACAAAAAAAAGCATCAAATATGAAATATGATCCTTATCCTCAGGGAGCTTATGGTATAATTGAGGATGGAGATAATGAGACAATAAACAAAACTACTCAAAAACTAAGTTATGCAGTGGAGGCCATTTAGTCTATGTCAAGAGAATGGGACATGTGATCACTGTGACCTGTGGTAGCTAGAAAAGCCTTCATAGTTGGGAGACAATGGACTTGGAGTGAAGAAGGGTGATTGCTCAGAGGGTCCCTAGGAACGAGCACGGCAGATAAGCGGATCGGGGAGAGAGACAGTAAGAAGACTGTAGATCATTCACAAATAATGAGAAATTTGGTTAATTAGGCATGGTAATGAGGGTTCACCAGTGGTCCTGAGAGTCCATTTAATCCTACACACAATGAGAAGCCATAGCACAGTTGAGAAAACTTAGGTACGTTTAATTAAGAAGCATTTGAAGAAAAAAGAATCTGGTGCTGGTGTGAGGATGAGTTCTATCTGCGATCCGTCCAAGCCAAGTTGACAAATTAGGAGGCCATTATAGTAAATTATTTAGGCTTTACAATCAGACTTTGATTTGAACCCTGGAGTCTGTCACTTAAAAACTGGACAAGTCCTTGAGCAAGGTGTTTATATTCTCAACTTTTGATTTCTTAACCCATAAAATAGAGATGATGGCACACACTTTTCAGGAGGGTGCCTGTATGAAATGGGTCAGGATATGCAGAGCTCAGTGCCTGAAATGTATTAGGCTCCCCCACTCCTTGTGCTCTGAGTGAAGAGGGACGTTCAGGGAAATCATTTGTTGACGGATTCCAACCA
Source organism: Halichoerus grypus (assembly GCF_964656455.1). Taxonomy (NCBI): domain Eukaryota; kingdom Metazoa; phylum Chordata; class Mammalia; order Carnivora; family Phocidae; genus Halichoerus; species Halichoerus grypus. Next base: position 28,658,869 of record NC_135718.1, read on the forward strand.
AAGGGAAGAGAACAAGGAAAGATGATGACACTGGCAGAAGTTGAGATGTGAGCAGTTTGGGGGAGTGGTGATGACCTTGAGGTGACAATGGTGTAGGTACAATTAGCATTATCCCCAAGACATCTGAAAATAGAACATCAGAGGGAGACCAAGCTCAAGCTGTAGATTAAGGGCTCCTTCATTACAAAAGTGATAGTTGACACCATGTGGGCAGACAAGCGGTAGGACAGCAAGAGTATAGAAGACACTTGGAGGGTTCCATGAAGTGGGGCTGGAGAAGGAAGAGGAATAACTACTCGCTGAGAAAGAAAGTGATCAGGATAGCACAGGGTGTCAAAACCACAATAAGACTTTCCAGAAAAAATGTCACTACACAAAACACCGAAGAGAGGTAATAAAGCACAAGCCTGAGGAGAAGTCGTTTGATCTCAGAGAATGAGTCTCAGATAATTATGGGGGAATGGCAGGACTTTAACTCCTCAGGAGTGCTGGAAAAGGAAATCAGGTATCAGGGAAACAGTTGAACCAGTTGACCACAAAAGTAACTTCCAACTGAGCATCAATACTCACCACTTTGGAAGTAAGTATCATGCAGACTGAGGGAAAGGGAAGTAGCTGGTGAAGACACATATTCAGAAATCTGACCCAAAATGGGGAGGAAAGTTACTTGAGGAAGGGGCACCAGTGTCACGAGAAGATAATATGGCAAAATTGCTGCATGTTTCAGGGTGAAAGGAAGGAAGACAGAGAATACTGAATTGTAGGATGGGGGGACTGCAGAACCCAAAATAAGAAGCATTGTTTCTAGAAGTAGGAAAGAAAATACATCAAGGCTTTAAGGGGTAGTGTTACTTTAGAGAGAATGGATGCTTATTCCTCTGAAGACTAAGGAATTAAAACATAAATTGAGGAGAGTGAGACCCATGCAGGAGAGCCTCCAAGTGGACCTCAGCTTTCTCAGAAGAATACAGGAAGATGAAGATGGAAGTATTCAAAGGCTGATGAGGAGGGGACCACCTGTGGGGAATACACCAGAACAGCCCAGGCACAGAAGAAACGGCTGAGCTAGAGAACATCCACCGAAGAATGGCCAGGAAGCAGAGAATAGTCAAAGAAACTGAGGCTATTTCACCCAGAGAAGCATGGGAGTCAATGGCTGGCTTCAAATATTTGAAGAACTGACATGCAGAAGGAATAGACATCTGTAGGACTAGGAGGAGCCGCTGAAAGGGGCACCCGGCTCAGTTGGTTAAGTGTCTGACTCTTGATCTCAGCTCAGCTCTTGATCTCAGGGTCATGAATTCAAGCCCTGTGTTGGGCTCCATGCTGCGCTCCATGCTGGGTGTGAAGTCTACTTAAAAAAAAAGAAAGAAAGAAAGAATAGAGGAGCTGCTGATGAAGTTGCAGGAGGAAGATTTCACCTGACTATAAGGCAGAACCTTCTCACACTTAGAGAGTGAAAGAGTCAGTGGTTCTCCCATGGGTGGTGTCCAGGAGACATGGGAGAGTTACTTGCCAGGGATGCTACACACAGGATTCAGCATCAGGGAAGAGTTGGACTCTGGCAATTTCTGAGGCCCTTCTTACCAGCACAGCTGAAATTTATGCTGGATCTATAGGTATGTAACAGATTTAAAGAATCTCATGGCTGAAAGGGACCTTGAAGGTCATCTAATCTAATAACCCATTTGACTCTTGAGTCCCCTCTCTGAGAGGCTCACCGAATGATCAGGGAATGTAAAACCCACCCAAGCTAAGCCTGAATCCACCAGTAGCCACTGGGGGTACCGGGTTTCTACTTACTTCTCATCTGGATAGAGAACTAATCTGTGGACCTCCCAGAGAACTCGAGATGTCAAGATGGTCCAGGTGAGTCTTTCATGAGAACCCTTCTCAATAAAAGAGGAAATACATGCGAAATTTTGATGAATCTTATATATGATTTTGAGTTGCTCATGTTTATTACTTGAAAACCCAAACTTACAAAGCAAATGCTGTGTTATTTTTTAAAAAGATTTTATTCATTGAGAGAGAGAGCAAGTGAGAGAAAGAGCACAAGCAGGGAGAGGGAGAAGCGGACTCCCCACTGAGCCAGGAGCCCGACATGGGGTTGGATCCCAGGACCCCGGGACCATGACCTGAGCCTAAGGCAGTTGCTTAACCGACTGAGCCACCCAGGTGCCCCAAATGCTGTGTTATTATTCATATTTCAAAAGGATCCTTCACTTTAAAAATAACTCATTTGGAGATACTTTTAGGCAACAAATTCCCGGATGAACTTAAAATGTACTCAATTTTTCTCCCTCCCCACAAGCAAAAGGCTCTTTGCACACAGCTTTCCAAGATCTTGTGTATCACACAAAGTGAATTTCACTGTTATTACAACATAACAAACAATTCCTCTGCTTAACAAGCCACACACAAGAGGTTAATGATCAATTTGGTTCTGTCCAAAGGGAGCCTTCACAGAGGACATCTAATTTGATCCAGAATTTCAAGATCTGCACCAGCCAGGGCTCTGTTTACCCAGGGAAGGGAGATTTTTAAAAACGTCAGAACTGTTTTCGGTGGCACGGGTGGAAAGTCCTATTGGGGTTCCTGCTGTTTACTAGCTGTGTGGCCTAGAGGAGAATGGTTGGGTGTCCTGCAGCCTCAGTGTCTGCAAGTGTAAAGAAGGAATACCTAACTCATGTGACGATTCTGAGGATTAAAAAGAATTTCTACAAAGTCTCTCTCTCTCTCTCTCTCTCTCTCTCTCACACACACACACACACACACACGCACACACACACACACCCTGACACATAGTAGGCCACCCTCTGCTGCCCCCTCAGAGCTTACTTTGCTTCTCAGCAAACCAGTGAAGTAGCACACCCAGTGAGTGTTAATGCCATTTTATAGAAGGCAGAGCCAAGTTGCAAACAAAAACTGAGCCAGCCCAAAATCTGGCTTCTCTGCCATGGCTGTAGCTGCCAGGCAATCTCATCATCCCCTCTAGTGGGTTATTCCAATAAGTAACAGTAAAGGAAGAAGGGCGCTGATTTGAAGAAGGCATAATGTAACAAGAGCTATGGGAAATGGATCACCTCCAAACACATGGCCCCTTCGTAATGCCCTGCTAACCCAGGTCCAGTTTCTAGGGGAGAAGGCTGATTGGGTGGGAGGCCTGACGCAGGGGTAGGGTGGTATAAAGGGTAAAGTTAAGACCCTATAACAACCCTCAGTCCCCAAGAACCCCTCCAACCATCATCATCACCTTTACTATGGTTAAGTGGCAATATTCATAATCTTACTTAAAAGCGAACAAAAGCCTCGTTTGAACTACATGCTCAGCAGAATGGCTAATATGAAAAAGAAATGAAATGAAAATATTAAGAGTTGAGGAGCATGTGGTGCTACTGCCCATGGGAGCGAAAACAGATGCACCAACGTGAGACAACTGCTCAGTACAATCTGGAAGCTGGTATTCATTCCCTCTGACAGAGCAATTACACTCCTAGGTGTATACTGACTAAAAACATTTACTACAGTCCTCAAAAGACACGTTAGAACTGTGCTGCCCGACGCATGGGGCTCTTTATATTTAAATTAATGACAATTTAAGAAAATTAAAAAATCCAATTCCTCAGCCAACCACATTTCAAGTGCTCAGGAGCCAAATGTGACTAGTAGCTACCTCACTGCCCAGCACAGACTGAGAACATTGCCATCACCGCAGAAAAGGTCTACTGGACGCTGTTCTAGAATGTCTGTGGCGGCACCATTCACAACAAACACTAGAAACTACCCACAGGCCCACCAGCAACAGAACGGATAAATTTACCTGCGGCACACTGATACGATGGAATACTCTAAGGTAATGAGAATGGACTATGTACAAGTGCCCGCTGCAAGATCGATAAATGTCACAAACGAAAGAAGCCAGGCGTAGAAGAGTACATACTACAGGCTTCCGTGTATATACTGTTCCACACCAGGCGAAACTGATCTGTGCTGTTAGAAGCCACGATAGTGGTTACCCTGGGCGGTGGGGACAGTGACAACAAGGGAGCCTGTGGGGACTTGGGGGGCTGGTAATGTTCTGTTTCTTCATCGGGATTTGGTCTCATGGCCAGTGTTCGCCTTCTGAGGATTCAGCCAGTGGTACACTGACGTCGTTTCTGCACGTGTTTCATACTTCGATACATTTTCTAAGCCCCGTCAGAAAACTTTGCTGTTACTAATGTTACCTACAGTCTAGGCTGAGAAAAAGCGCGACCTTTCAAAAAAGCACATGTGGCTTTGGGATCAGCGGCCCCTCCCGCAGAGGCCTGCCCCGGACTCCCCACCGAGGCCTTCCGGACCCACCACCCCCTCCCCGGCGCGTCCTACCTGGGCGCCCGGGTCGCGTCGTCGGGACGGCCGGCTCCGCAGGTTCGGGCGGCCACCGCGAGAGGCGGCCAGGCTCTCCCGGGGCTCGCGGTTGCGCTCCCGCGCCAGGCCAGTCTGGGAGGCGGCGCCCGGCCCCGCGGCACCTGCGCTGCCCCCGGCGGGTCCGAGGATCCTCCCCCTTCGCGCCCGGCCCAGCCGCGGCCGAGCGCCGAACTCCGCTGGCAGAGAGCCCGCCGGCCTCCCAGGGCTCGGGCCCTCGGTTCGGGAGAAGGCGCCCGCGGAGTCCGCTCCGGGGCCCAGACCGGTAAACGCCCGAGGAGGAGGCTGCGAGTGAGGCGCCGAACCACCCGCCCCCGCACGCGCCTTTCTCCAGGGAAGCGCCCGCCCTCCCGGCGCCACCCTCGCGGGGTCGCGCGGCCCGGGGTCACGCCGGCGGGGCCCGGGACCAGCGGGGCGCGGGACCCCGGGAAAGCCCTCCGCAGAGGGGCTGGGTTTTCCCTCCCGACCCTTTCTTCCGCGCACTGATAAGCCCGAGGGGGGTCGCCGCTCGGCCCGGAACTTCCTTTCACCCTCCCCTTCAGTCCAATTCCCCAGAACCCGCCAAGGTCCAAGCCTCCGCGAAGCTCTCCGAGCTCTGCAGGCTCCGCTGGGCTCCGCCTGCCCGTGGTGACGCGTGCCCGCCGCGTTGGGGTGGCGAATCCCCCGGCCGGCCGCGCTCCCCCTCGGACCTGGGAGTGCCGCAAAGGCAGAACAGAGTCCTGGGCTTCTCTGCATACAAGGCTGCGAGCGCCGGCCTGGCCCACAGTAGTGGTGCAAGGCCTGAGGCATACCAGACACTGTGCTAAATTGCTTTTACAAGGATCACCTCATTTAATTTTCAAAGGCAAGGTGATTGGTACATAAGTGTTTACATATATAAACACTCGTTTAATTGCACACTTATTATTTGTGCGTTTTGCTTAGGTAAAAGAAAAAACCTACGAGAGAAGCGTTATACCCATTTTATAGAGGAGGAAACTGAGTTTGAGAGTGCTCCTAACTCAAAGTCTCTACCACTGGTTGTGGTGGCATTGAGATTAGAATGGAGGAAGCCTGACTCCAGAGCCAACCACTTAACCCCCCTCAAGCTTAGGCTCTGCAGGAAAAAATTGCTGGTCTTCACCTATTCCACCTCTCTTACCAGTAGCACCTACCCACCTCATGAGCCCAGCGTGGTACCAGTCACTGGGTAGGGAGGCGTTATCCATGCATTCAGGGAAGTAAGGGGAGTTTGAGCCAGAAGTGACTTCTGAAATCATACGGTTTATCCTTCTCTGCCTTAGAGCTCAGAAACCAGAACCCAAAGGGATGACTTACTTCACCTGCTCAAAGTCTCACTTTAGATCATTAGAAGACATTTTACTCTTCCTCCTGGCTCACAAAACTATTCAGTGAAGCAGCGATTTGAGCCTGCGGGTGGGGTGTGTCTTTTCCCCTGCAGGGGGAGCTCAAAGAGAGGTGGCTGTGTTGGTCAAGGGTTTTCACCCTTTGATGGCGGGCAACTAGCAGTAAGGAAATCCTTTAGCCCAAGAGATGGGAGCTATTTATACCCGGAGACTGCAGGCTCTGGGGAAGAGTAGTGAGCAGGGAGGGAGCTGGTTCAGTCTGGCTTTAAGTATCTCAAGACATGCAAACTGTGTGGAAGCCAATCCATAGAACCAGTTCTGTTTCCTCTACCACGGTCACACGCCTCTTTTCGAAACGCGAGAGGATGCAGAGCGGAGGAAAATTAATACGGGGCTGGGAGGAAGCCGGGCATGGAAGGTGGGGATCTGGTGCTGGGAGCATCGAGAGGCCATGGCCCACAGGACACAGACTAGGTTGGAGAAAAAGGAGTTGCTTACTTAGGAAACCCCCAGGGGAGCGAGGACATCTGCTCCCAGAATCTTGGGTTCCTAGAGCGCAGGTGATGAAATCCAGCATTGGAAGTGAGCACTCCTGGAATTCAAGGGCAGCCTCTTGATCACCTACCATACCCCTCAGCTAGCGAATGTTGGAAAAATGTTGCAGGTCCCAGATTTATCGTACACATCTCAGCTCCTCACCCCTCCCCTCCTGAGTCCTCGCTATCTCCTATCTCCTGTCCCTCCCATTCCCTAAACGTTGTGCCCAGGGTATCAGGTCATCACCAAGTTCTCAGCCTCCTTTACTATGTTTTGGGTGAGGGGTAACAATCTCTTGCAGGAAGCTGTGTCTCCAGGCAGCATTGCAGGGTACCAAAGGCAGGACTTTTCTCTGGGATCTCCATGGGTTGTGCGTCTCTGCGGGCAATTTCAGGTGCCTTGGCCCCGCCCAGGTGGGCTAAGAGTCAGCTCAGCATGTCCCTTGCCACCAGCACCCTATGCCGCAGCTCCACATCACCGGGGCCACTGCATGTGCTGGGGAGGGTGGCACGTAAGGACTCCGGTCCCATGATCTCCTACTTACTGTGTTATCTGTCCCAGAGGAAAAAGATGTCAACCTGGTTGCCCATGACCTCACTAGGACCTCATGAGGAGTGAAAGAAACAAATAAATCTTTGCATGACACTATGTTGTGGTACTGGAAAGTACCTAAGACTCTGGTGGCATATATGAGGGAGTGATTACCTCCACTTGGGTGGTTCAGGAAAGAAGCCTGGCCTTGAAGGGGGAGCAAGAGTTCACCAGAAAGATGGGGGTGGAAAGGCAATCCATATCATGGGGAGGGGCAAGTGCAGAGGCATGGGGTTGCAACAGCAAAGCCCTGTTTGGACTGGCTTCCTTTCTGTCGTTCAGGTATCAACTTAAGTGGCTTTCTCTGATCACCTACTCCAAAAGAACCCTCCCTTCGGCACTTGGTTCTAGTTCCTTTTTAGAATTTATCTACTTATTTTTACATTTACTTGTTTGTTGTCTAACTCCCTCCCCCCATGCACACTCCTTAAAATAAACTCCACAAGCCTGTGGACATTTTTTTTTTTTTTCCACCATCCTCAGCATCCAGAACAGTGCAAGTGAACATATATTAGCAGGTGCTCAGTAAATACTACTGGATGGATGGATGGATGGATGGATGGATGGATGAATCAGTGGTCCGAGGCTGCAGGCAGTGAGAAACGTGTTAGGAAGTGAGAATTTCCTCCCCAGCCCTTAGCCTAAGCAACTCATGGGAATAGAATAGCTTCAGAAGAGGGCTCGCTAGGAAGGGGACTTGGGGGACACGGCGGTGATAAGGGTGTGGGAGGAGTTGTCCCAGCTCCAGGGAGGCTTAGGAGAGGAGGGAACTGGCGGCAAGGAGTTGAGGGACCGGCAATCTAGTGCACTACAACTCACACTCAACTCCAGGGTTTTTCTGCGGGGGAAGAGGCGAGGGGAGGGAGGGTCTTCGCCCCTAGGCACCGCCTCTCCAGCCTCCCGCTAGGCCCTTTTGGACCCGTCCAAGCCTCATCCTGGGCGGTCAGCGGGTTTTGGAGGATTCCCTTGCCTGCCTCCCTCCCTTCCTCCCCTCCTTTTTCCTCCTCCTCCTCCTCCTCCTCCTCCTCCTCCTCCTCCTCTTCCTCCTCCTCCTCCGGGTCTCTGCGGATCCGCAGCCCGGCGGCCCCGCAGCAGCCTAGCAGCCCCCGCCCCCTCCTGTAAGGACGAAATTGCTAAACTTGTAGCAATAATGACCCTGCATTCAGGCCGCCGACTCCCGCTGAACGTCTCCGCGCCGCGGCTGGCCGGCCTAATCAGCGCGCCCCTCCTTGCTGCCCGCCCAGCCCCCGTCCCCCCTTGCCGCTCCCTCCCCCAGCGCACAAAAAGTGGGGAACAAAACCCCCGCGCATTTCTCCGTCCCTCTGTTGAGCAGACTGCTACACAAAGCCCCCGCTCTGAGAAGCAATGGGGAGCTCGGGGGGGACGTCAATCCCGACGCGCTGGGGTTTTTGTTCGCGCAGGGGACTTCGCCTTCCTACCACACCTTTTGTTCGGGACTCCAATAAAAAGCCATTCTTTCCGCACCTTCCCGGCCCGGAGCCGTCTTTCAGCGAGGCCCGGCCCCACAATGGCGCGGCGCTCTGAGGCCTCCCCATTCACCCGCCTTGGCACGCTCACAATCGGCCGTGTGGCAGCACCGGCCTCGCACAGGCATTCTCCGCAAGTGACAAGGAGCCGCATAAAGCCGCGGCCGCCGGGGGAGAAGGGAGGGCGGCCGAGGGGGAGAATTCGGCCGCGGCGGGGCGCAGCGCCCCTGGGCGCGCTGGAGGCCCCGGCGGCGGCCGCCGCTGAAGGAGCCGCCTTCGCGCCGCCTCCGGCTGGCCCAGGGGGCGAGGTTTCCTTTTCCCTGGCGAACTTCGAGGTGGGGCAGAGTCTAAGCCTTGGTCTAACGCAGGCCCAAACAGTAGCCAAAGCATCTGGTAAAACTTGTGGGGATTACAAAGCCGGGGACCTCCAAAGGCCCTGAGTCTCCGATCTGTTCTCCCACAAGAGTAAAGAGAAATTAATGAACAAAACCAAGAGGACGCAAAACTTGCAGCCCGAGGCTGGCCCAGGAGAGGCCAGGCCTGCGAACGCCCAGGGAAGATTGCTTTCCCTTACACACCTTTTCCTTCCCTACCCGCCCTGTTTAAAGGATCCCTCTCCACTTTTGGGGGGCGAAACAAAGTCTGTAGCCAATGGTTTGGAAATATTGCACCTTGTTTATTGACTCCTGTAGTGTATGGCAGCGGGTGTGTACACGGCGTGTGAATACAGTTATAGATATATTATATGTGCTGAATACAGAATATGAAACAGAAAGGAAACCTGGTAACACCTCCGGTGGGCCACCAGCTCCCAGATTTGTTCAGCCCCCTCCCGCCACCCCCTCCCCCCCAATGTTTGATCTTGCTTCGCTGGTTTTTCTCGCAGAGTTCTACTCCCTGACAATCCGGAGATCCAGGCCGAGGTATCTGCTGCGGAGGGCAGGCGGTAGAGAAAAGGAAAATCAACTGTGGGGTGGCGCTCCGGGCCGCAAAAGGGGCAGAGGTGTCGGTAGGGCTTGGGGATTTCTCAAGCCACGACACCCATTTTTCTCTCCTTCATGCTTTTCTTTTCTTTTCTTTTCTTTTTGTCCTTGGGTTTTCTGTCGACATTTCGAGGAGGCCGCGGGAAGGCGGAGGGGAAGACGGCCTTCTTGCTCTGGGAGAACCAAGCGGCAGCCAGATCCCAGCTTCTCGCACTCTCTTCGGGGCCAGAGTCGGGGCCATTGTCCTCCCCGGCACCAAGCCGGAGTTTCTGCCTCAGAGACAGTCTCCGCGACCGGTCCCGGGCATCCTCCTCGCCCCTCAGCCCCCTTCCAGGCTTCGCGGGAGCTGTGTTCCGGGGCCCTGGGGAGCGAGACATGTGTTTTTTGGTTTTTGTTTTTGTTTTTTGTTTTTTAACGAGAGGACCTGGCCCTGGGATCCAGCCTTTCTCGCGCTTCAGTCCCGCGGTGGCAGGCTGCAGTGGGGCGCCCGCCGCCTGAGCCGCCGCGTCCCTACCAGGCCCGGATGCCCTGCAAGGTGCCCTGAGCGCACGCTGCCCCGGCCGCGGCACCCTGGTGCAACGGCTGCGCGCCGCCACCGCCGGCGAAGCCGCCCAGGTTGCTCACGTTCACGAAGGGGCCGCCTCCGGCCGCGCTGCAGGCGGGCTGCATGGCCGCGGCCGCCGCGGTAGCCCCGCCGCCGCCGCTGCCGCCGCTGCCGCCGCCGCCCGCCGGGTACGCACAGCCGTAGCTGCCGCTGTAGGCCGCGGCGGCGGCGGCGGCGGCGGCGGCAGCGGCGGCGGCGGCAGCCGAGTTCCCATAGCCGTAGGCGGGGAAGCTGTTGTAGGAGTAGGCGCCCGCACCCACGCTGTAGGGCGAGCCGTAGGCTTGCGCGCCCGGCGTGACGCACGGCTTGCCGTCCCGCACCAGCACCGGCACGGCCACGCGGCGCGGCGGCGGCGGGGGCGCGTGCGCGCCCAGCTCCAGAGACTTGTCCTGCCGCTGCCTCTTGCACTTGTACCTGCGATTCTGGAACCAGATCTTCACCTGCGTGGACGTGAGCTTCAGGCTGCTGGCGAGGTGCTCGCGCTCGGGCGCCGACAGGTACCGCTGCTGCTTGAACCTGCGTTCCAGCTCGAAGACCTGGGCTTGCGAGAAGAGGACCCGGGGCTTCCGGCGGCTACGTGGCTTGGGCCTCTCGCTCTCCGCCGCCTTACAGTCTCCGGCCGCCTCCAGAGGCTTCTTCAGCTGGCAGTTTTCTGCGGAAGAAGCACAACAGCGTCCCTTAGCTTAGTTCCCCGCCTAACCGCGGCTCCTATCCCAGAGCACTGTGGCCCTTTTGGTGGCAGCGCGGAGCATGCGGTAGTAAATGCCTGGACTTTCTGGAAAGTTTGTGGTTCCTGGCGCCATGGGACCCTGCGACAGCCCAAGTACCCTCAGAACTCCCGTAGCGGGCAGAAGCGCGTTCCATGGGGAGGGTTAGTTAGTGCGGGTTTATTTAGAATTTGAGCATCTGTGAGAAAGAGATAATTAAATGTGCGGCTCGGCGTGCTAATGACTATTTTCAGGATGAAAGTTTGCAGCTACATAATAACTAGAGTATTTGCAAACTCATTTGCTTTACGGATAGCTGAAGGTGTGAAGCATATTGGTATTTGGGGGCCGGTAGGCGTGAGTTGCGTGAATAAATCTTTCTGTTCAGAAATGCTTGAGTGTAACGCTCCTGTATTGCCTAGGAACTTTTTTTTTTTTTTTGCTTTTAAAAGACAACATGCCTCCAGCTAAATGTCCGCTTGACGATGTCTGTTATTACCTTAAAGAGAAAAAGAAATTTGATTGACTGATTTAGACCGTTTCGTGTCGATTTTAGGCCCAGGGGAAGTGTCAGGAGTATAGGCCTTGGCTGCTGCCACATCAAACCTCCTCTTGGGGAAGAGATTCTTTGACTCTCTCCCCTCAGAAACAAACACTTCCTTGGGGGCTTTATTCAGTTATCCGATCTCCCTACCCAGTTCACCTCGCATCCCATGTGAGCGGCTGGGATCTAGGACTAAGTTCGCGTTTTTCACTCGGCCTGCAGCCCCACAGCCCGGGACACAAAGCATAACGTTATGAATTTTCAAAAAAGGCCAGCGCCTCAGGGGTGTGAATGCTATGCACGCGCGTAATGGACTGTGTTCCCACGCACTCCCCGACCATCCCCTCCCTCTCCGCCGGGTGCTGTGGGTGCCGGGACACTGAACTCCAAGCAGAGAAGTGAAGAAACCACCCAGCTGGTCTCTACCAAAATTCCTGCGCCCTGCCAACACAACCTGCCTGGATCGTCTTTTTGGAGAAGAGGGGACGGCTGTCCCGGCCTCAAAGACCTCGTCTCGCCCTAGGGGGAAAGAGGAAGAGATTCGAGCTCTTGTCTCTCTGGGTCTTGGGAAGAACAAAAATGCCGTGAGTTGTCAGAATCCAGCAGCTGAGCCCGTGTTGCTTATCAGCGTCAGGGCAGCAAGAACTACTTTCCCTTCCCTTGGGGGCTTGCATCGCCTCTCCTGTCCCGGAGTAGTAGTTGTCGGGGTCACCTCGTCCTTCTCCCTCCGCCCCGGCTCCCTCGCAGGCACCTGTGCTTTGCGGAGCTGTCGTTGACCAGGGTGAGGCATGACCCCAGCCAAAGGTTAAAGGGGCGGGAAGCAGTGCTGGCAAGGTTTGTGGGCTGTTTGCGGGCGCTCCGCCATTGCTCCAGATGTGCGGGTGCGTTTTCTTTCCCCCTCTACTCACTTTGGCTCCGGTCCCTCACGACCTCGGGCTCCTCTTCATGTTCCTTAGGCTCGCTACACGAGTCTCGCAGGACTGTGTGGACATAGCTCTGGGGACAGAGCCCCGAAGACCCGTGGCCGTCGGCTGTGGCTAGTGAGTTCAAATAGGACAGTTTCTCGCCCTCTTCTTCCTCGTCCTCCTCTCCTCCGTCAGAAAACTGCGTCCCCTCGGTGGCGGCCAGCATGCACGGCGCCGAGTGAAAGTGGTGCTCCAAGTCCGCCTGTAAGTGCGCGCCGTGGAAGTGCTGTTGCTGCTGCTGCTCCAGATTCAAAATGTCTTTGACTGAGAAAGGGGTGGAGGTGACCGGGCTTGGTAACATCATCAGGGCCACTTAATTGTCCAGTCCAAATACTCAATAAATCCCGGCGGGGGCGGGGAAGCAGCGCTGCGGCTCCAGCTCTCCTGGACTCTGCCGCTGCTGCCGAGTCGGGCTTTTGACAGACGCGGTCCGGCTCCAGTCTAAATCGCCTCCATTGGCCCGGACCTGGGGGTCTGGGTTTTGTTACAGCCACTGCAGGGACTGGGGCCGGGGCTGCGAAGCCTGTGTCCGGGGGTCGTGCGTCACGTCGGGGGCGGGGCTCTCGCCTCGGCCTCCCTCCCCATTGGTTCCGGCTCATGTGGACCACGCCCCCCGCATCCACTGAGTGGGGTGCTGTGGCGCTACCAGAAATAAAGGACTAGTATAGAGTCGCGAAGTCCAAGTCGTTGTGGGCGAGGCTGCACTGCCCCGGGTGCCCGAACGACCGATTCCCGCCCCGCCTAGCCGTACCTTCCCGGCCACGGCCAGTTCGGGGAGGCTTCTTGTCCACGAGCCAACTGCCGGGAAAGATGGCCCAGGAGCGTGGTTTTTCCAGCTGCTGCAGGGCAAGAAAACTTCCTGGCCTGTAAATACCGGCCTCTGGATTCCCAAGAAGACGGAATGTTTTGTGTACCAATGGATGGGCAACGTGTCTGTTCCCGACTTGTTGACTTTGCTCGAGCTGTTCCCTCCGCTTGGAATGTCTTCCCTGCCCTTGTCTCCATGAGTGGAAAGCTGTTCTCCAAGGCTCTGCTCAAATACCACCTCCTCCAAGGAAGCGCTCCCTGATCGTCTAGCCGGAAGTCATCTCTCCTGCATCTGAACTTGCAGCGCATGTTAGTAAAGGACATTCGTGTCACTTATCACTTCCCACCTAGTACTAGATATTGCCGGCCCAGGGTAAACTATGAGCCCCCCCCCGGGGGGGGGGGAGGGTCCCGGTTGCATTTGTCCTTGTAGCTCTTGCAGCTGCCGCACTAAGCAGGTATGTGAGAGACAGGAGGATGGTGTTGTTACTGAACTTGGTTGGTTGACAGGTCTTGGTTCGAATCCTGACCTAGTCGGTGTGTGGCCTTGGGCGTTTCTAAGCCGCAGTTTCTTTGTCTACAAAAAGGAATCCGTAATACTTCTTCAGGGGTGGTTGCCAGGGATAAATGACAAAACATGTCAGGAGCTTAGTGCAGGGCCCCACACATGTCAAGTGCTCAGTACACCTTAACTCCCACTATTGTGCATCAGTGCTTGTTGACTGCATTGGTGGTGGCGTGGCTGGAGTGCTGCACACATTGGGTGGCCTCGTAGGGTCTTGAGAGCAGTATCTGTCACAAGGGAGGTGACCCAGCCATGGAGGCCTTCTTCCCTGCATATTGAAACCGGGGCCCTGGATCTAGGCCTTTACCCTCGGAGGTGTCTTTCTAATTTCTCCAACCCATACGTCTTCTGGCGCCCTCGTGCGGCCCCCGGGTGTTTTCTGGGCGAATCTGTGGGGTCCCCTGACGTTCTGGGAACTCTACGTTGGTGGGGATCATCTTCCGCACAATAGGCGTTCGCCAGCCACCACGCCTCGCCAGTGAGGAGCAGCGGTCGCTACTGTGAGGCCCACAGAAAGACCCAGGCGCAGCACTGGCCTTGAAAAATAGAGAGACCGGTTCCAGCCTAACCGAGGCGCCCGACATCCGCCCCTGGCCGCCCCAAACATTTTTTGGCGGCCAAGATGGTGGAGCTGGGGGAGACCGGTCTCAGCTGGCAGGGGAGGGTGGAAGGTGCGGGGACTGTGGACAACGCCCCCGGGCGCGGCACACACGGGATGGAGTGGCGGCGAGAGTGGCGAGCTGCCCTGCGGGCCCCACGGCGTTGGGAGTTGTGGGTGCCCAAGGCCAAGGAGAGAAAGGCGGGAGGGGAGAGAGGCGGAGCTGTTCAGGAGGGAGCGGAAATGGTGCGTGGAGTCGGCCTCTGAGGCCGCCCGGGGAGCTGGGATGCGGCGCGGGCCACGTGCACCCGGGAGTACTTAGGGTGGCGGCGACCGGCGGGTGGTGGGGGAGACCCTCTGTGGGCAGGGCCTTGCACTGGTACACCCATTCTTCAGCCGCAGGGCCGCCCGGTGCCTGTCTTCTCGGCACTGAGACTTTTGATGTCCCAGGCGGGGCCGGCGTCTCCAAACCAGGCCAGGGACTGCAGAGAGAAGAGTGCGCCTGGTTTTGCAGCGGATCGCAACCCCTCGGGCGCAAAAGATCCAGAGAGAGGTGGGGGTGAGTGCGCGGCACTGTGGGGTGGGGGTCCTAGTGGGTGTGCGTCGCATTGGCAGGCAAGCCTAAAGGAAGGAAGCTGCGCTCCAACCCCACTCCTCCACTCCCATCCCCCCTGAGCTAGACCATCTCGGAGAATGTTTCTGGTTCCCAATTTTTTCCGCCTCTTCGGGTGGTGTTCTTTTTTTTGTTTGTTGTTTTGAGTGATTTTAAGAGAAAAAAAGGTTAAAGACAAAAGCTACCGAAACTCTCTCTCCCCAGTTTCCAACTGAAGTTTGCATTTCTCTTTGCTACATTCTCTTGCTTCTCCGCAGCTCTTCGTTCTTAGGCCTTCCCTAAATCCATCCCTAAGAAACCCCATCTTAGAACCCGTGGCCAGGGGCGCTGGGAACACGCCCACACACCCGCTGCTGCTGCTGCCGGGAGTGCACCAGCTTGCCTCTTCACTGAGTACGAAGAAAGCTGTCTCCTCCCCACTCGCAGGCCCGCGCAGTCCGCTCTCCCCCAAACCCACTGCCACCACTACCCCGCCAGGTACCCTTGTGCCAGGCTTGAGTGGGTCTCTCCTGCAGCTTCTGACCGGATTGCTCCTCGGCAGGCCCCCCAAGGTACATAGTTCAGGCCCGACGGGCTGGAGGCGTGAGGATCCAGAGCGTGGGCAGCACAGGGGCCTAGAGTGCCCTGTCCCCCCTTTCTCTTCTCATCCCTAACCCTGCGCAGGGCCGATCTAGTGGGCGGGAGACTTTTACCCGCTACCTAGAGCTGATCTTGGCCTTATGATCTGAGCGGGGCTTAGGTCGTCTCCAGATGCCCTCCTCCTGGTGGTTCAGGCTTCCTTCGGTCAGTCTTGGTTCCGCTACAGCGGAGTTTCCTGCCAAGGATGCCCACCAGGTCAATCCCATCTAGGCAGCCTGCCTGTCCCGCGCCCGCAGCCCGGACGGTCGTGAGCGTGTGCGAGGCCAGCTTCGCTCCGGTGTCCGGGAGGACAATGCCAGGGCAGTAGATACACTACAGTAGCCGGGTTCTCGGGAGTCACTTATCAGAATGTGGAATCTGGTTCCGACGCGCGTATCCAGTTACGATCGTGTTCTGGGGCATTTGCATTGTCTTGTCGGAAAAGAGGATCTTTGAAATCCTGGAGTTGTGCTCGACTAGTAATAGGTTTTCGTTCCAGTCCGTTTAGCTAATTACTGTCAGATAAAGTAAATATCGCTGCAACCAAGGAAGCATTTGATGTTAGTTTAATCGAGTGTATCTGCCTACCTACCTACGATTTTGTCACATTACACATTTATGCAAATCCCCCTCCTCCCATATATGATCAAAGAGCATAGTAAAATGATGGCAAATTCTATGAGGGGGAACTGCTGTATAGATGCATAAGCAATATACAAAATTATATCTTTTTTGGAGAAAAGCCACATGCTAACCATTGCAATAAATATATTATCAAATTAAAATACGATTATTCTTTGAAAACTATAAAATGTTCCCGTAAGTTACTATTCTCTACACAAAAATTGTTTAATACACATAGAAATACAGGCAGATACCGATTATTTTTGTTATATGTGCCACTATTTATGTTATTACCTTTCAACTATTCAAATAAACATTTAATTGTGTAACCACGGTCACAAAAAAGTTGAAAGTTATCATGGCTTCTAATCTAAATGTAGCACCACAGTCAGAAGTAATTGTCTATTAAAGTATGAGAAATAATCCCGCGATGAACACAGCTAGCCAAAACTGTAGAACATTGCAGGTAAATTTTTTTCATTGGATGTTTCATTTTTTACTGCTCTTCTAGAAATGTCATTCAATGACATCTTACCAAAAAAAAAAAAAAAAAAAAAGACATTTCTTCTTTGGCAGTAGCACTAAATAGGTTCTTGTTATTTTGTTGTTGTTGATGGTGGTGTGTAAGTCCGTGTTTTGGTTTGGTTTTTAGCTGAAGGATATTGGAAAGCTCACCAAAATTTTTGAGCAATCTAGAGGCAATTTTGTGAGAAGGGTAAATACTTTTTCTACTTTTAAAGAAATGTCAAGTAGGTAGGTCAGTCCCAGGAAGCATTAAAATCATCTAATTCCTTAAGAGGAACTTTTTCCAAGTTTTGGTAATTTTGTAAGAGAGATTTTAAAATGGAGTTTTGAGCATTTTAACTTTTTAAAAAATTATTTTGCACGTGTTTGTATAAATGTCAGATTTCCCCCAGATTGTATTTGGAATGGAGTTTTCTAAATAACCCACCACTTCCCTTCCCTGGTAGAAAATCAGTCCAAGTTCAATAATGCAAGTAGTTCTTTGTAAATTACAGGCCCTTACTGAGGAAGTGAGTTTCGATTTCTCAAGGAGAGGACCTTCTGCATCTATCTTATGTGTATCTGCCCCACTCCAAAAAATTTGAAGATAATGTAAATACAATGTAAATACAGCTTTTGTCAACAAAACCAGTTCTGTTCTGCTGATAAAACACACAAGAAAGCCTAACTTTGTCGAATGAAAATTAAGTATTTTTTAAAAACAAGAATACCTACATAAAGGATGCCTATACAGACATTTATTTGTGCTATTTGCGTGTACTATTTGGGAGTGCAGTGAACAGTTTTAACTTGGGGATTAAATTGGAATTCTAGATGCATTCCTTAACTTTTATTATTTTTTTTTTTAGTGTGAGTTTAACTTCCTGTAGCGAAATTTCAATGTCTATAGACCTTTTAAAATATTCAGAAGAGCTGCTGCAGTCTTTGGCAGATTAATTCTTTTAAACCAGAGCGCCTGCCTGCTCTGCGGATCTCTGAGCAGTAAGGGTAGAAGGGTGGGGGAATGTGGTTATCGTGTTCCAAGAAGCAGAGATTCTTGGTAACTCTTTCTAGTGCGATCTTCCCAGTCCTGTCTGCTCTCAACCGCAAGCCACGGACCCCAGCTTCCTAGGACATAGAAATCTTTACGAAAATCACTTAAAATCGTTTGAGAAGGAAAAAGACTTTTCTCCTTTGGAAGGAAACGTTTGCCACATTCTTGTGGCTTAATAAAAGTCTTATCCCGCCTACAGTGCATCCAGCCTTGAGGTCCCGGTCTTTGGTCCGCACTGGGGAGAGCGAGTCCCAAGATCCAGGGGGAACGTTTGCTGCGTCAGTGGGCGTCGGGTCGGCTGGCCTAGTTGCCCACTTGCCCTTGGTTTCCTGAAGCCCTGGGGGTACCCAACAATTCCCACTGCTCTGGCAACAGTTCCAGCTTGTCTGACTCTGCAGGAATGTTGCGGGGGCAGGGGCTGGCCTTGCTCAGAACTGGCCAAGGACCAGACCTGGAAAGGACCAAGGCCCCGGGCAGCCGCGGCACGCCAGGGCGCACAGCCCCAGGGACAGAAGGCACCACTCGCCTGAGAAGCCAGGCCCAGGTCCCCAACTCTGGGCCTCTGGGTTTCACAGTTTTGCCCTGTACAGACTCCGGTGTGTCAGGTCGGAGGTCAAGAGTTCGAGGGCATCAAGGCTAGGGGGACTGTAAGGTTGCCAGGCCTCACTCCGTGCCCTGCCAGCTTGGGCACCCTGTCGCCAAGCCCAAGCACTCTGTCCACGGGGGCTGGGGCTCCGAGTGCTGGGCTTCGTCCTGGGCGCACTTCTCTCTGTCTGCGGGCCAAGAGCCACGGACCTTAGTGAGGAGCCCCCTGGGAGACGCCGGCTGGGTCTTGCCTGTGTCCTTGGATGTGCCTGTAGGTTCTGGAACTCCTCTCGACCTCTCCGCGCTCCTGCCAAGGGAGAGAAATACCTTCTTACCTCTCGGGGCTCCTGGCACCCCGAGATCCGGAAACCCCGCAGAGCCTTGGAGCCTGGGACCCCAGAACTTCCGTGGCAGTCCACCTCTTACCTCTTGCAGCCAATCCTTTTCCCCTTTGGGCTCCTCCCTCTTGTACTGGGCTCTACTCCTCTACCCCTTCCCTTCCTCACTCCCCTTTTCTTCCTCACTTCCTCCTCCTCCCGTCCTGGGCCTCCTTTCTCACTCCATCTCCACTCCTCCCTACCTTTCCCAGTCTTATTTTTTCACTCTCTCTTCCTTTCCCCCTATCTTATCTCATCACGCCTCCACCCCCCTTCTCCACTCTGAAGCTCTCATGCATTTTTGTCCCTCGCCCCTGCAGGTATTTGATATGTGCGCCAGAGGGCTGCACAGGATGGGGTCAGACTAGTTGAGCATGGCCTCTTTCCTGAGCCCCACACCCCTCTCCCCTATTCTACTCCTGCTCTCGCACTCTACCTCAGGAGCTGCTCCTAAAGATGCCCAAGCACTTTTGAGTTTGTGATAAGCACACTCCTCTGCACCCTACTCCAGCCCCCCAACCCCGAGCAACTTCTACTGAGGGCCCTGATGGGTCTGTGGTGCTCCAGGTGGCAGGCTTGGCCACCCTCCCTGTGGAAATCCCCGCTCCAGGCAGATCCTGCGGGGCCTCCGTTTCCTACTATTGTGGCGGTCTGGAGAGGATCACAGCGGAGCTGAAGGCAACAGTAAGGCCTGGGCCCCAGACATCCCTTGAGAGCACAGATCGGGGCTCCCAGATCAGGGCTGGCCCCCTCCCCCACTACACAGGAGCACTATCCAACTGAACTGATCTTTCCTCCTGTTTCTTTCCTGCCAGCCCCACTTTAGATTAGGGGCCTTGAGATCACCCCAGCTGGGAAGTGTTTCAGAGATTGCCTTAAAATGCAGGGGCCAAATCTGGGAGAGGAGAATGGGATCCTGGCTCATACCGGCCAGCAGGGGCAAGGTCTGAGCACTCTGTAACTGTTCTCAGCCCATCTATAATCTCTTATCCTCTTCCTAGCTACTGGGTATGGGGTCAGTGGGGCCACTGAGTCATTGGCCTCCGGAGAGGAGACAGGGTCTGGGGCCTTATGCCCTGTGAGTCAGGATCCCCAGCTGCATAGTAGGCAGCTGGCCACCTCTACCCTTTTCCATCCCATCTGCAACCATGTTTCTGAGGTTGATGACAGTTGCATCACTCTGATAAATATGGGTTTCCAACAGATGGACACAGACCTGACATATATGTTTCAATGGACTTCTCTTTCTCCTTGGATGAAAAGAAAGATGCTTTCTTGTGTGAACACATTAGTGTGTGCACGTGTGGATGGGCATGGGAAAGGAGGCTTTCAGGACTGTGCCCATAAATGTAGACTCCATGTTAGGGCTCTGCTCTTTTAGAGAGTGTGGGCAAAACAGGGGGGCTGGGCCAACACTCATTCTGAAGCCCTCTCCCTTCTTTTTCTTTCCCACAATAATGTGATTGCTGGTAGTGACGTGAGGTTTGGAGAGAAATGTTTAAATGGTCCAAGCATAAAACTAGCTTCCATGACTATGCGACGCACTATTTCCATACAGGCAATTTATGGGATCGTTACAATTAGTCTTGTACAAAGTGGCCCCACGGGGATCACTGCAGTTAGAGAAGAGGGCATAGGTTTTATTACTAGAGTTGTAATGACTGTGTGTGTTCTTGAAAGTAATAAAACCACACTGAAATTATTCTGTAATTTAGACTTTGAAAAACTTTACATGCTCCTCCCCCATTATTATAGGAGGCATGCAAACCTCACAAGCATGGTGCCTATGACACCCTCTTCTGCAGGGAGAGCCCACAGAGTGAAGGAGGCTGGGTTTGGGGTGGGCCAAGGGAGGGGGGAGACGTGGCTTTCTCTAAATCATGATCACACCTCCTCTGTCTATCTTGGGCCAAAGCAGTAACCCTGGAGTCCATCAGAGGGGTTTGGAGCCCCATCCTGTCACTTTGTCATCTTGTAACCTTGAGTCAGTCCTTCAACCTTGCTAAGCAGCAGTTTTCTCACCTACAAAAAAGGAGATAATAATGGTTTGGACTTTATAGGCCTGCAGTAGAATTAAAGAAATGATGGAAGGAAAGCACTTACAGAGCTCTGAACACAGAAAGCCAGGTAGTAAATGCAAAGGGGGACACGTGGGGTGGTTGTTAAGCTCAAGGAGGGAGTCTCTGAACCTCTCCTCCACTGAGCAGAGATCAGGGAGCTGGATTCCCAGGCGCTCCTTTTTCTTACTTCGGGAGTGGGGGGAAGCATTATTAAACTATCAATCAAATTTTGTGTGTATGTGTGTATGTGTGTGTGTGGTTTTTTTTTGTCCCCAAACAAGGAGACCAGTTCTCTTAATCATTGGAGTTTTAGGATATACTCTTGGAACCAACAGCCTCCTCTTGCCTCCCCGCTCCCTACTCCCCACCCTCTGGAGCTTCAGCAAACAAATCCCACACCCAGACTGAGCTTCCCGCTCCCACAAATGCATCATTTTTAGCAGCGGTAAACAAATCCCCAAAGACTCATGTCATTGTTATCATGTTTAGATAAAGATCTGGCCAATTGGTGTCCACACTGGAATGTAAATAAATCAGCTGCCCTGGACCTACCCCGGTGGGGGTGGGGTGAGGGTGGTGGGCGTCCCTCTCCCACCCGGCCTCAACCCAATGCCCTGCTTTCCTGCTTCTCTCCTTTTCCCTTGTGGGATGGGAGAACATCTGGCCTGGTTTCTAATCTTTTCACTCTGTCCCAGGTCTGCTGTGTGACTTCAGGCAAGTCCCTTATCCTCTCTGAGCCTGCTTCCTTGTCTGTACAGAGGAGTTAATAATTCCTATCTCTCGGGATTGGGAGGGAGCAGTAGTAACTGTAGAAGAATACTGCTGCTAACAGTAACAACAATAATCCTCTCATAAGGCAGTGGTCATATAGATAACATCGGCTACCATTCAGGGCTTTCCTACAAGCACACAGTAAGGCCCCATGATTAAGTGCCTCTGAAACAAATAATACATTATATGTTAAAAAAAAAAAAAGAAGAAGAAGAAGAAGATAGCAGGAGGGGAAGAATGAAGGGGGGGAAATCGGAGGGGGAGACGAACCATGAGAGACGATGGACTCTGAAAAACAAACTGAGGGTTCTAGAGGGGAGGAGGGGTGGGGGAATGGGTTAGCCTGGTGATGGGTATTAAGGAGGGCAAGTTCTGCGTGGAGCACTGGGTGCTATACGCAAACAATGAATCATGGAACACTACATCAAAAACTAATGATGTAATATATGGTGATTAACATAAAAAAAAAAGCCTCCCCACTCACCAACTCACACATAAACTGTCAGACTGTGGGCAAGCTGCCTTGGTGGGGCTGGGAGAGTCATGGGTATGAAGAGGGGAGACTGGCACCAGGCCTGTTGTAAACTCTTCTGAGTGTCCATCCTGGTTATTGTTCCTGCTTCTTGCAATAGGTCTTGTCTAATGGCCCCATTAATGTAACCATTATATAGAGTAAGAAACTGAGGCTCTTGAGAGGTAAGGCGACTAACTTGCCCAAGGTTAAGTTCCTTACCTTTCACACTGAGCTCCCTCCCTTTGCTCCTCTCCCTTCCCTGGGCAGCCCCAGCATTAGCAGGCTGTGCACCGGGCAGGAAGGGACTGCTTGCCCAGGCACTGTTCTCTCCGCTTTTGTGAATTCCTGCTGGGTAGTGGACAGCCCACCCCCACCACAAATCTTCCTACAAGGCCCAGGCAGTCGTCCACAAGCCCCAGGCCCTGGGACTGAATGAAAGCTGCCTTGAAGATAAGCATGCCTTGGAGGTGGGGCTGAGCTGCGTGGAGCCCCCTCTCCTCTTCTCCCTATCAGCACCCCCTCAGAGCTGCTTCCTTTCTCCCCATCTCTGTCCTTTCTTGCTTTCTCTTCAGAAAGAAGAGGGGCTGCCAGCCCTCTGCTCTCCTTCTGAGGCACCTGCCATGGAGTTCATACTAATCCTGATAATAAACCTCCTGCGGGTGAACAAAGCATTCCACTTGTGTGATCTCCTCCCTATTGTTACAAGATCCCCATGGGACAGATACTGCTTCTCCCCCTCATTTTAGAGCCATGGAAATTGAGGTTCACAAAAACGAAATGATTTGTCCAAGGTCCCAGAGCAGGTAAGAGGTGGATGCAAGACTTCCAGGCTTGTGAGCTAGATGCCATTACAAGACTCCAAGGCTTGGGTGGGCTGGAGAGAGTGCCCTATTCCAGCCCAGCTCCAGGAACCCGGACTTCTCAGCCACCTGGCCTCAAGGAGAACTTCTGCTTGAGCTGACTCCTTAGCCTGGAGGCCCCAGGTCTGGTCTGGGAGCAGCTCCTCCCCCGCCTGGCCCAGGCGGCCTCGCTCGCAGAGCTGCGGATACCGCTTCAACACCAGAGCACAGCCGCGGGGCCGAGGCCTCTGGGAGCGCTTTGAGCCACCAACTCCCGGGCGCCCAGAACAGGCCACCGGGCTTTTCCAGGCGGCTCCCTTCCTTCACTGTCCCGACATCTCAGACCACTCTGCCCACGCCCTCCGCAGAAGTAGCAACTTCCCACTGGAAAATCACCGCAACCCGGCGGCGCCCGGGACACGCTGGAGCCAGGCACGGCGGAATCTGAGCAAGTGCCTGCCGTTCGGGTGTGCACGGCGCGCTTCCTGGAGAACAGTGGTGGGTTCAAATCCTGTCTCCGCTCTGTCTCTGGGTGAACTCCTTAACGCCAAGCCCTACTTTCCCGACTTGGAGACTTGGGAATACCAGAAGTACCTACCTCATAGGTCGCTCTGAGGATTAGAGGAGATTACCTCTGTGAAGCACTTAGCGCGGTGCCCAGCTCAATAAACGTTGGTTTATTATTATTGACCCCGGGACTAGTGGAGGCTGACTTTTTCCGTTTCTGGGTGTGAGCTCTGCGTCCCTGAGCGCACCGAGGCCGCAGATGGGGCCGGGTGGCGCCCGGGGGGCCGCGGCTAGACACTTAGGCGCGCGAATTTTGGGGGAAGAGCCGGGTTAAGCCCGGTCGCGCTGTGTTTGGGGCCGGGCTCTGGCGGTTACGTTCCCTCGAGCCCCAGCGACACTGCGCTCCGGGCGTGTGCGTCTGTCCCGAGCCGCGTGCGTGTCGAGGCCTGTGCGTGTCAGGAGCTGGGTGGCCGTTGACGCGCCTGCGGGGACCTCACCTGCGCTGGATTTAGATTTCGGTGGGGACAAGGACCTCCAGTTTACCTGACAGATGCGTGGTGTCCACGCTGTGTACACAAACCCGAGCAAGACCGGAGTCCCGGGTGCTCGGCCTCCTGCTCATCGAACAGTTTTCGCTATTAATGGTTATTTTATTTATATCGTTAGAATTGTCCCCCCCGGGTCTGTTTACACCAACGTCTGGCCGTCCGGGCCGCAGTGTTTGGACAGCGGATTACACTAATGGATGGCGAGCTGGGGGGGGGGGGGGCAGGAGCGGCTGGAAACGGGGCTCCGGGGCCGGGCCGCCGCGCGGGGTGGGCCGCGAGGGAAGAGGGGGCAGGCCCCTCCTGGGTTCGACCTCTGACCTTAGGAGGGAAGGAAACGTGTCTGCTCGCGATAGGAAGCTTGGGCCTCCGGTGGGGTGGAGGCTGGAGGTGCCTGCTCCCGGGTGTGTGTGTGTGTGTGTGTGTGTGTGAGCGGGGGGGGGGGGTGCTCTCTCCTCTCAAGGCTGATTGAAAACTCGAGGTCGTCCCGCTTGGGTGCGCACACGTCAACAAGTAAACAAGACTTGGAGCTACCAGGACGGCGGCCGCTTTGATTCCCCCTGTCGGTGGCGGCCAGCTTAGTGCTTTGGCCTCCAAATCCGGATTATGGCTGAGCCCCGGGCGCCTGGCGGCCGGCATGGTTAGAGCTGCCTTCAAAGGGGGCCGCCCAGCAAGCGCGCAGCTCCCCAAACTGGAGAGGCTCCACCGCACCCGGCCCTAGGTGTGCACTCGCACGCCCACTGAGCACTCGGGGGCAAAACGCGGCCTGCGCACCCACCCTGCGCGGTGGAAGGGCCGCCATCGGAAAGCCGGCAAGTGGCACGCTCGCTGGCGCCCAGGACCAGGGAAGGTTTTGGAAATCTGACAGCCCTCAGCTTGAAAAGATTAGGCCTGGAATTCCTGGCGTTAGAGCCAAACATCTTTACTACAGGGCTAGGGTTGGTGTGTAAAAATATCTCACATTTAGTCAGCATTTACTATGTGCCAGACACCATGCCAAGCATATGTATCCTCCCCAACGATCCTAGGAACTATTATCCCATTTTACAGAGGAGGAAACAGGAGGTTTAGGTAATTTGGGCAAAGGTCTCACAGCGAGCGTGGCAGCTAGAACCCTAACATGCAGTACACTACAGGACTAGAGCGGTAATCGTTCACCTTTTGGGGTTGGAGCACCTGTTTGGGACCTGATGTAAGCTATGGACCCTCTCCCCGGAAGAATGCGCATGGGCATATGCAGCCCTCTGTCAACAATTCCAGGTGCTTCTCGGAACCCCCTAGGCTCGCCCATGGACATGTAATCATTTTGGCTTTACAGGTTATAAAAATCGCGTTTGATATAATTTCTTAATTCTGAACATAGACTAGGAAGGTAGTACTTTTTATATCCGTTGTATAACGGAAGATTCCTGGAGTTCAGAGAAGTAAAGTCGTTTGCTCAAGATCACACAGCTAAATGTGGAGTTGACCTCTCAGGTCTTCGGACTCTAGAGTCTTGCGGTGCACCACTTCAGTCTCCCCAGACCCCGAAGTTCTCCTTTTCCTTCCCTCCTGGCTCTCACGTTCTTTCCTCCGCTGGGAAGACCTGGGGCCAGCCCCTTGGAGGATCTGGGTTTTCTTGGGGGCCTCCGCAAGGTACTCGGCTGGTGGGGGCGCAGCGCCAGGACCCCGTTGCCCTATGCTCTGTGGGCCGCGCTGCCAGGACGCGCGCTCCGGTAAACGGTTTATCTAAAGAGAACTTCTGTTTCTCGTTCGCTGTCGGGAGTTGCCCTGCAGCCAGTAATGAAAAATGCGCCTTTTCCCGAGACTCTGGCGCTGGTGATTTATGTGGGAACCGTCCTCACCCGCGAGGCCTGCGCCGCTCAGCCGAGCCTAGGGGGTGCAGGGCGAGAGCCCGCCTGGAAGAGAAGCCGGTGCCTCGCCCCTTCCAGCGCCCGCTTTTACGGCGCCCCCCTTCACCTCTACCTCCAGGACGTTTTACAGCCGCTCCCCCAGGGAGCTGAGCGCTTTATCGCGGTAAAGTAAACACCATTATCCCAGGTCCATTAACACGGAGATTTTGGCGTTGTAAATAGGCTGCGAGAAGGAGAAGAGCAGCCCCCGCAAACTCCCTTGTAAAACGGTGAAGGTTCTCCAAGATTTATGGCCACTGATTGGCCCCCCAACCTTCTAAGAAATCCCAGTCTTGACCAAAGCCAGAAGGTAGGGCATTCCCCCAACCT
This sequence comes from Halichoerus grypus, assembly GCF_964656455.1. Classification (NCBI taxonomy): domain Eukaryota; kingdom Metazoa; phylum Chordata; class Mammalia; order Carnivora; family Phocidae; genus Halichoerus; species Halichoerus grypus. Next base: position 28,684,846 of record NC_135718.1, read on the forward strand.
AGAAATCCCACCCTGGGTGTTAGGACTTCAAGGGTACAGAGCCCCCAGGACACGTCTAGCCCAGACATTAATTTTCTTTAAGTCACAACCCCAGGAATGCTGATTCCTTTCCGGCTGTGGAGGCACAGATAAACTCTGCAGGTCCCCAGGAGCTCTTAGAGAGCAACCAGTGTAGATGGTGCCAGGGGCCAGAATGCTTGTGTTTCAGGCTCCCTTCCCATTTGTAAACTGGATGGTGCTTTCAGCAGCTACTTAGGAGTCTATAAAGCACAGGAGAATTATAACTGGTGGGCACTGCCCAAGCACCCTGTGACCTAGGGCACTCATTTTGCCAGCTTGTATGGTCTTGCTTCTGCTTTTCTTTTCCAAAAGGAAATACCCTCCTTATTTACTCTTGAGCCAACCGGTGTATGAAATCAAGTCAGGCTGATGGTTCTGGCACCCAGCACAGGAGACAGTCCTCCTTCTCTGCTTGAGTTTCTCTTTCTGATGAATATCTAATGACCTGTTCTGGGAAGTGTCTGCTCATCTAGAGTGTGGTTTTCTTACCCCCTCAAGTCAATATTTATACTGACAAAACAGAGGATTTTGAACTAGGAAAGGTGTCTCTGATTGATTGAGAAAACAAAGAGATAAACAAATTCTCCAGACCCCGCCAAGGGAAGCTTCAGTAGAACCCAGACTCTCCTAACCTTTGCCAAGGTCACTTTCAGGACATAGTCCGTGCCTGGAGGCAGCTCCTTCTTTAGCCCTGAGAATTCAGTAATTCTTGTGAGATCCTCCACCTGGCTAATGAGTTGGCTTTTGGGGAGGGGCAATAGAGAAAAAGCAGGGAGCAGAAAGGTGACAGAAATTGGTTTTGGTCCCTTAGTGTAACTGATTCTATCTAGAGCAGGGTCTTTTAACCATTTTTTTCCCCCTGTGCCAAGGACCCCTTTGACAACTTTGACAAAAGTTGGTCTGGTGAAGCCTATAGACCCCCCCCCCCCGAATAATATTTTAGATGCTTAAAATTAAATACACACAATGATATTAAGATACAGTTATCAAAATCTTTTTTTAAAAGATTATTTATTTTAGAGAGAGTGTGAGAGAAAGACAGAGCATGGCGGGGGGGAGGCCAAAGGGAGAGAGAGAGAAAGTCTCAAGCAGACTCCACACGGAGCATGGAGCCCATTGCAGGCCTCCATCTCAGGATCCCAAGATCAAGGCCAGAGCCAAAACCAACAGTTGGATGCTCAAGAGACTGTGCCACTCAGGTACCCCAGTTATCAAAATGTTTTTTTAAAAATAGTGATATATGGGCGCCTGGGTGGCTCAGTTGGTTGGGCGACTGCCTTCGGCTCAGGTCATGATCCTGGAGTCCCCGGATCGAGTCCCGCATCAGGCTCCCTGCTTGGCAGGGAGTCTGCTTCTCCCTCTGAGCCTCCCCCCTCTCATGTGCTTTCCCTCTCATTCTCTCTCTCTCAAATAAATAAATAAAATCTTAAAAAAAATAAAAAAATAAAATTAAAATAGTGATATAGTAACATATGTGCTTCTTTTTTAAAAAAAGATTTTATTTATTTTTTGACAGAGAGACAGTGAGAGAGGGAACACAAGCAGGGAGAGTGGGAGAGGGAGAAGCAGGCTTCCCTCTGAGCAGGGAGCCCGACGTGGGGCTCGATCCCAGGACCCTGGGATCATGACCTGAGCTGAAGGCAGACACTTAATGACTGAGCCACCCAGGCGCCCCTACGTGCTTCTTTATTGATTCAATAACAGAAGCCAGTGGCAAGTCTAATAACAACCATAATTCAAAGTAGTGATGAATATAAATGGAATTCAAGGTGTCTGCTGCAGCAGTAATGTGCTGTGACAATATGAAGGATTTCTATTGGTGACAAAGTCACAGGTACTAATACTACTGAGTTTGTTACCTACATTCAAAACTAAAGGAAATGCTAAATTACAGTTGGAACTGATAAAAAATAAAGATGTATTTTTTTCCCCTTTCAAGTTCATGAATCCCCTGAATTCTATCCTCAGGTCCCTTGGGAATCCTTAAACTGCCGGGTTAAGAACCACTGGTCTAGGGTCAAATTTTAGACCACTTCATCTCAAGAAGTGGTCTTTGGATCACCTACAACAGAATCTTCTGGGGGTGTTAGAAAATTCTGGGGCCCCTTCTGAGATTTGGGTAGACCCAGAAAAGTATATTTTAAACTTAATAATCAAAGGATTATTTTCATGCTAAGTATATCAGGACTTCACTGATCAGCACTTTGGTTGGCTGCTTGGATGATGTAAGGAAAGAAGATCCCTTTGGATAGTTGAGGGGTGGGGTGGCAAAGTGGGGATTCTCAGCAGAAGCTCTACCATGGAGACCACTTTGAGGTGGTACACAGGAACGTGGAGGGCACAGCAAGCTGGGGCATGGGAGAACACCAGAGAAAGAAGCTGGAATGGGACATTTTGGTGAAGGGTTCCAACATGCTGGCAGCGGCTCTGGAAAAACTTTGGATATTAACTGGTCCTCGTCCCCACTTTGATCCCATATTTTACACAACAGAATAGAAACTTGCCAAAGGCCACATTTCTAGTGGCAGAGGTAGGTCTATATTCCACTATACTGAAATGCCAAGTTTAGTCGTCACACTTGCTGGTGGTTAGTTCAGGGCATAATTCATGGTCAGTGGCAAGCCACATCCCTGTGGCCTATGTAAACTTCTCCATCAGCTCTCTGCACTGCCTTCCTTTTTGCTTTCAGTGCTCCTGAATTCTGAGCTCCTTTACAAAGTCTTACCATTGTTGGCACTTTGGGAGCTTTCATTCATTCGCTCACTCAATGGATGCTACGGACCAGGCCTGGTCCTAGATACTATAAAAGATACACAAATGAGTAAAGAGATGATCACTACCCTTAAGAGATTTTCAGACACCTGCTCTTATCCCCACCAATCTTAAGTAACCCTGATAAGCATCAAATCTCTTTTGACCCAGGTCTGATTTGATGTTTGTGCAATCACCAGAGGCCAAAGAGGGCTTATTGGAAGGGAAGAAGAGCTTGCAGCATCATGATTAGTTGGGGACCTGTCTTTTCTATTGTAAAAGGTGACTAGTTAGACCATGAGGTTTGATGAGCACATTATAATGTCAAAATGTTGAACAAAGTGGGGCTTCTTCCAAATGTAAGAAATGTGTAAGATATACCCACAGGACACTGAAGGATAGTTATGACACACACTGCTGGCTCCAGGTCAAACAAGTGATTAGACTAGACAGTGCAAGAGTAAACACAACTCTAACAAACCAGTTTTCACCTGGCGTGAGCTTCAACTTTAGCAGTACCATTTGCCTCCCTTTGTCTTCTCACATGTGTCTTCAACAGGGTCTCACATCACACTCTCACTGGGCTAGCAGGTGGGTCCGCGTGCAGATTTTAGAGTTTAATACAAACAGGGAAGAGTGGAAAGGGAACAGGGTCAAGAGTCAGAAGATTTGGGTTCAGTTCTGTTTTTGTCACTTAGGAAGTTTCTGATTTGGGCAAATAATTTGAATTTGAGTTTTCTCTGGTAAAATGAGTATAGTAATGCCTATTTCATAAACTTGTTGGAAGCAGTAAGATAATGCATGATAAAGGTGCTTTGTAAACTGTAAGCCACTCTACAATGTGAATAGTTTACTACCTGCTTTTGGAACCAGATGGACCTAGATTCCAAGCCTGGCATATACCACTTACTTGTCATTTGTAGAAGTTCTTTAACTTTGCACGCTCGGTTTCTTCATCCATAAAATGAGACTAATGATACCTATTTCTCTGGAGCATTGTTTGAAGATTTAAATGAGATGATTGTGTGTGAAAGAGTGTCCAACAGGGGTGCCTGGCTGGCTCAGTCTGTGGAGCATGCAACTCTTGATCTCAGGGTTGTAAGTGCGAGCCCCGCATTGGGTGTAGAGATTACTTAAAAACAAAATCTTTAAAAAAGAGTGTCTATCATATGGTAAAGCAGGCAATAGCCAATCCTAGGTTGTCAATGTTGGGATGGCAGTGACTGTGTCCTATTTATCTTTGTGTCCTTAGACCATAGCCCAGGGTGCTGCAAATAGTAGACTCTTAACTTTGGTTGGATGAATGATTAAGGAAGCTTTGTATGTGTAAGGCACAGCATCAGCTCTACTTACACAAAGTCCTCATTGACTAAGCGGAGCTACTTCTGGGGTTGGTTTCAACCTCAGTTCCACACCAGTGGACCCATTGCATTCACCTTTCTCCTTGGAGGAAGATGAGGTCATAGAGATACTCAGAACGTCAATAGTAGCAAATGGCTCCAGCACATGGCTTCAGAAAAAGATACAAGTTTCTAAATTAAATTCATCAATCGAGTAATCAAGCAAGAAATGTTTACTGAGTTACTACTGTGTACCAAACACTAGGTGTTGGGCATTCAGCAATAAATAAGACAGACAAGATTTCTGTGCTCAGTCCCTTTAGCCAGTGCAGAGAGTGACCCCTAGAGTTGCTGTTTGTTTACTGATTTTCTTTTTGAGATGAGTGGGCTTGAGAATCTGAAGGTTGAAGTGCGGGAAAGTTACTGCAGTGACTGTCCCTGGGAAGGTGGTCTCGGAGGAATTCAAGGATATACAAAGGACTGGAGAATCAAGCATAGTCACACACACTAGTCAATAAGGACACAATTAACAGAGGGAGAAAGAGAAAGAGGGAGAGAGGGCAGGGGAAAAATAGAATTAGTTTTCTACTGCTTCTGTAACAAATTACCACAAACAACGATTTAAAACAGCATAACTGTATTATCTTACAGTTCTATGGATTAGAAATTTGACATGAGTCTCACTGGGCTAAAAGCAGTGTTAGGCTTTCTAGAGGCTCTAGGGGAGAATCTATTTCCTTGCCTTTTCCAGCTTTTAGAGGCTGCCCCCATTTCTTGGCTAATAGCTCCTTTCCTCTATCTTTGAAGCCAGCAATGACAGGCTATGGCCTTCTCAGCTGCCACCTCACTGGTTCTCTCTCTGACCCTTCTTCTGTAGTCAAGTCTCACTCTGACCACAGTTGGCAAGGTTTCTCTCCTATTAAGGATTCATGTGATTAGGTTGGGTTCATCTGGATAATCCAGGATAATCTCCCGTATCAAGGTGTGTATCCTTAATCACAGTGCAAATTTGCCATGCAAGATAACATATTCACAGGTTCCAGGGATTCAGGTATGAGGATTTTTAGAGACCATTAGTCTGCCTACCAAAGGGAGAGAGAGAGATAGCAGAGGGGAGAGGAGAGAAGAGGGGGTGTAGGGAGGAAGAGGGAGATAAGAAATGTTTGCCTGGCGTCTTTCCCAGAAAAATGGACTTCCGATAACTGAACAACAATTAAGAATTTAAGATTTAAGAATTAAGAATGAATCAAAAAGACAAGAAATAACAAGTGTTGGTGAGGATATGGAGAAAAAATAACCCTTGTGCACAGTGGTGCAGTCACTGTGGAAAATAGTATGGAGGTTCCTCAAAAAATTAAAAATAGAAACAATAAAATGATCCAATAATTCCACTACTGGGTATTTACTCCAAGAAAACAAAAACACTAATTTGAACAGGTATACGCACCCCTACGTTTATTGCAGCAATATTTACAATAGCCAAGATATGGAAGCAACCCAAGTGTCCATCGGTAGACAAATAAACTTAAAAAGATGTGGCACGGGCACGCGCGCACACACACACACACACACACACACACACTTACACAGGAACATTACGCGGCCATATGAAAGGATGAGATTGTGCCGTTTGCGATGACATGGATGGACCTAGAAGGTATTACACTAAGTGAAATAAGTCATACCAAGAAAAAACAAATGCCGTGTGGTTTCACTCATATGTGGAATATAAAAAACAAAACAAACAAACAAAAAGCAGAATCAGACCTATAAATATAGAGAACAAACTGATGATTGCCAGAGGGGAGGAGGGAGGGGCATGGGCAAAATGAGTGAGGGGGGAGTGGGAGATACAGGTTTCCAGGTATGGAATGCGTAAGTCATGGAAATACAAGATAGCAAAGGGAATATAGTCAATGGTATTGAAATAGTGTCGCATGGTAACACTTGTGAGCATAGCATAACATATAGAGAAGTTGAATCACTGTGTTGTACACCTGAAACTAATATAACATTGTGTGTCAACTCTACTCAAATACAACAAAATTTTTAAAGAATTAAGAATGCAGCTGAAGTTCAACATTTTCTAGTAAATTATATTTTTTGCTATATATTCAGCAGCTAGAGACTTAACATATGATACTCAAAGCACAAGCCCAGTGCTTCTGCCGCCTCTTCTCATTCAGGAGTTCTGTGCTACATGCTGGCTATCTTTGAGTGTGCCGGAAATCAACTCCTTGTTAATTACACTTTATCTGTGTCCTATTCCCAGGTTTCCATCTGATGCAAGATGAGCCCCAGGCAACGCTGCAGGAGAGCTGATGATGTTTGCCTTTGGTGCCACTCTGGTCTTTACCCCTAAACAGACTGTTCTGCTTAAAAGCACATACACATCTGGGCGCCTGGGTGGTGCAGGCGGTTGAGCGTCGGACTCTTGGTTACCGCTCAGGTCGTGATCTCAGGTCATGAGACCAAGCCCCTCATAGGGCTCCTCCATGCTCAGTGCCGGGTCTGCTTGGGTTTCCCTCTCCCTTTGCCCCTCCCCCCCAAATCTCTCTCTCTCAAATAAATAAATCTTTTTTTTAAAGCACATATGCAACTGTCTGAGGATTCCTTCCCCCCCCTTTAAATGACAGATTTCCTTCTTATCTCTCTCTTAAATATTATCTGCCATTCTTTTGTACCTATCAATATAAATGTATATTCACAAGTGTCTCAAGTGCTAGCCCTTTGATGGAGAACTCATTTTGCAATATGGAATTGAGAGTTGGAGATCGGGATTTAGATCTTGTAATTCTTTTATTTCTGAGGAGAGAGTTTTGCCTAGAAGTGAGGAGTACGAGACACAGGTAGGTCTGGGTTGGAGTCCTAATTCCTCCATGTACAACCTAGTTGACCCTGCACAGGAGACTCCATTTCTTCAGGTGTAGAATGAGGAAACTAAATAGCTTTTATCTCACGGCAGTTCTGTGAGAATTAAATCACAGATGTATACAAACCGTTTAGGCTGGTTGGTGTCTGGCACATGCTAGGCCTTCAATAAACACAAATTGTTATCTTTAGAGCTTGAACATTCCTTAATCCAACCCTCAAAGCAAATATCAAATCTAATATTAGAGACAGCAGGGGTGGTCATGTTCCCAATTTCTGAATGTGGCAATTATGGATAAACAATGTGTTTCCATCTGAGAACCTTCAATTTAGGTGAAAGCCTATAAGTGACTTAATTATATAGAAAACACTATTTGTAATGCAGGATATTAAAGCAAAGAATAAAAAAGTAGTCTTTCAAATTTATTCACTTATTATTTATGGAGTACTTAGTATTTTCCAGGCCCTCTGGAGACAGGTCTCTGTCCTAAGAATTTATAGCGCACGAGGGGAGAAAAGAAATGAACACAAATAGCTATAAAAAGAGGCAGAAGACATAACAGCCTGGAAGGTTAAAGAAGAAGGTTTCCCTGGATGGTGCTGAGGCTTCCTGGAGGTGGAGAGATTTGAGCGGGGCCTTAAAGAAGGGTGTGTTTTGACAAGGTGATTGGGTGGTGGGAAGACAGTCTGGATTATCCTGAGAACATTTTCAGGGTACAAGCTTTCAGGGAACAAGCTTCCACTAGCACAAAGATTCAGAGCATGTCATTCCCTAGAGCTATGGTTTTTGAAACAGGGAAGAGTTTCAATATACTATTACAATGATCCCTAAAACGATAAATATGCAAAGCATTTAAAAACATAAGATACTTATGTTATATAGCCTCTCAAAAAAAGCATGTATCAAAAATGTATGCACCATATGATCTCAATGATGTAAAATGCACAGAAAAAAGATGATAGGAAATACTTATGAAGGTTAACACTCGTTGAATCTAGGTGTTGGGATTATGGACTTTCCCCCCTTCTATATAGTTGTGTGTGTGTGTGTGTGTGTGTACTAAGTTCCCAAAAAGGAGGGTGTAAAACACATATGTTCATTAATAACCACAATAATATAAACACTTATGAGTTCACCACCTAGGTAAAAAAAAAAACAAAAACATTATTGGTACTTAAAAGGCTCCTATGTGCTCTTCCCCAATTGTATACCTTCCTTTTCCCCTAGATAGTATTAACTATTTCCTTAGATTTTTTTAAACCTATGTATGCATCCCTAAACATAATATTGCTTAATCCGGGGAAGATACTGAGTGTCAAACAAATCTAGCTGTATGAGTAAAAGACAATGTTGCCACTGCTATGAAGGCTCCCAGGAGGGAAGGTGAACAGTCTCTGGGTCATAATCCTCCTGTAGCTTTCTTAAGAGTTTACCTGAACCACCTGGGAGAAGTCAATGTGCAAGCCCATAAACAAGTGCTGAAGTCTACGGGCTCTGGAACCAGGGAATCTAAGGGCTGTAGTATGGGATAGAGACAGGATATCTAGTAGATAAACATGTCCTATATGTTTTGCTTCTAAGCACCTACAGTTTCTCTCTCTAATGCTCTGGATTCCAGAAGACTTCCAAGGGGTGAAATGAATGTCTTCAGTTGGCCCTTATAACTAACATGGAAGGGAGAACTGGAATTTGATCCACACATAGCCAGTGCAGACTGGACCAGGCTTACCTGGGCACTGTCCTCAGGTTAAAAAGATGATGTAATGGCCGATGAAATCCTGGTGATGACACTGTTTAAGAATGTCTGGTCCTTGAATCTTATTGCTCCAGCCTGAACTGGCTGTCCTCTTCAATGGGAGAAAACTGTTCTCTTGGGATCGTTGTCACGGTCTCGGGGATTCCATTCACCTCTCTCCTAGGTTGGCTTAAAGTGACTTTTACATTCATATTTGATTGATTGTTTATCTGAATATAGAATTCTTTTTGGAAGATAAGTTTTCTTCAGAATATGGAAAACAATGCTTCATTGTCTTCTAGCTTCCTTGTTAGTGTTGAGAAGTTCTACTCCTCCCTAATCACCTATATTTTCTCTCTGGAACCTTGGACAAACTTTTCTTTTCACCCAATCTTGTGAAATTCCACAACAATGTGCCTAATATGGGTCTGTCTTCATTCATTGTGCTAGGCAGTTGGTAGATCTTTTGAGTATATCAATTCATGTCCTTTGGTTTTGGAAATTTTCTTGGATTATTTTACTAATTATTAGCTTCTCCGGGCTTTTTTTTTTTCCCCCACTCTCTTCTACTATTTGGATATTGGATCTTTCGGACTGATCCTCTATTTAACTTTTCTTTTCATTCCTTTTTTTAATCTCTTTGACTTTTTGCTCAACTTTCTGAGAGATTTTCTTTTTCTTTTTTTTTAAGATTTTATTTATTTGTCAGAGAGAGAGAGAGAGCACAAGCAGGGGGAGCGGCAGGCAGAGGGAGAAGCAGGTTCCCCGCTGAGTAAGGAGCTGGATGCGGGACTTGATCCTAGGACCCTGGGATCATGACCTGAGCCAAAGGCAGATGCTTAACCGCCTGAGCCACCCAGGCGTCCCCTGAGATTTTCTTGCTGGTATTCTCCAGCTTAATAGCTTGGCTTTTCAGTGCTGCATTTATGTTTTTAATTCTCAAGAGCTCCTTTTAAGTTTGTCCTCTGAAAATTCTTTGTTGAAACACACATCCATTCTTGTTTCATGATGGTAATCTCTTCTCTTATTTCTCCAAAGGTAATATTGATAATTTGTTTTGTTGTGTTTTCTTCTGTCTGCATAACTACTGTATCTACCAAGTTACATTTTTTTATGCTTTAGGGTTTGTTTGTTTGTTTGTTTTGTCTTTGCATTTCATAATAATGTCTTTCCTTAGATATCTGGTCATATTTGAATGGTGGTGTTTAAGGATGGGCACCTAAAATGCTGATTGGAGCTTCTGAGGGCAAAAGTAGAGTTCTGGACACTGAGCTTCACTGTATGGTGATCTTAACCGACTGAGCCACTCAGGCGCCTCATCTCACATCCAATTTTTATTTCAGAGAGGAGTCAGACATGTATAAGAGGATGCAAAAAAATCAAAGAAAATTGTCTATGTCTTAGATGTTCAGCTAACTCTTTAAGCACCTGGGGGTAATGAACAGAATCTTGGATTCCCACAACAGCAGAATGTCAACTGGACCTTCGGCTCAGGTCATGATCCCGGGGTCCTGTGATCAAGTCCTGCATTGGGCTCCTTACTCAGTGGGGAACTTTGGAACTAATTCAAGCCTGACATGTGACAAGCCAGTCACCCTGTATTTGCTCCAGAAAGCATTCTCTGAGCTGTGTTTGCCTGCCCTAATGCATAGCTAGCTAAGATCCTTGAGCACACATCTCCCCGGGGAAGAGAGGGTTCCCAGAAGTCTGGATCTTGAGGGATTTCAAAGGTGCTCAGTGAACCAAAGCAAGTTTTACACCTAATGAGGTTTTGCCCCTTGTGATACAGTTCTGAACATTTGGGAAGGGCTTGCTCCTGGAGGAGCAGATGACAGTGTGATTACAAGAAAAAATGATGGAGGAACACCTCACTTCCCATCGCCTCACCGGGGCCATTCAAAGCTAGAACCCCAATTTCCAAACCCATCATTAAAACCCAAGCCAGGTTGTAAATCAGTACAGAGTAGTGTTATTCCCAGTAGCCTCACTTTGTAGAATCATAGTAAAAAATAGGAATCAGAGGCTTCTAAAATTATCTTTGATGTCATTCTGGTTGTTCTTTCTTTTGTAATTTCCCTCACCTGGTAATGTGCTGACTTGGCGCCACATCCTCTCTTTTTTGTTTCATTGTATTTTGTATTTAACTGTATTTACTTGTGTGAATGGTTATTAAATTCATGGTTTTCAAATTTCAAGATGTATGAGTCTCTTATTTTCCAGTGTGCCCAGCTCCTAGTGTCCTTGTCTAGAGGCAACCAATATTACAAGTTTTTCAAATGTATCTTTAAGAAATATTTTGTGCACATATACATTCTTTCTTTCTTCCTTTTTTGCCTTTTGCATAGGTGGTAGCATTCTGTACACAGTTTTCTGCACCCCTTTTCCCACCGAATTGCACTTTCTGTTGCTACTGTTTCCCATACTTCTACAGAGTATTCCATGGTGTGGGTAAACTATAGTGCATCCAGCCAACCCACTATTGAGGAGTATTTCATCTCTACTTTTTCCTTGCAAGGTTGTATTTCCTAGTCTTTCCTTCACTCTTCTTTCAAATTTCTGTTTTTTATTTTTTAAAAATAGGATATATACATTTAGAATTTTAATTGCCAAATTACACACTGAAAATGTTATAGCAATTTACATTCTCACCAAATATATGAAAGAGCCTGTTTTGCATTATTCACAACAGCCAAGATATGGAAACAACCCAACTGTTTGTTGGCAGTTATGAATGGACAGAGACAATGTGGTATACATATACAATTGAATGTTATTCAACCTTAAAAAAGAAGAAAATACTGCCATTAGCCGCAATATGGGTAAACCTGGAGGACCTTATGTTAAGTGAATTAAGCCAGTCATAGAAGGACAAATACTGCATAATTCTACTCAGATGAGGAAACTAAAACAGTCAAACCACAAAAGCAGAGAACAGAATGGTGGTTACCAGGAGCTAGGGGAAGGGGAAATGGGGAGTTGTTCAACTGGTATAAAGCTTAATTTTTTTTTTTTTTTAAAGATTTTATTTATTTATTTGAGAGAGAGAGTGAGAGAGAGAGAGAGCACAAGAGGGGGGAGCGGGAAGAGGGAGAAGCAGACTCCCTGCTGAGCAGGGAGCCCGATGCGGGACTCGATCCCGGGACTCCAGGATCATGACCTGAGCCGAAGGCAGTCGCTTAACCAACTGAGCCACCCAGGCGCCCAGTATAAAGCTTCATTTAAGCAAGATGAGTAAGTTGTAGAGATCTGCTGTACAACATAACGCCTATAGTTAACAGTATTGTTTTGGGCACTTAAAAATTTGCTAAGAAGGTAGATCTCATATTAAGTATCTTCGACAGACATACACACACAAACACAAGACAACTTTTAGAAGTAATGGATATGTCTATTTCCTTGATTGTGGTGACGGTTTCATGGGTGTGTATGCCTATGTCCAAAGTCATCAAGTCGCATACATTACATATGTGCAGTTCTTTGTATATGAGTCATACTTCAATAAAGCTGTTAAAAAAAGAGAAAGCATCCTTTTTCACAGTTTCGCCAATACAAGTTTCAATCTCTGAAATGTTTGTCCATCTAATAGGCTTTATTTATTTATTTATTTTTAAAGTAAGCTCTATACCCAGCTTGGGGCTTGAATGCACATGCCCTACCAACTGAGTCAGCCAGGTGGTGCCCCTATTTATTTATTTATTTTTAAATATTTATTTATTTATTTTAGAGAGAGAAAGAGAGCGGATGGGAGGTGCAGAGGGAGAGGGAGAGAGAGAGAAACTCAAGCTGACTATGCACTGATCATGGAGCCCAACTCGGGGCTCGATCGCAGGACCCTGAGATTACAACCTGTGCAGAAACCAAGAGTCAGATGCTTAACCAGCTGTGTCCCCTAAGCACCCTCCTATTTGTTTATTCTTAGACATTTTCCACAATGTAATTATGCAAAAAGTAAATGATTGTTAAATAAAATTTACAAAATACAGAAAAACAAAATAATTAAAAAAAAATAACCATAATCCCACCCAGCTACAACCAAGTTACAATCTTGGGGGGAATTTACTGTCAGTGCTATAGTTTATATTCCTTTTCTTCTTCTTTTTTTTGAATAAATATGGTAACATATTATATACATTGTTTCTTTTCTTTTTAAAAAGATTTTATTTATTTATTTGACAGAGAGAGACACAGTGAGAGAGGGAACACAAGCAGGGAGAGTGGGAGAGCGAGAAGCAGGCTTCCCGTGGAGCAGGGAGCCCAATGTGGGGCTTGATCCCAGGACCCTGGGGTCATGACCTGAGCCAAAGGCAGACGCTTAATGACTGAGTCACTCACGCGTCCCTGTACACACTGTTTCTTAACTTTTTATTTTTGTTTTTTTTTAACTTTTTTAAAAAGATCATTTATTTATTTATTTGAGATAGAGAGAGAGAGAGGGAGGGAGAGCCCAGGAGAAGCAGACTCCCCACCGAGCAGAGAGCTCAATGTGGGACTCGATCCCAGGACCCTGAGATCATGACTGGAGCCGAAGGCAGATGCCCAACTGACTGAACCACCCAGGCACCCCTTAACTCACTTTTTAAAGTTAATAACATATGATGAACATTTTCTATATTATTAATTATTCCCTGTCTTTAATACATTAACATTTTTAATAAAAATTTGAAACATGTAAAAGTAGAATATCATAGAACATCCATATACACACGGTCTAGATTTACAAATTATTAAGATCTTCCCCTTTTACTCCATTTATTTCTTTTTCTTTGCTGAGTATTTTAACATATTGCTGGCCATCATGACATTTTACCCTATATACGCTTTTCCTAGGCTTTAGTAAAACTGCTCTTCCTCAATTCTCCCCTTAGTCTGGTATTATTCCAAGTAATTTTATATATTTATGTATATATATTTACATACATATACATGCATACATACACATACATATATGAATAAACACAGATGCATATGCACAAACATATAAATAATTGTGATACTATCTATCTATCTACATGATAGAATTATAGGGCTTCCCTAAGGCAAAATGTAGACCCAAGCAAGCTCTTTGTCCTGAGGTACCCAGCACCTTTGTCCTTTATCTAGGGACTCAACAAAACCATTCACACAAAGTTGCTGGGAACTTAAAAAAAAAAACACAATAAATATTGAAAAGCATGTAAGTTTTAAATTTTTTTTCTTTTTCAAGCTCTATTAGAAAGCTGTAATCATCAAGACAGTATGGTACTGGCACAAAAACAGACACATAGATCAATGGAACAGAAAGAGAACCCAGAAATGGACCCTCAACTCTATGATCAATGAATCTTGAGCAAAGCAGAAAAGAATACCCAGTGGAAAAACAGTCTCGGGGCACCTGAGTGGCTCAGTCGTTAAGCATCTGCCTTGGGTCAGGTCATGGTCCCAGGGTCCTGGGATTGAGCCCCGCATCGGGCTCCCTGTTCCACGGGGAGCCTGCTTCTCCCTCTCCCACTCCCCCTGCTTGTGTTCCCTCTCTCGCTGTGTCTCTCTCTGTCAAATAAATAAATAAAATCTTAAAAAAAAAAAAGTCTCTTCAACAAATGGTGTTGGGAAAACTGGACAGCAACATGCAGAAGAATGAAACTGGACCACTTCCTTACACCATACACAAAAATAAATTCAAAATGGATGAAAGACCTAAATGTGAGGCAGGAATCCATCAAAATCTTAGAGGAGAACACAGTCAGAAACCTTTTTAACCTCAGCTGTAGCAACGTCTTACTAGACATGTCACTGGAGGCAAGAGAAAAGCAAAAATGAACTATTGGGACTTTATCAAGATAAAAAGCTTCTGCACAGTGAAAGAAACAATCAACAAAACTAAAAGGCAGTCTATGGAATGGGAGAAGATACTTGCAAATGAAATATTTGATGAAGGGTTAGTATCCAAAATCTATAAAGAACTTATCAAACTCAACACCCAAAAAACAAATAACCCAGTTGAGAAATGGGCAGAAGACATGAATAGACTTTTCCAAAGAAGACATCAGATGGCTGAGAGACACATGAAAAATGCTCAACATCACTCACCATCAGGGAAATACAAATCAAAACCATGATGAGATACCACCTCACACCTTTCAGAATGGCTAAAATTAACAACACAAGAAACAACACGTGCTGGCAAGGATGCAGAGAAAGGGGAACCCTCTTGCACTGTTGGTGGGAATGCAAATTGGTATAGGCATTCTGGAGAACAGTTTTGGGATTCCTCAAAAAGTTAAAAATAGAACAATCCTACAATCCAGGAATTGCACTGCTAGGTATTTACCGGAAGGATACAAAAATACAGATTTGAATGGATAAAGAAGATGTGGACAGTCACACACACACACACACACACACACACACACACACACACACACAGGAATATTACTCAGCCATCAAAAAGAATGAAGTCTTGCCATTTGCAATGATGTGGATGGAGCTAGAGTATATTGTGCTAAGTTAAGTAAGTCATTCAGAGAAAGGCAAATACCTTATGATCTCACTCATATGTGGAATTTAAGGAAGAAAACAGATGGACATATGGGAAGGGGGAAAAGAAAAAAAGGAGAGGGAAACAAGCCATTAGAGACTCTTTATAGAGAACGCACTGAGGGTTGATGGCGGGATGTGGGTGTGGGATGTGCAAGATGGGTGATGGGTATTAAAGAGGGCATGGTTGTGATGAGCACTGGGTGATGTATGTAAGCGATGAATCTCTGAATTCTACTCCAGAAACCAATTTTGCACTGTATGTTCACTAACTAAAATTTATTTTTTAAAAGATTTTATTCCTTTCCCAGAGTCCATAGTCTCTCATGGTTCATCTCCCCCTCTGATTTCCCCACCTTCAGTTTTCTCTTCCTTCCTCTAATGCCCAGTGATGGGTACTAAGGAGGGCACATGTTGCAATGAGTGTTATACGCAAATAATGAATCATGGAACACTACATCAAAGGTTAATGATGTACTGTATGTTGACTAACATAACATAATTTAAAAAAAAGATTTTATTCATTTATTTGAAAGAGAGGGAGTAAGAGAGAGAGCACAAGAGGGGGAGGGTCAGAGGGAGAAGCAGACTCCCGCTGAGCAGGGAGCTGGATGTGGGCCTTGATTCTGGGACTCCAGGATCATGACCTGAGCTGAAGGCAGCCACTTAACTGACTGAGCCACCCAGGTGCCCCTAAAATTAATTAAAAATTTTTTTTGTCTTAAGGCAACATTAGCTGTGAGGTAGCTAGGGAAGACATTAATATCTCCATTTCTCAGACCACAAAACCAAGGTTCCATGAAGTTAAGAACTTGCTATAGGCTTATACACTAATGAACAGGAATTCTAGCTCATCTTCTTACTTCAAAACCAAATGACCTTCCCCCCAGGAGTTTTGCATCTTAAAAAAGCACCACAGGAGGGAGTTATACTTTATGAACAGTGATGAGTTGGTTGTGTAGGATTCTGGGCTTTAAAGAAAGATATTTTGGGAAAGAACCACCTTTCCAAAGACCAGCCTCTGCCTGCTCCATCTGGAGTGGGAGGCAAATGCATGAGGGTTTTTCTTTGGAGAGGAAGCAGTTTGGGGAGATTTTGCAAAGGGAGAGCTAAATGGATTTGGGAATTTGCTGGATGCTGGGGAAGAAGAAGAGGAATCAGAGAAAATGCCAAGGCTTGAGCTTGGATTAAAGGAAGAATTTGTGCTTGGAGCTGGTTTTGGAGAAAGGATGGCAGTAAACATTGACTTTGACATATTGCCTTTAGAAAACATCCAGATAAAGGTGTTGAGTGCTCCTTTGGAGATTCAGGGTTGCAGCTCAGAAAAGGACACTTGAAGCTGTAGAATTAAAAATCACTGAAGCAGAGGCAACGGTAGATAGAGGCCATGGCAGGAGATGAATGGAGACAGTAGAGAGCAGGAAGTGGAGTGGGCCAAGGATAAGGCCATATATAGGGTCATCAGGAGAAGGAAGGAGAAAACCAAGAACAAATGAAGAAGACAGAGAAGAAGTATCAGAGAAGAGAATAGGGGGATGGTGTCATATCACCAAAGTCTGATGAAGAGTCCCACCAAGGAAGGCAGGGTTTATCAACAGACCAAAGGTTACAGGACAGTCAAGGAGGATGAGAACTGAGAAAAGGCCATTGGATGTGTTGAGAGCTGAGAGTATGTTATTGAATTGAGTGGTTTATGGAAACGAAACACCAGTTTGAAGCGTTGTGAATGGGATGAAGTATGGTTAAAATAAACATATATCATTCCATCACCTTAGGCTCCTCTGGGAGCATAGGGGGTCACTGGCTCAAACCAGGACAAAGTAATGGGACACTCCTTTCTGTCTCCTTGCACCAACAAGTCCCAGCTTCTGCTATCTTGCAAGTACATATTACATTCAAATCTGCTGTTGTTGTTCATTTAAACTACCTTCCTCCTAAACAAAAATCTGCCAAGAGGTTATAAAACAAGGCTCTTTGCCTTCCACCACCCTATGTCCTACATAGCTTGTGTGCTTCAAAATATTCATATTACCATAGTCCTGGTAATAATGAGATAAAGAGAGAGACTGGGGTGGGGGGAGAGGAGAGAGGAGAAAGAAGAGAGAGGAGAGAGAGAGAATGTGTGTGTGTTTAAGTAAGGTGTAACACACATACAGGAAAGTGCACAAATATTAAGTGTGCAGCTTAATGAATTGTTATGCAGTATGTTCCTGAGTAGCCACTATCTACATGCCGATAAAGAACATTTTCAGCACCCAGAAGGTGCCCTTGATGCCCTTGGCTGTGATTACAGAGAACTGGTCCAACTCCAGAGGTGAACCCATGGTGGGGAGAAGTCTTGACTTCGATGTTTAACTGCCCCTGAAAAGCTGGATAGCATAATGTTGGAAGTGTGGACACTGGGCTACTACTGGGTTTGGATCTGAGCTCCATGACTTACTGGCTCTGTGACCTTTGGCAAGTTACTTAACATTTCTGAGCCCTGATTTGCTCCTCTGTAAACTGAGACAATAAGAGTATGTACTTGACAGGACCATGGTGAAAATTGAATGAGGCGCTGAGAATAGTGTCTGGCACATAGTAAGCACTCAGTAAATGTAAGCTCTTCTGAAGCCGTTGGTGGGAATCCCAAGTGCACCGCCAGAGCCAATGGAGCGTATATTTGGGGATGGGTCACGTTGACCCTTCAAATCCACCCCCCCCCTTAGCCATTTCTACCTTGCTTACGAGGAGCCAGGGCTTTTCACTAGGTCTCCCTGGTCTCTCCATAAGGTCTCTGTTCTATCCTGTCCCTGGGCACTGCACACTCAGCCGAGGGAGTAGAGACGCCAAGCCTAGCTCTGGTGGTGACCTTATCAAGAATTTTCCATCAGACCCACTGGGTCATCGGAAAGGCTTGCTCACTGTGCTGGCAAATCAGCTTCCAGGGAAATCATCAGCAGTCTGGAACTGGGGTGTGTGTGACCCTCAGCTGCTCCCAGGGCTTTCCCCTTCCTTCTCCCCACCCTGGGTTCACCTCTGGAATTAGACCAGTTCTCCACAATCGCGGCCAAGGTGACAGCAAAGTGTGATGGATGAACGAGGAGCTGTGGAGTGGCAGGGTGCTTGGTCAGGAACCCAAGGCTGTGTTTATGAGAAGGAAGAGGCTGTTTCCTGGAGCAAGCATAATGCAGCTCTAAAAAAGGCAGGGGAAATACATCATGCGAGGGAGCGTAACCCTGGGAGGGCCGCTGGGAATCTGAGTACCAGAGAAGCCCCAGCAGGTCAAGGTGCCTCTGACAAGGCCTTTTTTATAGGCCATTTGCGTGAGGGTTTGCTGCTGTCCCTGCAGAGCTGACAGCCACTCAAGGTCTCGGTGGGGAGGTTGGAAGCTAATCTTAGCTGTCATTTTCCAGACCTTCTCCACGGGCCCTGCTGATACATTTAAAAAAGAAATAACAAACTCCATTGTTTTGTTTTGTTTTTTAACTGCAAAAATGACCATTTTGGCTGTTGGCTCTCACACTGCTACAAATAGATGAGGAGTATCAGCTCCTTTCCCTCCTTCCAAACCCGGGGCGATACCCGCGATGGTCAAGAGAGGTATGAGATGAGTTTCCCCCCAAAAGTGCTAATATTTCTGTTTATCTCGATGGATTCGCCTCCCTCTGACTTCCCTGAAGATCCTGGTGGGCTATATAAAAGAGACTCGGGATAGAATGAGTGGTCTCTATCAGTTTCCTATAGCTACTGTAACAAACTACACAGTTAGTGGCTTTAAACAACAGAAATGTATTCTCTGTATATTTCTGGAAACCAGAAGTCTGAACTGAGTCTTATGGGGCTAAGACCAAGATTCTGGTAGGGCTGGTGCCTTCTGGAGGCTCCATGGGATAATGCAGTCCTCGTCCCTTCCCACTGTGGTGCTTGCAGTCGATCCTTGGCTTGCAGCCCCGTCCTCCATCCTCCACGCCAGCCGGACAGCATCTTCTCCCTCTGCATCTGCTTACCTTTGCTTCTGTGGTCTAGTCTCCCTCTGCCTCCTTTTTTTCCCCCTCAATTTTTTTTATTGTTGTAAAATACACATAATATAACTTGTCATCTTAACCATTTTCAAGCGTACAGGTGAGTGTTAAATACATTTATAATGCTGTGCACCCATCACCACCATCCATCTCTATACCTCTTTTCATCTTGTAAAACGGAAACTCTACACCCATTAAACACTAACTCCCCATTTCCCACTTCTCCCAGCCCCTGGCACCCACCATTCTGCTTTCTGTCTGTATGCATTTGACTACTCTTAAGTATCTTATGTAAGTGGAATCATACAGTATTTATCTTTCTGTGGCTGGCTCACTTCACTGAGGGTAATGTCCTCAAGGTTCATCCATGTTATAGTATGGGTCAAAATTTCCTTCCTTTTAAGGCTGAATAATATTCCATTTTGTATGTATACCACATTTTGCTTATCCATTCTTCTCTCCTACTGTGAACAGGGCTTTCCAAAGAGCTGCCATTGAGAGGACACTTGGGTTGCTTCCAGGTATTAATTATCGTGATTGATGACGCTGTGAACATGGGTGTGCAGATATCTCTTTGAGACTCTGCTTTCAATTCTTTTGCATATATACCCAGAAGTGGGATTGCTGGATCACATGGTAATTCTATTTTTATTGTTTGAGGAACAATCATGCTGTTTTCGACAGCAGCTATACCATTTTATATTCTCACTGACAGCGTACAAGAGATTCAATTTTTCCACATCCTTACCAACACTTGTTTCTTTTTTTTTTTTTTTAAGATTTTATCTTAAGATAAATAAAAGACCCAGAGAGAGAAAGAACACAAGCAGGGGGTAGTGGGAGAGGGAGAAGAAGCAGGCTTCCCGCGGAGGAGGGAGCCCAATGGGGGACTCGATCCCAGGACCCTGGGATCATGACCTGAGCCGAAGGCAGATGCTTAACTGACTGAGCCACCCAGGCATCCCCCCAACACTTGTTTCTTTCCATTGTTTTGATAGGAGTCATGCTAATGGGTGTGAGCATGGTGGTATCTCACTATAGGAGTTTTGATTTGATTTCCCTAATGATCAATGCTATTGAGCAAGATGCTAATGGGCCATTGAAATATCTTCTTTGGAAAAATGTCTATTCAAGTCATTCCCTCATCTTTGAATTGGGTTCTTACAAGACACTCGTGATTACATTGAGGACCCAACTGGGTAACCCAGAATAATCTCCCCATTTCAAGATCCTGCAGGGGTGCCTGGGCGGCTCAGTTGGTTAAGGGTCTGCCTTCAGCTTAGGTCATGATCCTGGGATCAAGCCTCACGTCGAGCTTCCTGCTCAGTAGGGAGTCTGCTTCTCCCTCTCCCTCTGCTCTTCCCCTACTCCCGCTCAGGTTTGTTCTCTATCTCTCTCTCAAATAAATAAATAATTAAAAAAAAAAAAGTCCTGCAAAGTTTCTTTTGCCATATAAGGTAACATTCACAGGTTTCAGAGATTAGGACCTGGATATTTTTGATGGCCATAATTCAGCCTATCACAACTTGTAACAACCATAGGAATTTACTGAGCATTTACTGTGTGCTAACTACTGTGTTAGCTGTCTTAATGCAGGTATCCATCTAATTCTCCGAATCTATCAAGGAGGCACTGCTCCCAGTTTGCAGACAATAATAGCTAAAGCTCATTGAATTCTTAGCATGTGCCAAGCTTTCTTGGATCTTGGATGTATTAACTCCTTGAACTCTCACAGCAATGTATGAGGTAGATACTGCTATGATCTCCATCTTAGAGATGGGGAAACTGAGGCATAAATAGGTTAAGTAATTTTCCCAAGATCTTCTAGTAAGAAGCAAACCTGGAATGTGAACCTAAGTGGATAGCTGCTAAACCTTCTGCCAAGTCAGCTTTATTCTTCACACTTCCTAGCACAAGAAGCAAGAGTTTCCCTGACCCTTCACTGTCTTTATTCCACTGACAAGGTGAAAGTGCTACTGTGATCTGAGGGTCACCTGGAAGGTTAACTGGCCAAGGATCAGCTTTTTTCATTGCCTTTGCACTCAGTATTGCCCTCATACCCCCTTTGAAAGTAAACATTCTTAGAGGAGTAACATATGGAGTCATTAATACCTTTGTGTGACTAGGTCTACCAGGTAGTTTTTACAGTAGGAAGAGAAGCGTGAACCTGGAATGTTACAGAAGAGAAGGTTGGGAGGCTAGCATCAAAAATCATGGAGTAGATGAAGGAAGGGGGAATAAAACGACCGAGCTTCTGCCCTCAGAGGAAGAGGTCATGCTGAGGAGGGAAGGAAGGAGAGAGAGGAGGCATGACAGATGAGAGCTGGAGTGTTTTGAACCCACTGAAGCCAGGTTTGCTTCACGGGGACTAAGCTGTAAGTGTGGAAATGAATAAACAGCCAACACTGGAGCAGGCACTTTCCTGGGAAGCAAGGTGGAGACAAGAGGTGGTAAAGGGGACTCAGTCCATCATATTGCTCAGCCCAATAAAACCCCAGTCTGTCACTACAACTTAGTACTTCAAGAAGTGTTCCTTCCTCTCCTACTGTGAACAGGGCTTTCCAAAGAGCTGCCATTGAGAGGCTCTTGCCATCATAAGTAGAGTCATCAGGTGACACCTGGATTGCAACCTGACAAACCAGAAGCCTAATTCTGGAAGCAATATTTCTGACAGCACAATATCTAAAAAGTGATTTAGATTTTTTTTTTTTTTTTTAAGTTTGAGCATGCCCTGTCCAGGTCACCATGCTTACTTCTCCCATTCTGTATTGGCATAGTCCCAACCCCCTTCAGCCAGTACTCATCCAGCCCCTGAGGGCATTTGAGTTTGCAGCCTTTGGGATAAGGTTTTTTGCCATGTGGCAGAGGCCACCAAACTGTTAGAATGAAAGCTGTGAAGCCAAAGAAAACCATGCTTACAACCATCTTAACTCTGGAAGGTCTCACACCTGACTTTTCAGCCTCATTTGTCCACTAAGTATACCCCATTAGAAGATCCATATGTCATGAGTTTTATTTCTACAAATTATAGGGTCAGATCTTTCCCCATTTTGTCCTCTACCTTTGGCTCTCCTGGGAGGCTGGAGGCCGTTTCTCCCTTTGAGTATATGGGAAGTGTTGGTCTCAGTGGCTTTTAATGGGTGGGCAAGATTAACTTTTAGTCTCCACATGTACATGGGTTTTGTGGCAAAGAGGTAGTTTGGGCCAAGACTGGGGCCCAATTCCTATTGGCAGGGGCTAGGAAACTAACCAACATCATATCAGACGATTCTGTTCAAAGTAGTAGGGCATCAGAGCTAGAAGAGACCTTAGATGATTCATTCATTCAATAAGTATTTATCAAGTGCTAGTATTTTGTTAGGTCCTGGGGTCACCACAATAAACGACAAAGTTCCTGCCTTCACAAAACTTACAATAATAATGTAGATACTCGAAATCATGTCTGTAGTCTGATGTCTTTATTATACACTTGTCTGTGTCCTTGTGGAAACCAGGATTAGAGTGGGCACGTGAATTGCCTAAAGTCATGTGGCTCCTTTTTTTTTTTTGATGTACTGATTTCATTACTTTTACAAAGCTATTTTATGTTCCTCACACTCAATGCAAAGAAATAAAACAATGTAAAGAAAAATATGTCCTCATTATTATTCATAATAAAACAGGTTTGCTTCATTCTGCAGTCCTGGGCATATTATATAATAGGGAGCACTTTATGGCACAAGTGGACCAAAGTACCATTTTGATTCTGATCCACTGAATAGACATCTCATGTATATTGGGTGACTGGACTAACTCCATGGGAGCTAATGTACTGAACCATTTCTGTGGTATCCCCAGATCTCACTAAATTAAGAAAAGACTCTATACAAGAAAAGATAACTATCAATCTGTCCATAAACTATATCTATCTAAAGCTCTTTCTTTAGTGTAAGGTGGGGAAAGGGGCCCTTTCCCGAGTACATGGATGCAAGTATTATTGTGGTCTAAAGATTGCTGGATTGATATTGTGTCTGTTATAATGAAAATAAGGTGTACATCAAAACCACCGCCAGATTAACGTCCACAACTTGTCTCAATTCTTCAAATAACAGAGAAGCTCCCTTTCTAGGCTGACAGTGAGTCCTGTGTTGGCATTGCTGCTGGCTGTGAAACTCACCACCAAAGGTAAACAACTGAATTGAACCACCTGGTGGGTGTTATCGTAACAGCTGATACATTTATTTTTTGAAAGTCCAAGTTTGCTTCCTTGGACTGTTGCAAGGGCAAAAGTAGGTAAGCAACCAGGTCTCAAAGCATGCTCTGGAGCAATATCATTGGCCACTTCAACAGCAGGCACTCCATCTCTATCTGACACAACGACAGCATGGAGTCCTTCAACACTTGGTAATTTTTTATACAGGAATGACTTTAGGTTACCCACCATGATGATCTTTCTCCCGCAGGATCAATCTCCACTCCTGGCCTTCTGGTCTGCCATGTTCTCACAGCATGTAAACTCAGGGACAGCTTCGAAGACAGTCTTCAGTCATGTGGATTCTTAGTGACAAAATCAAGTTTGACACTGATTTCCAGGCGTTTCCTACCTTACCTCCTACCTTCCTCCACATCCATCTAAATGGATTTCATCTGCTTTCATCTTCCACAAAGCTGCATCCCACACCATCCTTCTCCCGAAGTTGGTTTTATTGACGTCCCCTGAGCTTAATTATCAGTTGATTCTCCTATCTTAAAAGATCAGCAATTTGCCCCGTATTTATAGAACAGCTTCCCTCCTTAATTGCCAGTATGTTTCTTTTCCCTTTCAGTTACATTCAAAGACGTTACCACCTATAGCAATCATTGTATTTCTATGAATGGGTTAAATCCTTGTTTAAATAGGCCATTTTCACAGAAGAGTATATACTGTGTGATTCCATTTACATGAAATTCTAGAAAATACTTGAAAAGAGAAGCATATCAACAGTGTCAGGAGTGGGGATTTACTGCAATGGGGCACAACAGAACTTTCTGGGGTATGGCGATGTTCTATCCTTTTATTTTTTTAAGTATTTATTTATCTGAGAGAGAGAGCATGCGCGCACGTGCGAGGGGAAGGGCAGAGGGAGAGAATCTCAAGCAGACTCCCCACTGAGCACGGAGCCCGACGTGGGACTGGATCCCACGACCCCCGAGACCATGACCTCACCTGAAATCAAGTCTGACACTCAACAGACTGAACCACCCAGGCACCCCAATGTTCTATCCTTTTAATGTGGTGTTGGTCACATGAGCATATACATCTGTCAAACTCCTCAAACTGTGTACTGAAGACAGATGTATTTTATCCTTTGTAGACCATATATCCATAACGTCAATTTTTTTAAAAGGGATTTTTTGAAACAGGCTTGTCTCTCCGCAAAGAGGCAGATAGGATCTGCCACGTAGACAGCTGGGACTTAAAATGCTAGTGTGGGTTGAGTCTGCCCCAAAAGGAAGTGAGACCGGAGAGGTGAGTCTGCTCTTAGCTCCTGCGGCCTCATTTGCCAGGTGCCTGTCGTAAGGTAAGCACTGTTGCTGTGAGTGTGATCCTGGTGTTAAAGACTTTAACTGGTTAGGCCGACCTATGGGTATGTCTTTAGAGAAGCATGGGAGTATGGGCACAGCCATTCTACTTCATGGCCAATTTAAGGACTTTGCAAGCATGGTTTTTATGATATGTGATTCTCATTGTATGAGCTAAGTTAAAACTGTATCTGCTTTTTTGGGGGCGGGCAGGGGGCAGGGTGGAACCACCATCTTCCGGTAATTTGTCAAAATGACCAACACAGAGGGAGAGAGGAGAGGTACCCATTATATGTTCTTAAGGCCTTTTAGGAAGCATGGAGTTGTTCATTGGGCCGCACACGTGGGAATCTACAAGAGAGTGATATTGTCACTGTGAAGGGAATGGGCACTCGTCCCACAAATGTTACCATGGCAGAACCGGAAGAGCTTACTGTGTTAGCCAGTCTGCTGCTGGCATTGTCATAACAAACAAGGGCAGGATTCTTGCCCCCCAAATTAAGTATGTGTTCAGCATATTAAGCACTCCAGGAGTTGAGGTAGCTTCCTGAAGTGTATGAAGGAAAATGATGAGAAAAAGAAGGAAGCCAAAGAGGAAGGTACCTGGGTTCAATGAAGCACCAGCCTGCTCCACCCAGAGAAGCACACTTTTATGAGAACTAACAGAAAGGACCTGAGCTGCTGGGATCCATTCCCAATGAATTCATGGCATAATGGCGTTAAAACAAAACAAAACAAACAAATTTTAACTATCTCATGGAGGAATCAACTCCATTTTTTGTTCTCAGCATGCTTGGAGGTAGAGGACAGAAACTGAATTCTAAGTCCATCACAGTCTAATCCCTCTGCCCCCTGGGGTATTTGACAGAATGTTTTCCTGAAGTCTTGAATCTATTTTGCAACCTGAAAATAAGCATGATCCTTTCGGTGTCTCTGAATATGGATGTCTGTGTGCATGTGTGTGTGCTTATAACTGGTGACCTTGTCTTTTATATCAACTTGAAATCACCTCCAAACTCCTGGAAGTGAGAGGTTATGTTGATTTTTACAATAATGTGAGTATTTACAAGGGTCTCCGTGGTTACTTGATAAATACTTGTGAACCATTTGATTTCCTCTGCTTTTCTAACTTCAAATTGTAACTGCAGTTTAATTTTATTTAAATTTTATTTAAAAGGATCAGTTAAACACCCTTGGTGCACAAATCTCCCCCGTGGAAGCACCAGAGAGCTAGTGAAACCATCCCAGGGGGTCTGTGCAATAATTAGGTCACTAAAGTTACTCAGTCTTCTCTAGCCTTACCTCAGCCACTGGGTGATGGACATACTCTTTGGGGGAGTGATACAAATAGGGCTTAATCCTAATACCTTAGATTTGCTAGGCACTTGATGCATTTCATGGTACTTTCACAAGCACTATCCTCCTAACCAGCCTGGAGGGTATATTGGACAGACATTATCCCCATTTCCTTGCTCAGAGAGAACATCAGATTTGCCTAAGGTCATATGGTGAATCAACAGCAGAGTTGGAACAAGGACCAACAGCCATGGACATTAACAAGACAAGGGCAGAGAAGAAAACTTGTAGAGTTCTCATGAAAGCATGCACCAGATAAATAGATGAGGAAGGCAGCCACAATTTATTGAGTACCTACTATGTGCCAGGCTTTACAAGACATGTTTTATGTATATTTCCACTGCAAGGTCATAGAAAAATGGGGTCATAGATTGTGTGGGGGAACAAAGTTTTATTATCCCAGGATGAGTGATACGCTCAGTATACTCAAGTACTAAAGGAAATCCATTCACCATTCCTTTTATAAAAATATCCCAGAAGGTAGGGGTGACCCAGCCGCAGTCATTCCTCAAGCTCTGTCTCTATTTCCTTCTTAGGCTCCACCCTCTTATTGCTCTTCATTTTCACTTCAACTTCACTTATTCTCAATCACAAACTCATTTTCAGTCTTAATTTCATCTTCTCCCCATGATCAGGGAGAATCAGCCTCAATGAATAGTAGCTGATGAGAAGGAATTTCATGTTTCCTGAGTAGCCCCACCTAGTTTCCAACTTGCCAGCACGATTTCTGACACGCCATCTTTCTCACGCCATTCTGTACATAACTGTTCTCAAATATTTCTATTGAGTAAGCTTGTGTATTGTTTTCTCCATTAATTTGTAAGCTCCCTCAGGATAGGAATTATGGCTATTCTTTGCTCTCTAGACTAAGAAGATAGCATAGTTATTTTTGCATTGTGGGAAATTAATACATGTTTGCTCCTGGTGATGACATGATTATACTTACATTGGGTATACAGAATTTCTTCACTGATCGTTTTCATTTGCTTTTTTGTATTGGATCCAGAAGTTCATCACCCTTTCTTATTTTCATTATACATTATTACTATTACCATTAGATTTTACTAAATGTCTTCATTTATTCATTCTACAAACACTTATTTGCTAGGTAACAGGAATAAAAAAAAAAAACAGCAAGACAATCTCAGACTTCAAGTCCCGAGGCATCAACTAATAAACAATATGGCTGAATTTACTCTTACGGTTGGTATCCCTGCATTTCTCTAGCATCCAACCAGGCTCCTCTAGCTATTTCCTTTTCATGGGGAAAAAGCTTAGGTTAAAGCTTGGGATAAAAGGGACTCCCCCAAAGTAATAAGTAGTAAGATGCCAAAGAAACATTAGGAACAACTGTACCAAATGAGAGAGAGAGAGAGATCTTTTCATGATTCATGATCTTTATAAGGAGATTTATTTACTACCCTGAGATACCCCAAATCTACAAATAGTTGCAAGATGCCCATGGTCAGGAAATATGACAGACTGGAATTTTGGGATTCCAGCCAGATTGAATATTGGTGAAGGACAGTGTAGGGACACATGCTGCCCTTTCTTCTCAGTGTGCTGATTTAATACTGGAGTGGGTCAGTGTATGAAAGAAAAAGAAGTGTAGGTTTCCCTTTCCTAGAACTTTCTAATTAGGAAGATGCATAGTTTTATCTTTTAGAAGATGTCCAACTGGATAAACATCATTTTATTTCTGAGAGCATAAAAAATTTCACAGTACCTCTTCCCTACATATAGCATCCAGCAATGTAACTGATTATATTATTATTGTCATAGTTTTCACTATGCCATGGTTCACTATGGTGGTTTTGCTGTATAGACCAGAGCAATAAATATTTCAGAATATTGGAGTATTGGATATATTCTGTGGGATATGCAGGTAAGAAGTTGGTGAGCATCCTTCACCTTGTTTCTTTACCCTTTCTTATCTCTTTGTTTTTCTAGATCCTTCATAATCAGAGGCTCCCTTATCTCCCTTAACTTATTTTCCATATGGTTCCTCAATCAAAACCCCTCTCACAGGTTAAGTCAAGTTTCCTTACTTTCATCCCTCCCCCACAGGATACAAATCCCTCCCTCAGTTCCCCTAGGGAGGAATGCCTTTTCTGCTTCCCAATCCTTTCCTTCCTCCAAGGTCCACTTTAGACCAATGTCCTCCATCAAAGTCCTCCCTGACAGCTCCTGCCCAGTTCCCTCTTCCTTCTCTGACCTCCTAGTACACAATGGCATGGGATAATAATAGCCTTCTCTGGCCCAGTAGTTGACAAAGCACTGCACTCACTTATGATTTTCACAAGCCCCTGAGGTTGGCCAGGAGAACTTTCTTGACCCCTCAGAGAGAATGAAAAACCATCCCAAGACCATATTGCAACTGGCAAAACTGGGATGTCAGCTCAGGTCCTGGAAGTTCAAAGCTTTCCACTAGAATCTTTTGTCTTTCTCTCACACTTCTATACCTCAATGATACCTGGTTCAGAGCTGAGAAAATTAGGCACTCTAATAACTATTTGTGGATTGTTCTATGGATCTTGTCAAATCTTCATCTTTCTTGCTATAGCTCACCTACTCCTAATCCAAAGTGATTGCTTCCATTTTTTCATGAACCACGAGTCTACAAATCACCAGAGATAGAAGTTCTCTTCCCACACTTCATCTCTGATGGAAGCTGTATCTGGGGAGTGGGGCTGGGGTCTCTTCTTCAGAGATCCCATCTGTGAGGGGCATGGTCTCTCTGAAGAGCTACAGATGGGGGGATATCTCTAAAGTTTGGCAGAATAAGGACATGATTTCACTTGTTTGCATGAGATTTTTTCTGAACCAAAGAAAAGAGGTCTTTAAAAAACACTAGCAGAGAAAATCTCTCTCCTTTGGCTGAGTGACATTTCATGCCTGTTATGTCAGTCTTTGAAAAATGAAGAGCTAAAGCAGTCTCTTTCCTCACTAGACAAAAGGAAGAGCTGGGTGTTTCCCTGGTAGGAGAGCCAAATGTGGTGAGTGAGGCATTAGGATTGAGGCTGAGTCACTAGCATTGGGAGGGTGGGCGTGGTGGTCAAAGCCATCCCCTGAGCTTTTAAAGCCAGCAATTGTGCTTAGGGACGTGGTTACACACACCTGTTGGCTGCACTAGAATTGTCAGCATCTGGGACATGGCTCAGGGAAAACCTTCAACTGTTTTTAGTTCTTTTAAAATGGACCTTTTCCAGATCATGTGGGCTAGTGTTTCAGTTTTTAACAACTTAAAAAATAACACTTTAGGGGGTGTCTGGGTGGCGCAGACAGTTAAGTGTCTGACTCTTGGTTTCAGCTCAGGTAGTGATCTTAGGGTGGTGAGATTGAGCCCCGCTTTGGGCTCCATGCTCAGCATGGAGTCTGCTTGAGATGCTCTCTCCCTCTCCCCCTGCCCCTCCCATTTGTGCTCTCTCTCTCTCTCTAAAATAAATAAATAAATCTTTAAAAAAAATAGTACTATAGGACTCAGAATTAGTTGCAAAATGATACAAAAAATTCCTGTGTACCCTTCACCCAGCTTCCCCCAATGGTAATATCTTACTTAGCCATAGTTGTTTTTGGAGTAGCATCTAAGAACAAATGATTTATTATGATTGATGAGCTTGGTTGGTGGTTCTCATTTGGGGTTCTTTCAGTTACTATCAGCTAGCAGCTGAGGCTAGAACCATCTGCAGGTTTCTTCCCTCATGTGAAGCTGGGCTTGTAAGGCATCTCTTTTTACACATGGCTATTCTAAGTGGGTAGCTCCAAATTTTTAACAGCAGGGTAGTCTCAGGGTAATCAGATTTTTATTTTATTTTATTTTATTTTATTTTATTTTATTTTATTTTATTTTATTATCTGACAGGGAGAGAGAACATAAGCAGGGGGAGCAGCAGGGAGAGAGGGAGAAGAAGGCTCCTGGCTAAACAGGGAGCCCAATGCGGGACTTGATCCCAGGAGCCTGGGATCATGACCTGAGCCAAAGGCAGACACTTAACCAGCTGAACCACCCAGATGCCCTGATAATCAGATTTTTATATGGCATCTGGCTAGCTCCAGAGCAATTGTTCCAAGAGGTCTGGGTAGAAGTTGTAAGACGTCTTAAGATTTAGTCTTGAAAGTCCCAGAACATCACTTCCATATCATTCTATTGGTCAAGTAAGTCACTCAGGCCAGCCAGATTCAAGGAAAGAGGAATTAGACTCCACATCACAACAGAAATAGCTAAAAAATCGACAGCTATCTTTAATCTTTAACTGCAGAGCCATTGTGGTGGTCCCCAAGTGGACACGCATGCTAAGGAAGAGCTCATTAGAAGTGTTATTTATGTCACTGGAAGGATAAGTCCTTATACCTGAGAATTTTCATTCTGTCATATTATCACAGCACCAGTAGGTCACATACACTCAATAAACGTTGTCTGATGGGGCAATTGAATCACCTTTTAAACACATATATAGGAAGTAGAAATAAATAGGGAAGTAGTGAATATCTCTGTGGACTTCTGGGTAAACCTGGAACTGGCCTTGTCCTGACATAGCTTCCATTCTCCAAAGAAGCTGGAATCCATCAGATATTTTTTGCTATGTTTGTGTCTATTACAAACTGATCTGCCCAGACTAGTCAAGGCACTGTGCTAGGTGCTATGTGGGATACCAAGATGACTTAGGCATGGCTTCTCCTCTCAGGAACGTTGATAACAAGTCCTCCCTACCTTTCTGTTGGGGTCTTATTTTCCAGCCTAAGTGTTAAGCACGCCTGGGTGGCAAGGGGAAATGGTTAGGGGTAGAATTGCCACAATTGTTGTGAAGGTTAAACAGGTTATAGTGGTTATTCCATGAGGGAGTCAGCAGGTCGCATCTCAGCAGCAGCCTCTACATGATCCTTCTGGTTCTCTCTTAGAGAGTAAGAATAGGGATTGGCACTTTGGATCTTGACTTTTTTCCTAAAACATTTACCCTCTTCCATACCTGGATGTCAAATTATCTGGAGGACAACTCTTTGAGCATGCACTGTCTGGGTGGAAAGAAATCTTCACCAAGGGGTGGGGAACACCCAACTCTTGGTGGGGAAGTCTTTTAGGTAGGAGCACAATGGGCTTTAACGGAAGCTGGTCAAGTGAGGTGAGAGCTAAGAATGAACCCAAGCATGGCTTGAATTGAGGGAAAGGCGCAAACTGAGCAGCTCAACTGGTTTGTGTTTTGAACACACTTCCTGTGATCCTCTTCCTCAGATTAAAGATGATTATAGTTCCAGTGAAGAGGAAATTATTAGTTGGGAACCTAAAATGGGTGTGTCTGACAATAGCAGAAGAATTGAATGAAAGGGCTCCACCTGGTGGTAGCAGAAAAGTGAAATCCAGGTGTGTCTGGGCAGGGGTCTTGGGGTCTTGAAGAAGAGAGGAGGAGGGTTCCTCACCAGAGACTCTCATAAAGAGTGGCAGAATTGTGGAGTTCTGTGTTGATAGAATGGGCTGCAAGAGAATTGTGCATGTCTGACTGAACAATGAAGAGGGCTTTAAGTGCAAGGGGGAAGGCTGCCCTAAGCATGGGGGTGGAGGGAGGGAGAAACCCTCAGACAAATGCCAAGGGTTGGGCTACAGGAAGCCCCTCAGCTTGGTATTGCCAGTTCTCTGAATGTGCCATGCTCTTCAGACCTCCATGCCTTTGCCTGTGCTGCTCTTTCTGCCTGGAGAATTCTCCCTTCTTCTTGGGCCTGAATGATACGAAGTTTTAAGATTCAACGGAAGCTTCAGGACCTTAGGGGGACCTCTACCGATCATTCGCAATTTGGATTAAGGACCCCTTTTCTGTGTCCCAGGTGATTTGTGGTTTCCAGTGGACATGAGCACCATGAAGTTGGGATTGTGCCTGTCTTGCTTATTGTAACATTCCTGGTGCCTAAAACTTAGAAATTCTCAATCAATATCTATTTATTTAATGAAATATCTCTGTTGTAGCAGTTATCATATGTATGGAAAATGTATATACACTTGTCTGACTCTCCTGCCAGAATATGAGCCTCCAGAGAACAGGGATCTGGCTTACCATCTTTGTTTCCCAAGCACATTTGCACAGGGCATGGGAAATAGAAGAGGGCTTGTCAATATTTGTTGAATGGATATTAGAGGGGGAGGGGGCAATCTGGGAGTACACATGAGGCTAGTCTGGGATTCTAAGCTCTGGTTCACAGTAATATCACCAGGAGAGCTTTAAAAATACTGATGCCTGCACCCCCACACCAGACTAATTAAAACAGTCTCTTCGGGTGGGGCCCAGGCATCGGTATTTTTTTAAAGCTCCATAGGTGAATCTAACGTTGAAAACCTCTGGGATAGGCTCTAAAGGAGTGTAAGAATCTAGGGCATCCAAGAGAACATTCCAGAACAGGGTCCCTTTCTGCTGGAGAGGGAAGGGCTTTAGTTTCCTTGCAAAACTGTGTAAGTACTAGAGCAAAAGATCCCATATTAACACTCAATGGATTTTCTCTGGGAGAAGAACTGAGATAGCCAAATGTGCTCTGCATTTAAGAAGTTAGGACGTTTCCAACAATGATCTTCACCACAATTCCCAGGACCAGCAGAATCAGTACCACCTTGAAGCTTATTAACAATGCAGAATCTCAAACTCCAACCCTCCCAAACCTACTGAATGAGAATCTGCAGTTCCCCAGGTGATTCATGTACTCATCGAAGTCTGAGAAACATTGTTCCGAAGCAGTTGTTCTCAACGTGTGGGCTCAACCATCTGGGCTCAGGGGTTGTAGTGGGGGTTGTGGTTCTCACACTTTAGTTTGCATCAGAATCACCTGTCTGGTTTCTAATCTCAGATTGTTGGGGCAATTCACAGTCCAAAGGGAAACTGCTGAGCCCCAAAACCACCTCCTTCAGTAGGTGTGAGGTGGAGGAGGAGAACTTGCATTTCTAACAGTTCCCCATTGATGTGGATGCTGTTGGTTCAGAGACCACCCTTTCTGGCAATTTACAAATCAGGCTGTTATGACCATTCATGTATAAATCTTTGTACAGATCTATCTTTTCATTTCTTTTGGGTAAATACTTTGGAGTGGAATTGCTAGATCATGTGAATTATGTGTGCAATTTTTAAGAAATTGCCAAACTATTTTCCATAGTGGTCGGACCATTTCACATTCCCACCAACAGTGGATGAAAGTTCTAGTTCCTTCACGTCCTCACCAACCCTTGGCATGGTCTGTATTTTAATTTTAGTCATTCTAAGAAGGTGCGTAGTAGTATTTTGTTGTGATTTTAATTTGCATTTCCTTAATGACTAATGAAGTTCAGCACCTTTTCATATACTTATTTGCCATCTATATGTACCGTTTGGTGAAGTATTTGTTCAAATCTTTTGCCATTTTCTTATTGGATGGATTACTTGCTAATTAATGAGGTTTTTTTTTTTCTTTTTACATTTGAGAGTTCTTTATTCTGGATATAAGTCCTTTGTCATATATGGAATTTATAAATATTTCCTTTCAATCATCTATGGTTTGTCTTTTCATTCTCTTGGCAGTGTTTTTCAAAGAGCAGAAGTTTTAAATTTTGATGAAGTCTGATTTATCAATTTATTTTATTTTTTTTTTTGAGGGAGGGAGGAACAGAGGGAAAGGGAGAGATAGACAATCTTAAACAGGGTCCACACTCAGTGGGGGGCTTGATCTCTCGACCCTGAGATCATGACCTGAGCCAAAATCAAATGCTTAACTGACCGAGCCACCCAGGTGCCCCTGTCAATTTATTTTTTAATGGAGTGTGCTTTTGGGGTTGTGTCTAAGAAATCTTTACCCAACCCAGGGTCACAAAGATTTTCTCGTATGTTTTCTTCTAGAAATGTTATGGTTTTAGGTCTTACATTTAAATCTATAATTCATTTTTTAAAAAGATTTTATTTATTTATTTGAGAGAGAGAGAAAGAGCATGAGCAGGGTGAGGAGCAGAGGGAGAAGGAGATGCAGACTTCCCGCTGAGCAGGGAGCCCGATGCGGGGCTTGATCCCAGGACTCCAGGATCATGACCTGAGCTGAAGGCGGACCCTTAACCAACTGAGCCAGCCAGGCGCCCCTGTAATTCATTTTTTGTATATGGATATCTAATTTTTTCATGGTCATATGTTGAAAAGACAATCTACTGAATTGCCTTCCACCTTTGTTGAAAATCAGTTGTCTATAAATGTGTGGATCTATTTCTGGACTCTATTCTGGTTCATTGATCTAATTGTTTTACTCTCATAAATTGTCTAATTACTGTAGCTTTGTAATCAAATCATGTCAGTCCTCCTACTTTTGTTCTTTTTCAAAGTTGTTTTGACAATGCTAAGTCCTTTGCATTTCCATATGAATTTTGGAAGCAACTTTTCAAATTGAGTTTTCATTTTCTTTCAGTTAAAAATATTTTCTAATATCCATTTTGATTTCCTCTTTGATTCATGGGTTATTTAGAAGTTGTCATTTAATTTCCAAATACTTGGGGATTTTCCAGAGATCTTTTGGGTTTTATTTATATCATAATTCATTGTGGTCAGAGAATATACTTTGTATAACTTGAGTTCTTTTAAATTTATTTAGACTGGTTTGGGGCTAAGTGTGTGATTTATTTTGGTGAATGTTCTATTTACACATGACAAAAATGTGGGTTCTGCTGCTGTTGGGTGGAATGTTCTACAAATGTCAATTAGGTCAAGTTGATTGATAATGTTGGTTAACTCTTCTCTATCCTGATTTTCTTTCTACTTTTGATAGAACTGATAAAATCAATTGTGAGAAAAGGGTACTTAAATGTCAAACTAAAACTGTGGATTTGTCCATTTCTTCTTACATTTCTATCAGTTTTTGCTTCATATGTTTTGAAGCTCTGTTATTAGTTATATCAATGTTTAGGAGATTGTTATATCCTTTTGACTCGACTCTTTCATCCCTGGTAACGTTCTTTGCTCTGAAATCTATCCTATCTTAAATTAACATAACGACTCCAGGTTTCTTTTGCTGTGTAGTGTGGTGTATCTTTTCCTATCTTTTTACTTTTAACCCATTCGTAGCTTTAGATTTGAAGTGCACTCCTTATAGAGCATATAATTGGGTCTTGCTTTCTAAAAATGTAATCCAATCTAATAATCTCTGACTCTTAAATGAGGTATTTAGACCATGTACATAAATGTTGTTATTTATATGATTAGGTTTTATATGATATATGTGTTTTCTGCTTGTCCCTTCTACTCTTTGTACCCCTGTCCTCTTTTTCTGCCTTCTTTGGGATGAAGCAAATTTTTAAATGACTCCATTTTGTCTTTGTTGATTCATTACCTATAATTCTGTTTTGTTTTAGGGTTTATAATACACATCTCTAATATATCACAGTGTACCTTGAAATGATATTATACCACTTCATGAATAGTATAAGATCCTTACAATAGTATACTTTCATTTCTCACCACCTAACCTTTGTACTATTGTTGCCACACATTTTACTTTTATGTATTGTTATTATTTTTGTTTAGATGTTCAATTAGCTTTCAAAAAGACTTAAATAATAAAGAGAAAATTCATGTATTTAGCCATGTAGTTACCATTTTCAGCTTTCTTTATTACATTGTATAGATCTGTATTTCCATCTGTTATCATTTTTCTTCTGCCTGAAGGACTTCCTTTAATAATTCTCTTGTATGGATCTGCTGATGATGAATTCTTTCAGCCTTTATTTTAGAAGGATATTTTCACCAGATATAAAATTCTTGGTTGAGGGAAGCCTGGGTGGCTCAGGCCATTAAGCGTCTGCCTTCAGCTCAGGTTATAATCCCAGGGTCCTGGGATCAAGTCCCACATTGGGCTCCTTGCTCAGCGGGGAGCCTGCTTCTCCCTCTGCCTGCCCCTCCCCCTGCTTGTGCTCTCTCTCTCTCTCAAATAAATAAATAAAATCTTCAAAAAAAATTGTTTGACAATATTTTTTTACTTTAATGATGTTGCTCCATTGTCTCCTTGTTTACATTATTTCTAAAAAGAAATCTGCCATCAACCTATCTTTGTTCCCCTGCAGAGCAGTGTCCTTTTTTTCTTTTTCTGGCTTCTTTTAATATATTTTCTTCATCATTCCTTTTGAGCAATTTGTTTATGATGTGCCTTGGTATAGTTCTTCATGTGTCTTGTGCTAAGAATTCACTGAGCTTCTTGGATCTATGCGTTTTCCTAATGTTCAGAAAAAAATTTTACCATTATTTATTAAACACATTTTCATTTCTCTTCTCCCTCCTTTCCTTAGAGAATTCTAACGACATGTATTTTAGACTGCTTGAAATTGTCCCACAGATCGCTGATACTCCATTTTTTAAAATTACCATATTTTTTTCTTTTTAAAAAAAATTTTTATTTAAATTCAATTTAGTTAGCATATAGTATATTATTAGTTTCAGGGGTTATGAATCACTAAATTCATCAGTTGCATATAACACCCAGTGCTCATTATATCAAGTGCCCACCTTAATGTCCATTACCCAATTACCCCATCCCCCATCCACCACCCCTCCAGCAACCCTCAGTTTGTTTCCTACGATTAAGAGTCTCTTATAGTTTGCCACCCTTTCTGTTTTTATCTTATTTTATTTTCCTTCCCTTATCCTATGTTCATCTGTTTTGTTTCTTAAATTTCACATATGAGTGAAATCATATGGTCTTTGTCTTTCTCTGACTTATTTCACTTAGCATAATGCCCTCTCGTTCCATCCACACCATTGCAAATGGCAAGATTTCATTCTTTTTGATGGCTGAGTAATATTCCATTGTACATATAAACCACATCTTCTTTATCCATTCATCTGTCAATGACATCTAG
Source organism: Halichoerus grypus (assembly GCF_964656455.1). Taxonomy (NCBI): domain Eukaryota; kingdom Metazoa; phylum Chordata; class Mammalia; order Carnivora; family Phocidae; genus Halichoerus; species Halichoerus grypus. Next base: position 28,721,855 of record NC_135718.1, read on the forward strand.
GCTCTTTCCATATTTTGGCTATCGTGAACATTGCTGCTATAAACATTGGGGTGCATATGCCCCTTTGAATCACTATTTTTATATCCTGTGGATAAATACCTAGTAGTGCAATTGCTGGGTGTTGGGTAGTTCTATTTTTAACTTTTTGAGGAATCTCCATAGTGTTTTCCAGAGTAAAAATTACCATATTTTCTTTTTTTTTTTTAAAGATTTTATTTATTTATTTGACAGAGAGAGACACAGCAAGAGAGGGAACACAAGCAGGGGGAGTGGGGGAGGGAGAAGCAGGCTTCCCGTGGAGCAGGGAGCCCGATGCGGGGCTCGATCCCAGGACCCTGGGACCATGACCTGAGCCGAAGGCAGACGCTTAATGACTGAGCCACCCAGGCGCCCCTGCCATATTTTCTTTCTGTTTTATTTTGGATAGTTCTATTGCTCTATCTTCAAGGTCCCTAATCTTTTTTTCCCATGTCTAACTTGCCATTAATCTCATCGAGTGTATTTTTCATCTCACACATTGCTGTTTTCGTATCTACAAATGTGATTTGGATCTTTTTCTTTTCAAAGTGTATGTTCCTCCTACAACTCAACAACAACAACAACAACAACAACAAAACAAATAACCTAATCAAAAAGTGGTCAAAGGACTTAAATAAGCATTTCTCCAGAGATGATATATGAATAGCCAATAAGCGTATGAAAAATGCCCAACATCACTAATCATTGTGAATCAAAACCACAATGAATTATCACCTTACACTCATTGGGATAGGTATTATAAAAAAGCAACAACAGAAAATAAGTGTTGGTAAAAATCTGTTGAAACTGGAACCCTTGTGTGCTATTGGTGGGGATGTAAAATGGTGCAGCCAATGTGGAAAATGGTAAGGCCATTCCTCAAAAAATTAAAAATAGAATTAGTCTATGATACAGAAATTGCACTTCTGGGTATATATTCAAAAGAATTGAAAGCAGGATCTCAAAGAGATGTTTGTACACCCATGTTCATGGCAGCACTATTCATAATAGCCAAGAGGTAGAAGAAACCCAAGTGTCTATTGATGGATGAATGGATAAACAAAATGTAGTATACACATAAGTGGAATATTATTCAACTTTAAAAAGGAAGGAAATTCTGACACTTGATACAACATGGATGAAACTTACAGACATTACACTTAGTAAAATAAATCACAAGAAGACAAATACTGTCTGATTCCACTTATATGAGGTATCTTAAGTAGTCGGACTTAAAGAAACATAAAGTAGAATGGTGGTTTCCAGGAACAGGAGGGAGGGAGAAATGTGGAATTGTTGTTTAATCAGTATAGAGTGTCAGTTTTGCAAGATGAAAAAGTTCTGGATATTGGTTCTAAAACAATGTGAATATATTTAACACTACTCTACTGTATACTTAGAAATAGTTAACATGGTAAATTTTATGTTATGCATTTTTACCACAATAAAAAATCCACAGCAAAACACAAAACAGATTATAAAGCAAAAAGATAATGAACAAGGAATCTATTAACATAATGCAAAAATATTTTTGGAAAAAGCAAAATATTGTTCATCCCTGTAGTCTATTTTAAAAACATGTTCTTTCTAACCATATAATTAGAAATAAAAAATGTATCTTTCACGTCTTTACTTAATTTTTGAAACATGTGTAACATAGTTCCAACTGCTTTAATACCCTTCTCCGCCCAATCTAACATCTGTATCTATCCTATATCAGTTCCAATTGACTGTTTCATCTCACTGTGGATTGTACTTTCCTGGTTTTTTTGCGTGGCTAGTAATTTTTTTACTGGATTCAAGGCATTTGGATTTTATTTTGTTGGGTACTGGATATTTCTGTATTTCTACAAATATTCTGGAGCTTTGTTCTAGGATTTGGTTAAATCACTTGGAAACAGTTTGATCCTTTGGGTCTTGTTTTTAAGATCCCTTAGGATGGGAGCAGTGTTCAGTCTAGGAATAATTAGTTCTTACTACTGAGGCAATACCCTTCTGGATACTCTATGCTCCCATCCCACCCCCCATGAATCTTGAGGTTTTCAAGTCCAGCTGGTGAAGACAGACACTGTTCCCAGCCCTATGTGAGTGCCAGTCAATTACCTCTAATCTTTTTGGATGGTTTTTCTTTGGCTTCAGATAGTTTCCTTACATGTATGTGTTGATCAGTCCTCAGCTGAATACCCAAGTGGGAACCCTCTGCAAACCTCCAGAGCTTCCTCTCTCTGCGCCATTCCTTCCTTTCTTATACTCTGCGCTAGCAGCCTTGATCTCCTCAGGCTCCCAACTTTGTCTTCCCAAGTCACTGAGTTTGCCTGGCTCGGCCTGGGCTCCCCCTCTTTGCACTATGACTTGGAAACTCTCTCAAGGCAGTAAGCCAGGGCCATTGTAGTGCTGACTTCATTTTTTCACATCTGGCAGGGATCATTATCCCTTGCTTAATATCTGGTGCCTTTCAAATTGTGTTTCAGATATTTTGTCAACTTTTTCGGTTGTTTCAGATGGGAGAAACCAGTCCTGTATCTTGGCCAGTATTGGAAGTCTGCATTTAAGTTTTAAAGCGTGCTTTGATCCTAAAAGTTCTTTAACCATTTAAAGGAATTAAAAAGAATTGATTTACGTCTTTCTCAACCAAAACTCTAGTTTTCTTCACCTGAAAACTATTCCTGACCAAGCGAATTGCCCTTTGCTTTCATAGCAACCCCACTGCTCATTCCAAGTTGTTGGAATAGAGCTGCCTCTGAATGTAAACCAAGCTGCATTAAATCACTGTGTGTGTATTTCATGATGACCTGCAAAACACAACTGTAGTTCTAGGTATAGCCACTTGAACTAGAGCAGCGGCATTAAATCTTTGCCTCACTCAAGTCTGGCCATTCTGTGGTTTGCTTTACAGCTGACACGTCAAAGACATTATGAAGAAGAAGATGAAACTCAAAGGTAAGATTTATAAACATACGCTCCCTGCTCTTAGATTAAGTGTCCCTAAAGACTTCCCCTAAAGTGGATCTCTGTAAGTCAGAGTCCTGCACATGCACATGCTGAGGTCTTCTATTTGGATACCAGTGGGAATTGCTAAGTAACTATGTAAATCTGACGATAGGGAAAGCACAAGCACTTATTTGACAGTGTTGAATGGGGAGGGGGGTGAAAATATGAAATAGTAACAAATGAAAATGGCCTGGAGACGCAGAGGAAGGACAAGGACATCTCAGGCATGTACTGAAGTATGAAAGTGTAAGTGCACTATAGAAATAAGGCAGACTCTGGGGCATGGGTTCGAGTCCTATCTGAGACACTGATAGTTATATCAACTTGGGAAAGTCACCCATCCTTCCAGTCTTAGTTCCCGCTGTACTGCCTCTTAGGGTTGTTAGAATTAAATGAAATCATATGTAAAAAGCACTTAGAACAGTGTCTACACAGAGTGAGCTTAATATAACATTAGCTATTGGTGTCATCATCGTTACTGTTGTTGTTTCGAGAATTGCACATACAGGAGCTGGAAGGATTGTAGACTACAGAGCATTAAGAGGAAGATCTCCTTGAGAAGGTAGGATATGAGCTGGGCTTTGAAGCAAAGAAAGAACAATGGAAATGGGCAGTGATTCTGGGTGTAAGAAAGAATGAGCTGATGAGCAAAGGAAAAAAAGTTTGAGATATATGAGGAAGTCGAGCCAGCATGTATGGTGTTGCTGGGCAGCAGAGAATGGTAAGCCTGGAAGGGAATAAAATTACCAGGTTTGGCAACTGTTTAGATGTGGCAAATGAGGAAGGGGGTGTCGTGTATAACCTAGATATAAGATGGACGTCCACATGACCCAGTCTCACAGCAACGATGAACTGAAAAAAGTCTAGCAAACTATTTTAAAACTAATTAAGAATTTTGCTTGCCATTCTCCAAGAACATTAAAAAGCATGCAATTCATAAGCTTTAGGAACAATTCTTAAGCATCACTTTCCTCTTCTTGGTAATTCTTAACATTTCATTAGCTCTGGAACGTCTCATTCTCTTCACCCCTCACTTTCCATTTCTCCTGTCCTGAAGCTCTCGGCAGTGTCAGCCCATGAGACCCTGTCTCTTGCTCTCCTCCTCCTTTCTTTCCGTCTTGTCTCTGTTTATCCACTCTCCCAATTTTGAATCATGAGGCCGAGGGGCCGTCCTGAGGAAGGCAGAGCTCTCTATTGGGGGCAGGCTTAGCAAAGCCATCAAAGACAATATTCTGGCAGATCCGAACACATGGGCAGAGGAAAACCCTTTAAGGGGCTCTCTCATAGCTTTGTGAGCCTGGAGGGAAGGTAAACCTCCAGAAGGAAATTGAGGTGGGGGTCATCCTGTTTTCTGAGGTGCTGGAGGTGGGAGATGCCTGACTCCTGGCACGGCCCCCTCCTCAGAGCTTCCAGCAGCACCCTCTGTGCTGTTTATGAACTGGCGTCCAAGTCTGGGGCTGTGGTGGCCAGCCTGCCAGGGTTGATGAGGACATAGCATTTGTGGGAATTCTGTGACTCCAGAAGGCAAAAGGTCAGTTTCTTTTCATTGACAGTGTTCTCGCTGCCCGAGGGTTTATCTCCGGGAATCTTGACCGGTTTCCAGGGTCAGGCTTCACCACCATTGTTATCTGGAAACACAGGAACAGCCCTTTTGTCGGGCCAGACTGGGTTACACATTGGACCGCATTCCCCACGGCTCTGGAATCATGCCCTTCCCCCACCAGTGAAGTTCTATACTCTTCCAGAACAGCTGGAAGAGGATTTTTAAAAACACTCAAACCTGCTCATGTTCCTCTCAGGCACACACACTTGTGCTCAATTTCTACTCCCCTCTGTATTTCCTTTTGTCTCTGGCACCACAGAATTACCGGCGAATGTGACCCAACATTGGAATGCGCTCTGGAGCTCGAGGACATGCCTGAAATCCCCTGCAAACACTTGTCTTTCACCCCTCCTCACACACAGAAAGGATGTGCACATATAACCCCTGAACTCACACAGGACTCTACCAGCCCACAGCCACACTCAAAGTGGGTTCGAGTTACACGGGTGCTTGCTTACACCTCAGCTCGCACACTCCCACCTGGAGGTTAGTGTACACAGGGCCTGTTCATTCCCGGCACAGCCAACATTTCTGTTCAGAGCCACATCAAAAACACATCTCCGGTTTCCTAGAAACAAATGGCAACAGAGAAGGGAAACAGGGCAGCTAAGAGAATGGCCCTGCTCCTTCCTCTTCTGTCCTGAAGCAAAGCAACCAGGGTCCTTTGGGCTAATGTGGGGTGCCGGGCTGCAGTGTAGACTCTTACCACAGGCCCTGATGTGACTCCAAGGCTAACATCAGCAATCTCCTCCCCAGCCATGTCTGCTGGGTGCCTCCAGCTGTCCTGGGTGACTCTCCCTAAATGCAAACTATTAGCATTTCCTGTTAAAACATTTCTAATAAATAAATGAATACATCATCTTCCCAACCCGAAGCAGGTCTGAAAGCTACTAGGAGCTCCTCTGAGCTAAGGACAGACATGGACCACCCAGCACCAGCCCACTGGCTCAGGGCCAATGCTGCTTTTGTTTGAATTCCTGTATGAGTAACTGCTCTAGCTGACGCCAGCCAAACTCAGTGAAATATTATTTTTAATATTAAATAAATAGATGGTGGGATGTGTTGATCTTTTTTTTCCCCAGTAAATTGCAGCATCACAACATAGAAGCCAGCTCTTGTGCCCAGATTTCCTCAGATAGCAGAAGGAAGGTGGACGCTGTCTTAGACCTTCCTTATGGAGCACTTTCCCCCCAGGAGACAGAAAAGGCCCAGTTGGTGTTGACAGGACCCTATTTGGAATCAGCTGGGAGTTCAAATCATAGCAAAGCTTGTATAGGATCATCAACTATTTTCGTTCATTTTTCTAACTTACTGTTTCCTTCCAATAACGAAAAAGCACAAACTCTTTATATAAAAATCAGAAAGCTCTGATCAACAAGAAGCTGCTGAAATCCCATCATCCATTAAGAGATAATTACTGCTAAATCTTGGTGAATACTCTCTCCAGCTTTTACATATTTATATGCATATATCCCAATGTTGATTTTACAAAAATGGGCTCACACTGTATATATATGTTTTTATGTGGAATTCATTTGGGGCATCTATTTTATACTCCCCTAAAACTCTACTTGGAAAGGCTGCATAATGCCCACCATTTGAATATGTCATGTATGCTCAACCAGACTCCCACTGTCAGATGTCAGGCTTATTTCCAAGTTTTTACAATTACAAACAACACTCCAGTAAACAAATCCTTGTAGCTAAATCTTTGCTTACATCCTTAATTATTTTCTTAGGATAAAGTCCCTAAAGTAGCATCTTGAGACTTTGACTACATATTGTCAAATTGCCCTCTGAAATGATTATAGCAATGTACAGTGCCACCAGCAAGAAATCAAAACCTTCCCCTGCTTGTTACCACACTGCATATTATCCTTTAAAAACCATCTCTGACAATTTGTTAGGCAAAAAACAAAAACTAATCAACCCTAAACATTTAATGTAAGAGGTGAGCTGTATGGAACTTTTCAAGTCTAGGTGATGGACGGTGGTGGGTGACTGCAATGTTGGGCAGCGAGGGGGACAGACAGAAAAGGACACCCTGGCTGTGATGGCCTGTCCTTGAGGAAGGCTCAGACAGGTGAGAAGACTCTGACATCAGGCAAGCCTGGATGAAGTCTGTTCTCTGAAGCCCCAGGGTGAGTCAAGATAAGAGGCTCTACCACAGGAGGATTCCCAAAATGTATTCTCAGTGAAAGTCATTTATTTGGAGGGAAAAGAGACTGGTCAAGAAGGTTTTGGGAATAGTGGTATAAACCTGTTTAGACCAGTTTCTTCACAGCAGGATTTCTCCTGCAAATTGCAAACGAGGGATGCTGAAGCTCCAAGGTGTTGGGGGTAGGGTGGGCGGGGAGTGGGATGCCATGGTTTCTGAGCTTAGTTAAGCACAGATCCAGCCCCCACTCTCATCTTTTTTATTTTCCACAATGCATCTCATGAATCTAGCACTTGGTGGAACATACTTTAGAAACCACGGTGGAAAATGGTTTTCACAGAAAGGGCAGAGAATGGGAGCTAAGACAGAAAAGAAGGGATGGGGGAGAGAGAAAGAAGAGGACAGGAAAGCAGGAGAATGGAAGGAAAATTGGAAAAAAGGGACAGAAGAGAAACACAAAGAGGAAAGGAAATGAGAATGGATGCAAAGTGAGAAGGGAAACATTTAAGAGAATGAGGAAAAGAAAGAGTAGAGCAGGGAAGTATCAATAGAGAGACCACTTATTATGAGAACCACCTTCCCACTGCTTTTAGGAGAGACCCGGGAGCCTGTAATCTCCTCCACGTTCAACTCCCCTAAAGGCCACCCCAGCCCTGAGCTTGTCACTCTCTATGGCGGGTTTTCTCTGACACTGTTACCCATCTTGCAGGCCCTTGCTCAATGGTTAGTACTTAAAATGCAAGAATTCATTAGCAAGGGAAACTCAGAATATAGAAATAAATGGTGGGCCCTAAAGAAACCCAGAAAAAATAAAACATAGAATAAGAAAATCCAAAAATATTTAATTACTACATCTTTTATTGATGTCGTGTAGCTTCTGGTAGCACAAAAGGACATGACCAAAACTAAACAAACACACTCTACTCAGCCAGGAAGTCTACTTGCCTAAAGAAATTGACAGCTTTTAAATGCCATTTGGGGCCTTTCACCCAAGAGGGCCTGCTTTCAAGCAAACTGAAAGTACCAAAGTGGTAAAATAAATTCCTAAAAGCTTAAATGCAGTGCATGTACACAGAGCCAAACCCTTTAGAATTCCCCAACAAAAAGTTACTTAATTATTTAATGAAAGCTTTTTGTTATTTAAAAAAAAAACTGAAGTAACACATGCTAAGATAGAAGTAGGTATTTTGTTTTTTGTTTGTTGGTTTTTAAGATTCTATTTATTTATTTGAGAGAGAGAGAGAGCACGAGCGAGCGTGCGTGAGAGAGATCACAAGCAGGCGGAGAGGCAGAGGGAGAGGGAGAAACAGACTCCCTACTGAGCAGGGATCCCTATGCAGGGCTCGATCCTAGGACCCTGGGATCATGACCTGAGCCGAATGAAGGCAGACCCTTAACCAACTGAGCCCCCCAGGTGTCCCAGAAATAGATTTTTTTTTAAAGATTTTATTTATTTATTCATGAGAGACAGAGAGAGAGGCAGAGAGAGAAGCAGGCTCCCCGCTGAGCAGGGAGCCCGATGCGCGGCTCGATCCCAGGACCCCAGGATCATGACCTGAACCGAACGCAGATGCTTAACCAACTGAGCCATCCAGGTGCCCAGAAATAGATATTTTGAAATAAACTCATGGAGTCATCCAAATCTGAAACCCCTAGAGTTCTCAGAAATATGGGGTAGGATTTGAAACAGTTTCATTAAGACTGACGTCAGATTTCATTAGAACAGTGACTCCCAACGCCTTAATCACTAAGACTTTTTTTTTTTTTAACATTATTCCCTGCAGTCACTTAGGCCTTTGCTCTCTTCATGTCCACAATTACCGATGGGTTCAATGCTGGACTGTCAACCAATGATATTCCAAAAATTTCTGTAATTTCAACAAATTTAAGTCACAGTGATTAGTGCGATACACCTAGGGTCAGTGAATAGAGTAGATAGTATTCTATCCAAAAGAAAAGAAACTTAACATTTGGTTAACCTAGTCAACCCCATCAGAGACAAAGAGTTGGCCCTTCATACTATTAAAAAATAAGACATAAGCCGTTCATTATTACTGATTTTATAAATGCCCTGGGGATCCAAGACCCCAAGGATAAAAAAATTTGAGATTTTTCTGGGAACCTTCCAACTTTCAATATTTGCTGTGTATTTAAGAGTTGACTCATTGTAAGCCTGTAAACCAGGGGTGGCCAGCTACAGCTCATGGGCTGCTATCCTCACTGTCCGTGCCTATGGCAAGTGTCTCTAATCAATCTACAATCTTTCCCATTGAGTGATTTTTTTTTTTACTTCTTAATACAGTGTTTTCAGCAACCAGTTAATCAGAGCTGGTGTTGAAGGTGAAACCAACTTGTTTTTTCCTGCTCTACCCTATATCTTAGGGAATTTATTCATAAAGCAAGTGCATGGGCTCCAGGCTCAGGATTCCTCTGAGTAGGGAAACTTGAGATTCCATAATAAAGGTGGAAAATGTAGAAATGCAGAGAACTAAGACATGCCAAGTCACATGAGAATAAGATGACTTTTCTCTTATCCCCTTTGGCAGCTGATTATAAATAGCCCTTCCTCATTCTTTTTGCTCTCTGTACTCCTCTTCCTTACACAGGTGCAAGAATTGGATAAACAGGTATCAGAATGAACAGGAAAGTTTGGTCCAAGAATGGATTAGTCTGGGCTGGGGAAACTTCCAAAATGGTCTTGGAATAATACTAATATGACCCTACAGGGCCGTGGGGTCAGATTTTCCTGATCTCCCAAATACCTTTCTCTCATATTAATTCCTTGGAGCTTGCCAGCCCTGTGAGAAAGGCAGAAAAGATGTCATGTTCCCTTTTACTCAGGAGGCAAGAGAAGCTTAAAGAAGGCGAGTGATTTTGCCAGGTCATACGGCTAGGAAGGGATGGAATTGGAAAAAGAATCCAGAATAGAAAACTCAGAGGCCAGCACCCTTTCTGATGTACTTATTCTACTCACATTGGGGTATGATGTTCCAGAGCAGACAGGGCAGGGCCAGGAGATTATTTCAAAGATTTGGGATAAAATGGCGCTTCTCAAGACGTTTAGGGAAACATTTTGGTATAAAAAATGTAAAGACACATTATGAAGTAGAATGCAGAACTTGTATGACTTTTTATGATTAAAATACAAGATTTTGAAGATATTGGCATTAATGTGGACACTTTGTGGCCCTGCCCCAGACCTCTGACGTTTCTTTCATTGTTCTCTGCTCTTCTGGTGGGAACAAGGGAGATGAACTGCCCTTCATCATACTGCTTCTCACCTCTTCTCCCCTCCTACTCCTCCTTCGTTTTTCTTCCCTTCTCCTCCTTGTTCTTCTTGTCATTTGTATTTACTTAAGTGATGTTGCCATTCTCAGAGACCCCCCAAGGCAGCTTGCTTGTGATTCATCTCAGAGGTAGGGGGCTGCTATGGTCAGGTTCTGCTGAGGCTCTCTTCCTGGCTTACAGACAGCTGCCTCCTCACATGGCAGAGAGAGAAAGGCCATGACCTCATCTTAACCAAAGACCTCATCTTCAAATACCATCATGTTGGGGTTGGGGATTCAACAAATGAATTTGGAAGGAACACAATATAGTCCATAGTGATCAGTTAGGATGATTTCACAGAAGATCCAACTCAAGGGGCTTAAAACGTAAAATGCATTTGCTGGCCCAGATAACTGGAGGGAAATTAGGGTAAGCCTCAGGATTAGGTGATCTAGAGCCTGAACCACATCCTCAAGGACTTTGATGTCCATAGTGTTGCCTTCATACTAAGACTGTTTATTCTCTCAGTGTGGAATGTCTGAGACTTTATGCTTCCTGGTTCACCTCCGTGAACATGTCTCATTAGCTGTGATTATGACGTGGACTGAGTCCCAAACCAATCACTATGGCCAGTGTGAAGGACTTTACTGATTCACTTTTAAACCAAAGTTCATGCCAAGAGCTGAAGGAAGATTCAGCCCTTCCAAATTCCATAGCTGTTTCATAATCTGGGAAAGAAAGGAGAAAAGATGGGAGATGACTATGGTGTTCACTATAATTTCCTCTTTAAAACTATCCACTTTAAACTGTTGGCTGTGGCTGGTACATGGCAAGTGCTAAGTAAATATAATCTGTTTAACTGACCATCTGCCTGTTGATTACGAGCTAGAGTGAACATTCTAGGAAGGGGTAATAATGGGACAGATCCTACAGGACACATAAAAGGAAATGTTATGAATATTAAGGTCAACACCCCTCTGGACTCTTATGTTGTGGCAACACAAAGGAATTCAATAAAGGGACAGAGGTCTCTGTTCCCAGAAACTGCATTTGGGGTTTCACTGGGTCCACATTTCATCTGCATCCACTCCTTCCTCCAGGTCTAGGAAGAGCCATCTTCATTTTTCTTCCATGTGGAAATTGGCATTTTATCAATGCCAGCCTGGTAGGATCTGCATTTTTAGTTTATTTAAATCACTTTGCAAATGATTTCAGAATATATATATCTATATATTTAGTTTATGTATATATGTAGTTTAAGAGTTGGGAGCCCATTATACTGAGTGAAAGCCACAAAAGGACACATACTGTATGATTCCATGTATGTGGTAGCTGGAGTGGTCAAATTCATAGAGATGAACAATAGAATGGTGGGTGCCAGGGGCTGGGGGAGGGCAGATGGGGAGTTAGTGTTTGATAGAGTTTCAGTGTGGGAAGATGAAGAGGTTCAGAGATGGGTGGTGGTAATGGTTACATGACAATGGGAGGGTACTTACCACAATTGAACTGTATGCTTAAAAATGGTTAAGATGGTAAGTTTTATGTTATACGTATTTTACCACAGTTAAAAAAAAAAAAGGAGTCACATGTGGGCTTTCCTTTCTTAGCCTTATCTTCACCATCATTCTTTAAAAGCCTCTTTTCTATTCTTATTATCAAGATCTTACTTGAATGGCCAGCAAAATGGTTTCCCACCTCAGGCATTTGGACTTTTTTTTTATGGTTAAATTTAGACTTTCTATTGAGGTACTCTAGATTTCTTTCTAGATTTACAATGTATTTTCTTTTCTAAGATATGCCTTTCCATTTCCCCCTCTCCAACAACAGAGTTCTTTTGCAGCTTTTTTTTTTTCTTTCCCAAATAGACTAACTCCAGTTAATTTTTGCCTAACCACATTTTGGGTAGGATTCAGCAAAAACCAAATGGTACCACTTATTGGGGCTGTAGCCTGAATGTTGTGTTTTCCCCTAAGTGCTTGCTCCAGGGTCACCTCCTCTGCCGGGCCCTTTATGAACGTAATTTCACAGGGTTGCCCAGCTTCCCTGAGAGGTGCGTGTTATCATCACCATTATACACCAGGGCACTCAGAGAGCTTGGGTAACTGAATCAAATCTCACAAGCGGTGTCTTTGGCTCCAAAGCTTTGGAATGTCTTTCTTCCTCTACTCTACTGCCTGCACCCTGTCTTTTCCTTCTACTCCAAGGCATTAGCTATCTCTATTTCTGACCCCCTGGAGCACTGACTGCCTTCTGTGGGGGACTGGAAAACCTGCCAATGAGAGCCGGCAGGAGGATCCCCTGCAGTAAGAGATGAGTCATCACAGCTTTCTGACTCACCTCCCCTGGCTCCCCTCTCTAGCTGCCCAATTCCCAGCACCCTCCCCTCCCCACCAGTTCTCCGGCAGCCATCACCACATCTAACCCAAAGGGCACTTCGATCCTCTCCTTGAGCCAGCCCAGGTGAAGACAAATCCCCTTCTTCCCTGTTTTGAGCAGAAACAAGGAGAGCACTTACCAAAAGTAAAGGCATATTTGCTGCGACTTTAAGATGAAACCAAACCAAATTGCAATCAGTAAAGACAAAAGCATCAGAGTAGATGTACTGACTGAAGGGAGACCTTTTTCATGATGTAATGGAGTCCTTCCAGAGTGGCTCAGGGTTGATCTCTGGCTGTAGTTCTATTCCCCATCTGCACTCCCAGATCTCTTCAAGGGGAAGGAAGCCGAATTCTAACTCCTTCATCCTTCCTGGGCCAACAGTGGGTCTGGGGGCCAAACGGACCATTGTTCCTAGAGTCAGAACCTTCACATCTCTCCAACATTAAAGTGACATGATACCTGGAACCTACTGTCCTCTTTGGGGGGCGGGGGTGATGGTAAAGGAAACTAACATATTGAGCCCTGGTGTGAGAGGAGCATGCAGTGTGAGGGTGTGCCCACAGACAGGGTGTTTTAAGGAAGAGTTAGGAGTGTGTTCAGATTCCAGCAGCATCCACCACTAGCAGTGAGACCTCAGGCTGGGCAAATCATTCCACGGCTCCACGTCGCATTTCCCTCTTATGTTGGGTATCGGGGAGGACTGAAGTGGTAAATGCACACAGCACTCAGTAACATCCCCAAATGGTCACTATTATCGATGACCCTGTGCACTAGGTGTCAGTGCTCCAATTATACTGATGAGGCAGCCTTTAAACGCAGGTCTGCCGTGGTCAAGGGCCCGTTCTTTCCACTTCCCTATCCCGGCAGCCCCTTATATGAGTACTTGTTCTCCTATTGTCTTGCACCATTACGAAGCAGCGCATTCATGGAGGCCATAACAGCCCTAAGTAAACAACTGTTTGAATTGAATGCATGAATGCCCATGTTAGTGAAAGGAGAGGAAATGATTTGAATTTGAGAGACAGAAAAAGCTTTTATACCAGAAGCTAATAGATTAATTCATTGGGACAGTCAGTTGGTTAATATTTACTGAGTATTCAGAGGATACCTGGCCCTATTCATATAGGTTGTACCATTTTGGATGCCTGGAGGAAGTGGGGAAGGCAGGGTGGGGGGACTGGAGGAATGGGAAGTTGATCTAAAAAAAAATAGAAGTCTGAATTATAATATTTAATATTACATTATTGTTTTCAGACAATTGTAATCCTCAAACTGGGCTGAAAAAAGTATTGTTAGAGGCAGTAAAAACTAATAATGTGACTTGTAATCACCGTATTAATAGTTGTTATATGAAAACATTTCTGTCCTCTTCTATCCGCAAATCCTGGTTACATGAATGTTTTGCAGATAATCTCTCAAAGCTAGTGATTTCAAATTCAAAATTAGCAGAGAGCCCAGGCGAAGGTTTTTATTGGACTGTTGTTATGGGTAGAAAGTACTTGTAAAGAAGACACCATGCCTTGGATTGGAGGACAAGATTCTCAAGAGCAGGCCAACATGTCTCGAAGGAGGTTTATGTTCGTTGATTCATTCATTTAATTTATGAAGAATACAAGCAACAAATAGGAGCTCCAAAGGTCAGAGGCATGCACAGTTAGTTGGGGGTAATACCCCCATTGCTGAGAAGGCTTGATGTAGTTGGGGTTGTGGATGGATTGGTGGAGAAGGGGGAAGAGAGGGAGGAACCTGGGCCAAGGATCCTTCAGTGTGGGCATCTGCAGGTTCAGACAGGCAAGAGCACAGACAGGTTAAAGCAGGTTGGATCACAGGTGACACTTTAAGAAAGGGCTCATGGGAGTGGCTCTCAAGCATGAATCCTTGAAATGAGTGTTGAAATAGGAGTGAGAGAAATCTGGGGACCTCACTCCTCTTGCAGTCAATCTTGAGTCACTCAACGATTCTGGTGGATGCAGAAAGGGGACTCTCAAAGGCGGTCTAGTGAAGTGCCTCCAACACTATTTGAATCCCACTCTGTCACAGGTTGAGCGATCTTGGTGAATCATTTAATCTTCAGGCTCCCACTTCCTCATCCATAAAGTGGGGGTGAGAACAGCACCTGCCTCACTAGGATGTTCTGAGGATGAAATATCATGATGACTATCCCATGCTTAGCACTGTACCCAGCCACTCGGTGCTCAAGACCAGGCAGCGATGATCACTATCCAACTGGCAAGACTTAGGGCTACCATTTCGGGGTTGGGAGCCCCTCAAGGGCAGGTTCTGTGGTTTTTATCTTTAAGTACTCATTAAGTTACTTAGTTCCTCATTGTTCTTGTTGTTAATAAAATAACAGCTGTTTGGAAACATGGCTTCTGCCTCTAGTGGTGACTAATACCTGATAACAAGCCACCACTCTGGAATCAACTCTTCCAGGTTTTTCCGCCAGAAAAAAAGAGATAGCTGAGCAATAGCAATATGGTTAAGCTGTCAGGTGAGTTGTCCCTGCCCCTATGGCTTCTCCTCACTTTATTCCCTGAACCCCAGATCCCAATAAAGGAGACAGCATCAATAGAAAGAAGAAAGAAATATGAAAGCAAAAATGGAGAATTTTTGACTCAGAGGGTTGGAAGGCTTTAAAGGGTCTCCAGACCAACCCCCCCAGAGTCAGCGAGGAGTGGTAACAGATGTCAAGAAGGGAACAAGAGAGAGGTGAAAGGAGGGAGGAAGGGAGCCCTCCAGAGACAGGCAGTGTGAAGGCTCTAAGGTGGTTCCACAGAAGCTTTGCCTTCTTACCATGTTGACAATGGACCTGCGTTGTGTTGCATAGGCTGAGATCCCTGGCGAGTAGACAGGTCATCTCTTCTCCCGATCCTGAGGTTTCTGGCTAAGAATCTCTTTTGCAGAGACAGGGATCGTCTCCTCCGGATACTCTCACCAGATAACCTTCTTTATTTATAATAGACTTCTTTATTTCTTTTTATCCTAATCGCTCTCTCCTGCTTAGATTTCTTAGTACCTGATGCATCTTACCATCTTTCTTTGCAATCCTCTTCCTTATGAAATGTCTCTCTACATCTCTTATTCTGAGCACAGACTTTTTAAAAAAAGTCTCTTCACTCCCTTATTTTCTCTCTCTCTGCCTCTCCAACTCTATCTCCTGCCCTTTTGCCCTTCTCTTCTGGTTATTTATTTACTTTTCTGTCTTACTCACCATTCATCGTGCTCTAACACAGGAGTTTCCACTCATCTTCAGCCCAAGACAACTCCATCTCTTCATAGAGAGGAAGAGCTAGGAAAAATCCAGAGCTCTGGGTTCGGCCTTTCTCTTACTGTGTGGCTCTGTTATTCCCTTAGTGCTTTCAGTTTTCAGTTTCAGCACTGACAAGAGAGAATGAACTATGATTTTGCTCGGTACCATGTTCCACGAATCACATTTCAACTAAAGGTTTAGAAGACACAGCTTCACTGTTTAAGATGCGAGATGTGCCAGGCCAATATTATGCTCTTATGGGATGAGGTATTCTGGTTGAAACCCAGCCTCAGCTACTCTACAGCCCACAGGCATTGGGACACTTTCTAATTCTTGGTCAACTTTGCTTTGGAATTATGGAGACTTTGGCAGAAAGTCTCTTCAAAGTCAATGTAGTCCACTGTGTCACCTGACATCTGCATCCCTGAATCCAGGGAAGGGGACACTCACTGTTTTCCAAGGCAGCCCGGGTCCCTTACATGGCCAAGTAAGAAACCTGAATTTTCAAAGAAAACATTCTCATGTTTGGTCACGGTGGTGGTTTACTTAGCAAACTATCCCTCCATGAGTGACAATTATTCTTCATTCTCAGTAGCCACAGGTCTTTCCCCTCCAATCAGGTTCTTTGCAAGAGAAAGGGCTTTAAAGTTATCAGAGTACTGGATTGTTTGTCTTTTTGAAATTTACAGATGTGGAGATAAAAATATGTTTGTAGTGCCTGGATTCATTCTCATCAGCCTCATCATCAGGCATAATAGTAACAGCTAACACGTCTATAGACTTGCTATGTGCCAGGCATTATTCTAAGCATTTTGTATACATTAAATCAAGAAATATGATTTCTCTAAATAACTTTTCCTATTTGCTTTCCTAAAAGGGTCAGAACATAATGGCACATCAATGAGAGAAGGAATTGAAATGTCATCTGGTCCCAGCCCCAACTTTGCCAATACATCCCAGAGAAGGTAGGTGCCTTACCTTAGGTCACACAGCTATTAGGGGCAGGGTGGAATCTCAAAGGTCTTAATAACAACAAGCTCACCATTCAGAGCCAGGATCAAGTATTTTAGGAACCTGAGATTCTTTTGTTGAAAGACTCTGCCTCATTTTGCTCTCCATGTGCAATAAAGTGCCAAAATCGCCTATCTTTCCTGCCTTCCTATCTTTTAAAATAAGCCCTTCTTTGAATTCCCTTTCAGCACATGTATCATCTCTCCTTTCATTTCCTAGTCTACTTAAAAATTTTTTTAATGTAGCCAAGTGAGTTTCTCCCCAAGTGAGAGTGTGATTTCTGGCTTGGGAACAAAACAATCATTTCGACCTCACTACCATTGGCTTTTACCACAACAACTGACAAACACAGCTCACTTGACCTATTCAAGATCTGCTGGCTCTTTTTCCTTGTGTGGCTTGTGGTGAAGGATACAAGAAGCAGTGGGAGAGCAGGTGTCAGGCAGAGGAGACCTTTGGGTAGAAAAGGAAATGGGTAGTGTCTTAGCTGGCTGTATGTTGAATAGAACACCTCTCTGGCGGGAGAGAAATAAGCTGGATCCCTGACTGTTTGCTTCCATGGAAATCCATCTAAATTTTGCTTCTGGGACAGCCCAGGAGCACGATATGGAAACTCCTGCCCAGTGCTGGTTGTGAACATTTCTTCCCAAGAGCCTCTGTCTATGTCCAATCCACATTTGGAACGAGATCTGGCAGCATTCATAGAGAGGAAAGATTTTGTGCTCTCAGGACACAGGAATATTCTATGTCAGCAGCTGCTTTTTTTTTTTTTTAATGAGTTTGGTGCATCAGTGTGTGGGCACATAGAATATTTTAAAATCATATTTGCCTTCAAATAATGACAGCTTTATAAACAGTATGGACAGGGACAGATGAACCAAATTCAACATGTAACTAATGCTAGGCTATTCCCAAACTATTTTATTGTACAGGATTATTGTTCAAAATGTTTATTGAGTTTGAGCTTCTTTTATTTTTTAATATAGATATAATTATAGTTGTATTTGTTGGGAAAAAATACCAAAGAGAGATTGTTTGATTTTTAATTAGGTCTTGGGCAAAAGTGTGTTTTCCTTAATTGTCTGAACTTTTCTCTACTTCCTAACTAGAAAGTTGAGGTTTGTATGGATTTTAGGGTCACATACACCAGGGGGCTGAATCTTCACCGTACCACTTATAATTGTGGAAGCTTGTGTATGTGACTTAACTCTCTAAGTTTCCACTTCCTTCCATGTAATAGCACTTCTTTCACGAGCCAATGTGAGTTTCAAACAAGATATTTGAAAAGCACATAGAATAAGTTTGCATAGTGCTGAGTATATAGACACTCAGTAAATGTTAGTTTCCTTCTATCTCTGTGTGCGTGTGTGTGTACTTGGAATGAAGAGGAGGAATTAAGTTGAAGAATATAAATTGGAGGACCATTTTAGGAATAAATGATCTGTAAACAATCAAACTAACAAAAAAAGTCAAACACAAAACAGAAAGGAACAGGGTAAGAAAAGGAAAAAAAAATTAGAAAAATGCCATCAACAGGTACTGACTAAGCACCTGCTATTGATACATTGGGGTCCTCTGCCAGATGACCAACATGTGGGGCTCAAGGGTACTTCCTGTCCTCAAAGAGCATACACTATATTTGAGGAGACAAGATTTAGTCATTTGTAAAATAGATAATGAAAATGCAAAAGAGTTGTTCCTCTTGGAGTTGCGAGGAGAGAGCAATCTCTGTGTTTATGGTATCATTGGAGACCAGAGAGCTCAGGGGTGCTGAGGGTGGGTGACCAGGGCAGATGAGAAAGCCTTGACATGACCAGCCATTTGAGTCTGATGACAAAGGCTTGGGAATGGCTTAACCAGGCGAGACTGCTGAGTTTTGTTTTGTTTTTAAATAGCAGTGGTGAAAAATGATCTTGATATTCTTTGGAACAACAGAGAATCCCAAAACAAACCTAAATGGGGCCGGGGAGTCTCACTGCATTTATGCTAAGGGGGAGGGGGTGGGTGGACAAGCTGAAGCCATCCAGTGCATACTCCTGGTTTCCTTATTCGGCTTGAGAGACACCCATACCCTTTGTTGAGTTACTTATCCGATCCTCCTTAAGCTCCCTTTCTTTCTTTTCCCAGCAGATCCCGGGAGAGATGCCCTTTCAACCCTGCGTCTCTGCTAAATGCCTTTTGGATCCCAGCAGTGGAGCCCATTGGATGGTTGGACTAACTCAGAGACTTCCTGAAGCCTCTTAGGGCTGGCAAAAAGAATTCTAGCCAAATCGTCCAGGTTAGAAGAGAAATGACAGTTGCCCGCAAAGGGATTCCCATGATGGAGCACAGCAACCATCCCACAAAGGGTTAACAGTCCCCCCTCCCCTGCCCCCCAACTTGCTGCCAGAGATCAGCTAATCTGATAATTACAGCAACAAACACAGTTTAGACAAACAAGACCTGACCCTGAGGGTTTGGAATGAAAACATTTACTCTCTCCCTCCCCAGAGAGACGGTGCCTGGAGCATATACACACAGAGACACTGGGAAAATACCCGTGTGCTGCAGCAGCAGGGTGAAAACATCTGTGTTCCTGAGCTGCTTGAGATGATAGCGTTCATGGGGAGGGGTTGGGGGGGAGGCAGAGGAGCGGGCAGCGGTGCGGTCGAAGGGTGTGCATGTCGGGAGCAGATGGAACATGTACCCATAACTGGAGATGGAAGCCAGTCGTAATTGATTTTACAGCAGAGGCAGACTGCGGGAGAAGTACGGAGGAGACTGGGTGATGCACACTTCCAGTGAAAAACCTGGAGGGTGACTAAGTGTGGAGAAACGTCCTACGACACAGAGTGGGATCTCTTCCTGAGAGCTAGAGGGGAAGGATATTCAAAGTAGCCTGCAATTCTAAGTGAAGCTGGCATCTGCCCAGCAGTGAGGGAGGGGCTCATCCTTTTCTCACCCCCCAGTTTGGCTTCCAAAGGGACCAAAATGCCCCTTTCCCTCCCTGCCTGCCTCAAAACTTGTCAAGCTTTTACTTATAAAATGCTGGTTCCTAGAAGAAACCTTTGTGGGTTGCTTCAACTGGAGAGTCTGACTTGGTTTGCTCTAACCTGGAGCTCTAGCAGTTACTCCCTTCCAGACCCACCCTCACCCCCCATCCTTTTGTGCCCCATATCTGCGGTCTTAGGGTCACACACCCTTTCTTTCTTCTGGTGGTGTGTCCGCTGGTAAACCCTCCCTGCGCCTTAGAGCTCTCGAAATTATCTCTAGACATCCCAGTCCTTGGGGGATTGCAGATCACATCTATGGATTTCACCCAGCTAAGAGGAATAACTGTGATTGATGATAGGATCAAGGTTTAAAATGAATTCCATAAGGTGAAAGATGGTCTAAAATCAATAAGATAGGATGTGCCAGGAATGGGAAGTACTGCATTTAGGTCCAATAATCAATTGTGCAAGTATGAGATGGAAAGATCTACCAAACAATAGCTTATGTGAAAACAACAACAAAAATATTTTTTAGTCAATAACTGGTTCAGTATGAGGTGATGAACCTATCTGCTTAAAAGGTGAAGATAATCATTGTAGGTAGTAGTAATAAAAGTCTTGGATCCTATTAATATTTTAAACAAGGACTGAACGGATCTTTTTTCTTTTTTAAGTATAACCGCTGGCTGACCAAGCACAGTGCAGAACAATTTTGTTTTGTTTGTGCTTTAGTTTAATTTCAGATTCGAGTCCCCTATTGCCCTCTCTACAGGGTCTACCTTGGCAGTTGTTGGTGGTGCCCATACCCTGTTCAGCTAGGTTCACTCACCCCGTGGCTTGAATCTCATGCAGGCCCACTTAGGTGCCCCTCAGCTGGTCTGTTGCAGTGTCCCCCACTCCTCAAGGAGACACACTTCTTCCCAAATAGGCCAGTCTTCCCACCATTCCTCACACACCCAGGGTCATTTGCTCATTCATTCATTTGTTCTTGTACCCATCGGCCATCAGCCATGTACCAGGCGCTGTTGCAGGACCCAGGGATTCTGGAGTGAACAAGGCATTGTCCTTGCCCTCATCAAGCTAAGGTTCTCACTTGTGTCGGCAAATCCTAAACAAAAACTAAAAGAAGGTCAGATTAAAAAAAAAAGTATGACCAGTTACCAGGTACTTGAAAAGCCTTCCACCTTCTGCCTAGACTTCTCTGAATGTCATCTCCTGCCTCCTAGCCCAGCTCAAGTGCTTTCCCCTTGAAGGCAGAGAACTCCTCCAGCTCTGTCTTCCCTGAACTCTGGTACCCAGGGGCTCCTAACACATAATTACATAATTAACACTCAGCTGCTCTTTAATTGTTGCCCCAGCTAATTTTGCTTCCCAACAGACTGTAGGAGATGTAAGCTCTTGGGAGTTATAGGATATGCCTTCACTTTAAATATAGTCAGCCCATCTCTGTCTGGGGTGCTCTTTGAAAGGAAATGAAAAGCACAGTTCAAACATAAGGAGGTTTTTAAGCCGATTCCCAGATAACAAGAGAACTCTTTCCAGTGTCTCCAAAATCCTCTAGAATAAGAATGTAAAGTTAGGACAATAGTTCGTTTATTTGCTGAACCTACCTCCTCCAAAGAGTCCTAGACTCTGTAAGGAGATCTTTAAAGCAACAAAGAAACATACCTCACACTGAGTAGTAGTCTGATTAGAGAGAACAGCAGGAGGGAAGCATCCACCAAGCTCAAAAAGGGAGGAAACATAAGGACAAACAACGGCAAATTCAGAAAAATGAGCAGTCCAAAGTTGAGGCCAAACAACATTCTTTTGGGGCCCTCATGCTCCGTAGAGTAAGAGCAGGCCAAAAAATCCCCAGAAACAATACAAATGGCCATCAGTGGAGGACTGGTTAAAGAAATAGTGGCACCTTCATGCGTGGGCAGGTCTGCGGGGAGGTTAAAGTAGCTACAGCCGCAGACGCTGACACGAAGAGGTGGCCACTATACTTGCTTTAAGAAGCAGGTCTCAGAACAATGCAGGTAATGTGATCCTTTTCATTTAAGAACTCTATATATGTGTAGAGAAATGCACGTAGAGATATATATCGAATTGCTAACCACGGTATTTCTGGAAATGGGGTTATAGGCAATGGCGTGGAGGAGACAGGCAGGCAGGGGAATGTAAGACTTTGGTTTCACTCTATAACTTCTGAACTGTTGTATATTCTGCACTTAATTATTATATATATTAGAATGAGCATTTATTGCTTTAATAAAGTAATAAACAGTTAATTAGGCAGCCAGAGTTTTCATTAATCTGTCTTTTGGAGAAGACACACATGTGGTTGGAAACAAGATTGTTACTAAGGTTTGGTTTGTGCCTTGGAGAATTCTGGATGCCTGAGTGGGTCCTGGACTTGTGCAGGTGCCCTGGTGCCACACGGGAGGACCTCTGAAGAGAAATCCTAAGCCTTTGCCCATGGGCTATACGTGGCTATATCCTAGGAGACATTCTTAGGTGGAATGAAAGCATATCCAAGCCAAAGATATGGCGGGGCACACCGGGAGAGAGACGAGGAGGCAGCTAGAAGCCTGTTTCATGAGTTTGCTTCCTTAATGCAATTTAAGGATCCAGTGAACCAATTTCTTGACAAGTTTTTTGGGTGTTTTTTTGTATAAATGAGCTACTGGAAAAATATGTATAAATAAAATTTTTATATCAACCATAATTTTAGGTAGCAAAGGAAAACAATATTTAAGAGACGTTAAGGTCAAGAACGTGGCTTTAGGAAGATAGAGACATTCTGAATTCTGAGTTTGCCACTTACTAGCTTTGTGATCTTGGGTAAATTGAATCACCTCTCATCGTTTTCCTCTTACACCTCCCGAGTCTCTTCTGGGGGCTCCTCCTCCTCTTTCCAGCCCTGGAGTGTTGGTGGTCCCAAGGCTGTGGTCTTCTCCCTTCCCTGGGGGATATGATCTCCCTGTGATATGCAAGTCAATGGATGAGGCCAAATCTCCCCTCAGCTCCATGCTTTGACTGACACCTTTTAATGGACCCCCATTTTCCCCACACTAATATCCTTTAACACTTCAAAACCAGGTTCAGATTTCTCTCTCCAGTCTCGCTGTTCACGCATTGCCCTTGTCCCTCCCTGCTCCCATCAAACCAATCATTTTCATTTCCTTGACTCACCGCATCATGGGCTCACTTAACGTGGGGCCTTCACAACTACTCTCCTCAGCCCTGACTCTCCTTTCACCTTCTCTTTTCTTGGCCAATTCATACTCATCCTTTAGATTTTCACGCACGCCTCACTTTTTGTGAGAAACCCTCCTTACTCCTCCAGGACTAGGCTGTGTGTCTTATCCCCCGACCCGTGATTTCCTGGTATCGTGCTCCTCACACTGCACTGAATAACTTGTTTACACATTTGGATTGTTCAACAGATCATGGGCACTGTCTTGTTTGTCACTGTATACTTAGAACATAACCCCCAATACTGGCACTTAATAGTCTTATGATAGATATCTGTTGAATAAAGCACTATTATGATTAATATGAGCAAGGTGATAAAATGGTTAAGAATTGGTCTCTGGATTCAAACACAGCCCTACTGTTTCACAGCTGTGCAATGTTTGGCAAGTAAATTAACTTGCTTGTACCTCAGTTTCCTTATCTGTTACTCCGTCTAAAATGCTTAAGTGAAATGATAGAGTAAATGAAATAATCTTTTTCATTGCAAAGCAAATGCTCAATGAATGCTAGTTATTTTAACATTTCAGCTTTTATTTACTCATTTTAAGTAATCTCTACACCCAGTGTGGGGCTCGAACTCATGACTGAGATCAAGAGTAGTGTGCTCTTCTGACTGAGGCAGCCAGGCTCCCCATTATTTTAACATTTAAAAAATGCTTAGAGCAGTACCTGGCACATAATAAGAACTTAATAAATATTAGTTATTATCACCATATTTTTTGTCATGATAAAAATAATCTTTAATTAGTTTTAAAAGTTTAGATTTTTGAGTATAGATTTTCTTAAACCACAGCATATTGGTACTTAGCAAGTCAGAAAGTCTAGTAGCTATTTTCCTCTAGGAAAGTATTTGAATACTTGGGTGGAAAATTATTAGGGACATTAAGAGAACAAGGAAGGAGGACCAATTGTGTTCAGTGTTAATAATGTTTTAGATTTCCGGGCACCTGGGTGTAGCTCAGTTGGTTAAGCGGCCAACTCTTGGTTTTGGCTCAGGTCATGATCTCAGGGTCCTGGGACGGAGCCCTGCATTGATTGGGCTCTGCACACACAGCAGGGAGTCTGCTTTGGGGTTTTCTCTCTCCCTCTGCCCCTTCGCCCCCTGTCTAAGATAAATAAATAAATCTTTTAAAAAATAATGCTTTAGATTTTAATTTTTGCGGTACCATGGCTGGAGTTTTATGATGCTTTTGTTCTAGATGATGGTTCTCAAGCTTTGGAGTAAATCTACATCATCTGGTAGCTTGTTAAAATACTGATTCAACCAGCTCCATCCCAGGGGTGGTTCTGGGATGGGGCCTGGGTCCGTGGACTTTAACCAAGCTGCCCTCGTTGTTCTGATGCATATTGAATGAAGTTTAAGAACCTGTGATCTAATAAAAATCAATTGGTTCTAATCAACCTCTAGGACCATGTAGCAGCAGATGGGCTCAGCAGCTCTTTGTTGGGAGTTGCCTTCTACGGGGGGCTCTGGATGATGGGTTTCTGGGAGATGCCCCTCTGCTGGGAGTGGCCTCTGGGGACTATCGTTACCCGAAGGAGAATCCTGGAGACAGCTGGCTCCACTTCCAATGGAAATAGCTGCTGAGACCTGGCTCCAGGCTTGTTGGCCAAGAGGTGTGCTGGAAGCGCCATTAGGAGCCCCGGCTGGAGGTCCTGGCTTCAGTAGCAGCAGTGTTTCTCAAAGTGGGGCCCCAGGGTCACCTGCATCCAGAATCCTCTAGAGAGTTTGTAAAATGCAGATTCCTTGGACCCACCCCAGACCTTTTGAGTCAGGATCTGCATTTTAAACGAACGTCTGAGATATTTCGGAGGCAGGTTTACAGTTGGAGAGCCACTGACAGAAGAGACCTCGGGCCACCAGCGTGTTCTCTCTCCGCAGTCTGGAGCGAGCAGCATTTCGTTTCATCACACCCCCTTGCCTGGTAACTTGGCAAGGCTGGAGTTCCAGACATGCTGCTGGGAATCGCAGATGGACTTCTCAGGTCTCAGATGGTCACCAGCCCTCAAGGCCCACGTGGAGGGTGTAACCCGAAAAAGACTTTTGTGAATCAAAGCATAACTGCCTTGGAGTCATGAGGTGTTACCAGGAACTGTCTGGTTACAATGATGTTCTTTCGAGAGAAATCTCAATTGGGGTAGGTGGGTCTTGTCGGGATCCCTCCCGTAGGGCCCGTCCTGGCACACTCAGCTCAGGTGAGTGAGATGCATTGTAGGTGACATCTACTCTTCTTGTTTGTCAGACACAGATGAGCAGGGACCTGGTTGCCACAGGAGATGTTCCTGCCTTGCTTTCCCCATCAAACTCTGTCAGGCTCTGTAACTTGAAGAAATGAAAGGGGGCTCGGGAGAGAGACAGTTTCTAATGAGCTGTCAACAGGGCCCCGCTTGGGGCTGGAAACCTTGCTCTTTGTCAGGAGGCCTCTGCCCTGACTTTATTCCAATGCTATTAGCGTAAAATCCTTCAGTTTCTCTCAGAATTCGAGGTGGCCTGGGGCCGAGAGGGACAGATTCATAAGTAATTTCTCTCATTATACACTTCCAGGGCTTACTCACCATTTCAAAGAGGAAGAGTTCTCACAGCCAACTTGGAGAATTTTTCCCTAGACAGGATGCACATCCCTCACATTATAGCTTCATCAGCCTGCTCTTCCCAATGACCTAAAATGGAGGAGGCCCGGCTCTCAGCAAGGCTGAGTTGTAGGTGGCCTTCTGTCCTTAGTGATTTCTAGGGCTGGACAAGGGAGAATTTACAGAGTGCTAATATAGAGATCTCTCTAGAAGTGGGATCTGCTTGCATGGGTGAGTTACTCAAGGAACTAGAGCGGTCGTTAGAGTCAATGCCAAGTATAACATCGGATGGGATGGTATCTCCAGAAGTCAGAACAACATAATTCCAGTAATCCCGGAGTTGAGAAGTGACAGGTCGAATAACAAAAATTCTCGGTGCCCCTGCAGTGTTTGTGTTGTGTAGGTATTACAGATTTGTTTTGTTTTTGTCAGCCACTGTACTATTTATTGTACAATTATATTCAAGATTATAATATCAAAATAATAATTAGTTTAAATAGTCTATTATCCAGGATTACAGATGGTATGACAGCCAGCAGCCCTGGAATGTATTTTGAATACTTATATAAGTAGCGCATGGATACATTCTTGTTGTAAAATATTTAGAAGCTTACACAGTGAAAAGTCCCTTTCCTACCCATTCTTCTTCCCAGAGGTAACCACTGTCAACAGTTTGGTGAGTTCAGTGATCTCTCTAAACATTTACATACCCATGTATGTATATATGCACACTTGTCTTTTCACATGAATGAGATAATTTATCACATAGTGTTAGGTAACTTTTAAAAATTTAATAATAAATATCTTGGAGATCTTCTCATGGCAGTAGATATGTCTTCCTCATTCACTTTAACATTAGCACAGTATTGCATTATATGGATGTGTCCTGCTTATGTGATCATTTGCTAATTGGTGGATATTAAAATTGTATCCCATATGTTTGCTCTTACAAACAATGCTGCAATGAGGCTCTGTGCACATACATCTTTGTACACATATTCTTGTAGAATAAATTCCTAAAAACAGAATTGCAGTTGCTATTTCTATGTTTGTTTATTACACCGTAGGTCTAACTCTCCTCTTATTTATTTCCATCAATGATTCTTAACCCTAGCAGAACCTTAGATTTACCTGGGGAACCTTAAAAAAGTACACCTGTCCAAGCTGCATCACTGACCCACTGAATCAGAATAATCTTTGGGAGTAGGGCTCAGGCTTTGGATTTTCAGAAAAAAATCTGAAAATTCTCATGTGCAGCAAGGATCATTGATCTATACATTACACAAAATAAAACAGAACTCTAGGGTATTTCAAGACAGTGCAACCAATTTTTATAGGAACGGAGTCCGTCAAATCGTCAGGAGTCATCTTTGTTTCCTCTGAAAACCAGTTTAGGAAATCAAGTTGTCTAGGTGAAAATAAATAATGTTAAATTTGATGTTTAATAGTTACGGAGCATTTTTATCTCTTGAAAATGCTTTTGTTTTGTTTTGTTTTGTTTTTTGAAATCTCAGAGCATCTTTAATTCAAAGCTCTGAGCACGGTGGGCTGGGCAGGAATGACCTTGTCCATTTTACATTCCTGGAAGCTAATAGGGATAAAATGATGCCTCTCAATTTTAATGTGCTTAGTAAAAAACCTGGGGATCTTCTCGGTATGCAGATTCTGCCTTAGTAGGCCTGGGGTGGGGCCAGAGATTTTGTATTTCTAACAAGCACTGACATTTTGCATTTCTAACAAGCAGTGACACTGATGTGACTGGTCTGAGGACCACACTCTGATTAATAAACATGCAGGTAAAGGGTAATGAGCTAAATACAATGGAGAACCCAATCCAATAGCAGACATAGGGTGTCATCAGACTGATGAGCACTTGGTAAAAGAAAGGAAAGAGTGAAAGGAGAAGGGGATACAGGGTGGGGAAGGATGGAGGGCAAAGAAGCCCGTCTTCTACATCAGCTAAACCACGATGCCCTCATCCTAGAATCCCACGCCCTAAACAGGGGCACATTCATAAATCATTCAATAAAACCGAGGCAATCTTTTTTTTTTGTTGTTAAAGATTTTATTTATTTGACAGAGAGAGACACAGTGAGAGAGGGAACACAAGCAGGGGGAGAGGGAGAGGGAGAAACAGGCCTCCCGCGGAGCCCGATGTGGGGCTCGATCCCAGGACCCTGGGATCATGACCTGAGCCGAAGGCAGACGCTTAACGACTGAGCCACCCAGGTGCCCCAAAACCGATGCAATCTTTAAATTAAAAAAATACATTAGAAATTAGATTTTTTAAAATGATGTTTTGGTGTTTTTATCTTTTGGCACACAAGAGCTAGAAGCAATAATGAAATAATAAAGGTATTATTTTTAATGGGCCATTTTCTCTTGAATATATTGGCTGCCAAAACGGATTCCAGACATTGAAGATTAATATGTGCAAGCTGTGGGATCTAAGAGGTGCTGCTGGGATGGGAATTAGAAGAGGAATGCTATCCATGCTGGAGGGAACATTCTGAGAGGAATATAAATATAATATAATATAATTAATATAATATAATATAATATAATATAATATAATATAATATAATATCATAAATAAATAAATCTAGTTGAGGCCAGAGATTCATTCCCCCTCTCATACGCTCTCATGAGCCTTTTCCATGAAGGTAAGCACTTATCATGGCTGTGATGTTTATCATTTCATTTATGCAGTGTTCTCGTTATCTGTCTTCCCCATCAGACTAGAGAAACCATGAGGATGAGGACCTTTTTTGTTCACCATGTTATCCTTAACACCCAGTGTTTTGCCTGGCAGATAGTAGGTGGTCAATAAATATTAATTGAATGAATTGAATACATGAATGAATAAATCATGAAAAAAAAACAGTGGTATGATGTTATGAGATGAAGTTGAATTAGGTTAAAACTAAAACAAACAAGTAAACAGCTCTCAAGAAGTCTACAAAGCGTAGCTACAGAAGAAGGATTCCTGATTGGACAAGGTGGAGATCCATTGCATTAGTCACGTGGAAGATTAAAACTCACACCCCCTTACCCCTTTCAGTAATTTTGGTCTTGTTATATAATTGGTCTCTGTAAGCCCTTATGCCTCTTCCATTTCTCCGGCAGGATGGCTTTCTGTTCAGAACTTTGAATTGTTGTATGGAAATTCTATGACATCAGAAAGCAAATATAGTGACTTCATCACCAGGAACAAGGACCACCCATGGTCTTTTCAAACACAGTTCATGAACTAGGAATACGTTTTAAATGTTTTTAAAATATGCTCTCCCTCAAAGGGAAATTGCAGGATTAACTTTCAGGTATGATTTAATATAAAATATTCTGAGCTCCCTAGATTAAAAGCACAATATAATTTCTAAAAACAGTAACATTCATTCTTTCATTGGATAAATTTTTCTCACATGACCAGTGAATGTGGCACAGTGGGGCGGGGACCCTGAAACCAGACTATCTGTGTTCATATCCCTGCTGTTGTCTAGCTGGGCCATCTTGGGCGAATTGCTCAACTGCTTTTTGCTTCAGTTGCTTCATCTGTTAAACGGGATAATAAGACCAGCTACTTCAGCTTATTGTAATTTGAATGAGTTAGTGTTTGTAAAGCACTTAGAACAGTATCTGGCGTATGGGAAGGACTATATACATAGTTTTAAATAAACAAACTCCTGTGATGTTCCAGGCAGGTATTAAGTACCAACAGGCCTCCAGGAAAGTAGTGAACTATTATCTACTAAACACTTGTTATATATCAAGCACTAATCTTTAGGCAGTTTTGCATCATGTCTTAGGACAACCCTGATGGAAGTGTCATTCTCATTCATTCATTCAGCCAATATTTATTGTCTACTAGATGTCAGGAATTGTCTTAAATAGGTCCTGGGATACAGAGTTTGGAATTTATATTTTTAAAAATCACTATTTTATTAAAAAGTGAGTTTTGATAGTTCTCTCAATGTCCAGATTAGCTCTAAACTATAGCACACCATATTATTCTTTATTAAAAGTAGTTTCCCATAACTTCTGAAGCTTTAAATGGCGACATCTGTAGTGCTTTGGACAATTATTTTTCTTCCTGTTCTAATTAATTGTCATTGTTAGAGCCTATCTTACTTTAGTATTCTTGTGAAATCTCTTTCAAATCTGTTATTTTTTCAATAAAAACTTGATTTTTCACATTATAAAATGACACATTTGTTGGAAAGTCTGTTACTGTTCAGTGTTTTTCTATTAAAGCAATGCTGTAATGTACAGTTGTTTACCTCTGTACCTACCTATCTTGTCAAACTTGTATAAACTTTGTTAGGATAGATTCCTAGAGGAGAACTTGCTTGGTAAAATGATATGTCCATTTTAATTTTGACCGATATTGCCAAAATGCACTGTTAGAAAATGTTTCATCATTCAACACTCTCACCAATAGTGCATGAGCTTGTCTTTTCTCCTGCACTCTCAACAACATCATTCACCAATATTTTTAATTTTTATCAGTCTGATGGACAAAAATGGATGAATTGGTGTGGTTTCAACTTAATAATAAGGGTGATTTTTGGTATGTTTATTTGCCATTTGTATTTGTTCTTTCGTGATTGATTTTTTTATATCCTTAATTCATTTTTCTATCAATACAATGAAGCTCTGAGCATATAATAGATGTGATATGCATGATAAGCATGCTCCAAATATTTTTTCCAAGTCATCATATTTCTATTTATGGTGTTTATCACCATACAAAGTCAATTTTTTTCTTTATGGCTTCTGAGATTGTGTCCTGATTGGGAAAGTCTCTACTACTGTAATACTGTTTAAAAAAAATCTCCTTTATTTTCCATATTTTGTTTGTAGTTTAAAATGTTTAAATCTTAAATCCACCTAGAGTTTATTTTTGTTTTCACTTGGTGGAAAAGAGAAAACCAAATTTTTTATCTCAAATGAATTTGACATGATAATCGACAGTCACTTTAGATGAAGCTCTGTGCTTGAAAAGATGCAGTTTTTAAAACCACATGCTGAGAGTTCAATACTGCCGTGCTCTCCTGAGAGAGCCCTAAAAGCACATAGATCTATAGACAAAGCAAGGTCTTTTTGGAGGACAGTTTCCCCCTATACTCCAGTCCTCCCCATACCAGCTAAATAAAAGTGCGACTGTGATATCATTAACAATTTAAAATAGTACTTTCTTTTCAGTAATTAACAAAAGTCAGATATTCTGAAAATCAAATAATTGGCAAAGTGTTGCTATTTTAATGTAATAGTTTCCTTCATATAAATGTTTAATTATGTGTTAGATGTAAGTGACTTGTGAACACATTTTATGGAGGCATTTTAGAGAGGCACTCCCTTTCTGGCGTACGTTCCCAAGTTTATAGAAAATGACTGATCTGTGGATTAGAGAGAGATGAGGGCAGAACCTTGATGAGGGCAGGAAGGATTTAAAAGAGTAGAAGTGTTTTTGATAACCTTGTTCCACACATCCCTAGCTACAGAGGGACAGTCCTGTATTTTTTCCCCATTTTTGTCCAATCAATAAAGAAGCACTTTGGACACCATGAGATGTGGAAGATAGTTATTAAGGATAACTAAATTGAAATAGAAATAACTACGATGAAAGAGTTCTAGAGATCTGTTGCTCAACAATGTGCATATAGTTAACACTACTGTATATACACTTTAAGATGGTCGAGATGGTAAATTTTACATTATGTGTGTGTGTGTGTTTTTTTTTACCACGATTCCATAAAAAATTA
Source organism: Halichoerus grypus (assembly GCF_964656455.1). Lineage (NCBI taxonomy): Eukaryota > Metazoa > Chordata > Mammalia > Carnivora > Phocidae > Halichoerus > Halichoerus grypus. The sequence continues at coordinate 28,753,077 of NC_135718.1, forward strand.
ATTCTGCATTGTGGTTTTTGTTTTTATTTTTATTTTTATTTTTTTTAATTTTAAGATTTTATTTATTTGACAGAGAGACACAGCAAGAGAGGGAACACAAGCAGGGGGAGTGGGAGAGGGAGAAGCAGGCTTCCCGCGGAGCAGGGAGCCCGATGCGGAGCTCGATCCCAGAACCCTGGGATCATGACCTGAGCCGAAGGCAGATGCTTAATGACTGAGCCACCACAGGCGCCCCTGGTTTTTGTTTTTAATCAAGCAGCACATATTTGAGTACCTATTATGTACCAAATATGTTCTCATAGAGGATACCAGGAAGTATAGTTGATGGTTTCAGTTCTCAAGGAACTAACAAGCAATCAAGTTGGAGGGAAACGTTAAGTACCTATGAAAATGAACCATCTCAGGTAATATAATGATACCAAATGCGGAGAAATGACACACAGTCTTATTTTTAGAAAAGAATCTCTTTGGGCTACAGTGATAGAAATATTTGTTAGCTACTTCCATGGCTTTCAAAGCACTTGAATAAATAGTTTCCAAATTGACCCTTTTACTAGATCTAGGAGGCATTATCTCTGCTTAACAGCTGAGGAAACAGAGGCTCAAAGGTTGTAATTTTTCCAAGTTCACACAGAGAGCTGGAAACTAGACTCTGTCTTCCAGCTCTTACTCCTGGTAGAATTTATTTGAATTGGCAGAGAAGATTTGCTGCCAAAAAAGTTTTGAGGGTTAGAGCAGAACCCAAATGTGCTAGGGATACTGTGGTTACGTATTTGCTAAAGTTACGATTATTTTCTCCTCTCTGTCATCCTGCCAAGGAGCATCAAGTAACTTTTAGTACAAAATAACAGATTATTTTTTTCTTGCTACTTACTGGACAGAGAAACTCAAATCCTAGTGCAATAAAATGAGGACTAGCACACCAGCCTTCAGTTTCACTGCTATATATACACAGTCCTTCAGCCAGCTCAGTCTCATGAAAGACATTCCTTACCATCATGTCTGACATCATTCTTTAAGGTCATAATACAAGTGGTATAGTTGAGATAGGTCTGATCTGACCCAGGTCTGACAGAGAGGAAAACTAACACAAACAGCAGAATAAAGTCTGTGAATCAGGATTTAAAACTAGTTATCGGGGCTAAGATCATATGAGATACACACAAATTTTTAAAACCACATCCTGCTAATTCAGTAGATTGACTTTTACCCAAAAAGTGCAGGAGAATTAGGTCTGTTCATACAATAACCCTATCTGATTGCCCAGGGTCAAGCTACTGTTTATTTTTGCTAGACAGAACCCATATCCTGAGCATATTCCGTGTTTTTCACCATTTACTTCAAGGCAATACAGGCTCTGACGTTCTTTCTACCTAATCACCTAAACAATAAGAAAAAGACTCCAATAGTTTTTTTTTCTAAAGCATTAGGTAAAAGTAAACACACAGACACTGTGGTCAAGAGTGTCTTTTATTTTCCTTCTTATGAGTGCTCAGTGTTTCCCAAAAGAAGGGCCGTGCTGCCCTCTACTGCTGGGTGTTGAAATTTAGCAATACACCTCTATATCCTCAAGAGCTATGTGGAATAGATTAGGATAATATATTACATTGCGTTAGACTATCCCTTTAGGAGTTGTTTAAAAGAAATCTGTTCTTGGCAAACCCATTGAATTTGTTCCCTTCATTATCTCTTCATCTACCTTCATCTTGCATCAAAGCATAGGACGTCAGGACATGACCCAACAAAAAAAAGGATATCCCAGCTTGGGATGGGGGCAGGGGACGAAAGCTTAAGAACTTGCTCTAGAAGTAAGAGGTTGTATTTGTGATACATTTAGGGAGAAGCAGGGCAAGGAGAGGAACTTTTCTTATGACTTAAGGTCTGCAGACTTCCCATTCTTCTGTTATTTGAAGTGTTTTCTTTTGCTTTTTGCTAAAGCTATCCACTTCCTTTGTGTTTTTTGACAGGAGACAACAGTCACCTTGAAATGTTGAGAGAGTAGTGGAATAGCATTTCTAAAACACTTTCTTCTCTTCAGAAAGAGATAATATAGAAACACAAGGAGTTATTATTAACATTGTTATATTTTAATTAAATATTATGTTGTCTTGTTACCTTTAAATTACTTTGGGATTTTACAGATCTCTACAAAGAGAACTTGTGTTCTCTGCTTTCTTTTCCATCTTTAAAAAATTTCAGAGTATATGCCTGCAAGAGGCCAGGGCAGAGAGATTTCAGAGTTAGCCTATTACCCTATAGCTACCCAGGGACCAAAGTGTAATCTCTATAGTAATCATAATCATCATCATCATCAAAATAAAATAATAGCAATAATTTCTACAACTGTGTTAAAGGTGTGTGTGTCAACACTAAGCAAAAATCTTTTTGTCCCAATTTACACTCAGCCATGTGAAGTAGCTTATTCCAAGTCTCAAGACTAGTGAAAGGCAAAACTCGAATTTGATTGTAGGTGCCAAGCCTATGCAGTTTTACTAGGCAGCTCCTCATTCAATGAACAAACTAAACAAATCTCAAAGGCAAGTGCTTGTAAACAACATCTGTGATGATGATGGTGGTGACCGAGAACATACTGAGTACTTATTAAGTATCCTGTACAATTCAAAGTGTTTTCCATTAAATCGCTTAATTCTGGGGCACTTGGGCGTGGGTGTCCTACTCTTGATTTCGGCTCAGGTCCTGATCTCAGAGTTGTGAGATCGAGCTCCGCACGGGGCTCCGCACTCAGTGGGGAGTCTGCTTCTCTCCCTCTCTCTCTGCCCCTCTCCCCGGTCACACGTGTGCACTCTATCTCAAGTAAATAAATAAATCTTTAAAAAAATACATCATTTCATCCTCACAGCAACTCCATGAGGAAGAGCTGTTATTATCCCCATGATACAGATGAGATGAGGAACTGAAGCATACAGAGGAAACTAGTTCATGGCCTCTGGTACTAGTTTAACCACAGCTATACTGCTTCTTAAGTACAAAAACTAGACAGCACAACAATTTCTTTTTTTTAAGATTTAAAAATTTTTATTTTATTTTTTTAAGTAGGCTTCATGCATGGAGCCCAACATGGGGCTTGAGATCAAGACCCTAGGATCAAGACCTGAGGACCTGAGCTGAGATCAAGAGTCACGTGCTCCTACTGGGTATTTACCCCAAAGATACAAATGTAGGGATCCGAAGGGGTACGTGCACCCCGATGTTTATAGCAGCAATGTCCACAATAGCCAAACTGTGGAAAGAGCCAAGATGTCCATTGACAGATGAATGGATAAAGAAGATGTGGTATATATATACAACGGAATATTATGCAGCCATCAAAAGGAATGAGATCTTGCCATTTGCAATGACGTGGATGGAACTGGAGGGTGTTATGCTGAGCGAAATAAGTCAATCAGAGAAAGACATGTATCATATGACCTCACTGATACGAGGAATTCTTAATCTCAGGAAACAAACTGAGGGTTGCTGGAGTGGGGGGTGGGGTGGGAGGGATGGGTGGCTGGGTGATAGACACTGGGGAGGGTATGTGCTATGGTGAGTGCTGTGAATTGTGCAAGACTGTTGAATCTCAGATCTGTACCTCTGAAACAAATAATGCAATATATGTTAAGAAAAAAAAAAGAAGAAGAAGAAGATAGCAGGAGGAGAAGAATGAAGGGGGGGAAATCGGAGGGAGAGAGGAACCTGAGAGACGATGGACTCTGAAAAACAAACTGAGGTTTCCTGAGGGGAGGGGCGTGGGAGGATGGGTTAGCCTGGTGATGGGTATTAAAGAGGGCACGTTCTGCATGGAGCACTGGGTGTTATACGCAAACAATGAATCATGGAACCCTACATCAAAAACTAATGATGTAATGTATGGTGATTAACATAACAATAAAAATTTTAAAAAAGAGTCACGTGCTTAACCGACTGAGCCACCCAGGTGCCCCTTTAAAGATTTTAGTTTTAAGTAATCTCTGCACCCAACATGGGGTTTGAACTCAAAACCCCGAGATCAAGAGTCCCATACTCCACCAACTGAGCCATCCAGGTACGCCTGCACAATTTCTAAATGGTGCCCTGGAACTGAATTATGTTCAGCAAGTAGATAAAACCAATAGTTGTCATCCTATTAATATCTCTGTTACACAAAGTTCTCAGCTACTTTAAAAAAAGTTCTGCCCACGTGGGTGCCCAGTTAAGGAACTAATGTTAGATCCTGTCTACCTCAGGCCTCATTACACATACCCTTCTATGAGTTAGGAAGGAACAATTGACCCTCACTTGGTCCCATCCATGTGTGCAGGTGGGGAGAAGAGTCATACATACAAGAGGAAGGAGAGATGTGAGGGAAGAGAAGCAAAAGGAGATGATAGTTCCACTAAGGCATGCCCAGGAAACAAGCCAGTTAATTTGAAGGACAAGCTTGATAAGCAATCACTTTCTTCAGCAAGAGTAAACTCAACACAGCAAGAGAACAGCACCGCCTTAGGAGCTCTGTGCTTATCTTACTGCCTACTATTTAGCCACACAGTGATTCTTGAACAGATCTCCTCTTGCAGGTTTGGTTTCTAAAGAAACCTTTGTTCAGCACACAAGTCAGCTTTTGATTAATATCCTACCCTCAGTGACAGCATACATTTAAATGTAACTATTCCAAAGCACTTTGTACTTGAGTGCAAAGTGTGAAAAACTCCTCCCTCTCCTGACTTGTTCCTAAGTTTAGACCTTCTGGGTATCAGGGGCAAAATTGAATACAATAAGCGGGTTTGGATTTGCTTAGAGGTCCATGCAGTGTCCACGGCCAACCTGGACTGGCCTGCTTCTTATGCTTTGGGGCAACACTGCTCAGCCCTGAAGGCTTCTGATTTCCAGGAGAGTATATTCTAAAGGAATTCATTCCAGATGAAGCTGTTGCTGTGTGGGTTCCCAGTTCCTCCCTCTCAGTTCTTTTGAAGAAAAAAAGCCAGAAGGGAGATGGTAGGGAGGATGCTATGACAGACAAGCATAGCAAATCATGAGAAGAGGAGAATACTAGTCCTTCTTTCCTTTGACCCTATTGCCCTCTCTCTGGACACTCACTTTACATGGCTGCCTACTTGTCTGGGCAATGTTGGCCTCTAAAAAGTCTTTTGCTTGTTCTATCCATTCAGCAGGGAGGCAGCATTGCTCAATTCTAAGTCAAAGTGTTAAAATTAGCAATGGCCTGGAAAGCATTTTGTTTATTTCAAGATTAGCATTTTGTGTAGAGGGGTAGCCTGCAGGGCTCAAGACAGAAGGAACTGAATGTAATCTCCAAGAACCTAATATTACCAAGGAAAAAGTTTGAGACTTGGATCCCACATAATAGGTAGTTTTCTTCCCCGCTACACCCCGTTAACTGTTTGCCCCTTTCTAAAATTTAGAACAGATATTATGAAGACAAGCAGAAAAACTGCATGTCACTTTCTTTGCCCCTATCAGCTTGACTTGGTTATGGAGCTGCTTAGATAGTCAATAAACATTTATTTGGATTTAGCTAAGTTCATCATGTTTAGGTAACCATGGGTTGTTTTCCCCCCAGGGAATGACGTAAGAAGTGACCATGATATTGTTGGCCAACGCTGCGAAGATCATCCTTCTGAAACTCTGGGAAGGCTGGGCTATAGAACACCTCTCTCAGCAGTTGCCCTTTGCCTCTGCTTTTGGAACCACTAAAAGTTCATTGTCATTTCACCTTCAGTGTTGAACTTGCAATCTTAGATGAAAGCGTTGTTAATGAAACACCATGGGCAGTTAGCTTTAAAAGCAGAGGCAAAGCTTCTGAAAAAAAGCAGGTGATACAAAGGTTGGCAGGTGTTGCACAAAGTTTCTTTGTCTTGTATTCATTACTATGAATGGAAAATTCATTTTGAGATTTGTCGTATTTTCAATGAATAGAGGCTGAGGTATTGTTCTCTCCTGAAACACTAAGAGAATGGATTCGTCCTTGCACCATTTATTGAATACTTACTAAGTGCAAAAAACTAGGGGATATTACACAGGGTAAGATCTCTAGCTAAAAGAAGCTTACCATCTACAAGGGGTGTGGCAGATGTGCAATGACAACAACAGCTAACATTTAGGGGGTGCTTACTATATACAACTAAACACTTTATATGTATCAACTCATATAATCCCCACAACAGCTCTAAGGAAAATACTACTATCTCCACTTTACAGAGCAGGAACAGAGAGGTTAAGTCACTTGCCTAAACCTGCCTAAGTCAGTAAACGACAGAGCCAGAATCTAAACCTAGGTGGTCTGGCTCCAGAGCTCGGTTCTTAACTAGGGCATTTTCTGAAATGGTAATATTGCCAACAAGGTACAGAAGCACAGGAAAAAAGCGGCGGATTTTGACCAGAGTGGGGGTTAGGGAAAGTCTTTATGAAGGAGGCATTTATTTACTCTGGGTCTTGAAGGTCACCAGGTGGAGAGGGGAGCTGGGGAGGAAGGAACAGCCAGACTAAAAGAAGAGGCAGTTTGGGTACCAGCCAGCTGACGTCAGCAAGATCTGGTTGAGTTGCGTACGTGGGAGCAAAGCTGCAGAGGGACGCCGTGCCCAGATCCTGAAGGTCCTTGAGGACCAGGCCCCTCTTTGTAAGGAAAGGGGAGCAAAATTGTCAAACTCTAAGAGCGGCAAGGAATTCGAGGTCACTCCCCCACTTTTCGTAGGATGTCCCCTGCCTGAAGCTCAGGCAGGCGGCCCACCCATATTTCCTTCAGGGGGAACAGACGGCCGGGAGGGTCAGCGTCGCCCGCGCGGGCTCCGGAGCTGCACGTTCGGGCCAAGGACTTTTCGTCCCGAGCGCAGACGCCGGGGACCTGGCTGCCAGCCCGGGTCAGGAAAGCGCGAGCTGCGGGGCCCGGCACCGAGAACGCCCGCTCATGGGTGCCGGAAGGCCGGTCCTCCGGAATTGCCGCCGGCCACCTCCCTCCTCGCCCGGCCCTCGAAGGTCAGGGAGGCCACCTCCGGCGCCCCCGGGCCGCTCGGCTCCTCCCCTCAGCCCCGGAGGCCCCAGGAAGAACGCCCTCAGCCATAGGAGTCCGCTCTGCCAATCGACCCCAGTCCGGGTCCCCCTGTCGGCCCGCGTACAGGGCATTGGTTGCATCATGACTGGCCTCCGATAAGATTCTCTGCTTGGATTGGCTAATAGCATCCCCTCCCTCCTGTCCTTGCTGCGTCAGAAGCTCGCGATTGGTTAACCTTGTTGCCAAGTTCCGGACGCAGCTAGACCATTGGAGGCCGCGGGCCCGCCCCTGCCGGCTCGGTGAAGGTGAGAGTCTCCTCCAGTCGCCGTGGCTAGACCCGACCCAGTGGCTCCAGACGCGGAGTGAAAGCTCTCAGCTGTCTCGAGCTCTCCTGCCATGGCACCTCCGTCTGTGTTCGCCGAGGTTCCGCAGGCCCAGCCGGTCCTGGTCTTTAAGCTCACTGCCGACTTCCGGGAGGATCCGGACCCCCGCAAGGTCAACCTGGGAGTCGGAGGTAAAGACGCAGTGAGTAGGGGCAGCCTGGGGAGTGGAGCGGACCTAACCCGGGCGGTGGGTACGGTGGGAGAGACCGAGGCCCAGCTTGGCGCCGGCTGGAGAGGAAGCAAGAATCACGAGGCTGTTTTTCAACCTGCCCATTTTACAGATGGGCATGTGGAGTTCCTGGGAAAAGGAGATGTGTCCAAGGTCCACAGTACAGGTCTAGTAGCCAGGACACAAATCCAGTTTTTCCGATTCCCCATTCTGTGTTTTTTCTACTACATCCTTTCGCCTGTTAATAAATGGGGAGGCCAGAGAACGTAAGGAGAGGGAGGAAGCTAGGAATCCTGACAGGCTTGATGTCCTGGTTGCTGGAGAATGGATGAAGGAGAACTCTAAGCCTTAGGGTGCTCTGGTCTGGGTCAGTAAATATTTGAGTGACTACCAGGTAGGTCACAATCAGTCAGCACTTTACCAAGCCTTGGGGAAAAGACTGAGGCTTGGTTTTGGTCTCAAGGATTTTAAGATCAAGGTGTGATATAATAGAAATCTAAAATGCTTCTGAGACAGGTTAATGCAGCCTGGGAGGATCTGGGGATAATATTCTGGCCCTCACAGATGTGCTAGGATGGGTAGAGATGGTGGGAAAGAGTGGAAAGAGTGGAAAGGAAGTAGTTCACTTTTCACACATTCTTGTCTTCAGTTCCTCAGTTCTTGCTTGTATTTCTTCACCTTGGACAGCTCAGAGTATGGCTCTCAGTTTCCCCTTCTAGAAGAGAAGGGTTTAGACTGGAGTGCCTCAGGATAACTCTATCCTTTGGTGAATTTGTTATTTCTTATCATCCTCATTTGAATGTTTGAAGCCTCAAAGACACTCGACCACACACAAAGACCAGCCAGGTTGAAGAAAATTAGTATGATGATGTTCTGTGCTAAGGAACAGATTTAGAGTAAAAGGACCAGAAATTTTGGAAAGAGAAAATTGAACTATTTGTAGTAGATGGTGGTGAGAAGGAGGTTCAGAATCAGGCTTCCTATACTGACTGTACATAGGACCTGTTAAAAATAAGTCTTCACTAAGGAGTATGGGAGAGGGGTGAGAAAAAAGCCATTAAAAAGCATGGTTTGTTGAAGCTAGGTAATGGGTACGTGGGCATCCATTATATCATTCTTGTGACTTTTGTATATGTTTCAAATTTTCCATAATAAAGCATTTTTTAAAAAGTAAATACCACATAGTTTCAGCCATGGAGAGTAAGTGATGTTTTTATTTTTATTTTTTTTTAAGATTTTATTTATTTATTTGAGAGCGAGAGAGCACAAGTGGGGGGTGGAGTGGCAGAGGAAGAGGGAGAAGCAGACTCCCCGCTGAGCGGGGAGCCTGATGCAGGACTCGATCCCAGGATTCTGGGATCATGACCTGAGCCAAAAGCAGATGCTTAACCGATTGAGCCACCCAGGCGCCCGAGTAAGTGATGTTTTTAGCAGACACCTGAGTGGGAGAAGTATTGAAAGGTTGCCTTGAGTTGAATTGAAATTGGGCACCATTCAAGCTCTTAATTTAAATACAATTTAAAACCTCCAAGTATTTATTTAGGGCCAAATATATATGTTGATGTTGACTTAAATACATCTTTTAAAAATGTTCAATTTTTTTTTTTGACTCAGTTACCATTAAACTATCTTACAGGGTTTTTGTGAGAATCAAATACATTTCAAGTACTTAGAATAGTATCTGGCAGATAAGTAGGGGTTATGTAAGAGCTGTTTTGGCATTTCTGTTACTATTGTTGTTTCGGCATTTCTTCGGGTAGGTTGCACAGAAGATGTTGAATAAAAATTTTCAGCTTAAGAACTGCAAAATGAAATCATTTCTGACATTGGTTCAGAAATAAACTGCTCGTGCAGAGAAAAAGCACCCTGCCAGCTCAGGCCAGAAGTGATTGGCTCAGAAGTATAGTTTGCAGTTCAGGTGGTCACCTCACGTGTGATGGTGCTTTTGTCATGTTTCCCAGGAACCCAGGAACTGCCCCTCCTTACCATGAACAGATGATTTATGCATTTAATCTTATTTAATGCTTACAACCACTATGGAGGATTGTTTGAGACATAGGGAAGCTGAAGCTCAGATGGGTGAAGCAGTTTGCCCCAGGTTGTACGGCTATTGGTGATGGAACTGTCCTCTCCTCTATTTTGGGTCCTTCAGGTGGTCCAGAGGCTGCCAGTGCACTGTAGTGGGAAGAGCCGGGAGATTCTGAGTACAGGCCATCCCTGCAGTCCAGCAAAGTGACCTTGGGAGGGCTGTTTAACATCCTGGAACTCAGTCTGTTAAATGAGGAGTGGGGATGGAATGATCTCTCTGTAAAATTCTACTCGAAGATTCACTAGCACATTACACGTAGGATAATGATGTTACTGGCCTCATCAGTTGGCTGAGGATTAAATGAATAGTTCTGTGTGAAATGTGATACATAAGTGAAAAGTGTCATATAAATATTATTTTTCTTTTTATGATCTCTTTTTTTGTGGATGGCAGGTGCTCAGATAAGGGTCTGATTAGAGTCGAATTAAGAAGTCTCCTTCCAGCTTTTGTATGTCCTAGCTCTAGTTAACACACATCCCCAAGTATATCCTTTGTGAAGGAAATGTAATTAATCACTGACTTTGGGGAAGATACTTTTTTTTTTTTCCCCCCATGTTAAGATAAAACCCAGTGGAGATTATCCAGCTCAAGTTCTAGTGATGTTGGACGTGTTTAAAATTAGCTGCAACTATAATTTCACTGCCTAGTTTCTACTTGCTGAGAATTTCTCCAGAGATATTCTTTGTGACTGTTTCCATAATTTCCTTATAGTTAAAGCAGAGCATCACATTTTAAGTGTGACGTGCTCTGAGCTGACCATTTTAGTGCTTTAAGGGCAGGGGAGACGTGGGTCCAGCCTGATGCAGCCTGAAGCAAGACATTTCTTCATAGACTCCTGTCTGTCTGTCATGTAAACTTAGGTTCCTTTGGTTCCAGATAGCCTAGTCTTATTTTAATATTTGTTGTGGTCTTTAATGTGGATTTCTAGCATCTTCACATAAAATTGTTGTATATATGTGCTGTATCAGATGTTTCTGAATACTCCCTGGCCCTCTTCCCATGACTCTAGTTGGAAAAGGGCCTTAAGAGGCATACATATGTGCAGGGGCTCCTGGGGGGGTGGGGGTGGGGAGGGAAGTGGAGATGTTCAGAGGAGAGGAGGGGGACGGTTTGATCATTTAATTCTCTGTGTTTTCCTTTCTTCTGGAAAGCAGCACTGCTGCACTCCCCTGAAACTTGTGTGACTTCTCTAAAAGAGCTTGTACCCATGCAGAAGGGCAGAGGTGCCTGGAGCTGGGGAGCCTGCTGATAAAGAGGCCCCTCACACAGGCCTCTGGGGCCTGCTTGCTTCAGGCTTTCTCTTGCTCTTAAAAAGAACACATGGATCCATGAACTTAATAGTATGACAGCTTAGCTCTTATAATCCATTTGATCTTGGGCAAATTATTCAACTCTTCTGACCTCAGTTTCCAGATCATAGTATCTATATTGTAAGTCATTATAGGAATTAAACGGGGGTTAGAAGAAAAAGTAAAGCACTTAGCACAATGCCTCGTAGATACTAAGGATTCAGTAAGTCCTTGTTATTACTATGGCTCAGGTACCATCGACGTCTGTAATTATGGAATCTTTCTTTCCATCCTGCACTTTTTCCCTGAATGCCAGACCCACACTTGGTACAGTTTGCTAGACACATTCTGCAACCGCCTCAAATTCAACATGTTTAGAACACAGCTCATCATTTCCACCTTCCCCTCAATCTTTTCTTTTTTTTTCTGCTTATGTTTTATATCTTAGTCAGACCACCTTCCCACCCCACCCCCACCTCCCTGCATCACCACCAGCCTTTATTCAGACTAGAGAGACTTTTGAGTCATTTGTCATCCTTTCCTTGATCCCACGTCAATTTATTTGGTCATTAGGTTCTGTATTTTCTACCTCCTAAATCTATTTTGAGTATCTCCTCTTTTCTTTTTCCTTGCTGCCACTACCTGAATGGAAGACTTCATTGTTCCCTTTCTGAATTATTGCAGTACCCACCTGACTTAGCGATCCATCTCTGTTCCTCTTTGCAGTTTATCACCCTCTTGTTTAATGCTTTCAGTGGTTTCCCCATTGAAACGACGTTCCTTAGATGAGGACGTCCTCCAAGACTCTTTAACCCATATTCCTCCATGGGTCCTATGTCTGAGCCATGAAAATGCAGATCCTCAAAACCGTCATGTCTCCAAGCCTCTTGGACCTTTAGACAGGTGTTCCCTCAGTCTGGTGAAGGGAAGCAAAATGTACCGCCCCCGCCCCCCCCAAATATGCCCTAAGCTGGTTATTTTTAAGAAACTGCAAATACAGGCGAAGCTCTGAAAACCAAGTAGAAGTTACCCTTTTATAAGAAACATTTACATTTATAAGGGAAATATCCATTTGTAAGAATGTCTCTCTCAGATGACTCTAAATCTGGAGGAACTTATCAGTGGAGAGGCGGGGCTTAAATCTGCATCACGACCTTTCTCTTGTTTCCTGTGATTTTACTGGTCACCTCCCAGAACTGATTCCCCACACCCAACATCTTTTGTCTTTAGCTGAAGGCGGTATTTAAGGTGATGGCTTTGGCTACTTCGGAGAGTTACTCAGTTTTCTTAGGTCTCTCCCATGTATTCAAGTGGCAGAGGTTATTAAACTTTTGTTTTTCTTCTGTTAATCTGTTATGGTAATTTAATTAGTAGACCAGCCGAAGAACCTAGAAGGGTAGAAGGGAAATCTCCTCTTCTATGCTGGAATGCCCTTTCCTTGACTACCTTTTAAATTCTTATTCATCATTCATCCTTCATTCTCTGTAAAATCTTCCCTGACTCATTACAAGAGAATTAAGGGCTGTACATTCTATGTTTCCTCCAGGGCAGACAGTATCTTATTTGACCTTACCCATTTCTGTGTAGCTACTTGTAGCCAGTGTCTGGTTCTCGGTAGGTTCAGTAAGTCCTTGTTAAATGAGTGAGTGAATGAAAACATGAATGAGAAACTCCTGGATCTGACAAACAGGAATGAAAATCCCCTGGGAGAGCAGGAATCATAGTTGTTAATAATGCTTGACCTCATTGCTCTAATCACCCAAGAGCCTTTGGCTCTTCTGCTTCATTAGGGCAGTTAGGCAAGGCATGGGGAATAAATCTGGAACTGAACCTGGGAGAAATTGGATGGTGAAGGAGACAGGGGAGGTATAAGTTGGCCAATTTCTCTTTTGTCACAATATAGACACAATGCCTCCTTGCGTCTAGTCATATGACAGGATTTTTTAGAGTAGTACACAATATACAGTATGGGTAAGAACAGCAGTTCTGGGACTTTTTCATCTTTCCTCTTTATTTCTAATACATGGTTTACAAATGACATGTTATCATACATATAATACATATGTCATAATTATGTAATATACATAACTTCCAAACACAGATGTGAAGCATAATAGAACTGGTTTTTCTATGAACACCCAGATTGTACATCTAAATAGTATCCCCTCTGTGTGGTTTAGTTAAAGATGTGTTTGCTCTTGCTGCAAGTTCCATTTCCAAAAATCAAATTTACTTTCAAAGGACAAAGATTTGGCACCATTGAGGATATTCAAAATAATGAGACATCGTGTCTAAAAATAATTCCAAAAGAAGAATTCCAAGAATATTATGAACAATAGTAGCATTGTGATCATAGATTTCCTTCAGGGACGACTCTTACTTAAAAGTGGTTATTTTGGTATCTCTTTAAAAAAACAGACCAGGGGCGCGTGGGTGGCTCAGTTGGTTAAGCATCTGTTTTCAGCTCGGGTCATGATCCTGGGGTCTTGGGATCGAGTCCTACATGGGCTCCCTGCTCAGTGGACAGTCTGCTTCTCCTTCTCCCTCTGCCCCTCCCCTCTGCTCTTGCACACGTGCGTGCAGCTCTCTCTTGTTCTGTCTCAAGTAAATAAATAAAATCTTTTTTAAAAAATATTTTATTTATTTATTTGATAGAGAGACACACAGCGAGAGAGGGAACACAAGCAGGGGGAGCGGGAGAGGGAGAAGCAGGCTTCCCGCGGAGCAGGGAGCCCGATGCGGGGCTCGATCCCAGGACCCTGGGATCATGACCTGAGCCGAAGGTAGATGCTTAAGCAACTGAGCCACCCAGGCACCCCAATAAATAAAATCTTAAAAAAAAAACCAGACCGAATCCCACCTGATAAAGTAGGCTTTTTGACTGGTTTGGAAGGAACTTAGTAGGCCGGGGGTAGCATGTGAGTGTTACGACAGTGTGGCGAGTCACAGCCACCTACCCAGACAGTAGTGGTTTGTTAGTGGCTGTGCCAGTCTGCAGCCCCGGCCACTTTCTTATTACTAGTTTGAGGTGCTTATCAGATTTGGAGATGACACATTCCTAGAGGGTAGAGTTAGTTGATAGAAGAAAGACGCCAAATCAAAATGATCTTATAAAGTCTTATTTGTTGTATAACTTTTGAGTGTAATATTTTATCTAGAAACTTTATTCTAAGGGAACACTCATGAATATATGTAAAGATGTAAGGACGTTTATCACAATGTTTATAATATCAGATCATCGAAAGCAACACAAATTGTTAAGTATGGATGGAAAGGAATGTTGCCTAGCCACTAAAATTGTGTTGTAAATGGATCATAAATGGGAAAAATTTACCACCTGAGTGGCTCAGTCGGTTAAGCCTCCAACTCTTGATCTCCGCTCATGTCTTGATCTCAGGATCATGAGTTCAAGTCCCATGTTGGGCTCCACGCTGGGCATGGAGCCCACTTAAATAAATAAGTATGTAAGTAAATAAGTAAATAAGAAAAATGCCCAATTGCGTTCATAATAAGAGAAATGCAGATTAAAACTACTCTGAGGTACCATTTGCATCCTCATTACTGGCAAAAATTTACTCTGGATGAGGCTGTGGGAAGCAGACACTTACACATTGATGGTAGGAGTTTTAACTGATAAAATCCCTATGGAGGCCAATTTGGATATATCTGTCAAAACTGCAAATACACATACTTCTTAGCCTACTCTTCCATTTTCCACCTTGCATCCTATGGATATATTTACATGGAAGATGACATATGTATGAGGTTGTTCACTGAAGTATTGTTTTGTAATAGCCAAAGATGGGAAGCAACTCAAATGTCCATCAACAAGAGACTGGGAAAACAAATTATGGTACATTCATGAGTTATGCAGCTATAAAAAAAGAATGTGTTTGTGTGGGTCTGTTGGAGACCTAAACTTCCAGCAGAGTCAAATGACCCCTGTGAGGCATCTGCTCAAATCGCTGGCCTGGGTGCAAGCCACAGCAGCTGCCCTCTAAAGCTATAAGCCTGAGATAATCATACTGTACTAGAGGGGGAAAAAAATCAGTGATAGGATAACGGGACTAAAAATACTTTTAGTGTCGAGGGGCTTAGGAATTTGCTGTAGGCAAAACTAAGTATTATGTAATAGATACATTTAGATTGATAAAAGTGTGGAATATGAAGTAGGAGGGACAGGCAAAATGGCCAGCAGTGGCAGAGAGAGGACAGAGATGTGTGCAGGTATCAGATAGATTGTTGGGTGATTGTGTAACCATCTGCTGGAATCTTCAGCCCTGGGGCCTTTGCTCATGATTTGTCCCACTTCTGTTCTTCCAGGACAAGAGGAGGACGTAGGCTTCCCCCTTCTGCCACCCCCTCTCCATATTTTATGTTTGAAGTTGCAGCAGTCATGTGAAGTAGCACCTAGCACTTTTCCAGAAATCTCTTGGGGAGATGCAGAAGGAGGAAGATTCTGGGCTCATGGCTTTCCAGAGCTCAGTGTGCTAGGACGATCAACAGAGCAACTGTAAAGTGTTTCTGAGTGTGCAGCGTGCTCGCTTGTGCACTCTTCCCGTCTGTCAGGCTCTGTGATGTCCCAGCGTCATTTCAGCATGCTGTCTTTTCGAGGTCACGTATTTAAGAGCTCAGGGTAGGAACCATGGCTGTCCTGCCTGCATGCACCTAGCCCAGTGCCTGGCCCGGAGCAGGCGGGCAGTCAGTGAATGAGCTTTACTTTCATTTCGCTCCCCGTCCTGTTTGATGGAAGGAGGTGGAAGGCCCTCCAGTTCCAGCACCAGCTCTTACTTGAATGAAGCCTGCCTCCTCTCTCTGACGTGACTCTTTGCCATGTCCCAGCTTATCGCACAGATGACAGCCAGCCCTGGGTTTTGCCGGTCGTGAGGAAGGTAGAGCAGGAGATCGCCAATGACAACAGCCTGAACCACGAGTACCTGCCGATCCTGGGCCTGCCCGAGTTCCGGTCCTGTGCTTCCCGCCTGGCCCTCGGGGACGATAGCCCAGCTCTCCGGGAGAAGCGGGTGAGTTTTGGGTAAGGATGGACAGGTGGCCCTTGAACAACATGGGGGTTAGGGGTGCCAAGTCCACGCTCCATCGAAAATCCTTGTATCACTTTTGACTCCCCAAAAACTGACGTGCTGATAGTCTACTGGCAGCCTGATGGAGAACCTAAACAGTTTGTGAACACATATTTTGTATGTGTTCTTACAATAAAGTAAGAGAAAAGAAAATATTATTAAGAAAACCATAAGGAAGGGAAAATACATTTCCAGTACTGCACTGGATTTGTTAAAAAAAAAAAAAAAAAAAGTCCAGGTGTATGTGGACCTGTGCAATTCAAGCCTGTGTCAGGGTCAACTGTATTTTCTTTAGCAACTGCAAAGGTGAAAAAAGGTTGAAAACTCAAATTGGGGGACACCTGGGTGGCTCAGTCGGTTAAGGGTCTGCCTTTGGCTCAGGTCATGATCCCAGGGTCCTGGGATCGAGTCCCCCATTGGGCTCCCTGCTCGGCGGGGAGTCTGCTTCTCCCTCTTCCTGCCGCTCCTCCTGCTTGTGCTCACTCGATCTCTCTCTCTGGCAAATAAATAAATAAAATCTTAAAAAAAAAATAAAGTAAGAAAGCATTGTGTGTGTGATAAAAAAAATAAAAAGAAAAAAGAAAACTCAATTTGGTTTAAAGTGTTAGGTGTTATGTCTATTGACGTGTCCGTGAGTAAGAGTTTAAGTAGTGTGATCTTAAGGCCCTGATAGTGCACGTGGTGTGGACAGATGCCAAGCTTGGCCTCTGTGACTGTTGTGTCGTGTGCCCTAGATGATCAGATTACTGCTGCTGGGGTTGAAGCCGTCCGTGGAAATGCCAAGCCAAGGGAATTTAATGGAATGATCAAGAGATCGGGGTCTGGACCCAGATCTGCTCCTTCTTTGTCCATGGGCAAGGCATTTACCCTCTAACTCCTACATCTCATCCACATGTTAGGAAAGGACTAGTTTGTGGTTCATGGTCCCACAGGGAACACTTGCTTAGGGGATCGGTTAAGGGGCCTCTGAACCCCTTGAAAAAAATTTTTTTTTTTTTGAGAGAGAACATGTACAAGCAGAATTGGGGAGGGGCAGAGGGAGATAGGGAGAGAGAGAGAGGGAGTCCCAAGCAGGCTCCACACCCAACACAGAGCCCCACCTGGGGCTCAATCTCATGACCCTGAGATCATGACCTGAGCCGAAGGCAGATGCTTAACCCACTGAGCCACCCAGGCGCCCCCCTTCCTGCCCTTTCACTCCCAGCTCCCCCTTTCTCCCCCCAGTTCCCTTCCCTTCCCTGCAAGGGCATAGTTTTAAAAGTTCCACAGGTGACTCCAAAGTATAGCCAGGGTTGGGAACCACAAAGTACAGAGGAAGGAAAAAGGAGAGGTATTTGTTTGGAGTAGTGGGAATTCCACTAGGTGGAAGAGAGACCTACCTGATTGGAGCTGGGAGCATGTCCAGGCTGATTTTGGCACCTTGGGCAGGGGAACTGAGCCACCCAGGTGCCCATCAGCCAAAACTTGAAGGAGATGAGGCATGAATGAATGAATGGACCAGAAAACAATCAGTAATCATTTCTGGGTAACAGCAGTGCAACTGGGATGATCTTCCGTAGCAAAAAAACCTGATAATCATGTCACCTGCTCCCCGCCTCACACATACACACACAGTAACCCCTCCATTATCTACAGGGCAAATCTAGACTTTGAGCTGGTCATGTGGTATATTTTGTAGCCAACCTTCATCCTGTTCTCCAGTGACTCACAGCCCCCCATCCCCCCTGGGTTCCAGCCATTCCAGGAGTCTGTAAGTCATGCAGGGCCCGGCCAAGGGTCACTTCCATGCCGAATCCTACGCTCTTTCCGGCAGCGCTGAGTTATCACAGGACTTTGTTCACAATTTAGGAATAACCGTACTTAACTGTGCTTATTACTATGATGTATAATTTTATGTCTGTCTCCTACAAGACCATGACTTCCCTCAGGGCAGGGATGATGGCTTACTTATTTATCTCGTAAATCTTCAGCATTTAGCCCTAGCCTGGCATTTCAGAGATTCTCAGATGTTTGAATTCACTCATTCAGTCAACAGATGAGTGCTTACCACTAAGGGTAGGCACTGTTCTAGAAGCTGGAGCACAGCGGTGACCAAAAGACCCAAAATCTTCTGCCCTGGCTTAGAGTTTTGTGAGGAGAAGCCAACTGTAAATGTAATAGATAAGGACATGATAGAGTATATTAAAAGAATATAAATGCTGTAAAAATAGAGTAGAAGAGGCACATTAGGGGTGCTGAGTGTGGGAGTTGGGGTAGATATGGTTTTCACTAGGGTAGTTAGAAATAGAAATGACATTTCAGCCAAAACTTTTTTTTTTTTAAGGATTTATTTGAGAGAGAGAGCGCGTGCGCAGGGGGGAGGGGCAGAGAGAAAGGTAGAGAGAGTCTTAAGCAGACTGCGCTGAGCATGGAGCCCAATGCAGGGCTTGATCTCCTGACCCTGAGATCATGACCTGAGGCAAAACCAAGTCGGACGCTTAACGGACTGAGCCACCCAGGTGTCCATCAGCCAAAACTTGAAGGAGATGAGGCATGAATGAATGAATGGACCAGAAAACAATCAGTAATCATTTCTTCCCTTAGATTTGTCTTCTCAAGATTTAACATTACCAGGTCCATCAACCATTTTGAGGAGACCTGTTTTCTACACTCACCACTGCCTCTTACTGCTTTCTATTTTTAGACCTTAGGATCCAGACCATAGGTCCAGTTTTCACCTCCTGCATTGTAGTATTTCAGCTTCGGAAATTCCTGAGCTGCCATCAGTAGGAGGGCTTGTGGGCCATGTGATGCTATCCCAGGTCCTCACTTTGACCATCGCCTCTGGGAGGCTTAGCGCTTTCTCTGCGGCTCATCCTTTCAACACCGTCTTCTTCATCAGCTTTGCCCGTGTTAGCACCCGTGCCAGAGACCGTGTGCACTGCTAGGGCTGCCCAGGTTCATGCATCATGGCCTTGGCCATAAGCAGCTTCTGGTCGCTCTCCTGTTCCTCACACTGAAGACATCACATCGGCGAACTGTGGTCTCAGACAAGTGTTGTCGAATCCAGCAGGGATTTCTTCGGGCCATGTAGCTAAATCAGGAGTGTAGATTACCTCCTGGCATCATGCACACCATGTGTTGCTGGATTTTTCTTGTTCTGGACTCCCCCAGTGTAGCCACCCAAGGCTAGTTGCCTGGTTCCTTTGGAACTTTACACTTGTTACCTTCATCCCAAATGTAGGCCTTCCTTGGGCGTTTTGGAAGTTTGCCAAAATTCAGTTCCCAGAGTGACCAAATTGATACATTATTGATTCACCCCAAATGTTTCTCTTTTAATTGCTGATGTCGCTTGTGTTTCACTGAAGCCATGCCATGTTCAGTATATTTTTAGGGAATGATAATTTCTTGAGAATTTGATGTCAAGTGTTATATACGTCATGAATGTTAAGAATTAGTTAATGTTACTGAAGTGGGTTTATTTCTTCCAAATATGTTTTCAGTCTAGTCTCCTGACCTTCTGACTTCTTTTATTTAATGAATTTGTGTTTTGAAGTGGGAGAGAAAGGAAATAAAAGATTATACCTGGGAATGTTTGCACTGATTGTCCACATACACCTGTCACATATCCATGATAACTGAAAACCAGGTTCAAGGGGAACCTTGCTCATTTGTATAGAAATAGCAACATTCCAGAATTGCTTAGGTGTTTGAAATGTGAAATAATGAATAAAGTTGACATTCAACTTAGCTGATGACAAATCCATGAAAAACACACATACGGCTTAACATCACCTTGGTAGTGATTTGTATGAAGAATCCAGATAGATGAAATGTGAAGGCAAGACCTTGAAAGTAGGGGTGCCTGGGTGGCTTAGTCAGTTAAGCGTCTGCCTTCAGCTCAGGTCATGATCTCAGGGTCCTGGGATCGAGCTGCACATTGCGCTCCTGGCTCAGCGGGAAGCCTGCTTCTCCCTTTCTCCCTGCTTGTGCTCACTCTTGCTATCTCTCTCTCTCTAATAAATAAATAAAATCTTAAAAAAAAAAAAAGACCTTGAAAGTAATGGGAGGGGCCTGGCACTCAGTGGGTCACCCTGAAGGACAGGCACATTGGTGTACCCAGCCTCCTTTCCCTGAGTGTCCACTTTGCTTTTTTTTCATGTTTCAGACAGCATTCCTTCACAGATGCTCAGACCTCTGAATACAAATAGAACACTGGGGAGGAATAACAAATGATGATAATTGGTATCACTGCCTCGTTCCTGGCTTAAAGAGGATTTCTGCCAATGAGTCACTATTCGTCATGAAGCTGACTTATTCATCACGGCTGAATGAATTTCTCCTGTTATTTTCAAGAAGTATTCCATTATCTCCTGTTTTACTGAGTGTCAAAATCAGGAATAGCTACGCTTTTAATCTGTTAGGAAGATCATTTGGATTTTCTCTACCTAGCAGCATGACACATTTTTTTTTTTTTTTAAGTAGGCTCTATGCTCAGTGTGGAGACTGGTTCAGGGCCTGAACTCACGACTCTTGAGATCAAGACCTGAGCTGAGATCAAGAGTCAGATGCTTAACTGACTGAGCCACCCAGACACCCAGCATGACACATTTTATAATATATTTCTTAACAATCTTGCATTCATGGGCTGACTGTCACTTGAGCAAGGGGGTATTTATTAGTGTACTGTTGGATTCGTGCTATCCATTAATGTTTGTTTGGAAAGTGAGTATCAATATTCATGAATGAGCTTGGTCTTCCCTTTTTCCACTTTTTTCCCTTTGTTATCTTTTAGCATCAGTGTTTTGTTTTTAAAAAACTTACAGCTTTTCTTCTTGTCTAGGAACGGCTTTTTTAGACCACTTTTATTGTGGAAAATTTCAAATATTTACAAAATAGATAATGCAATGTGATGAACAAACCCCCGTGTTGTATCCATCGCCTAGCTTCAACAATGACCCCCCCACCCCCATGCCAAAGGTGAATTATTTTCCAGCAAATCCCAGACAGCTAAATATATTTTAGAAATTATTTCAAAATCTTACAAATAATACATGAACACATTCTCCTTAATTTAAAAAATAACGTCTAGAGTAGGCCAGAGACCCCTTGATCACTATTCCCCCTCCTAGGCTGCTCCCTGGAGGTTGCCATTGTTGTCAGATTGCTGTGCCCTTCCTTTTATTTAGATAGATTTTCTCAGATGATCCTTTTCTTTCTTTCTCCTTAGTCCTTTGACATATTGAGCAGGGTAGGCCATTCCTCTACTGAAAGAGTCTTGCCAAAGCCTACTAAGAATTGCGAGAGGGCAGAATCAGAGGCATGTAGGCAGGGCAGCATAACCAGGGCGGGTGACTAGATCTGAAGCGAGGAGGTCTCCTGGATTCATTTCCAGCTCTGCCGCTCACCACTTTCCTGCCACTCCTAGCCTTTCACAGGCCACTTCTCTGAACGGATTTTCTCATGTGTATTGGGGTTGGGGATTTAGGACTTACTTTAGAGAATTGTGTAAGAATCAAATAAGAATGTGTGTGAAGGTCTTTTGTAAATGGGAAGACCTAGGACTCTGTCATCACCCACGTGAGGTCATTTTGAGATGCGAGGAAGTTAAGGAAAGTCATCCTCACATGTCACCTTTGTTAGAACATATTTCTCCAGGTTAATGGGCCTGCTTTATAGCGATGAGTATTGCAGATTGAGGTCACTGGCAAGCCAGAGACATTTCACAGGCTTCCACTGGAGGCATAAATTTTGATCTTGGGATGGGTGCCGAAGGGACGGGTTTGCCTTCCA
Source organism: Halichoerus grypus (assembly GCF_964656455.1). Classification (NCBI taxonomy): domain Eukaryota; kingdom Metazoa; phylum Chordata; class Mammalia; order Carnivora; family Phocidae; genus Halichoerus; species Halichoerus grypus. The sequence continues at coordinate 28,774,845 of NC_135718.1, forward strand.
GGCAGGCACACTCGAATGTGGCCTGGGTATGTCCTCAGCCTGTGTTCAGTTGCGAAGCTCCTCCAAGAGTCAGACTCCCAGACTTCCCAGGTTGAAGACCTGGCCTTAGTGCTCAGGGGCTGCTTACTGAGCAAAGGGCTTCACTTCTCATAGGCTCAGTTTCCTCGTTTGTAAGCATGGGCAAATCATAGTATCTCCGTGCGTAGTTATGAGCTTTCCGTAAGAGAGTGTTTAAAGGGCTTAGCACAGAGCAGGCACAAAGTAAGTGCTCGTCATTACCATGGTTTTCCTGATAATCATCTGACTTCACCGTTATCAGCCAGTGACCCTGCTGCTGCTTCTCTTTCAGGTTGGAGGTGTGCAGTCTCTGGGGGGGACAGGCGCACTCCGAATCGGAGCCGAGTTCTTAGCCCGATGGTACAATGGAACCAACAACAAGGACACGCCCGTCTATGTGTCCTCACCAACCTGGGGTGAGTCCTGGGGCTGCAGAGGAGCCGGGGGAATTAACCTCATGACTCTCACTGTTTATGCAGAAAAGGTAGCCCAGCCCTGGATCAACTGACATTGGGAATGGCTTGAGCAGTGGGTTATGGCAGTATATGAGTAACCCGATGCTCCAGTCCAGATTAGGAATACTTGTTCTCAAGACTGCTGGTAGACTCGTATTTTAGCATATGTTGAAACTTCCCCGAGGAGGCAGAAAATATAGATACAGGAAGTCTCACCGTGGTAGGTTGTAAGTTTAGTACGACTGACTGGTTGAACTTGTTCTTGGTGGTTGCAGTCATTCTTCTAAGTCTTTACCCCTCACCTCGACATTGCCCAGTGAATGCTGAGCCCGTGAGGGCCCCGGCAGCTGATGTGTGTCCTTTCCAGTTATGCCTCCTTTTTTGTCAAAGCATTTAACTTTTTACCCTTCTGCTTACAGAGAATCATAACGGTGTGTTTTCTGCCGCTGGATTTAAAGACATTCGGTCCTATCACTACTGGGATGCAGCGAAGAGAGGACTCGATCTCCAGGGTTTCCTAAATGATCTGGAGGTGGGCGATTAGATGAAAAGTAAACAGACCCATGGTGTCAGGAGGAGCAGGGAAAGGTCTTTGGATCAGTTGATAAGGGAGACAGTCTGAAACATCCCTACTCAAACCAAAATGGTGGTTTCTGAGTTAGCACATAAGGGAGAAATACGCTGCCCCTTGCCCAGTGTGTCACTGACTCTGACCCCTGGATATTCCTGCTAGCGTTGGAACTGATGTGGCTTCCTTCTCCTCAGAATGCCCCCGAGTTCTCCATCTTTGTCCTCCACGCCTGTGCACACAACCCCACTGGGACTGACCCAACTCCGGAGCAGTGGAAGCAGATCGCCTCTGTCATGAAGGTAGCTGCTCTTTCAGAGCATCTCTTGAAAAATAGTATTATTATTTTATGTATTCAAAAGCAATACCTGTTTACGGAAGAGTTTGGAAAATGGGGAAAAGCCCAAAGAAGAAAATAAGTATTAACTGAAAGCTACTGTTACTATTTTGGTATATAGAATATTGTTGTTGTTTTTTAAGTAGTTACACATGTAAATATATTTCTTTCACAAAGATGGCATCATTTTATCTATACAGTTTTGTAACATACTTTGTGTCTCATTTGAATTCCTTTACATGCCATTTAAAGTTCTGTAGCACCATTCCCATGCATGGCTATGTCCCATTAGCGATTGATTAAATCAGTTGTTGGACATTTAGATCTCAGATTTCTTATTCTTCTGAACAATTATGTATAAGACTCCTTTTTATTATTTCTTTGGGATTACACTTCCTAGGTTGGAATTTCTAGCTCAAAGTGTATATATTCTTCATTAACATGTTTAGAGAATATTCAGTGAGAAACTGTTATGTGCCAGGCACCAGGGGGGTACAAGAGTGAACACAGCAGAGACGGTCCCTGCCCTCAGAGAGCACACAGCCTGTCTGGGGAGACAGCCAAGTACTGTGGCTGTGTTGATGGGGTTACGTGGAGGCACATAGCCCAGACTTCGGGGAGTGCGTGCGTGTGCGCATGTGCATGTGTGTGCGTGCGCACGTGTGTGCATGTGCGTGCGTGTGCGCGTGCGTGTGTGTGCATGTGCGTGCGCATGTGTGTGCATGCTAGGAGAGCAGTAGTGGCAGAAGAAGCCATGTTGCAACTTGAAGGATGAGGACAGGTGGGGGCTGGCAGGGATAGAATGTTCCCTACGGAGGGAGGAGTGTGATCACAGCCCAAGGCAGAAGTCATGGCCCATTTAAGGAATTGGAAGTAATTCTCGGTACAGCCTAGAGTTCTAAGGGGTTGTGAGTGAGTTAGAGGTAAATGGGGGCCAGATCCTGTGCTGAGGCATTGGACTTTATTTGGAGGGCAGTGGGGAGCCACTGAAAAACTTTGATGTCATCAAAACTTTGTGGTCATCAGGCTACGCAGCAGGGAGTGGGTCAGAGGGAGGCAAGATGAGACAGGCCCAGAGAGCGGTTAGGAGGCTGTTACTGCGATCCGGGTGGGAGCTGACGGGGACCTGAATGCAGGCCGTGGCAGGGGCGGACCTGAAAGGACTCTCGAGCTCCCAGGAGATGGGGTGATAGGACCCGGGATGTGGTTGGATGTAGCTGGATGCGAGGGAGGAGCTACCAGGAGTGGAGGATGCACCCTGGCCTCTGGCTTGGACAGTTGGGGGCATAGAAGTGGTGTCCACTCAGAGCACGAGTCCAGTAGGAGGGGCAAGCTCAGTTGTGGGGAGTTCTTTGAGGAGGTCGGAGGGGTGAGAATAGGGACTCCACGGTCTCCTTTGTCTTAAGTGCCCAGTAGACTAGCCCCGAGATTGTTGGGGAGCCCTGGGGAGACCAAGCTGACTAAGCTTATTACACCAGGAATTCAGAGGGAAGACTCCACCAACACAGGAGACTACCTCCGTGCCTCACAAATAAGTCCTGTTGGCAAAGTGGCATCGTGACTCTAGGACGGTATACTTAAAAAAATAAGGTTTACTGAAATTGTTAGATTTGTTGGTTGTTATTTAGCTGAACAGAGGAACAGATGTAAAGTGGTGGTTGAATGCAGAAAGGGAGAGCGAGGACAAATGGGTAGTGTTAGAAATTCTGTGCGGGCACCAGTTGGGGAAGGAAGGCTGGTGTCTGAGGTTGGTTCCAGAAGGATCTCCTGCCCTGACTTGCTTTCCTTCCTCGCAGCGCCGGTTTCTGTTCCCCTTCTTTGACTCAGCCTATCAGGGCTTTGCATCTGGAGACCTAGAGAAAGACGCCTGGGCTGTTCGCTATTTTGTGTCTGCAGGATTCGAGCTCTTCTGCGCTCAGTCCTTCTCCAAGAACTTCGGGCTCTACAGTGAGTGCTCCCCTGAGTTACAGCCCCGCCCCGCCCCGCCTGCCTCAGTGCTCCGAGCTCACTCTCATCCCTCCCTTTAGATGAGCGAGTGGGCAATCTGACCGTGGTTGCAAAAGATCCTGATAGCATCCTGCGGGTCCTTTCCCAGATGGAGAAGATTGTGCGAATTACTTGGTCCAACCCCCCCGCTCAGGGAGCGCGAATTGTGGCCCGTACCCTCTCTAACCCTGAGCTCTTTAAGGAATGGTAAGAGGCGCGAGGCCTGATGGGTGAGGTGTGGGAATGTAGAACAGTTAGTTGTCCCATTACATTTAACTCTCTCTTCCTTTGATTTTGGCAGAGGCAGGACAAAATTACTTTAAATTCTGAGTCTCAGGTACTTCTGTAAAATGAGGCTGGCGCCTACTCCCGTGAGTGTAACACACACATGTGAGTACACAGCGCTGGCCCAGAGGAGGAAACACTCGAGGAATGGGGCATTTTCCCAGCCCTCCCAGTACTAGGCTTCCTCCCCTAACAGTTGGGAAACACAGGAAGGAATTCCTGATAGAATAGTTTATCCAGCTGCAAGTCATTGTGACAATTTGGGGACTCTTCATTCTTATTTAATTTGCATCTATTTTGCCTTTTTTTGGAACAGTAATTTTTATATAGTAGCTAAATCTACAGTCTGCTCATTTAGGCCTGATAAAGTACATTATCCCATCTGGGTCAGGGCCTAGGTGAATTCTGGGTTAAAACATGAATGGTATTTACTGCCAGTAGATCCAAGATGAGCACTAAACTCCATCAGAAGCTCACTTCCTTCCTTCTGCCTGGTAAGTGTCTCTCTGGTCTGCTCGTCCACCCAGCCAGGCACCCACATACTACCACAGGGACGTCATGATCTCATTTTCAGTGTATAGATTACATTACATTTTTTAAACCTACATGCTTCTGTGAGCCATCTATCTGCCCTAATCTGGATTGATATTTATATTGCTGTCCACTCAGGACGGGTAATGTGAAGACAATGGCTGACCGGATTCTGACCATGAGATCTGAACTCAGGGCACGCTTAGAAGCCTTCAAGACTCCTGGAACCTGGAACCACATCACTGAGCAAATTGGAATGTTCAGCTTCACTGGCTTGAACCGTAAGTGTCCCCAAACCACTTCGAATGCTCACTATCAGACACAGCCCTTCTCCCTGTGCTCTTGGGTTTGGCTCCTTTAGCTGTCCCCTTTGGTCAGCCATAACTTTGGGCCAGAACAAGTTAGGTTTTCTTAGTGAAAACCTGCTGACCCGTAACTAGGATATTTTCATTTTTGTGGGCCGGGAAGTAACAGGATTTGTAGCCCGGAGCCTTGCTTTATGAAAGGTCTCGTGTAAATGCTCGGGTACCTTTTGGCTTTTCCTTAATCTTAAGTATAATTATTATACCTGATTATTCAAGGACCTAATTTCTTAACAGGTCTTTCCTAGTCTCCAAGCATCGCCCTGAAAAAAAGAGATTACGGAGTGATCTCTCTAGTTCATAAATAAGAACTGGTAGTTGGAAGTTGAGAGCCCATTGGAAGTCTAGCGGGCAGCTGTACGTGATCTTGGGCAGCCATCGGTGGGGCATATCAGTGATTGGTTGTCCTGCTGACAGAGGATTCATTCATTTAACAATTCCTGAGCACCTGCTGGCCAAGCCACGGGTCACATGGTGCTGTTTGGCTACTTGCCTGTGTGTAGAGCTTGTGTCCCGTGGCTCTAGGGACAGTTTATGCCTGATGTGGGTAAGTAAATGGAACATCAGAGGTGCTGGGCAGCACAGTAAACAGGGGCCATCAGGGCGCCTGTGTGAAATGAGCTCAGAAAAAGCAGAAGGAAATATAAACAAGAAAGGTGGTGGCGACTGTATATTGTTGATCCCTAGGAATAATTTGGGGTAAAATAAGGTTTCCCAAAAAGTAAAAGCCAATTGTCCTCGTGATTCTGGAATAGGGCATTAAGTTCATTTAAATAAGTAAAATCGTCCTTTACAATTTTTAAAATACTAAGTGTAATGGAAATGGTATTTAGTAGTAATGTTCTAAAAGCTCACAAGGTAGGGATGTCTCCGCATAAGATATCCATATTATCCCACTCTCCAGAGTAGGAAGTTTTATTATGAATTAAAAAATCGTGAGAACAGATCTGTGCCTATAACATGTAAGTTATATTTTTAGCACCTGGCACTATTTACCCTTTTTAAAAACACGTTTTTGTTTATGTTTTTTTTTCCCCTCCCAACATTTTATTAGGAAAAATTTTAAAACAGGACAGGTGGCAGTATTGTACCCACCACCTCGGTTCTACCGTGCTCATGCTGCCCTGCTTCCTTTATGACATTCTGTCCCTCAGAACGGGTTTGCAGCCTGTCGTCCGTGTCCTATTCTAGGAGATCTGTGAAGCCCCTGAAATGATACTTGAAAAATTGTGTATGTGTGTATCAGCCTTTTTCTAGGGAAAGAGTCCATAAGTTTAACTTCTTTGCTGTGATGCTCCCCTCCCCTGACAAAAGGAGAGAAGTTTCATTTTCATTTAAAAAAAAAAAAAAAGGGTTGGGGCGCCTGGCTGGCTCAGTGGTGGAGCATGCAACTCTTAGATCTCGAGGTTGTGGTTCGAGCCCCACATTGGGTGTAGAGATTACTTAACAATAAAATCTTAAAAGCAAACAAACCAAAAACAGGATTGGAACCCTGGAGCCACATCTACCAGTGGGGCTTCGGCTTTACAAAGAGTGGTGTGCCTGTGGTTCTGAGGGTGTGAGCCTAGGCCTGGTCTGCTTGCCTGGCTGTAGTCACACGGCTCACGCGGGTCAAGGCTACCTGTGAAGGTCGCTTTGTCTGGAGGGGTCCATGGTAGCACTGGGTACAGGGTCCAGATTTTCCACTTTCATACAGAGGCAGCTTAGCCTCATGGCTAAGAGCTCAGACTTGGGAGTTACACTGCCTTCCTTAAATCCCAGGCGCACCACTGACTAGCTGTATGACATCGGGAGGGTCTTCTAACTTCCCTCTGTGCCATCGATACATGGGAAAGATAAGGTTATTATCAAGATTAACTGAGTTAATATGAAGTGCTTAGAATACTGCCTGGCGCATAGTGTTTGCTCCTCTGCTTTTTTTTTTTTCATTTAAATTCCATTAGCCAACGTATAATACATCATTAGTTTCGGATATAGTGTTCAGTGATTCATCAGTTTGATATAAGATCCAGTGCTCATCACATCATGTGCCCTCCTTAATGCCCGTCAGCCAAATACCCCATCCCCCCACCTCCCCTCCAGCAACGTCAGTTTGTTTCCCATAGTTAAGAGTCTTTCATGGTTCTGATGACTTCTCATTCGGTTTTCCCTCCCTGCCCCTATGATCATCTGCACTGTTTCTTATATTCCACATAGGAGTGAAACCATATAATTGTCTTTCTCTGATTGACTTATTTCGCTTAGGATAATAGCCTCCAGTTCCATCCATGTCAATGTAAATGGTAAGCATTCGTCCGTTCTGATGGCTGAGTAATATTCCATTGTATATATAAACCACATTTTCTTTATCTCTTCATTTGTCGATGGGCATCTTGGCTCTTTCCACAGTTTGGCTATTGTGGACATTGCTGCTATGAACATTGGGGTGCAAATGCCCCTTCGGATCACTACATTTGTATCTTTGGGGTAAATACCTAGTAGCGCAGTTGCTGGGTTGTAGCATAGCTCTGTTTTTAACTTCTTGAGGGAACCTCCATACTGTTTTCCAGAGTGGCTGCACCAGCTTGCATTCCCACCGACAGTGTAGGAGGGTTCCCCTTTCTCCGCATCCTTGCCAACATCTGTCATTTCCTGACTTGTTCATTTTAGCCATTCTGACTGGTGTGAGGTGGTATCTCATTGTGGTTTTGATTTGTATTTCCCTGATGCCGAGTGATGTTGGGCACTTTTTCATGTGTCTGTTGGCCATTTGGATGTCTTCTTTGCAGAAATGTCTGTTCATGTCTTCTGCCCATTTCTTGATTGGATTATTTGTTTTTGGGGTGTTGAGTGATAATTTCTTTATAGATTTTGGATACTAGCCCTTTATCTGATAAGACATTTGCAAATATCTTCTCCCATTCTGTCGGCTGTCTTTTGTTTTTGTTGACTGTTTCCTTTGCTGTGCAAAAGCTTTTTATCTTGATGAAGTCCCAATAGTTCATTTTTTGCCTTTGTTCCACTTGCCTTTGGAGACATGTCCAGCAAGAAGTTGCTGCGGCTGAGATTGAAGAGGTTGCTGCCTGTGTTCTCCTCTAGGATTTTGATGGATTCCTGTCTCACATTTAGGTCTTTCATCCATTTTGAGTCTATTTTTGTGTACGTTGTAAGGAAATGGTCCAGTTTCATTTTCCCAACACCATTTGTTGAAGAGACTGTCTTTTTTTCCATTGGATATTCTTTCCGGCTTTGTCAAAGATTAGTTGACCATAGAGTTGAGGGTCCATTTCTGGGTTCTTGGTTATGTTCCATTGATCTATGTGTCTGTTTTTGTGCCAGTACCATACTGTCTTGATGATTTCAGCTTTGAAATACAGCTTGAAGTCCGGCATTATGATGCCACCAACTCTGGTTTTCTTTTTCAACATCCCTTTGGCTATTCGGAGTCTTTTCTGGTTCTATACAAATTTTAGGATAATTTGTTCCATCTGTGAAGAATGTCGATGGTATTTTGATAGCGATTACATTGAACATGTAGATTGCTCTAGGTAGCATAGACATTTTAACAATATTTATTCTTCCAATCCATGAGCATGGAATGTTTTTCCATTTCTTTGTGTCTTCCTCAATTTCTTTCATGAGTGTCTGTAGTTTTTAGAGTACAGATTCTTTACCTCTTTGGTTAGGTCTATTCCTAGGTCTCTGATGGTTTTTGGTGCAATTGTAAATGGGATCAACTCCTTAATTTCTCTTTCTTCTGTCTCTTTGGTAGTGTATAGAAATGCAACTGACTTCTGTGCATTGATTTTATATCCTGCCACTTTCCTATATGAGTTCTAGCAATTTTGGGGTGGAGTCTTTTGGGTTTTCCACATAAAGTATCATGTCATCGGCAAAGAGTGAGAGTTTGACTTCTTTGCCAATTTGCATGCCTTTGATTTCTTTTTGTTGTCTGATTGCTGAGGCTAGGACTTTTAGTACTCTGTTGAACAACAGTGGTGAGAGTGGGCATCCCTGTCGTGTCCCTGACTTTAGGGGAAAAGCTCTCAATTTTTCCCCATTGAGAATGATATTTGCCCTGGGCTTTTTGTATATGGCTTTTGTGATATTGAGGTATGCTCCCTCTATCCCTACACTGTGGAGAGTTTTAATCAAGAAAGGATGCTGTCTTTTGTCAAGTGCTTTTTCTGCATCAGTTGAGAGGATCATATGGTTCTTAAACCACCCTTGCAGCCAAGGAATAAATCCCACTTGGTTGTGGTGAGTAATCCTTTTAATATACTGTTGGATCCTATTGTCAAGTATCTTGGTGAGAATTTTAGCATCCATATTCATCAGGGACCTTTGTCTGTAATTCTCCTTTTTGATGGGGTCTTTGTCTGGTTTTGGTATCAGGGTAATGTTGGCCTCATAGAAGGACTTAGAAATTTTCCTTCCCTTTCTATTTTCTGAAACAGCTTCAGAAGAATAGGTGTTAGTTCTTCTTTAAATGTTTTGTGGAATTCCCCTGGGAAGCCATCTGGTCCTGGACTCTTGTTTGTTGGGAGATTTTTGATTACTGCTTTAGTTTCCTTGCTGGTTATGGGTCTGTTCAGGGTTTCTATTTCTTCCTGTTTCAGTTTTGGTAGTTTATATGTTTCCAGGAATGCGTCCATTTCTTCCAGCTTGCCTAATTTGTTGGCATATAGTTGCTTATATGTTGTTAAAATTGTATTTCCTTCGTGTTGGTCATGGTCTCTCTTTCATTCATGATTTTATTAATTTGGGTCCTTTCTCTTTTCTTTTTGATAACTCTGGCTAGGGGTTTATCAATTTTATTAATTCTTTCAAAGAACCAGCTTCTAGTTTCATTGATCTGTTTTACTGTTCTTTTGGTTTCTATTTCATTGATTTGTACTCTAATTTTTATTATTTTTCTTCTCCTGCTGGTTTAGGCTTTATTTGCTGCCCTTTCTCCAGCTCCTTTTGTAAGGTTAGCTTGTGTATTTGGGACTTTTCTAATTTTTTGAGAAAGGCTTGTATTGCTATGTACTTCCCTGTTAGGACTGCCTTTGCTGTATCCCAAAGGTTTTGAACAGTTGTGTTTTCATTTTCATTTGTTTCCATGAATTTTTTAAATTCTTCTTTAATTTCCTGGTTGACCCATTCATTCTTTAGTAGGATGCTCTTTAACCTCCAAGTGTTTGAGTTCCTTCCAAATTTCCTCTTGTGATTGAGTTCAAGTTTCAAAGCATTGTGGTCTTGAAAATATGCAGGGAATAATCCCAATCTTCTGGTACTGGTTGAGATTTGATTTGTGACCCAGTATGTGATCTATCCTGGAGAATGTTCCATGTGCACTCGGGAAGAATGTGTATTCTATTGCTTTAGGATGGAATGCTCTATATATATTTGTGAAGTCCATCTGGTCCAGTGTGCCATTCAAAGCCCTTGTTTCCTTGTTGATCTTCTGCTTAGATGACCTGTCCATTGCTGTGAGTGGGATGTTGATTATTGTATTATTACCAATGTGTTTCTTTAATTTGGTTATTAATTGGTTTACATAATTGGCTGCTCCCAAGTTAGGAGCATAAATATTTATAATTGTTAGATCTTCTTGTTGGATAGACCTTTTAAGTATCATATAGTGTCCCTCTTCATCCATTACTCTACAGTCTTTGGTTTAAAATCTAATTTGTCTGATATGAAGATTGCTACTGCAGCTTTCTTTTGATGTCCATTAGCATGGTAAATGGTTCTCCACCCCCTCACTTTCAGTCTGGAGGTGTCTTTAGGTCTAAAATGAGTCTCTTACAGAAAGTATATGGATGGGTCTTGCTTTTTTATCCAATCTGATACCCTGTGTCTTTTGATTGGAGCATTTAGCCCATTTACATTCAGAGTAACTATCGACAGATATGAATTTAGTGCCATTATATTACCTGTAAAGTCACTGTTTCTGTAGATTGTCTCTGTTTCTTTCTGGTCTATGTTACTTTTGGGCTTTGTCTTCACTTACAGGATCTCCTTTAATATTTCTTGCAGGGCTGGTTTAATGATCACAAATTCTTTTAGTTTCTGTTTGTCCTGGAAGCTCTTTATCTCTCCTTCTATTCTGAATGACAGCCTTGCTGGATAAAGTATTCTTGGCTGCAATGTTTTTTCTCATTTAGTTCCCTGAATATGTCATGCCAGGCCTTTCTGGCCTTCTGTGGATAGGTCTGCTGCCAGTCTAATGTTTCTACCCTTGTAGATTAAGGAGCTCTTTCCTCAAGCTGCTTTCAGGATTTTCTCTTTAGCTCTGAAATTTGCAAGCTTCACTATTATATGTTGGGGTGTTGAACTATTTTTTTTTTTTTTAAAGATTTTATTTATTTATTTGAGAGAGAGAATGAGATAGAGAGAGCATGAGAGGGGGGAGGGTCAGAGGGAGAAGCAGACTCCCTGCTGAGCAGGGAGCCCGATGCGGGACTCGATCCCGGGACTCCAGGATCATGACCTGAGCCGAAGGCAGTCGCTTAACCAACTGAGCCACCCAGGCGCCCTGGGGTGTTGAACTATTTTTATTGATTTTGGGTGGCGTTCTTTCTACCTCTTGGACTTGAATGCCTGTTTTTTCCCCCAGATTAGGGGAGTTCTCAGCTATGATTTGATCAAATATACTTTCTGTCCCTCTATCTCTTTCTTCTTCCTCTGGGACCCCAATAATTCAAATATTGTTTTGTTTTATGGTATTGCTGATTTCTTGAAGCCTCCCCTCATGGTCCATTAGTTGTTTTTCCCTCTTTTCCTCAGCTTCCTGCCTTTCCATCATCTTGTCTTCTATGTCACTGACTTTCTCTTCTGCCTCATTTACCCTAGCCGTTAGAGCATCCAATTTATACTGCATTTCATTGTTAAAGCATTTTTAATTTTAGCCTGATTAGAATTTATTTCTACACTAAGAGACTAGTGTTTTCTATGCTTTCTTCAAGCCCAGCTAGTAACTTTATAATCATTGTCCTGAATTTCAGCTCTGACATTTTACTTATATCCATATTGATTAGATCTGTGGCAGAGAGTATTACCTCTGGTTCTTTCCTTTGTTGTAAATTCCTCCTTCTAGTCATTTTGCCCAGAGAAGAATGAATGAATGATAGAACAAACTCAAAATATCAACCATGACCCAAGCGAAATACACACTAGACATATCCAAAGAGGTCAGACACCAAAATGAAAAGAAAAAGAAAAAAAAGGTGGGGGGAAGAGAGAATATAATCTTCCAGGTGGACAAAACAGGGTGATCCATTTGGTCCTGGGTGTATTTTGGTCTGTTTGTTAGAAGACACTCAATCCCAAAATTGTAAAGAAAGCAAAACTTATATATATACAAAAATAAAATTGAAGACAGTGAAAGGAAGCCAGAAATGAAGAGTATATCTGTAAAATGTAAATGTAAAAATGAATGTTAAAAAATGACTTAAAAATAAAGAGCTGATAAAATAAGAAACTAGTTGAAAAGGAAAATTTTAAACTGAAAGATGAAAGAATCATGAGATGAAACCTCGAATTATACATACTTTTTTTCCCTAGTGCTGGAGTTTTGCAGTTCTGTGTGCTCCATAAAGTTGGTATTCACCTGATGTTCCAGCTGGTCTTCTGGGGGAGGGGCCTGCTTTGCTGATTCTTGGGTGTCTTTGCCTGGGCAGAGTTACACCACCCCTTGCCAGGGGGCCAGGCTCAGTGTAAGCTGCTTCAGGTTCTTCTTTGTGGCTTTTCTTCCCTGAAGGCTTTCCAAGCCGATTCAGAGGCTGAAAATAAAATGGCCACACCCTGATCTCCAGCCCCAGAGCTGAAAGATCAAGGCCCTCTCTCTTCAGTAAACTCTCAGGGAGATGCAGTCTTCACTTTTGTGTGTGCCAAACTCTGGAGACTCCTGCAGTGTGCACCCGCACCGATCCTCCTGGGGGAGGGAGGAGGGTTGCCGAGGGCCTGCTGCTTGCAGGGCCCCCGGATAGAGAGCAGTCACCCGATCCTGCAGCGGTTCCTGCTTTATGGCAAACCAAGCTGAGCACCCACTCCTGGGCTCACTGACCATAGCTAGTCTCCCGAGTATTGGAGTGACTCAGGTACCCCCATTCTTTCCGTGACCCCGGGGATCCTGAGACCACACTGTCTCATCTAGGATTCTGCCCCTCTTGGCCAACCAAGCACCTATCAGGCAGGGATGTCTCTCACCAGAGCAGACTTCTAAAAGTTCCGATTTTGCGCTCTGGGGCTATATCACTTTCCGGTAGCCAGCTTCCGGAGGCTCCCTCCCCTGCTGATTATCTTCCGATAAATCCCCTCCAATTCACTTCATACCTCCTACCTTGCAAAAAGTGGTCGCCTTTCTATTTGTAGAATTCCAGCAATTCTTTTCTTACATCTCAGGTTGAATTCATAGGTGTTCAGAATGATTTGATAGTCATCTAGCTAAATTCAAGGGACCAGATGAAACGAGGACCCCTACTCTTCCACCATCTTACCTCCCTCTGCTCCTCTGATTATTAAGATTTTATTACCATCTGAGTTTGGGCTGCTGTGACATAATACCATGGGCTAGCTGGCTTCAACAACAGACATTTTTTTCTCAGTGTTCTGGAGGCCGGGCAGTCTGAGATCAGGGGGCCAGCGTGGTCAGTTCCTGTGGGGGCTTTCTTCGAGTTTGCAGCTAGCTGCCTTCTTGCTGTGTCCTCCCATGCTGGGGGTACGGGAAAGGGAGAGAGAGCACATGCACACACATACCAGCTCCCTAGTCTCTTATAAGGGCACTCCTGTCAACACAGGGGCTCTACTCTCCGGGCGTCATCCAGACCTCATTACCTGCCAAAGGCCCCAGCCCCTAATACCATCACATTAGAGGTTAGGGTTTCAACCTAGAAATTTTGGAGGGACACAAACATCCAGTCCATGACAATTACCTATTCCTTCAAATCAATAGTGCTAATTAAGGGTGCTAATTATTTAGACAAAAATCAAATAAAATTGTCTCATGCCTTTGCAATAAACCAAAAATCTCTAGAGATTGTGGCATAAGGGAAGGATAGGCAGTCCCTTCCTATTTCCTGCATGAGCATTTCTGCAAACACGCGGGATAGCCCTCCTGTGTGTGTGTGAATGAGGGACCTGAGAAGTGCCAGGTTACAGGGGCCTTGGCAGTATCTCAGCCTACGGGTTCATGCACACAGCACTTACCCACTACCTCTAGCACAGGGCCTTGGACGATGTGCTGTGAGAAGGAAACGTCAAAGGGAGTTTGCTGCTGTGTGTTTGGGGAGAAGCAAACCCCCTTCCTTCCAGGGGTTAAGGAAGAGCTAAAGGAAGCACTTCAAACCAGTTTTTCATATCAGTGGAATGTTCTTAAGTCTGAGGCTTGTTTTAAAAGGGTGTCCTGGTGAAGGTAACATGCAAGCTTCCGTTGGGAGGTAGTCCCACATTAAAATTTCCCATTGGGAGGAGCCATATTAAACTTTCTGGGGATTAGAAATAAGAATCAATGGAGCATACTTCCCTATGTTTTTGAATTGAATAAAAATAGCTCCTTTTATTTTGCTTTTCTGTGTTGGGGGAAAGAAGGAAAACGGCAATTGTCATGGAATCTCTGAACCCCCATTGCTGAGAGGATGCTTACTACTCTCATCCTATTTCTTTTGGTTTTCAACAGCCAAGCAGGTTGAATATCTGGTCAACGAAAAGCACATCTATCTGCTGCCAAGTGGTCGGATCAACATGTGTGGCTTAACCACGAAAAATCTAGATTATGTGGCCACCTCCATCCATGAAGCAGTCACCAAAATTCAGTGAAGAAACACCACCCAAACCAGCACCACCAAAGCGGCCCTCTGTCCTGCGTGTTCCCTGCCTGCGCCAGCCTCGCTGTGTGTGCAACGGATAGAGACTCCGGAGGACTGGAATCTGCTCTGGTGAGGTGGCTTCCATTTAAGGCGGCCCCACACAAGGACAGCATCCCTTGTGAAGAAATGGGGGCCTGGGATCAGCGCCCCTTGGGAGGCCGGAGCAAATTAAGGTTTTTATTTAAGAAGAATAAAAAGGTACTTTGATCATGAGACGTAGTTATCTTGCTCCCTCACTGGAAGCCAGAATGTTGCCTCTGTCGCTCCTGGGCTTCTGTGTTGCTTGACTCTGCACAAAATCTTGCCCCAAAGATCAAGTTGTCTGAAGAGCCAACTGTGATTGTGAGTGTTGGCTGTATCATTAAAGCTTGTCATCTCTACCCAGAGTGTCAATTTCCTGCTCAGTCTGCATGGTTGTGTCCCTAGCCCCAAGCTTTAGCTGTCTGGGGCAAGCAAGGTAAGAGGGAGATTTACAGCTCACACACACACTCACACATACACTCACACACACACACACACACACCTGAAACGGAAGTTTAACACAACAGTATTTACCCTTGCTGTGAGCAGTGTGTCCGATAGTTTCTGTCCTATTGGGTTCTGTTTCACTAAAGAAATGAAAGTTGATTGAGACCCATGGAATTGATTTTGTGATCCACTAATGGGTTGTAAGCCACAGTTTAAAATGAATGCTCTAGAGGGATTTGCTAGTTGATAAGAAAAAACTAAGAGGTGACAGTATCTCCAAGGGGGCAAGAGAAGTCTGAGACAGTAAAATGGTGTGTGGCCCTCCAAAGTGCAGATCTACTCCACAAAGCCTCAGTTCTTAGTATTTCATTTCTCTTGTTAGGGAGAATTTAATTTTTCTCTTGGGGGAAGACACGAGTGAAAAAAATGGTTAAAAACACTTCTTTAAACCAAAATGTCCCTACCAAAGTTCTAAAATATTTTTTTGTGTTAAAAAAAAAAAGCCCCAATCAAGGGGAATTGGGCCCTCCTTCTATCCTGACATATAGGCTGGTGTTCCCCTCCATGTTCTAGTCCCCTCCATGCTCACGTGAAAAAGCGTTTTGTGTTTGGTTTGGGGAGAGCTGGGCTTTGGGAGTTCCACAGATTTCTTTACCGTAGTCGAACTTCAGGGCCTCTCACGCAGGTGCGCACTGCGAATTTCAGAGGCAGGACTGTCCCCTCAGGAGGAGGGGCACTCCCACCTCCAGACTCTTGCCACTTCCTTGCTGTGTAACCTTGAGCAAGCCACTTAATGACTCAGAGCCCGTTTCGTAAACTAAACTTCGCAGGGTGGTTTTGAGACAGAAACGAGCAAATGTATCCTAGCACAGTGCTTGGCACAGAAAGCCTTCACCCAAACAGCTGCTACTGTCATTTATGATTATTGCTAGTAAGGGTAGCCGACTCTGGAGGCTCCTGGGAGGAATCTGTAGTTGTCCATAGGCCACTCATTGACCTTGACCTTGGTGGGGGTTTGAGAAACCCCTAGTAAGTGTCAAATTCCAACCTTCCTTCCACAAAGACGTTAGATGCCCAAACACACCTCCTCACCTCTCTGGCTGTTGCCTCCCATTGGCTTACCATTGACCAATATGCCTGGCCCACCTCCCCTGTGACTCTTCCCAGCTCCCACTGGAGCTGTGCCACGTCGGTTCCTCTCCAAAGGGTCTGTGGAAGCGAGGCAGTGCGCCCAGCACATTGTCTCAAGGGCTGGCCCCCCAAGACCTTGAACTTGGAAGGCACCCAGCCCCGTGCCTCGCCCATCACGTGGGTTGAACAAATGCCAGCCCTTCTCATTACCAACTTCGTACTTCTTGTTCTCATTCACACTCTGGCTTCTCATTTGGGTTTGACTTTTCATTGCTGGCATTCGCTGTAGCAAAACCGTACCCATCTGGCGCCCAGAGTAGAGTGCCCGGGCTTTCCTGTAACCTTAACTGCAGCCTCACACCTGGCCTTGAGAGCCTCCGTCTTAAGCAGGTGGGCCTCAGCTGAGACAATTCCACGTGCCCCACCCAGCCTTCATCTCCCATGTGAAACCACTTTAGAACTGAGCTCTTCCAGGCAAGAAAAACATTCCAGGAAAAGCATTTTCATTTTATTTAAAAAATTATTTACAATTTATTAAGCCTTCATAAATGCTTTATTTTAAAATCTTTTTTTTTTTAACCTGAAGAAAATCTCGGGGAACGGAGCAGGGAATAGGGAGGGGAGTGGTGACAGGCTCCTTTGGGATTTTGCAAAGGGATGGATGTAACGCAACAGCAGTGGCCTGAGCCCTGTGGCCTGAGGGATAATGAAAGGAGGACTAGCCAGGCAGGCCCCATTGGGCCAGTGGCCAGCCGGGCAAGAAGACTGCATGATGACAGATCTTGCTTGAAACTCACTGTTGGCTGGTTTGGGTCTCAGGTGCCCAGCACGGAGGGCTGACACTTGGCCTCTTCCTATGAGGCAGAAGTAGGTGTTGGGGATGGGTGGCAGCTGTGGGCTTCTCTAGGGGTCATGCACTGCTGAGCCTCAGGCAGAGCCAGGCAAGGGGGAGGAAGTCAATCATCCATTGCTGGAAAGGGCATCTCCAGCTGGAAAGTCTTTCCTTCCATGTGCCGCGGCCCTCCCATCTGCAACACCTGCTCTGGTTTGGTGGGGAAGAGGGGACAAAGTTACGTGGGGGTATGGTAACACACCCTGGGGTATGCCAAGGATTTCTGAAGCCCTTCACTTCCTGGCGGGTGTCAGCTTTCCCCATCGGTATGATAGAAGACCGCCTGTCTCTCAAAGTCTGTCTCGAACTGCCCCCTAGTCACTTCACTCTGCATTGCAGAAACTTTGGGCTGAAAGTTCCACTAGCTACAATAGTGGTTTTTAACCCTTTGTGAGTCTGAGACCTTTGAGAATATTATGAAAGCTTTAGCCCTCTGGACAACACACATAAGAACACATACACTAAACTCTGACAGTATGAGGGGTTTCACAGACCCTCTGAAGTCCAATAATGGACCCACCTGGGGTGACTGACCCCCAAATTAAGAACCCCTGAGTTAAAGGTTCCTTTGGGCTAGCATTTTCTTTTGAGATGCAAATGACCCAGAGGAATTATCAGTCTCCCCCTCTCCCCTTGTGATTATTGATTGAATGGGTGTGGGGGTGTGAGATTAATGGTTTTGGGGGAAAGCAAGGTAAGCCTGGATAGTATATCCCAGTGAAAGGTTTTGGGAATGGTTTGGAGATTGAGCAGACAGAATGGGATCACTGGATCCCTGATAGAGGGAACTCAAGAGATGGGAGACAGAAAGGGAGACAGGTGTCCCAAAGACAACCTTCACTTACTCCCACATTTTCCTGAAGGTTGGTCGGCTATGTGGTTAGTGATCTGAATTTTATTCTCGAAGCAGGTATGGAGTCATTCTGCCATCTGGTGGCCATACTTGGAATTGCATCTGCTCCAACATCCAGGTGAAAAAAGATCTAGGAAGTTCATGGAATAAAGTACACTTAGCTGACCTGCTGGGGAGGAGGAGTAAGGGGAGGGGTGGTGTGGAGGGAACAGATGAAAAAGAAGAGCGATTCTTCAATGTTCCTGTGTAATGGACACTGAAGTCCCACGAGGGCTTGCATCCTTCTTGGCTGACCTGGGCACTCTTTGGTTTGTCATGGCTAAACTTGCTTTAACAGCTTAGAATTTTTCTACGTAAGTTTTTGTTTGTTTGCTTGCTTTGATTTCAACCTAAAACCTGAAGTTCCATCTCTGGCTCCCAATTGGGTCTCTGCTCTCTGCTCCTCCTCTTCCAGAGCAGATTTATTGTTGGATCGAGAACTGTTGATTGGGAGCCAAAAAGATGTGTCCCTGGGAAAAAACGGTGACTTGAGGTTCCATCTCACGGTCTTTCCATTCCAGCCGAGACACACTTCCCTGGCTGCTAGAACCCTTACCTAACAGGAAACCGGTCACCGACAGTTTTCTGTTCTGTACCATCCCATGCCAACGCAGCTGGGTCCCACCGCCTTCAAGTCCTGGAGGAAGTCTCAGTGAATCTCCCGCACTAACCTTGACACCCGCCACCCCACGGCCTCCGCGCCTGTCCGCCAGAGGCGCCTTCTGAGCTGAGCGAAGCATGAAATATGGCATCAGGGGATCCCAAAGAACAAAAGGGGGGTCAGGTGTCCCAAAGTGGCATTGTCAGCTTGGGTCATTTCTTCTCCAGTCCCAGATTGTACCGTGGAGAAGACCATTTCTAGCATGTTCCATTGGAGGCACCTCCATCCGTAATGGCCACAGCAAGGCTCTGAGTCAAACTGGAGGCAACAAGGGGAAATCTGCCAAACTGACAGTGAGGGTTGAGGAGGTGGTAAGGAAAGCAGAATGCTCTGTCACCTGTGGGAGGCCTCGGGAGACGCAGAAGATGGGAGGATGGGTTCTCCCTCAACGCTGAATCTCACATACCCAGCAAGCACTGTCTGCCCCGTCATGTGATCAGAGGCATTAAATTGGAGTTCTCCTCAGAGGCTCTCTCTCCATCGGGTGACCTCTTCTGTTTTCGACCACCTGGAAAACAATTGGTAAGGGTCAATCTCTGGCCGGGAAAAAGCAGAAATGCAGACAAAGCCCTTGACAGTTTGGCAGGAAGTAATCTGCATGGAATCCTGGTGCAAGTATTGGCATATGTACATCTGGAAGGATTAGGGCAACACCTTCTACCTGAGACGACATCTCCAGAAAGCCAGGCTGGTGTCGGTGGAATGGAGATCTGCCTCCCCGCCCCCCCAGAGGATCGAGTAAAGCCCATGTAATGCCTCAGGATCATCTCTCCATCCCCTGAAGGCCCTGGCCCAACTCATGGGCAGACGCCTGAGAGAGGATTGGTCTCCCAGGCTTTGATGTTCCATGAGCCAGGGTTTTGGTGGGTATAGCTGGGAGCCATTCCCACAGATCTACATTCCGTAGATTGGAAACAATCCTCCTTCTGCAATGGGGCAGGTGGGGTAATCACATAATTGTCCTCAAGGATGGAGGGGCAGTCTGTCCCCAGCTCTATTGTTTTCAAGAAGGAGTATTTTTCACCTTGTTCTTCCTGCTATCGACTTCCTTCCATGAAGGATATTGCTTTCCTTTCTACTGATGTCTCCTGGACACAAATTCTTTCTTTAAAGGACCAGATAGTAAATCTTAGAGGTTTTGCAGGCCATCTGGCCCCTGTTGCAACTGCTCAACACTGCCATTATGGCCAAAGATAACAAATGGGTCTACCAACCAGTAAGTCTTTATTTACAAGGACAGGCAGGAGAGGGAGGTCAGGATTTGGCCATGACCATGGCTTGCAGACTCCTGTCCTAGACAACCACCAACTGAATGGGACACATCCCCAAACTATCAAGGGCACAGTACCAGCCCAAGCCCTGTTATGGGTTTTCACAGGTGTATCTCATCAGGTTCCCATAAGGAGTCACTGGTTCCTCCTCCAGGAGTGACGTCCTAACATGCCTTTTCTAGCAACCAGGTGGTGGGAGGCTTTCATCTGGGTGAAGAGTTACTCACTCAAGGTTCTCAGCAGCTTCTTGCCCAAGGTTTCCTCAAAGTCGCTGCTGCAGGGGCTGGTCTCTGTGTCCAGGTTGATATTACAACATTCACTATCTGATGCTGAGAAAAAGGAGAGAAGAAAGAACTCAAGTCTTGCCAACACCCAGGGATCTAGGAAGGGTGATTCTGGTTGATGCTCCTCAGCAGGTGGCAGCTCAAAACCAGAGGCAAGGCCGTGGTGGCCGTAACAGGGAGGGATGCCCAGGTCTCTGTGAGCTCTCGTTAATTAGCAAGGGACATTTTAGTGCCACAAAAGGAACAAAGAGATCAGGAGTGAGACTCCAACTATCCAAACATTATTTGGCAGGAGAGAGATGAAGAGGACAAGATGTTCTCTGTTCAGTATCTTTGCCAGACCAAAAGCACATTTGAGTACCCAGGAGGTGGGGCTATTTCCTTCCAATACTTGCTCAGACCTGGGAAATCACAGGACTCAATAACAATTAAGCACACGTCTGTATCTTCTCCCACCGAACCCAGTGGGGATTCAGACAGGCACAGAATCTCAAAGCCGGGAAGAGGCCCAGGCCCTTAATGCCCGTGAGGTAAGAACCTGACCTGGGAGGCAGAGTGGGGTTGTGGACACTTCTGGGGGTGCCTGCTTCCAATGCAGTATATAGACCACACAAGCCCCTTCTCTGGAACTCAGGGTCCTCACGCAAGGTCCCCTGTGTCACACAAGGACGATGGACTAGCTGAACTCCAAAGACTATCTTCTCCATTCTTATTCCTTTGATACAATTTCTTGCTACATGCTTTAGCTACTAAATTCAGTGTGTGAGGGAGAAAAAGAACATCTGTTCTATGTTCCTGGAATGGTGACTATGTATGTCCCAGATACTCTGAGTAAGCCACAAGTTCAAATATGCTGTCTTACCGACCACAAAAATGGATGAGCACTTGCTGGGTCATTGCTCTGGACTTGAGGGGTCTCAGACTATGGACTGCAGCGGGTCTAGGAGGCCAGCTGGGGTAACTGCTGCCTTGTGGGGGGTTGGGGGGAGCAGAGGCATGGCTGAAGGCTTGGAGAAGTAGATCTCAGTGAGGCAAGTACAGGAGGATCTCAGGACTGGTGGGACACTGGGAGCTCAGAGCAATACCACTGCCAAGATGGAAGTGTTGCAAGTCTCAGAGGGAGGTGATATGATCTCAGAGCTCAGGACAAGTCCTACAGATCACGTCCGGCCCAAAGGAAGGGAAGAGCCCTGCCAGTAAGAGTGACGGCTGACTTCAGTTTCCTCATCTGTAAGGTAGGTCTCATGAGAACCACTTACTATGCCCAGAGCATGGTACCAAGCACTGTGAGGTGCCCTCTGTATTTGCTATCTCATTTATGCGCAAAGCTACTTGATGACCTAGCCACCGAGATTTACATCTCTTAACATAAGGAAGAAACTTACCTATTAAGGTCAGGAAACAGAAAATTGCAAGGATCTGAATCCACGTGGAAACCTGCTCCTGACCCTGCCTGACACATTGTCTTCCTGGGAGAATGGAGTGATGCGCCTGATGAGGGGCTGGTGCTCTCTACGTGGGAGTTCCCCTTCCCTCGCTCGCTGTGTGAGGAGGTGGGAAATAGCACACGGGGGCTGGAGCCCCTCACCCGGTTCTCCCCGGGCCATCCCAGCAACTGATGGCGAGGCCTGACCTCCTCCCTGACCTGCTGTGGTGGGAACGGCTGCAGAAGACAGCAAGAGCTGCTGTGTGCTCTGCTCCTCGAGGCCCCTCACGTCCTCCTGGGCGAAGGCCATCTCCTCCATCCTCAGGTCCACGACCTCGCCAGCGCTTCTCAGCCCATCTGAGTGGCTGCCTGTGGAGGACAGCAAGTGTGTGACCAGTCTGCTCTGGAGAAGACCTGAGACTCCAGCTGGCTCGGGATGGGAGCCCAGCCCACCTGCCCGACTTACATGGCAGGCTGTTCCTGTTGCTCAGGAGGGTGATGGCACGGTCATCCTTGGGGGTCTGGGGGGTACCGCGGGTCGTAGGGGCTTTGGTGGAGTCTCCGTCAGCGAAGGCCTCCATGTCAGGGGACTGGGGTGAGCTGTCCATGTGGCAGGCGGTGAGTGCATTCTGGTACTGCTGCCGTGTGATCTAGAAGAAAGAGGCACGGGGGGAGGAAGCTCAAGAGGAGCGGGGCAGAGCCCTCTCTGGATGTGGTCCACTTCTCCGAGCTCGGAAGCAGCTCTACTGGGGTGCGTTGGAACCCCTGACCTCTGTGGTCTAGGATCCATGAACTGGGTCCTTTCCCAAGCTGTACCAGCCTAGCAGTTGAGAGACACTGCGTCACCACTCTCTTTTTTATTGGCTCTGGGCTCCTCAGTGCACCTGGAGGAGCCATACCTTCTCCTGAGACTCGGGAGAGGATGGAGGGTACCTTCAGTTAGCAGGGTGGTTGCCCACTGCAAAGTTTTAAACGCATGCTGATACTATTGCCAAGGGCACTCTTCCCAAGGGTCAGTTGGCGGGGACTATGGGGAGGGAACTTCTGCTGTTCCAGGTCCTCCCATCAGGAAGCTGGAGGCTGAGGCCCGAGAGCACGCAAGCATTTCTGATTTGGACTTGGGCCACGGCCGGATGTGGGCTCATGCTCCTATGTGGGAAAAGTGCACAGCAGAGGTCTCCCAGTTGTCTCCTCAGATCATGGGAGTCTTTCTCGTGATTTTCCTGATGTGTCAAGCTGCACCTACAAGTAAAAGCATCTAGAGAGTCAGGCTTAGCCAGGCCAGAAGGGAGCTTCCAGAATTCCAGGCAGGAAAAGTATGGATCAAATGTCTTTTCTGGAATACGGAAAGGTTTATCGGTCATCCCTGTTCTCTGGGTGTACGTCTGCCTGATATCCTTGTTTCCAGTAAAAATGGGCTGGTTTTTGCACCACCCAATATAGAAACATGATACTGTTAATCAGTGAAAGGCCCTGGGTGAAAAATGAAAATGGCACACAGCGCTACATCCTTCCCACGTACCACGGCCCCTTCAGTGTTTTCCTCCCGTCTTCGTTGCATTTAGCTAGACAACTGGCAAAACTACAAACTGCTCATAGTCCTCTTTCCTTTAGGGGCAGGATTGGTATTACCTGTGGGAACAGGAAGGGTGTGTGGCTGGAAACAGGAGAGGGCATGGTTAAGATTTCCACGTTGGAACAGAGGTGGCTTGAAGCTGGCTTGGTATCTGGCAAGGGCTCTTCCGACTCTGGCCCCTCGTCAACTGCCCACTCCTCAGCACCTGTTCTCCAGGCCCTCCTTTCCCTGGTGGCTGGGATGTGCCCCACGCCTGGCCTCCCTGGGGGCTGTGGGTGATGGTCAGACCCAAGGCTGGAGTCAAGCCTAGACTGCTCCATCCTCACATGCTCTGGGTTGACTCTGCATGCGGATCAAGCAAACTCTAAGCACAACTAATCTAAACACAAAACACCAATTAAGAATGCGTGTCTTTTTGCGATTCTTATGGGACAGACACATGCAGAGATCCTAACCTTCTAGCCATACTGTCGTCCATTAGAGGGGATACAGTTCTCTTGATAGTTTAAAACCGTGATTCTCAAACTTCAGCATCAGAATCACCTGGAGGGCTTGTTAAAACAAGATTGCTGGGCCCCATTCTCCAAGTTTCTAATTCACTAGGTCTGGGGTGGTGCCTGAGAGTTTGCATTTCTAACAAGTTCCCAGGTGATGCTGATGCGGCTGGTTTGGAGACCACACTCTGAGAACCACTGACTTAAGACCTAGTTAAAATCAGACACAGTCCTGTTCAGGTTTTTCTTCTTTCCCCCTTTAAAGGAGTCAAATGGATAAAGCGACAAAGCGTTAATGGGCGTTGATATTTTTCAGGTCAAAATGATATGCTCTGTGTTTTATGGCATGCAACGATGGGGGCCTCCACTTAGCATCTGTCTGAAGTCTTCAATAGAGTCAATGTGACTGTGGACTTTTGCAGCGCCCTCTGTTGGGAAGTGAGAGAAGTCAGGTTCTGAAATTTCCCCAGGAGATGTCAACTCTGGAGCCTACCCTCAGTCTTAAACCTTATCGTGACTCAATCACAGAGAACATCAGGCATGTATTAGAGATTTCACCACCAACTGTCTGTGATGCAGCCCACGCTGATGGTTCAGGGACTTTCAGGGCTTCAGAGAAAGGATCAAAGTGACATGCTAATTATTCATGCCTTCTGGGACAGTGCTTCTCAACCTTGGCAGCACATGAGAATCACTTGGGAAGCTTTAAAATATCCTGATACTCAGACAACACCCTTAAGCAATTATACCCAAATCTCTGAGAGTGGGGCACAGACATCAGGATCCTTTAAAGCTCCCCAGGTGATCCCAGTGCACACCACGGTTGAGAACCACAGCTCTGGACTCTTGGAAATGTCCCCTGTAATCAATTACTATCTTGGCTCCCCTTGATAATGGCCTTCACTGATGTTCAGCTTTCCTACTGGACCCCCAGCTTGCGTCGAGGGCTGAAATAAGAAACTTCCATATGAAGAACAGAAACTCTGGCAAAACTACAGATGAAGCCAATATGTATTACTTTTTTTTCTGATGCCTTCCATAGTCCTATAGAAATCCGTTTGATAAACCCTTCCCCAGAAATTACTGCCAGGAAAAAGCTCCTTTCTCTAGGTAAATGATGTACTTCCTTACACCGGATGAGAATCCAAATATCCCACTATGTTTGCGCTCTTTGCTTTTATAACCAGGAAGCTCACAGATAAATTATCTACTGACAGTAACAAATTCATGCCTGATAGCTTTTTCACCAAACTGGTTTGCCATTTCTTCTTAATTTCTTATTTAAAACATCACTGGGAAAAAAGAAGAAGAAGAATGTAGCAGGAGGGGAAGAATGAAGGGGGGGAAATCGGAGGGGGAGAAGAACCATGAGAGACGATGGACTCTGAAAAACCAACTGAGGGTTCTAGAGGGGAGGGGGGTGGGAGGATGGGTTAGCCTGGTGATGGGTATTGAGGAGGGCACGTTCTGCATGGAGCACTGGGTGTTATGCACAAACAATGAATCATGGAACACTATATCTAAAACTAATGATGTAATGTATGGGGATTAACATAACAATAAAAAAATAAAAAAATAAAGAAAAAAAATAAAACATCACTGGGTTAATTTTGGGGGGAAATCATATACATTGCTGGAAGTGCTATAAATATCCTAAAGAGACAGGACTGATATTAGGTGTTCAGAATTAGTGTTACTCATAAGAGCTTGCTTTTGCAGGATATGGATATGGAAGATATGGGGTCGGGATATGAGGACGGAACCTTCCATCCATAGAGCGTATTATGGCTTATAGAGCACTGGGATGTGTTATCTCCTTTGCTGCTCATAGCGACTATGTGGGGTAGGCATGAGAGCTCTTGGGATCCCCACTGTACAGATAAGAAAACGAGGTCCCAAAATGTCCAGGGATTGTCTGAAGTTTGACAGCAAGCTTTCAGAATCCTAGCCAGTGCACGGTCTCCCACGCTGTGCAATTTGCCTGGGAAAATGCTGTTCAGTCTTTGGAGCCAGGGAGATGGAAGGGGACATGAGACGGTGGAATTCTAAGTTCCCAGAGTGGGAGACTCCAGAGTCTGATAATGGTGCCCCTGCAACCTGGATATTTGGGGTTAAAGGCCTTTTACTCTTGCTCCCCAGGGGCAACCATCTCAGGCTGGGCTCTGCGCTCTGGGAATGGATGTCCCTCGGCTGCCCTGGGCCTGCTTTCACAACCCTTTAGGGCAGGTGCCCCAATAACTACTTTGTAGGCTTGGGGTCTACAGGCATCTGATGAGTGACAAGAAGCCGGCACACGGCCTGGACCAGTGTCACCATCAAACCCAATTCTCTACCGTGCCCATAGCCTTCTTCTAGGTGAAGCCTGCTTTGGAGTCTCGCGGGTCCTCCTGGCTTAAAGAACAGAAAATTTTCCTAAATGACACCTGATAAGCTCAACAAAGCATATTACTCTTTTTGAGTTAGCCAGTTAGTTTAGATTTGGCTTCTAGTTTAGTCCCAGTTTTGCCACTTTCAAGCTGGGCAACCTTGGCCAAATCATTAACCTCTCTGAGCCCGTAACAGAGGCCCAGAGATAATGAGATAACACCAGTGAACCTGACGTCCAGCTGTTAGAAATGACAGTTTAAAACACGTCCACACCCATCTCTCACAAGTTAACTTTATAATGGGCATACACTTCAAAGAAAGGGGTCAAACCTACCATCTCATTATGTCTAAACTGTGGATGGCACGGCATGAGGTGAGGTGGGGGCAGGGGCAATGGTCCCTCTGACCCCGGAGTAGGAGTGGAGGGGCTGCCAAAGCAAGATGAGGTCTCAGGAAAGTAAATTCTTAACTAAGAAAATAAAGCAAAAGACAAAGTAGGGGAAGGAAGGAGATTCCAAGCGGGGACAATGAGAAGAGGAAGATGGAGAGAGGAGAGCCGGTGAGTGAGGGAAGATAGGAGGGAGGGGGGTGTACTCTGGTTTGAAATGGATTTGGGGGCTCAGGGCTCCAATCAGCTGGTACATTAGCTGTGGTCCCCAACCCAGAAGCCTCTGGGGAGTGTTGCAAAGTGCTGTATTTAGTTTATTTTTGGAAAGGTTCTGTCCAGGCTGCATGCACAGTGAGCCGTACCATTCTCTCTTTGTTCTTAAGAAAAAGTGAGATCATCCTCCAGTAAGCTGGAATCAAGGATCCAGGAACTCTAACCCTCTTTAAGCATGGTTCTGGAGTAAGAAATGAGCTAGGAATAAAGTATTGTTTCTGGTCTTGCTTCCTTACAAGGTCCTGAGTTCTCTGTCTGGGATGCATCACACAGATAACCACCAGTCAATGGTGCTAGAGGGAAGATACAGACGACCACAGCCAGGACCCGTATCAGCGCAGAAGCGTGGCTCTGGGTATGGCGGTGGGTGGGGGGGGGGGTTGCCCGGGGCAGCGGTGGGGTGTGTGTGGGGGCAGGGGTGGGGGGTGTGTTTGGGGGCAGGGGTGGGGGGTGTGTGGGGGCAGGACCCACACAGGCGGCAGATGGTTGTGTAAAAGGAAAGGCACTGCCCACTGGCTACCTTCTCTTTCGGTCTCACAGCCTTGCTGTCACAATGCTTCCTCTTTTTAAATTAAAAAAAGAAAAAAATCATAAACTACTGCCCTGACCACATGTCACCTTCACAGAAATTGTTGACAAGGCACCACTCTAGAAAAGGTGTTCAGGAAACAACCTCTCCCCAGCTGCATTTCTAGATTCAAGCATTCCTTTTTTTTTCCCCCTTCAGTTCTTCTTCTTCTTAAGTTTTTTTTTTTTTTTTTTTAAAGATTTTATTTATTTGACAGAGAGAGACACAGCCAGAGAGGGAACACAAGCAGGGGGAGTGGGAGAGGGAGAAGCAGGCTTCCCGCGGAGCAGAGAGCCTGATGTGGGGCTCGATCCCAGGACCCTGGGATCATGACCTGAGCCGAAGGCAGACGCTTAACGACTGAGCCACCCAGGCGCCCCTTCTTAAGTTTTTATTTTGCTTCAAGCATGACCTTTTGTCACTTTGCTCCCCCTGTTCAACCGCCTGAGAACTCGTTCCTCTGTGGCACAGTACTGTCCAACAGAAATAGAACGGGAGTCACACGGGTCATTGAAAATTCTCTCATAGTCACATTAAAAAAGTAAAAACAAATAAGTGAAATTAATGTTAATAATGTTTCATTTAACCCAACATATCCAAAAAAAAAATTCACTTCAACATGCAGTCAACATAAAATTATGAACGGGGACTTGTACATTCTTTTTGTATTATGTCCTTGGAATCCAGCAGTATTTTACAGGTGTGGCACATCAGTCTGGACGAGCCACGTTTTGTGTGCTCGTGGATGTGGCTGCTGGCTCCCGGGTTGGATAGCAAAGGTCCAGCAGATCAACCTGAACCTCTCTGCCCAGTTTTGATAATGTGGCCTTGCGTGGCCAGTGGTGCTCCCACAGCCCCCAGAGAACCACGGGGCCAGCTCAGCTGCTTCTTCACTGTCCCTTGAATGCACTCTGTCTACTTGCCTTCCACATGCCTTTTGTCAGTGTCCCTCCTCTTTCCTAATTCTTAAACATCTAGTACGTTCTCCAGCAATATCGTGCTTCAAATAAGTGCCACACGAATTCGTAATCAATTAGATACTACCCTGCATGGGTCACTATAGCTTAACCTATGTTTCTTCTCCCTGACTAGATTTTAATCTCATAAGGCAGAGGATATGTTTTATATTTCTTTAGAGAGACCATGGTGTCTAGAACCATTATTAATGTTCGATAAATACGTACCGACTGGTTCACTGAGGGAATCAAACCACTGCTCAAAAGGCAATGTGTTTTTATTCTCTCTTTACTACTGTAGAAACAACCATTTCTTAGCAATAGCTTGAATCAAATTGTCTTCTCTTACACATGGCCAGTTAAGAACTCAAGCTGCCACTAAATTACAAAGGAAATGGAGATCTGTTTATCTTGAAACTAACCAGAAGTAAGTGTGCCCTTCTGGACATTCTGACTTCGAAGCCAATGTATTCAGAAGTTAACCTTCAACCAGGGTGCTGTCTCTCCTATCTTTAGGATGTTCATCCCCCAAAACACCATCCTGCAATTTAGGGATTCTGCCACCAGATGGTGATGGGGCATCTTGGTCACGGTTACACAATCCAGACTGTAAGACATCTGCCAAATAGCCTAAGTTTAATAATGATATTTACAAAATACAATTTAAAAAAATTCGTAAGGATGCTTTGGTACCTTCATTCATAATGCACTAACTATGATTAATCACAGCTTTAATAGTTCTCCCAGATAATCATTAGATACACCTTTCTATCTAATTTTGTAGCTTATCTTGAAGTCAAATTACTCCTGGACTTAATAAATGTTCTGGAACCTCAGTCTGCTGGACATGAAAAACCCTTGCAAAATCTTCCTGCAGCCCGTCACAGGGGTTTGGGCTGTGAGACCAGCCTTCTTGTACAGTTTTCTCTTTAGCTTCCTCAAAAGCTCGCCCTCTGTTAAAAAGCGGGGGGGGGGGGGGGGGGGGCAGGTGGGCGAGGGGAATAAAAGGGCAGCCTAAACAATGGCCCTAACAAGTCTGTTACATCAGCAGAAAGAAAATTTTAACTTTAGTCTAAGGCATCATCTTAACTTATATAAAAAAACAAAACAAAAGAGAAAACCAGCACCAAAACAAAACACACACTTGCATTCAAACAGCTTGAACTCCCAAAGTTCCCTCTATAGAACTGTTACAACTGAAGTTTTTACGAGATGGGGGCCATGATTTGAAGGAGGCTTCTGAATAATACTTTGACTGGTTTCTAGCCTTCCCTCAACTTCTTTTGACATTTAGTCCTCTCAATGTCAAAATGTCAAGGTGGGAAAAAGGACCATGTTCTGTGCTGCTCAGTTGCCCCAGGTCACAGCATGGTCCTCTTGCCTGACCGAGACGATGACACCTGCACCTGAGGACTGACCTCGGGTTTGGGGTTTTTAACCCGTCCGCCGTCTCACGCCAGGCAAGACACTTCCCTTTAATGCTCCTCATTAGCTGTGAATGTCCCCTTTCCTTATGTTCTAGGCCTGGATGTCTATGAGCTCACCTGTAAGTTTTAAGAAGATCCTTACAAACTTAATGCTAGGTGTTCATCTTAACACACTCCTCTTTGAGGAACTGCCCCCTCCATCCCCTGAAAGTGCTCTCCAATCTATGTACACCTAGAGATGTTCCAGAAAACTCTGGGCTCACCACAGTTGCTCATTAAACAGGACGCCTCAAAATCTCATTCACTTTCCTCCCCAGACCAGCAAGCCAAATCCTCATATTGATTTCCTAAACGTGTTATATAAACAATGTGAGGGACTGAACATTTGTGTCCCCCCCATTCATATGCTGAAATCCTAACCCCCCACGTGCTGATAGGTGGAGGTGGGGCCTTTGGAAGTAGTTAGGTCATGAGGGTGGAGCCCTCATGGATGGAATTAGTGTCCCGCTAAGAAGAGAGCTTGCTTCCTGTCTGTCTCTTCCCACCACGTGGGCATACAAGAAGACAGTTATTTGCAAACTAGAACATGGGCTCTCACCAGACACTGGATCTGCTGGTTCCTGGGACTTGGACTTCCAGCCTCCAGAACTGTGAGAAGGAAGTGTTTGTTGAGGTCACCCAGTCTATGACAATTTGCTATGGCAGCCCGAACTAAGACAAATGATAAGACCTGAGAAGCAAACTTAACAAAAATTCCCAGTGCACTTGCAGTGAATTCAGGGGGCTCCCGCCGGCCTAAAGATGACACAGGACACGGCTGCTGAGCCTCCACTGTCATTTCGCGTCAGCCTCAGTCTTTGCGCACCGTGTGCAGGCACTCAGATCCGTGAGCCACCAAGCTCTCTCCTGCCTCCGTGGTTTCTCTCCTGAGTTCTCCCCACCGCCCCTTTCAGGTCCCAGCCAAAATGTCCTTTTCTCAGCCCGCTCTGATAACCATTTCTAAAGCAAGCAGCCCCCTTGCCAACTCTGCCCAATCCCTGTTTATCCTACGACCCTGTTTGTTTCCTTCATGGCCTTTATCACTACCTGAAATTAGGTTCTTTACGCTGTGGTTACTGGTTTATCCTCTCTGTCCCCCTCCTAGCACAGAAGCTCTAGAAAGGCAGGAGCTTAGGGTCTTGTTCACCACAGTCCCTTGCCAAAGCCTAGACAAGCACAGAGTAGGCATGCGGTCAGTATGGTTGAGCCACTTACTCATACTGTGACTTTCAAGTTCTTTTCCCACAAACCATGTGACGAGCACTACAAACCAGTAAGAGCTGGCATAATAGTTTCTCTGCTCACATTTTTCCTACCTCCACTTCTGAGGAAGGCCTGCAGTGAGAGGGCCTCAGGGCTGAACGCAGGGAGGGGAATCACGGGTTTCAGTTTTCTGAGGCTTTACCTTCATTGTCATACAGGATTTGTTAAGTGTCTCCGGTCATATAGACCCATGAGTATTGCTGGGTTAGTTCCCAAAGTCACTTCTCCTTGGGGCTCCTTCAGCTCTGATTTCCCATAACTCTCACTAAAGCCCAGGGATTTGAGGGTTTGGACTCTGAAGACAGAGAGACCCAACTCTGAAGTTTGGCTCCACCAGCCCTGGACTCCTCAAGCTCCAAAGTCTTCATCTCTAAAATGGGAATGACAGTAGGACCTACCTCACAGGGTGGTGGTAAGACTAAGTGGATCATTCAGACAAAGGAGCCATAAAGCACATGCACAGAGTACCCCACAAACAGTTATCCCACCCCACCCTCCAGGCTCAGCCCCTGCCTCTGGTAACTTTCCATCCTTACAATTTCAGTTCAGGGTGTCTGCAAGGTTCTGGAACACAGAAAACCAGCCAGCGCACACTGCTCTCAAATTATCGGAGCTTGTGTTCTGGACAGGAGAGGACCTCTTCCCACCTTTGTGATTAACACATCTCTCATAATCCAGCCTGCGATTTACCAAGTGAACTCATCGGGTGTTTAGTTGGACTTGGAGAAATGGGGCTCACTCCTGATCTCTGGCCCAAGCATGTAACGGTTTGCAGAATGCTAGCAAACAAAACAAAATAAAGCCTATCAAAGCAAGAGAAAGGAGGAAATTCTAGGTTTCTGTGCAATCCCAGTCTCAATGAGGAGTATGAAGAAACAGCTCCCCCACCCTTTAACTACAAGGCGATGAGCATCGCTGCTTCTCCCACCTGTGCAGTGACGCTCCCCTGAGCCCCACACAGCCCAGTGACGGCCAAGGGCAGGACGGTTACATGAAGGGTTAACAGTTAACATACATGCCAAATTGC
The DNA here is from genome assembly GCF_964656455.1 of Halichoerus grypus. NCBI lineage: Eukaryota > Metazoa > Chordata > Mammalia > Carnivora > Phocidae > Halichoerus > Halichoerus grypus. Next base: position 28,806,662 of record NC_135718.1, read on the forward strand.
ATTCTAGACCTGGAACAGTAAGATGTAAATATATACCATCATACGTAAAATCATAGTGTGGTTTCTTCTAGACACTTGGTTTATGAATCACCTGCAAATTTATCTTGAAAAAAAAAACCAAAGCAACCTGGTGCCAATAGCAGGGGATCCAAAGGAAACAGTTCTGCTGCCAACTTGTCTCAGGCAAGCGAATTCCCTATTGCTCTATGCCTCTGTTTCCCCACACGAGAAATGGGGATCAGGAGATCTTAAGGGCCCTTATAAAGCCAGGGAACAATGACCAGCCAGCGTTCTCTCCGAGGGCACTGGGATGCGCATCCTGCGCCGCTGCCCCCCTGGGGCTGGCTGGCTGGCGAGCGATGGCCCTCCCGGGGGGCGGGGGCGGATTACCTTCACGAACTGCACATCGCTGAGGATGTGCACTGAGTAGTCAGGAGTGTAGAGGTTGTTGCTGCCGCCGCACAGCTGGGTGCTGCTCCCCCCAAAGTCGCTGCGCTCGCGGTTTGGAGACTCGGAGCGGTTCAACCCGCTGCAGCGAGAAGGGGACCGGTTTACTGCAGATGGTGGGGGAGAGGGAGAAAAGGCAAGGAGAGGCGGGTGGGGAGAAAGGGGGGGGGACGGAAAGAGAGAGACGGGGGGGGGAGAGAGAGAGATGGGGGTGGGGGGAGATGGGAGGGGGAGAGAGAGAGGTGTTTACTGAGGGCCGGCAGGAGTTCTGGGCAATGCTAACACTGGGTGGTAGACGCGGGCCCGCACCCTTCCCGTCAGAGGCTCAGGGCTCCCCTCTGCTCAGGCTCCTCTTGTTCCCCACAACCTCCACCAGCGAGGAGCTGGGCAGCGGTGGACCACAGCCTTTCTCAGCTCTGGTCTTTGGGCTAATGCAGGAGATGAGGACCGCGCTGTGAGTGTGGGTAAAGCTGCTCCAGAGCGAGAGATCCTCTACCAGGATCTAAACTCCACTCACAAGCCTTAGGTTTGACAGCACATACGACCAATCCTTGCCGTGGTGAGGTGCGTTAGCGGGGATGCCTCAGGTCTGCCCTAACACTGGCAGGACCCTGGACAAGCAGAGGCCCACAAACTATATGGGTACCTATTTGAGTCGCACTAATAAACTGTTAAAATATGTTCTATCCTTGTCCTTGACAATTATACCATCATAACCTGGAAGGCAAGGTCCAGCTCCTTAGAATTTCTGCTAAAATGGAAAACATAAAACAGGGCTGTATGGGGACAAACAGCCCCTGCCCTAGGGGCTTCCCAGTCCCATTCCCCCAGGGCTGTTTAGGGGAGGCACTCCAGGATTCCCCTATCTGAAGTGTGGTCCAGAAGGCAGAACACAGGCTCTGGCCCTGTGAGTTCCTCGCCCCACAGAAAGGGCTAGGACTGAGGAGGGCCAAAGTGGGGTCCTCTAAAGTCTGGGTCTAGGGCAAGACTCCATCTAGGCCTAAGTGGGGGCGGGGGGATACTGGAATAACCCACAGGCATCCTAAATGTTCAGAGTCAGGGTTGGTTGGTTTGTTCTCCCATTTTCAAGAACTGCTTCTGGGGAAAGTTCAGTTAAGACCATGTCACTTGGTTTCAAAACGGATTATGTGAACCACCTTCTTGGATCAAGAGAAGAAAGGTTCTTCAGGTGACCCTCCCGTAATCTCAACCACAGAATAAACCTGAGGGAGAGAATGCCACTCCGCATTGCTTTCCCCACAGGGCAAGGGGCTGTGCAGCCAGCCGCTGGTAACACAGACTTCGTTCAGGGGCTCGGATGCAGGGTCTGGCTCCTCAGAGCTTCTGCTCCTTGTACTTCCAGGGGAGAACCTCGGGAATTCAGTCCTGTCTCCTGAGATAATGGTGCCACCAGTCAAGATAATTGATTAGCATCTATCTGGAGCGAGTCCTTGAGGGTTCATGGTCTGTTTAGCTGCAAGCTGTTACCGTTGTCTGGCAAACCAGGGAGTGAAAAGGGTAAAATAACAACAGGCTGCATCATTTTTCTCATTAAAACCATAACAATCGCTGCCTTGATAGGATTATAGAATTAGGGATTCTATTCCAGTGTCCCCTTCTCAGGAAGTGCCCCTCACATATACTCCATCACTTACTGCCGGAAACCTGGGGGGCGCCCCCGACTCCTGCCGCTCCCCCAGCCCCACACCAGGCCCTCTCACCTCCACTTCCAACATAAGCCGGTCGGCCTCTATCTCTGTCCCCACTCAAGTCCCAATTACCAGGACCCTTAAACTCCTTGCTTTGTCCCTGAAAGCCCCCCATGACCTGACTCCTGCTTCCCTGTCTGGTCTCATCTTGGGGACTCTCTTCCCCTCCCCTACTTGCTCGGCTGCCCTCAATCATACAAGTGTGCCCCCACTACCTCAGAAGATGCCATTTCTCCTGCCCACCTTCCCCCGCCTTGGGTCTCAGTCATCAGGTCTCAGCTGAAAGCCACCTTCTCTGAAGACTTTGGCTGTCCTGAGATTTCCCTGTTTTTTTCTATCACTGTCCCTTGTTCATTCCTTCAAAGTACTTTTCACAAGTTTTAATTCATTACGTGTTTGCACTTGTGACGTCTACTCAATTCAATGCTACATTTCATGAGGGCAGAGATCTTGTCTTTTCTGGTCATTGTGGTCCACTAAGTACGTATAGCATTGTGCCTGGCCTAGAGCAGGTGCTCAATAAAAATGTATAGAGTGAATGAATCAACACCTAAGGGTCCCTTAAAGAGTTTTAATGTAGAATCTAAATTTTGTTTAAAAAAATATTTCAGAGCTCTCAAATCATCCTGGGTTGAAAAGCCTTTCCTTTGCAGCTTACAATCATCCTGGGGAAGCTGACTACTCCAAGAAGCTAGGGGCGGATAGAAGGACACTCCAACACGGCAGCTGGACAGAGTCAGAGAGTGTGCAATGAGAATTGAGGCACCAAGGGGCCTCGGGCTTTGGCTCAGTAACTTGAGGAGGAGGCCACAGGGAACACCAGGACTTTGTTTACCTAAAGCATGTGAAACTGGGGATCCTGGCGTCAGGTCTCTAGGGCCCTACTTATCCACTGGGTGATGGGAGGGCCAGACCCTCTTCCAGTGACCACGGACTAAGGCCAGTGATGGTGCCATGGAGAACAAGAGTGAAGCACCCAGGTGATCGTAAATGGCAGCAGCACTGGGCAGAAGAGCATGCATTTCATTTCTGGTTCTGGTCCCTTGAAAACAAGCTGATGCATTCTGGCTTGGCTAGACCCTTTGTGGTCTTCTGGGGTGGTGGCTGCAAAGTTAAGTCAATGGCGCTTCCTCAGGGTAACTGCTGTGGAAAAGGGGGCAGGCAGTCCTGCAGGAGGGTGACTTCTTTGTCGTGTGAGTGGAGTCTGGAACGCCGTATCCTGACCTGGTGGGTCTTGTCCGCAACTTAGTTTGGAACCAGTGGAGAGAGTATGAGCAGGGCCTGAGAAATAACCATCTCTCCCTGACAGCCCTCCACTTTGCCTGGTGGGACACGTGCTGCGCACACCCCACCTGTGCTCTTCCACCTCGTCATCCCTTATATCACAACTCCAGGCGCGTTCCAGGAGGATGGCAGGGAGACAGGCCTCTCTTATCTACTAGACCACTTCCATCCATAGAAGGCTCTGCCTGAATCACTTCCACACTCTGTGGGAAACAGAGGCCACAAACACCTCCCTGTTCCGCCCAGAGCTCTGGTCCTCGCTGGTACCCGGCACAAGCATGCCATTCTGCTGTCACTCCCAGGACCACACATCAAATGCAAGCGACATCATTGTTGTGCGAGGAGGAGAAGCATATTGTGTTTCGTTTTTTAAAAGTAAGAACAAGGTTATTGAAGGTTTATTCAAAATCCCAAAGGATTCCCAACACCGAAAGATACAACTGTCTTATAAAGGTCAGGCCTATAAAAGCAATTTTTAAAAGGAAAAAAAAAACCCCACAAACCCTCACTTCACAACAAAGAAAGTCCCAGCTCATCTGAGTGTTGTGCAAGATCAATGTTTTCACGTCCCAGAGCCTGACATTCCTCAATAGGTAAGATGCTGATGACTCGGCATTTTGGTAATTGTGCACATACACTCAGAGGTTTCTGAGCAAGGGAAATGGAAATGCTTTTAATAAAAAAAGAGAAGAAATCAGTAACAGACGAGTGTCCCAGCAGCATGGCAAACTAGTTCAAGTTGTATAATTCCCCTTGGCATTTCCTAAGAGCAGAGGCCCAGGCTGGGGGAGTGAAGTGAAGAGGAAAATGCTAAACTATAGTCAAAGAGGTCTTAGAGGGGACAGATCAAACGGGTATCAAACTGACCACAGAATCCCTCACCAGGAGGTAAGCCAAGCAGCTGACAAATAAATCCCTTGTCCACTCTTGCTTACCTCATACCCTCAAGCTGGCCCTGGAGACTGGTGGGAAGCAGGGTTTTCTGCTCTAGACTCCCAAGTGCTGTGGAAAAGTGTGACAGACCACATTCCTGCAGCCTCTGCATGGTCAGGCTGCAAGGGACATCTGTCCTAGACAGTAAGTTGGAGTTACTGAGGTTGGGTGGAGAAGACCCTGGGGCAAAATTGGGTGTGGGCTCAGAAAGGATTTTACACTCTAACTGGGGCTGAATGAAATCTCCTCTGCACCGATAGGCAGGGCCCCATGAACCTATACACAGCTCTGGGATGCTTGCCTCACTCATGACACCTGTACCTAGAGCAGAACCCATGATACAGAAGAATGCCCCGCTTCCTGTTTCAGTCTGGGGATTTGAAGGGAAAGTAGGGTTCAATGGCTGCCTGCGTCTATCTTTTGGAGCATCAGTGAGGGACAAGCGGGAACAGCCCTCTCCGGTCATGGTCACTGTGCCATGGGCCATCTGTGTTCTCCAAACTGGATGGGGGAGCTTAATTACATAGGTCTATAGGAGTACAAACTCGGATTATTAAAATTCATCATTCTGGGGTAATATTCAACATCAGACAACCAAATGCCAAAAGCTCTCTGTCAAAGCTACAATGTGAACTCTGCAAATCAGCCCAAGTTAGGAGCCCAGATGAACTCGCTCACATTACATGGAGCTTTAATGGTTCCCAAATGTTTATGACACAAAAGCCAACCCAAAGGAATACTGCCACTTACCACATTTCACAAAGTAAAAGGATTATTTTTAGAGACTCCCTGTATATTCTGGGAGGAAACGGTCCCTATCGATCTCAAAGCACATTACAGATGTCAATTGAACACTGAAAAAACATCACTGCTCCTGACCTCTCTCCTGCTCCGTGCTTTTGTGGATTTGGAAGGATTGTCATGGGGAACCTGAAATCATCTCCACTGGGAAAAGATAAAAGGAATGAATCTGGAGAGAGGGAATGATAACTGCAGTGGAGCTGTGTAATCTCAGTGGGTTGATCAGAAGTCTACTTTTTAAATGAAAGCACCTGCAAAGTTGGCTAATTACATCATGCTCTGGAAGCAATGCACAAAACCACTCCATTCTCCTTATTTCAAACTAAAGCTCAAATAGAAGGAAACTGCCTATGGATAATGGTGGCAATATTTGGTGCCGGGACCACTGGCCTCAATCCACTGTGAGCACCATAATTCATTAGCATGACCGCTTTCAAAATGCTAATAAGTCACAGTCCTCTAGGGCAGAACCCATGATACAGAAGAATGCCCCGCTTCCTGTTTCAGTCTGGGGATTTGAAGGGAAAGTAGGGTTCAGTGGCTGCCTGCACCTATCTTTTGGAGCATCAGTGAGGGACAAGGGGGAACAGCCCTCTCCGGTCATGGTCACTGTGCCATGGGCCATCTGTGTTCTCCAAACTGGATGGGGGGCATCACAAAATGCCCATGTTCAAAGGGGTAGCCAAGTCCAGGACAATAGAAGCAGGACCTAAGAGACTCAGATTCCATACATCACCCAGTGCTCATCAAGACAAGCGCACTCCTTAATCCCCATCACCTATTTTACCCATCTCCCCATCCCCTCCCCTCTGGGAACCATCAGTCTGAGTCTGTTTCTTGGTTTGTCTCTCTTTTTCCTTTGCTCATTTGTTTTGTTTCTAAAATGCCACAGGTCACTATATTGTACGCCTGAAACTAATATAACACTGTATGTAAACTACACTGGAATTTAAAACAACGAAAGAATTTTGCAAATGTATACAATATATATGTATCAAATTATCACATACATCTTAAATTTACACAATGTTATATGCCAATTATGTCTCAATGAAACTGGAAACTTTTTTTTAATTTTGAGTACAGTGTTAAGCTGGTTTCAAGTGTACAACTTAGTGATTTGACAAGTCTATACATTATGTTGTGCTCACCACAAGTGTAGCTCCCGTCTGTCCCATTACATCGCTATCCCAGGATCACTGACTATTCCTTATGATCTGCTTTTTATTCCTGTGACTTATTCATTTCAAGCGGAAACTTTTTGTTAAACATAAAAAAGAATTGGAAAAATTTAAAAAAAAATAAATGTAACATTGAAAAAAGGGAGAGAGGTTTGGATTCCAGTTCTCGTCCTTCTCCCTTCTCACTATACCCGGTGATACTGATAGATGGCTCGATGTTTTCAGAGCTGTTTCCTTACCTATTGTTTTCCAATGATAATTTCTTCCCATCTCTGAGGTGGTTGTGGGGATCACATAAAATGACTGGGTTCTTTTTAAACTTAAAGGCCCTATTAATTTCCAGGATTTCTTTTTCCTCTGTGTAAGATGGGGACAAGACGTAATATACGCAAATAATTGTATTTGGATCATAAATCAAGTATGGGGCTGGACAAAAGGAGACCAGATGAAAGGAGGTGGGGAGGAGAGAGTCAAAGGCCCTTTCTTTTTTCCTGTTGTGTTCCTCACTGCTCCAGAGGTAAAGCAAGGGTGGGAAGAAGCTGGCCTTGCTCTCAGTTTTGTGGCTCACCTCTTTCCTGCTGGGTTAAACAGCCAGTCACGGAAAACAAGGGGAAGGTGGAAAGAGCTCTCAGGAGCAGATGCCTCCCACCAGGGTTGGATCAGAAGTTGCAGCACCTCCAGGTCGGCCAGGCGGGGGGGGGGGGGGGGGGGGCAACGTGTCACAGCAGGAGTAAGTCGCCTTCATCTTGGTCTGACGCTGGGTTACCATCAAGTTTTTCGTAATAAATATCAATGAACTAGAATTAACCTTCCTTTAACCGGAAAGTTACAAAGAACTGGTTTGTCTGGTTAACTGAGGATAATTTAAAAGGAAAATATATGCCTGCTTTAATCCTTTTGGTTGAATATTTTTTAAAAATGTGAACCTTCCCTCTCCACTCAAACTTCCTAGCATACTCTTCATTCACCAAGACTCCCTGCATGTGAAGGATCTTGATGGTCCATGATGTGGTCATTTCTCATTCTGCCAGCCGGCAGGAGTAGACCAGTTAGCTGGTAGAAGGCACCAGCTTGGCATCCCACATTGACCATGCTGGTCTGTAGTCATGATGAAGGCATGAGCTCTCACAAAGCAAGAAAAAATTTATTTCTTGGTGGAAAATCACTAAATGAGAGAGAAAACCTTGGTGAAATTTGAGAAGGTGATTAACTTGTCTTGTACAGATAAACATGGGAACCAGATGGCTTTAGATGGGAAAAATGTGACTTGGGAGAAAGCCGGAGTCAACACAAATACTTCTGAAGCAGCAGACTTGGGGGTTTGAGGTCTCAGGACATAGCGTTTTTGGAAGTTGAGGGTCTACTACACAGATAGCAAAACATAGCTGGATTCTTGCTGGCTGAGGTTATGGTGGGGCCTCAGAATCCTACTGGGGCACCGGGTTAGGGAGACAGATGTGGGGGGTGCAGGGAATTGGACTGTGTTTTCACATTCTAACGTCAGGGCAATTTAACAGATAAATTCTTGGTTTGGTCATTACTTGTTTCATGAGCCTAAGAGAGCAGCCTCTAGACATGAAAACAATACAAACACTTCATCGATTATTTAGATTTATTACATTCTTCTCAACCCTCGAGTTACTGTGTAGTTCCATGAGGAGCTGCCTGACCCAGTTAAAAAGAAACCCAGCAACTTTTATTTCATTAACAACAGAGGTTAAACCTAATGAAAAGTCGTTTTGAAAGTTTTACACATATTCTTTGTATGAGTAAGGCCAGGGAGAATACGGTCACCAGAGAGTAACATTACGGGGAAGATGAGGATGGGTTAATGGTCAGCTAAAGGCAGAGGCCACAGAGAATGAATGGTGGAGGGAAAATAGCAATAAGGAATGGTACTCTTTGTTTCTTTCTATTCCTCTCCTGCTGCACTCCTCATCTCTCCATTCTGCAGTGAGACAAATGATGAGCAAGAACTCACCCCATCCCTCACCCCATCATTTCTCCCCGTACATACACAGAGACATCTCCGGGAGCTAAATTCACAAGTGACACCATTGACTCGGCAATGCCCAGGCTGTATGTGCCAGTGAGTGTTATCTGTGGGATGTGCTATGCCTCAGAACTGGCACTGCCTGAGGGAGAGACTAGTTCTCTTGCAGGACAGTGACAGAGACCAAAGGCCTCTTGCACACCCCACTGAATCTATGGAGACCCGACACACCCACGCACGTTTACCTGGGGAGCCCGCCAGAGAGTCCCCTCTGCTGAAGGCGAAGGTACGAGACACAGAGACGGGCACTAAAGAGTCAAGGGCCAAGGATTTGTGAGTTGCGAAAGAGAAGATAAACAGAAAAGGAGAAAGACAAAGAGCAAAGTGTGTGAGTCAGTCTGTTCTTGAGTCTTCACGGAGTCACATTTCTCTGCAAAAGGGAATCTTGCCTCTGAAAACAGGGAAATTGCAAATCCTCTCACAAAGTCACTCTCCAGAAACAGGAACATAAAACAGTCTTGGCTGAAAGTCTTCTGAAAAGATGCGCAGTAATCTTAGAGGGGATTCGACCTGCCGCTGACAAGAGCAGGCAGGGTCCCTGGGAGGAGGGGGGGATGACGTGTGTCTACAGCATTCTCTCGGAACCCGCAAATATGCTGGGAGTCCCGCACTGCCTCGCCCCCAGGGCTTCCCAACCGCCACAGGGCCCTGCCCGCCTGCACGGCGGCTAAAAGCAGAGTGCGTGCTCCTGCCAGGGGCAGCGGGAGGAAGCCTGCCTGTGCCTCCGAGGGGCTCCCCCGTGGTCACAGTGCTGGGCACGAACTGTGTGCATTGCTGGATCGAGGGGGCGTTTCTGTCTGGGAATCTGTCTGCCTCTCTCTTACCTAATTGTTCGGAGAGCCTTTCCTTGGGGACTAAAGGAAGTCAGTCTGCAGGTGACAGCACACCGAAATCGGCAACTTCCGTGGTCCTATCTGCCACCCCAGGTGATTGTACGGACATTACCCACACACGCAGGGGAGCGGGGAGCTTTATACCTACCTGATTGATAATCATTTGGTCTGACACCAGATGTCAAAGAATATCGGAATGGGCTCCTAATGTGAGACGTACCGGGATAAGAAACCCCACAGTCTCAAGAAGCATCCTAGAGCTTCCGGGGCTGCCAATGAAATGCACACCCCACCAAACAGGTAGGAGACAAGCCTCTCCCTGCCTGCATTGCCCTGTGGGCATCCGTTTCTTCTACCCTGAGCTCAAGCCTGGTTCCTTCAGAGTTCCCAGGCTCACTGTGATCCTCCTGGGGTCCCTGGCAATCAGATCCAAGAGAAAGGAGACGGGGCTGGCTGTGTTCCCTTTACCTTGCACAGGAAAAACTAAGGTCTAACTGATAACCTCAACTTCGACTTTGAGGCTAGGTCCCCAGGCCAGTGTTCTGGCGAACCTGTCATCCCATTTATCTCCCTCAAAGGCTAATAAAGCTACAGGCTGGCTTCGAGGATGGGGTAGTTTGCTAGACCGAGACCCTACAAGAATTCACTGCCTTATGCTCTCCTTTGACTGCAGGCTGAGGTTCGTTGCCCGTGAGCAATGCAGGGTGGCTGGACCCTGGGCAGGGGGTGCACCTGGCACAACTGTGGGGTGTGGTGGCCTTGGTGGATATTTTACACTGTACTCCGCTAAGTGGGGAGCGCTTGCGGGGACGATGGAAAATGTCTCCACACCCCTACTGGCTAATTCGATTTCTTTCTCCTTCTGAAGATTTATAAAGATGCTCAGAAGTGAGGGGAGGGAAAGAGTCTAATGCTCCTTTTTAACCAGCTTTGAAGGAGAGATCAGTGTTGTAAGTTTACTCCTGTCTCACTGACAAAATGGAGGCAGAAATGGATAGAAAGAACTAGAGACAGGTAGGAAGGAATGGAGGAAACCAGGTAACAACTTCCCACAACTTTCTAAATAATTTTCTTTTTAAAAAGAATAAAGTTCATCCATATTAGGTGGGCTGGGAGCCTCGTGTAGCTCTTTGTTCCCCCATCTTTTGGTCTTCTGAAAGAGCCAGAACAGGGTCCCATGTCTAGGTAACATTCAGAATCTTAGGAATTACTTCACCCTGAGCAATCCCTAATGTGATGGATGGAAATCTCCTTTAGAGAACCAAAACTTCCGTGGTCCTGTAGCCCATCCCTCACCCATCCAGAGTTCTTGTTCTAAGATGATGATGTTTCCTTCACCAACCTTGTCTGAGATTCATTGGCTTATGTAAGTGTAATAATGTACCAGGGCTTTACTTTTATAGATCTTCAGCTCACGTTGGGCCACGCCTTGGGTATGGAGAGGTACTTCAACTTCATTTCAGCCTTCTGCTCGGCTAGGGTATGAATTACACTGTAAATTGTTCCACTATTTCCACATGGAAATTGCATTCTGGAACATGATGGGTCTCAAATCTGTATTTCCTTGTGCTGTGTGAACTAGCCCGGACATGGGAATGCATCCGGGTAGTCATCACTTACTGGGTAATTTGGAGCAAGTCAATTCTTTAGTTTCTCTGTGTTAAAATGGTATCTACCTTTCCTGTGCCAGGGATTGTGATATCAAGCTTTGAGATCTTCTGATAAATCCCAATAGAAAGTACTCCATAAAATCTTTTTTATGATGAGAGAAAATACCCCATTTGTCATGAAAACAGCCCCCGCTATAAACACTTAATAGCTGAAAGCAATGCAAAATTCAGACCCGTGAATCAAAAAGAAATCTAGAGAAATAATTCTTTCTGGATCACGCTTATATCCCCATAAATGCCATGCCTTCTAAACACAAGTACAATAACTCCACACAGGAAACAGCGAGAAGGTAGAGCACGGAAGGGGCAGAACAAACCAGCCATGAGCCCTGTGGCAGCCCCCGGCATGAGCATGCACAGCCAGCTGGCAGCCAGCTCTCCACCAGCTAAGACGTGGTGACGAGGAAAGAGAAGCAGGTGAGCCACATACCGTGCCAGCCTGGAACTTACATCCTAAGACCTTGTGGGCATTTCCTACTGACACAGTAATGACAGACCCGTGTCAGGTAAAGTGAAGGCCAGTGCGTGAATTATATCCTAGCAGAGAAGGAAAGGCTGAACCTCCACCAGAGCACCGCAGTCACCTGCCTGCATTCTCCGGCAGGTGACAATAAACGGGGCCCCTCCCCTCACAGCTTCCCTCCCTGTCATTCGTCACTTGCACATGAGCAGAGAAGCAGCAGAAGACATTCCAAACACAGCAACGAAGCGCCTGTGGTCGGTGGGTACCTGGCAGGAGGCAGTATTCCTGGCAGAGCATTACAAAGAGGCTGCCAACATTTGGGTTAGCCCCAGGCCAGGCTCAAAGTGCTCGGTCCAGCTCCCCAGAGTGGGCTGAGGCAGGACCACGATGGGGGCAGATGGGGGAGGGGTTTGAGAGATACATACGAAAGACCGAGGATCCAGCCAGGCTTCCAACCTTCCGCACATCATTATCTAAGGACAGAAGGATGCAGTTCAGAACACACCCCTTCTTATGGGAATGCCCCCTCCTCCACCCCAGCCCCAGCACCAATTAACCCCGCAAAAACCAGGCAATCAAATGGAAGTGTAAAAAGCAAAATAAACTTGTCCTTTCATACAGAAAAATACCACTATCCACTCCTGGCACTTGATAATGTTGCAGTCTACCATGTACTTCCACAAACAAACTCCCTGAATAAGAAAGGACTCTTAGACCCATTTTACAGAGGAGGAAACTAAAGTCTAGCAAGTCAAATGGCTTGTACAGAGAGTCCCTAAAAGGAGTCAGGACTTGAACCCAGCTGTTCTTTTCCACAATATCCCATTGCTTCCCCCAAGAAGCTCTGGCCTGGGGACTGGAATACCTGAGCAAGCAGTAGTCATGACGGCTGGGACACCATAGTAGGTGAAGGCTCCATTCTCGAAGCGAAGACCTTCCTTCCCAACCTCCACTTCCACTTTACCCTGGGGGAAAGAAGGAAGTACACTGAGGGCATGTATGAGGACTTCCAGTTCTATTATTGGCTACAACCCTAAGCACTTCTGTCTGGATAACAGGTGGACTTAAGTTCTTATCACAGGGAAATGTGAAGTCTATCTGGACCCATTTCAAAAATAGCAGCTCCGACTTCAGCAGCCCTTGGCAGCACATTAATTGCTTAGTTCATAAAGGAGCATCCCATCCTGCATAACCAACTCTCTTTGCATGTTCTGATGGCCCTTCCGTGATGAATGTCCTGGCCCCAGCTAGCCCCGGGCCCCGTACACTGCTGCCTGGTTTAGTCTGAGATTAGACCATCTCTGAGTCTGGTTGAGAGAAAATCAGATTCTGTGCAGAGCTGGTTTAATTCATCACCAGGAAGAATGGTAGCTAATGGCTTGCCTGTAGCCTGGACCTGTGGGCTGCTACTGTGTTACGTGCGCTGCACAGACTCTCACTCCGTCCCGCCACCCTAGGAGGCCCAGTTTTTATTTATTATTTCATTTTATTTATCCCCAGTTTACAGATGAATCAATTTGAGGCTCAGAGAGGTTAAATAATTCGGTCAAGGTTAGTTAGAAAGCAGCAATACTGGCATTTTAAAGCCAGATCTTTCCCATTTCTGAACCTACACTCTTGCTACTACCTTTCACTTCCTCCAACTTTTATTTGAAAATGGCTACTTTGGGGCGCCTGGGTGGCTCAGTCGTTAAGCGTCTGCCTTCGGCTCAGGTCATGATCCCAGGGTCCTGGGATCGAGCCCCACATCGGGCTCCCTGCTCTGCAGGAAGCCTGCTTCTCCCTCTGCCTGCTGCTCCCCCTGCTTGTGCTCTCTCTCTACCTCTCTCTCTCTCTCTCTGACAAATAAATAAATAAATAAATCTTAAAAAAAAAAAAGAAAATGGTTACGTTTACATGAAGCATAAGATAGTAGGTTATATGGGTTCATTATGTTATATAAACAATGTAATGGGACTCTTGCTGATTTTCAGCAGTGAAGAGTGGGACTCCATTTTTGGAGAAGGGAGGTCACTTTTTGAGGCTACATGGAAGGATGGGTGTGAGGCCCATCACAGGGTCGGAGCAGACAGGCTATAGGTGGACTGTGAGCAAAGAGAGGCCCCTTCTAAGGTAATTGAGCTTAATTAAGATTTTTAAGGCAATCCCTGTATTTAAGGTCTGTAAGATTCTGTTGCGAAGAGATGGGCAATAGTGACAGGGCCAATGCTGGAGACGGGCCAGGGAGCCAGCGGCGTCACAAGCTGGAACCACACGTGACATGTGTTTATGACAGGCCTATCCAAGCACCCAGGGCAGAAGGCGATGGTACTTATGTGAGCACTGGGAAGATGCTGTGCCTCTTTTATTCCATCATTTCTTCCCTCCCTGGTCCTCTTAAGGAGGAGAAGATTCGAGAGGCTACAAAGGCTGAAATGTGGCAGAGAGAGTGGAAGTGTTCCTTGCACCTCCAGAGCAAGGAGCGGCTGGGAGTCAGACATGGTGAGATGTCAGCATGACAGACACGGTTGGGAGGTAGTAGACCGTTGCATTCCTGGGGATGTCTAAGCAGACAACGGGGTGTTTGGGATTCTGCAGGACGACAGTTTTGGAAGTGTAGTCCCAGAACCCCTCTGCTGGAGAAGTCCCCACCCCACCCCACCATAAACACTGCTGACTGGTCAGACTAACTGCCATCAAGGTCCCACCACTCTTGGGACACCGGCCAGTCACACCTGGCCCCTTCTGCGGGTCATGGACAAATGCCCACCCCACTGGCCTTGCCCTGAGGTAGCAGGCTGAGGCTTTGAACCTGGCACTGAGGAGGCACAGCCCTTCCTCTCCATCCAGCCTGGAAATGCCCTCGTCCCGCCCTGGGAGGGTCTCTAACTCCCCCACTCACCTGCAGGAGCAGCACGAAGTAGTCCACGGGGCGGTTGCGCTGGTAGAGGTAGTGTTCTGGGGCTTTCTTATTCTTCTCGTCAAACTTCAGCTCCTGGATCACATTGGGATGTTTCAGGAGCCGGAGCAGGATCTTCTCCGAAAGGTACAGAGATTTAAAGGGCTCCACTTCTAGGGGAGATAGGGAGGCAGGAAGAATAAGCAGCTGAAGGAGTCAGGATGGGCAAACCAGGGCTTGTGTCTACAGCCACCTCCATTCATGCTCCGGGGCACCAAGCCGGCAGGGCTCTTGTGAGTCTCTCAGGTGGGGGTAGTGGGGCCTCCCACCCAAGTGTGCATCTCAGCTTCTCCCCATGCCCTCTGCGGATACGTGTCCCTGTGCTGGCAACCTGGAGAAAACGGGTCACCATTTTGGAAATGTCGGTCTTGCTATTAATTTTCTTCTTGATGTTATTTAAATTTGAGTGTGGACTTAAAAAAGAAGGCAATTTTGCCACTTGCAACAACACGGATGAACCTGGAGGACATTATGCTAAATGAAATAAGCCAGACACATAAGGACAAATATGTATGATACCACTTATATGATGAATCTAAAATAGTCAAACTGGGGGTGCCTGGATGGCTCAGTCGGTGGGCATCCGACTCTTGATTTTGGCTCAGGTCATGATCTCAGGGTTGTGAGACTGAACTCTTCGTTGGGCTCCACCGCTGGGCCTGGAGCCTACTTAAGATTCTATCTCCCTCTCCTTCTGCCCTCCCCCACCCTTGTGCATGCTCTCTCTTTCTCTCAAAAAATCTTTTAAAAGTAATAAATCAGTCAGACTCATAGAAGCAGAGAGTAGCACCCTGGTTAGCCAGGGCTAGTGGGAGGGGGACATGGGCGAGGTATTGGTCAAACGGTGCAAAGTTTCAGTTATGCAGGATGAATAAGTCCTAGAGATCTCCTGCATAGCTTAGTGCCTGTAATTAGCAATACTGTATTGTATACTTAAAATTTTGCTAAGAAGGTAGATCTTATGTTAACATAGAAAAAATAGTAATAAATAAAGAGGGTGGGAGGAAACTCTTGGAGGTGATGGATATGCTTATAGCAGAGACTGTGGTAAGTTTCACAGGCGAATACTTAGCTCCAAAGTCCTCAAGTCGTATACGTTAAATGTGTGTCGCTTTTTGTATGTCAATCTTACCTCAATTAAGTGGTTTAAGAAGAAAAAAAAGCAATGGTAAAAAGAGCATGGATAAGCAAGCCATGTAAACAACAAAGGCCTTAAATGCTATAATCAAATGAAACACAGAGAATTTAACCTGACTTATCGGTATGACATGTTATCTGTTGAATGAAATGAAATTCCAAGTTAATACAGAGTTAATTATGTAAGTGATCCGTTCCCCAAAATGTGAAGCCTTGTTGCATCACATTTTCATATGAACAGGTGTTATTATGCGCTATGCTATGAACAGATACAGCTGTTTTGCTGTGACGGCAGCCAGTAGTTAAAAGAAATCTGTAATCACGACTAGAAAGCATGTTGAAAACTACTTTCAAGAAGCTCCAATTTAAAATTTTCTACTTCTTAACACCTGGAACAGTACTAGCACTCATAACACACTCACTAAATAGATGTTGGACTGACAGCTGAACTTAGTCATGGGTGTGATCGCTCTAAGTCAGAACCTTAATTAGGCCTGGGTGAGAAGACTAGAAAGTTCAAAGACAAATACTATCTTCTTTATAAGAAGGAGAAGTTTGTATTTGGATCCTCATTTTTTTCTTTTTTTTCTGAAGATTCCAAGATTCACAACTGACTTCTGTATTTTAAGAACTTGTAGCTCACAAGCCTATCTGGTCCTGGGAGGGACCTGTTGCCCAGTAACCCCGGGCCTTGTTGCCCAGTAGGACAGGGCCTTTCCCTCTTCAGCAAATCCTCAGGGGCACTCGGCCTCAGGCTCCTGCCAGGAAGCAAGGGGAAGAAGGGAAAAGAGCAGCAGTGGTTTCTTTAGCTCTTTTCTTGAGTAGAAGAGAGAAAAGCAGAGCTGAGTTGTACTCACTTCCGCCCTAGAAGATCAGGCCTGGGGCCGAACAGGACAGTATGTGGCCTCCTGCGGCCCAACCTACGGCACCCCCTCCCCCTGGAACAGTGGTTCTCTGTCTCTGCTGAGCACTGGAATTAGGTTGCGAGGTACTAACGTGATTGGTGCGGGTTTCCCCTTCCAGATTCTGCTTTCTCGTCTGGGGAGGAGACACGGGCGGGAAGCGGGGCGCAGAGCCATACCTGTGGCCATGAAGCGGTGTGTGGCCAGCAGAAGCTGCGGGGAGATCTTCACCCTCATCTCCGAGTCGGAAAGCTTGAACAGGGAGAAGTCGTGCCGCTTCCTCTCCCGGTGTGGGACCCTCTGCTTTTTCCGGTTGTCGGCTGCAGGGTCACAGGGGACAGACGGCGGCCATCTCAGAATCAGTTTTCCCATAGTCACATGGGACAGAGAGATCCTTGGGATCCCATGAACTTCTGCAATGTGTCAACTGTAGGTGACCTCATGACTCTCTTTCCCCGGGGAGCAGAAGGATGCTACTAAGGGACAGAAGGTGGGAGACGCTGCCGGGTCGCAGGATTATTTACTCTTAGGTGGTGTGGGGTGGAAGAAGGGAAAGGCTGGCCTGAACCCCGAGGCCGGGGTTCCAGTGCTCGCTCCCCTCCTGACCAGCTGTGCAACCTCTCTAGACACAGTGTGTGCTTGTTTTCATCTACACAACGAGGTTCATAAGTAGCGATAACGCTTCTATTCATCCCATGCAGTTATTAGGAGACTCCGAGCAGAACCTACCTGTGAAGTGCTTACAAAATGGCATTCATACACGAGGGACTAGCTTTCTCAGCATCAAGGGGTTTGGCAGAGCCCAGGGGGTTTCCGCCTCTTGCCCTTCTCCTGTCCCCAGAGCTGGACTCACCAGGTCTCTTCCTGTGGATTTAAACCACACCCTGGGCAGTATCTAAAGCATGTC
Organism: Halichoerus grypus; assembly: GCF_964656455.1. Classification (NCBI taxonomy): domain Eukaryota; kingdom Metazoa; phylum Chordata; class Mammalia; order Carnivora; family Phocidae; genus Halichoerus; species Halichoerus grypus. The sequence goes on from NC_135718.1 coordinate 28,823,920, forward strand.
ACCCAAGGGATGTAGGTGGTCACCTCCTCTTTCCACTCACAATTCTCCTGCTTCAACCCTAGCCTCTCCCCAGGAAGGGGATTGAGAAAAAAATCAAGGGAAGAAGAAAGGAGAAGGAATGGGAACAGCCCTCTAACTTACAAAGTTGCGTTCTCTAGGCTGGGCCCTCAGGCAAAACCTAGGGGAACTTTAGCTGGCCTGCGCTACTGATGGAGAAAATCTGCTTTTTCCAATTTAATTTTTTTCTCCCTTCTTTTTTTAAGCTTGTTTAAAAAATTTTTTTTTCTTACGGGTAGAGGGAATGTTTTATTTGGTCAGGTGTCTTTTGCTTTCCCTTAGTTTTGAGTAAAATTTTGAAATGTCTTGCCTATTTCACAGTGCTAAGGGGAGCAGGGAAAGGGATGTGGGTTTTCTCCAGACTTGGCCTGTAGACAAACAGGGCTGGGGGGATCTTTCAGTGCAGGCTGAGTGGATGCACTGGACATTAAAGGGAATGAAGCCCAGGGACAAGGAACCAGGGCCCCAGAATCTGGCTCCCTGGTATTCTTCTCCTTTTGGAGCTCACTTCAGCCCCACTGTTTGGGTTTCCTTCTAGAGGACAGAAAGCACCCTTCTACCATGCGGCGGTCTTGTGGGCCTATCTTGGACTCTGGGTTGCTGCTTTAACACTCCTTTTGCTTGCGTAGCAACAGTGGCAAGATGCAGACCTAGCTGTCCTGTGGGTCAGGGTCAAGTGAGAAGAAACACAGTATTCCTGGCTCCTTGGCCTTCTTACAGCTCTTAAGGAATCATGCCAGCAGCGTATTTATAAGCGCAGGAAAGCGCTAACCCTCTCCTCCAGAAAGAGGATTGCTCAGCAAGAGAGCAGCAAATATATGTATCCGATCAATTCTTTTGTTCTCACTGATGAGCAACCTTCTGCTTTATAGGACATGTTTGCCTAAATATCCCCACTCCCTCCTCCATCAGAATGCCACTTAACATTTCATCATTGGAGAATCATTCCTCATCTCCCTCTTCATTCCTATTATTTTAATAGTGACTATTTGGAGCATTAAGGTTGTTAAATGCTGGAGGAGGAGCATACTCATTTAGACTACCATCACTACTATCAGCCCCCGACACCAGTGTGAATGCCTTCCCCAACAGATCTACTGAGATACCTGGGAATTCTAAATCAAGAGCAGTGGGCACAGGTGAAGGGAGAAGGGAAAGGGGGAGGTAGAAGTTAACCCCTATTTGAAGAAGTTGGGCCTGGCCAGGGTATCAGGGCAATACCAGATACTGTGACACTCTTCCTGTGTTTTGTCAGGGCCTGACCCACCTTTTGGGTTTGATCTCTTCTAAGTCTAAAGGGAAGCAGTCTTTCTGCACCACTCACTGACTTAGAGCATCAAAGCTCTTTGTACTGGGAGCTGGTTTCTGAATGGCTGCTTCCAGCAAGCTAAGGACAGGGGTCTGGATGGAACGAATTAGCTGAGGTAGGGGAAAGGGACTGCTGTCTCATGAAGTGAAATTCAGAGGAGGAAACACTTCCTGGCCTAGGGACTCCCATAGATTTAGATAACCCTCTCATCCCACAGACAGAGCAAGCCTTTGTAATGTCTGCCAGCAAAGCTCTGATAAAGCTCAGTAACCAAAAGCAGTCACTGTCTGCATAGAGTCCATATTGTTCCTGAGGGGGGGCATGGGTGGGAGGGGAGGGGAGGGGAGGGAGAATGAGAAACCAGGCTATAGGGCTGGAAAAGCGTGAGGGAGAAGAGCAGTGTTGAAGAAGGGGTATTTAAGGTTTTGGCTTAGGTTGTGTGTGGGCCATCTCATGACGGTCCCCGCCGTGCGCTGATGTTGTGATGGGGGCGGACTGTGAGTGCAACCCCAGGGAGTGCTGGGGTCTGCGTCTAATGGATGAAGAGACAAAACCAAAACCAAACAAAAGAAAAAAAAAACGGGGCAGCAGGGGATGGAAACAAGGGCAGAGTGGCCACCCCAGGCACACTTAGTGTCCTTTACTTCCTTTTCCATCCAAAGGCCAGGAGCAGGAGGTCTCCTTTTCAGTCTTGGCTCAGTTCCCACAGGTTCCCTCCTGGTAAACATTTAGCTGGCATGTTCTCAGTGACTCAGGGTGCCTCAAGCCAGGGTATCTTGCCATGCCAGCACCTAAAATTTGGGGGCTGACACAGCAATGCATGCATGGGCTTGTCCTGTCACCCTTTCACACAGTGTGTCAAACTAAGCCAGCTCTGAGAGTTTCAGAAGAAATGGGATGACCCTGAACAAGAGCCAAGGCCATGTACTTACTGTAGAGGTCAGTTTCATCCAGAATCTCTGACTTAATGATCTCCTCTATGATGTCCTCCAGGGTAACAATGCCCATCACCTCATAGAAGGGGTCTCCTTCTCCCTCGTTGTTCACCCTCTGGACAATGGCCAGGTGAGATTTTCCTAGAGAACAAATGAAGTCCCAGTTAAGCATCTGGAATATTTTCAGAAATCTTTCCTTATGAGAAAATTATACAAAGTTGCTGTGTGACCCATCTTGGGACTGAACTCATCTTAGGACCTCCTTAAAATATGAAGTTTGTGTACAAGCTCTTACAAATGCAAACCTTATACTTTTTTAAAAAAGATTTTATTTATTTATTTGAGAGACAGACAGGGCACGAGTGATGGGAAGGAGAGGCAGAGGGAGAGGGAGAAGCAGACTCCTTGTTGAGCAGGGAGCCCGACATGGGACTCCATTCCAGGACCTGAGCTGAAGGCAGAGGCTTAACCGACTGAGCCACCCAGGCGCCCCTAAACCTTATACTTTTATATCTGTCTCTTTTCTAGGAAAGTTACCTAATAAACACAAAGCTAGTTAACTTTTCTTTCTTTTAACTTTCACATATTAGCAAGTATATTTAAGCTGAAAGAGGCTGAATAATCTAATTGAAAGAATGAGAATTTGGAATCAAAAGAATTAGAAGTCTTTTTTCCTCCTCCAAACTTCCCCCGTAACTATCCCAGCTACTCTCTGTGAAACTGACCCTGGGCCAATCATTTAACCTCTACTGGGTCTCTATTTTCTCATCTAGAATTAGGGAATAATACCGGTATGGTGATTTTAAAACATGGCCCCAAATTCCTTGATACACCTCCTATGGAAAGGTGTGGTCTCTATCTCCTTCCCTTGAGTCTGGGCGGGCCTGTTACTGCTTTAACCAACAGAGGACAGGGAAGCGTCTGCAAGGATATTTCTGAGACAAGGTCACAAAAGGCATGTGGCTTCTGCTGGAGAAGTGCTCTAAGAAGTCTGAGGCCAACACGGTGGAGAGGGCACACGCAAGTGTGAGTGCGCAGGTGACAGTTGCAGCTGAGCCTGGCCTTCCCGCCATCCCACCGCAGCGCCAGACGGGTGAGTGGAGAAGCTGTGTTGGCAGTGGGTCTGCAATCTCAGCAGATCCAGCGCCACCCGCTGGAAGCCTCCCCAGCCACTCCAGTCCTCGGCTTCAGGCACAGACGCTGTGAAGCAGAGAGAAGCTCGTCCTGCGGTACCTCGTCCAAATTCCCAACTCAGAATCTGTGAGCATAGTAGAACGGCCATTGCTTTATGCTTCTAAGTTTTGGGGTGGTTTGTGAGCAGTAATGGCAACTAGGATAACCAATAGCCATACAGTCATTGTGGGGCTCAGATGACCTAGCGGGTGCGTCAAAGTGCTTTGTAGACTGTAATGGGTCTCCGGCAGGCAGTGAATTTTTATTGTCCAACAACCGAATAATAATAGTTAATGTGTATTGAACTCTCATAATGATTCAGGCACTATTTGGAGCACTTTGTGTGTATTGATTCATCCAATCCTCATAACAACCCCTGAGATAAGTACTGTTGTTATCCCCACTTTATAGATGAAAAGACTGAGGCACAGATTGGTTAAGAAACATGCCTAAACTTACATAGCCTGGAAGTGGCACAGCTGGATTGCAAACCCAGGTAACTGGATTCAGTCCCAAAGTAGGGACTGAGTCTTACCTAACAGTCCTGCAATCCTGCTTCACCTTGGTTTGTTTTTATCTGCTGATAAACAAATTTCCTGGTCCTATTTCTAAAACATAAATCTAGGTGGTTCTTTTCCTTGGCTGAGAGACATTTAACGGGAAAATCTAGAGTACTGACTTAGAAGTTATGCTTGCCAAAAAAAAAAAAGGAAGTTCACACTTTATCAGTGTTACCCTTTATAAGCTTGGGCATTGCTAAAAATATCAGTTAAAAGGAGTAGTCAGTTTGCTGGAGGCATAATTAACCATTAAAATTATACACGTGAACTTCTGTATCAGATACTTCAAATCACAAAATAGCTACCTATCAGAATTTTAATTGGAAAGATGGGATTTGTATCACTCAAGAATGGTCTCTAATTTCTTCTCCACCTTCAACCTGTCTTTCAACTGTCTCCAAACTGGTCTGATCATGCCACTGCCCTGCTCAAAAGTCCTCCAAGTTTCCCTAGTATGCACGGAATCAAATCGAGACGCATTGGTTTGGCATTATCAAGACAGCAAAATGCCCTGCTCCATCCCCTACTCATCTGATACTATGGGTGCACCGTGTTACCTTCACTTCCCCACTTTGTCCACGTGTACTTTCTAATGCTTTGTGCACACGGTCCCCTCCCACTCCATCTCCACTCTTCAAGTTCCAGCTCAGGGGCTAGCTCCTCAAGAAAGTCCTACCAGATTTGCCCCATCTAAATCGGAACCAATCTCTCCTTGCCTGTGTTTTGAAACCCTTGATAACTCCATCAGAGCATTTGTCACAATTTGCTGCTTCTCATAACTAGCAATGTGTGTGTCCTCTACTGCACCATGTTTTTTCCTCAGGCCATAAGCTCCTTCAGGATATACACTAAGATAGGGTACTCTCCACATAACAGCAAGCCAAATAAATGCCTGATGAACTGAACTAAACTGAACGAAAATCCATAGTTGATACAATAGATGATATTAAAACGAGACATTAAAACCTTTATTTTTTGATAAAATACAATGTGTTTAAGTTAAAATTTAAACTCTACATCAGTGGTTCTAAAATTATCCTTCTTTGAAACAACTGCAACTGTACTTTGTAGCTTAAATTAGATTATGTTAATTGTTAGAATGTGCTCAATTTAAAGGGTTTTTCCTCAACACATTGTTCTTAAACTTATGGCACCTGTTCTCACTTTCCTGCTAACGGTGCTAACAGATGACAAAACAATTGACTAGTATGATGGAACTTTTGGAAAAGTGAGTTCTTAAAATTATTTTCTATAATTGGATAATTTTTGTAGTGTTGAGCTCAGAATATATGTAATACAGCCATACTTCTGCCACTAAGAGATTAGTTCATGTACTGGGATTAAATAAATTAAGATTTTATGATGCTTCACAGAGTGCCATAACTTCCATGTGAAAATCAACCATTGGTCTACACTTCATAAGGCCAATTTGAGGACGTCCACTCTGTGACCGCCAGGGAATAGAGATTTAAAAAAAAAAAAAAAAAGTCCTAATTATATAATATTCAAGACAATACACTTACGTAATCTATTAGAAATATTTTGCAATTCACAATCAGCCTTTCTGATCACCTCAAATGCCTACAGAGATCTACAGACAAATGAAGGAAGTCGTTCTTTCTTGGGTACAGACTGAAATAGGAATCAGAATCAGAAATCACATAACCCTGTTCACATAACCTCTGTTCAGAAACCAGCTGTGCTCATGACACATAGACCTGAGGTCCATCTTCTCTCAAAAAGCTGCCCTTTAAGAGACCTATCTCCCTGTACCCTTCTGCTTCCTAGGCCTCAGAAGGGCTGGGGGTGGTTTCCAGTGAAGTCCATCTTGAGACAGGGAAAATGTAGTCACTCCTTCCCGCCACAGCACTTTGTACAAACCTCTCTTTGGCATTTATAACAACAATAATAGCTATTATTATTACTATTATTATTATTACTATTATTATTATTATTATTATTATAGCAGCTACCATTTGCTATATCCACCCCAGGAGCCAGGCATAATTTCACCATGCTATTGTTCTAAGTTATTTCCCCTACTATGATGGTAAGCTTTCTGGGGGGCAACAGCTATGTTCTACTTAATCTCCATTTCCCCAGAATCTAAGAATAACACCCAGCACAGAGTAAGAGCTCCATAAGTAGTGGATATCCATGTGCAAAAGAACGAAGCTGGATGCCTACCTTGCACTGTACACAAAAGTTAATTCAAAATGGATCAAATGCCTAAATGGAAGAATGAAAACTATAAAACTCTCAGAAGAAAACATAGGAGAAAATCTTTGTGACCTTGGAGTAGAAAATGTTTTTTTAGGTAAGACACCACAAGCACGAGCAACCAAGAAAAAAACAGATCAACTGGACTTTAGAATACTTTTAGAACGTATTTAACGGACTACCAGCAAATCCTATATCTGACAGGGAGCTTGTATCCAGAATATATAAAGAAAATTTACAACTCATAAAAACACAACTCAATTAAAAACTGGGAAAGGATGGGACTAGACAGTTATCTGAGGAAGATATACAATTGTCCAATAAGCACATGAAAAGATGCTTAGCATCTTCATCATTAGGAAAATGCAGATCAAAACCCTAATGAGATACCGCGTCACACCCACCAGAATGGCTATAATAAAAAAGACAGTAACAAATGTTGATATGGATGTGGATAAATTGGAACCCTTAGACATTGTTGGTGGGATTGTAAAATGGGTTACCTGCTTTGGAAAAGTTTGGAGGTTTCTCAAAACATTAAACATAAATTATCATGTGATTCAGCAATTCTACGGAATCCATATATGGGTATACACTTCGGTAAACACCCAAGCAAACTGAAAACATATGTCCTCACAAAAATGTGTACACAAAGGTTCATATTATTCTTAAAAGCTTAACAGTCACAACAATCCAAATGTGCATCAACTGACAAAAGGATGAATAACACGTGGTATATCCAGACAGTGAAATACTGTCTGGCCATAAAAAGAGAATGAAGTAGGGGAACATGCTACAACACGGACAAACTGAAAACATCATGCTGAATGAAAGAAGCTAGACCCCAGCAATGTCCACAATAGCCAAACTGTGGAAAGAGCCAAGATGTCCATCAACAGATGAATGGATAAAGAAGATGTGGTATATATATACAATGGAATATTATGCAGCCATCAAAAGGAATGAGATCTTGCCATTTGCAACGACGTGGATGGAACTGGAGGGTATTATGCTGAGCGAAATAAGTCAAACAGAGAAAGACATGTATCATATGACCTCACTGATATGAGGAATTCTTAATCTCAGGAAACAAACTGAGGGTTGCTGGAGTGGGGGGTGGGGTGGGAGGGATGGGGTGACTGGGTGATGGACACTGGGGAGGGTATGTGTTCTGGTAAGCGCTGTGAATTGTGCAGGACTGTTGAATCTGAGATCTGTACCTCTGAAACAAATAATGCAATATATGTTAAGAAAGAAAAAAAGAAGAAGAAGAATGTAGCAGGAGGGGAAGAATGAAGGGGGGGAAATCGGAGGGGGAGAAGAACCATGAGAGACGATGGACTCTGAAAAACAAACTGAGGGTTCTAGAGGGGAGGGGGTTGGGAGGATGGGTTAGCCTGGTGATGGGTATTGAGGAGGGCACGTTCTGCATGGAGCACTGGGTGTTATGCACAAACAATGAATCATGGAACACTATATCTAAAACTAATGATGTAATGTATGGGGATTAACATAACAATAAAAAAATTAAAAAAAAAAAAAAAAAAAAAAAAAAAGAAAGAAGCTAGACCCAAGAGGCCACACCTTGTGTAGTTCCATTTATATGAAATGTCCAGAATAGGCTAATCTATACAGAAAGAAAGTAGATTAGTGATTGCCAGGAGCTAGAGGAAGAAGGGGATGGGGAAAAACTGTGGGATTTCTTTTGGAGTGATGAAATGTTCTAGAATTAGATAGTGATGGGTGTACAATCGATGGTCCACTGAACTGTATACCTTAAAAGGGTGAATTTTATGGTATGTGAATTTTATCTCAATAAAGCTGTTATTAAAGCCATTTGGAACAAGGAAAAACAAAAACCAGTGCTTGAATGAACAGGAAGTCAGTGGGTGAGTAAAAATAGGAACTGTTTCATAAAAAGAGAATAGGTTGAAAATATAAGAGCAATACTGGTTTGGACACAGATGGCGATGCTGGCAAAATGCTAGTTTAGAGTACTTGTCATTTTGTGCTCTAGGATGTGGCAGAGACCAAAAGTGGGCACAGGCGAGGCCATCAGGAGAACAGGAAAGGGGGAGAGGGCACCATCTTATCAATTTCTGTGACGGTGGAGAAGGTGAGCAGGGATGAGGGTTTGTCACAGCTGGGAGGAAAGAATCTAAGAACAAAGATCTCATTAAGATATAATGAGGGAAAAGGTAATGTTTTACATAGAAAATTCATGAATGCTACTGCTTTATGAGGTACTATGTCCCTGGACCAAACTACTGTGGCACTGAACACCAACAGATGGGAAACCTGTGAGCTGAGTTGAACAATATAGACACAGTGGATTTTATGGCAATTCACTTTCTAAAAATTAAGGCTACATTTGTCTCTGTTGTAAAGAGTATATTTTATTCTGGGTCTACTGGTGTTCTACTTCTGAACTGGTAACTACAGATGCTCTGACCTCTGGCTTGAATCCCTGCCGTGTTCCTGGTGTCCAGTCTCAGCAGAAGCCCCAACTCTGTCCTGATGGTTGACTTCCCTGGATTCTAGCAGCTGTGAGCTCCTTAAGCGTTGGTTTGCTTCCCTCCAGCCTGGACTACTTTCTCTCAGCCTCTGATTTACAGTCTCTAGCTTCGATGCTGTCTACACCCTGATGAGACACAAAGTAGAGAATATATACCTATGGCCTGGGTCTTGCTTGGACCACAGCATTAGGATGGTTTTGGTTGGAACTCAATCCTCAGTGAAGCATAAGGGGTCAGTCACACCTTTCTGGGATGAAGTCATATTATAGTCCTCCATTAAACATGAGATCCTCCAAGCCCAATGCTTTGGAATGCATTTCACTAGTTCAATGGCTGCCAACACTGGCTGTATGTTACGATCATCTGACAAGCTTTGATGTTTTAAAGACTTTATCCCACACCCAGAGATTCTAATGTCAACAGTTTGGGGTGGAGCCATGGCATCAATAGTTTAAAATATTCCCCAGATGATGCTAATGCTCAGCCAAGGTTGAGCACTACGAGTTGGCTTATAGTCATGGTTCTCAAAGTGTGCTCCCTGGACCAGCAGCATCAACATCACTAGGGAACTTAGTTAGAAATGCAAATTCTCAGGACCCACCCCACCCCTAGTAAATCAGAATCTCAGGGGTTGTGCCCAGTGATCTGTGATTTTAATAAGCTCTATGGCTAGTTCTGCTGCAGGGTAAAGCTTGAAAACCACTGGTTTTCAGGCTCTGGCACTCTGGTTATCTGTCAGATGACTTACTAATGAGAAAGAAAAACAGGCACTGAGATGTCTAGTAACATCCTGGTTCCTTTGGTGCACCTGGTTTAAGTTGCCAGATGCTAAGTACTTACTAAAAGACAGAAAAGAACCTCCTGGAACAAAGGGTAGTTGTAGTAGCAAGCTGATGAGTGCGGTCTCTCATATGATGTGGTGGTTATGGCATTTGGTTGACTTTGGGCAGAGTGAGTGTTGACTGTTTAATGCTGAGCTTGAAAAGGGGTTTCTTGTAGCTTTTGTACCAATCACCTCTGAGACAAGCTTGAGGAGCTACACTATTAGGCTCTTGGTGTGTCTCACTCAGGCCAATAAAATTTCCCAGTACTGAAAGTCAAACTAGTCACTTACTTCTCTTGTCCCCCAAATCCAAAGGGTGGTCCTAGTACTGGTTTCTGGAAGTAGCCTATCTCATCACCCTGGGCATCAACACACCCAAACTACACGTCACATTTCTTAGAAGGGCAACTAGGTTTTCAGGCATTGCTTTTTTTTTTTTTCTTAAAGATTTTATTTATTTATATGACAAAGAGAGACACAACGAGAGAGGGAACACAAGCAGGGGGAGTGAGAGAGGGAGAAGCAGGCTTCCCGCTGAGCAGGGAGCCCGATGTGGGGCTCAATCCCAGGACCCCGGGATCATGACCTGAGCCGAAGGCAGATGCTTAATGGCTGAGCCCCCCAGGCGCCCCCAGGCATTGCTTTTAAAGCAATAGTTCTCTCCTTGTTTAGTCAACAAAACAAGGAGGCAACCCACAGAATGGGAGAAGATATTTGCAAATGACACTACAGATAAAGGGCTGGTATCCAAGATCTATAAAGAACTTCTCAAACTCAACACCCAAAAAACATATAATCAAGTCAGAAAATGAGCAGAAGACATGAACAGACACTTCTCTGAAGAAGACATACAAATGGCTAACAGACACATGAAAAAATATTCATCATCATTAGCCATCAGGGAAATTCAAATCAAAACCACATTTGAGATTCCACCTTAGACCCGTTAGAATGGCAAAAATGGATGGTACAGCCACTTTGGAAAACAATGTGGAGGTTCCTCAAAAAATTAAAAATAGAGCTACCCTATGACCCAGCAATTGCACTCCTGGGTATTTACCCCAAAGACACAGATGTAGTGAAAAGAAGGGCCATATGCACCCCAATGTTCATAGCAGCAATGTCCGCAATAGCCAAACTGTGGAAAGAGCTGAGATGCCCTTCAACAGATGAATGGATAAAGAAGATGTGGTCCATATATACAATGGAATATTACTCAGCCATCAGAAAGGATGAATACCCAACGTTTACATCAACATGGATGGGACTGGAGGAGATTATGCTAAGTGAAATAAGTCAAGCAGAGAAAGTCAATTATCATATGGTTTCACTTATTTGTGGAACATAAGGAATAGCATGGAGGACATTAGGAGAAGGAAGGGAAAAATGAAGGGGGGGAAATCGGAGGGAGAGATGAACCATGAGAGACTATGGACTCTGAGAAACAAACTGAGGGTTTTAGAGGGGAGAGGGTGGGGGGATGGGTTAGCCTGGTGATGGGTATTAAGGAGGGCACGTACTGCATGGAGCACTGGGTGTTATACGAAAACAATGAATCGTGGATCACCACATCAAAAACTAATGATGTATTATATGGTGACTAACATAACATAATAAAATTAAATTAAAAAAAATAAAAAATAAAGCAACAGTTCTCAACTGGGCTGGTTCGATGTCCCCCACCCCCACCCTGAGGGGACATTTGGTAATGGCTGGAGGCAAATTTGAGTTGTCACACTTGGGGCGGGGAATGCTACTGGAATCTAGTGGGGAGAGGCCAGAGATGCAGCTAAGCATCCTGCAATGCCCAGGACAGCCCCACTACAAGGAATGTCAATAGTGCTGAGGTTGGAAACTGCTTTAAGGAGACAGAAAGTCAGCAAGCGGTGGCAATACCACAACTATATTTCAGTGTTGGAAGAAGTGGAAATATTCTCCAAGGGTTTTTAATAAATATAGCCTCTAGATGGTTTAGGCACATCACAGAGAAGACCTCCTAAGGCCTCTGTTAGCATATGCCTTGGAAAAAAAAAAAAAGCAAATAATTGATTTGCTTCTTTTCTCTTTCAAAAATAGCTACAGCACTTTGCTAAGGTAACTGTTCCCAAGATAAAATTTAGAAGCTAAGACAAAAGCATAATTGCTTGGAAATAGAGAACTAAGGAAAGCAGAAATCATTTTATGGTTTTATGGGTTTTGCCTCTCTTATGACCTTCACCTTGTAAAATACATTGACATTTGCTACCTTTTTATTCTCCCTGGTATCCCTGCAGCATCTTTTATTCATTTAGTAGACAGCATCGAGTGCCTCTTCTTTCTTACCTTGGTCTTGGGAACCGTCTACCCTGGAGAGTGCCCTGAACTCCAGGTGTGTTCCTGGGAGCAGTAGCACTGAACCTCACCTGGGTGCTTGTTCAGAATGCACGTTCTCAGGTACCACCTCTGACACCCAGAATCAGGACTTGGCGGTGAGGTGCAGTCCAGACAGCTGTTTCAATGGTATCCCAGGTGACTCTCACGCACACTGAAGTTCGAGAAGCACTGCTTCTGACACTTGCTACTCAACGTGTGGCCCCCGGACCAGAAGACTTGGCGTTAGGGGGAAGCTCGTGAGAGCTGTGGCAGCTCAGCCCCATCCCCTCAGTCTGAGTCAGAATCTGCATGTCCTCAGGATTTCCAGGTGGTTCTTCTGCACATCTGAGTAGGAGAACTGGTCAGGACCCTGGTTTCCTTCCCACCCTTATGACTGTTATTTTTCTGTTTCCACTGTGGATTCCTTCATCCTCACCTAAAGATAAATACATCTCAAAGGCTCTAGCTCAGTGATTCTCAACCCTGGCTGCAAGTGGGAGTCACCTGGGGAGCTTTAAAACCTATTGATTACCTGTATGCCACTCGCAGAAGTTCTGATCTAACTGGCTTGGGGTGCAGTCCAGGCACTGGGATGTTTAAAACTCCTTCAGGTGTCTCCACTGGGCAGTTAAGAGTCTCTGCTCCAGTCCTTGATCCTCTGCTCCCCTCTTCTTGATTACAGATCCCAGCAGAGCCCATCACTTGAAATATCACCACCACCTCTCCCTTGAGGACTCAATTTATATCTCAGCATCGTGTCTACTTTGATCTCCCATCCTGTTTTAAACATTTTGCCTGAGCTGTCTCTTTGTCTTGTCAAAATCACTTATCTCAATAGGATCACATGATCAAGGGCCATTATCCTCGTTCTTCCTGCCTCTTCCCTATAGTAAGTGGCACTATCAACCTTCTAGTTACCCAGGGTCATCACTCAGGAGTCACTTTTTACTTCCTTTTCCTTTGTTCCTATTAGGAAACAAAATCCCCACATTCTTGCAATCTGCCTTTTCTTCCTTCATTTTATCAACAAGTATTTATTAAATGCCTGCTATGTACCAAGCACTATTCTAGGCACTAGAAATTCAGCAATAAACACACTGGACAAAATCATTGCCCTTCTGTAGCTTACATTCTAGTAACTTGGGGTGAGAGATAATAAGCCAAAGAAATACGTAAAATCTACATCACAGCTCTAAGGGGAAAAGGAAAGCAGGGTAGAGCAATGAGGAAGTGTGTGGGTGTTACAATTTTAGGTAAGGGAGGGCAGGGATGAAGTCCCTGAGAAAGTGGTATTTGAGTAAAGATCTGAAGGCAGTGAGGTGGGGAGCCCTGTGGGTATCTCGGGGACACCTTTTGCAGTAGAACAAGAAGCAAAGGCCCTTAGTTGGAAGTACTACTGATGTGCTTAAGGAATAGCAAGGATGCCAGTGGGGTAGCTGCTGAGTGTGGGAGAGGACAGTAGTAGGAGCCAAGGTCAGGGAAGGGGTGGTTGGTGCACCTGTGATAAAGCCTGCAAGGCCTCTGTAAGGACCTGGCTCTTTGAGCGAGATAAAGCCATTGTACAGTTTCACGTGTGTGTGTGTGTGTGTGTGTGTGTGTGTGTGTGTGTGTGTGTTTTGACAAAAGAGTGATGTGATCTGACTTATGTTTTAAAAGGCTCTTCCTAGCTGTTGTGTTAGGAATGGACATAAAGTGGGCAGAAGTAGAAGCACAGAGACCTCATATGAAGCTCTGGCAGTCATCCAAGTGAGAGATGGGCTGTGGCTTGGCTGGGAGGTAGTAGGGGAGGTGGTGAGATATAAGCAGATTCTCTGGATCTGTTGAAAGCAGAGCCTACATGAGGGATTGGATGTGGGGCAAGAGCAAAAGAGAAGTTTGGGCCAGAGTAGCAATTTACAGAGTTTGGAAATATTGTATGAGGAGTCAGTATGGCACCAATAGCAGAAGCTTAGTTTTGGACAGTTTAAGTTTGGGATGCCTTTCAGACCTCCAAGTGGAATGTCAAGTGGTAGCTGGAAATAGAAGTCCAGAGTTGATGATATCTTTGGGAGAATGAGAAATAATCTTTTGGGAGAAATAATCACAGGAGTGAGACTAGACAAAGAGATCCATTTCTGAGCCCTGGGGTGTTCCAACATTTAGAGGTCATAGAAATGCAACATTCCTGCAACAAATACTTGAGCATCTGATATGGGTAGGCCCTGCACCAAGTGCTGAGGATACATCAGTGAATATGATGTAGGAGGAACCAGTAAAGGAGCCTGAGAAGGAACGTCTAGAAGGTAATGAAGTCTCAGAGGTTTTCTCCATTCCAATTGCAAGTGCACAGTCCTTAATTTCCATGTCCTCATCACATCCTGGACAACTGCACTAATATCCTAACCAATCCTCCTTTTGTTTTCTCCAACTCCAATCCATTCTATCCATAAAAAACCAGACTGACTGCCCCCAAACAGCATTTATGAGCTTATTCCCCACTTCAGTAACATGTACCAGTTCCCAGGAAGGATCATTTCTGAAGTCTTCTTGCTGCCATTAAAGGCCTCCATGGTTTTTTGGTATATACCTTGCCTTCTTTCCCACTACCCTAAATGGATTGCGTTTATCCCCCAAAACAACAATTGGTCCAAGGATACTCAGCTAATAAATGGTAGAGCCAATATTTGAACTCAGGGAACTGAACAGGACCCACCCACCTGGGGTTTGTGGGAAGCTCCAAAAACAACTAAACGAGACTGGATCCTTGAACTTCAGGCCTCTCAGACTGAGAGCTGGTCTTAGAGGCAGCCCATGGGGCCAGTTTGTGTCTCTCTAGGTTCAGGCTAAACATAACCAGGATCCTCAGCTTAAAAAATCACCATGATGACCCAGAGTGATCTAGCTAAGCTTTGACTGATGGTGACATTCGCAGGTCATGAACCAACCTCAGACATGAAGAAAGACACTGAAAGGCAAATAACCCTGGCCTAAGTTGCCTAGAGATCATACAGTTCTGGGCCAGTCCAGAGGCTCTGGCCGAACTAGGTTGGTCCCAGGGAGGAAAGAAGTGTGGCTCTCAGGGGCTCTATTTAAGTAGGTCAGACTCCAGAGGTGACCTTAAAACCCACCCTTTTGAAGGTTATCATTCTGGTAAAAACAGCCAACAGCTACTCCAATGTTCTCCCCACTGTTTCTGATCTAAACCAAGCTGACTCCTGAGAGCACAGATCAACATTCACCCCATTTTCCAGTTTTTGCCCTAGGGGTAATTGCCATACCTATTGTTCAGAGGGTGCACACATTAACCTCTAGTCTTCATCATATCTCTGCCAAATGGGGATTGGTATTATTAATATATGAATGAGAAAACGGAGACTCAGAGAAATAATCACTTGTCCAAAGTAAACAGCTCTCACTTCTGTTCATTATGTCCAGTCACATTTACATGGGTTGGATCAGAGAAAGCACTTGTTATACTAACTGACTAACTAGATACAATTTGTGTCATTAGATCAATAAGGTAGAAGGCAAATGGTGGAGTGTCTTGAATGTGGTGTAGTACAGGCATTATCTTTAGCCTTTGCAGTAAACTTACAATGTAGTATCATTATTCCCATTTTGGGAAGGGAGATAAGCCTCAGTCAGAGTGGTAGAGTCACCTGCCCTAGTACACAGCTAGTAAATAAAGAAGCCGGGATCTGAGCCCAGGTGTCTAGGACTCCGTGGCCTGAGGCAGCAAGTCACAGATGTGGCCTCTGATTCTGCCTCAGTCACTAACACTGAGCAGGACACTCATGTCTCCAGATCGCAGGTGCCTCATATACGAAAAGGGAAAAAATGCTACTGACTTCACATGCATGGTGGTGCAAAAGGAGTTAACTGTTTGGGAAAGTTCTTTGCAAATGTAAAGATTAACTATAAGGGATTATCATTGCTATTTTTATTATTTGTCTTTTCTGGGCCTCAGTTTCCTCCACCTTAAAATTAAAGGATGGGACCAGGTGACCTCCAAGGTCCTAAAATTCTCTATTTTTTTTTTTTTTTTTTTTTAGAGGGGGGTGCAGAGGGGGAGAGAGAGAATCTTAAGCAGGCTCCACGCCTGAGATTGTGATCTGAGCCGAAATCAAGAGTCAGACGCTTAACCGACTGAGCCACAAAGGCACCCCTAAAATTCTCTACTTTTAGAAGTCTAAACAGTCCTCGGCTACAAAAACAGTTTGCTTTACAGGATGAGTCTTTGTGATGTATACCAGAATTTTAACAGTGCCGACAGTTATAAGCCTCTTGCATTTACAAAGGGTTGTGAACTCAATACCAGGCACACAATTTATATGTTAATATTGAAGAATTCCATTGGAATAAGATGAGAAAAAGATGCCTTGACACATGCTAGATTTTTTTTTTTTTTATCTATACAAACAAATCAAATTACTTTCTATCAGATCAGGAAGAGAAACACAAAAATGTTACCGTCCTTACCAGTCCTGTAGCAACCACCTTGACTTGGAAAAACAAAAGTCCTTTTCTCTAGTTTATGAAAAAAGGCTATACTTTGTAGTAATTATCTTGCTCTACTTCATCCAAAATAGAATAATCAATACACTTCTCACAAAAAAATTTCTTGAGCCACTAAAGGCAATTACATATATATATATATATTTTTTTTTTTTTTTTTAAAGATTTTATTTATTTGACAGAGAGAGACACAGCGAGAGAGGGAACACAAGCAGGGGGAGTGGGAGAGGGAGAAGCAGGCTTCCCGCTGATCAGGGAGCCCGATGTGGGGCTCGAACCCAGGACCCTGGGATCATGACCTGAGCTGAAGGCAGACACTTAACGACTGAGCCACCCAGGCGCCCCTAAAGGCAATTATAAAAAAGCCAACTGTGTCACCCAGAGCACCATGGTAACCAGTATTACCAGGGCATGAAAAAATAGTTGTTAGTCACTAGGATCTGAGCTGGTTGGCAGTTTGGCTTGCTAAGCAACACTGCAAAATTAGCAGAGTAACGACCCATTGTCTGGAGATCTGAGTTTTCACAGCTTTAAATCTGGTCCCAGAAGGAACTACCCCAGGTCCATACACCAACCCCATGCCCTAGGCTCCCAGTCAAAGCCTAATTAATCATTTATTCAACTAATATTTATTGGAGCTTATTGTATACCAGGCACACAATTCCCAACACGTATATTTACTTGATTTCTCAGTAAATAGAGGCTCTGAAAGACACACAGAAAGAGTGGTTTTGTGATGAGTGAGGTGGGGGGAGGGGTTGGCTCGAGGCCGACTCAAAGAGAACTAGCAGCTGATAACCAGGGGACAGAAAAAAATAGACAACGAATGGCTTTATAACACAGCATAAAATAACTACATTCGCATGACCACCCTCCTGCGTCATCAAGAAAAGATTAGGTTATATTTAGGATCCTTTCCTAAGGAAGGCAGGAATGGGCATAAAACATTTTAGAAATATCACCACCAAAAATGGTTAAAATATATAGCTTTGGCCTTTGGAGAGAACAGAAATTATGTTTGACAAATATCTCATTTTGCCTAGTTCCCCATTTTACTCGAAGAAAAGCATTAAGATCGTTGCCTTCCAGCATTCAAATGTGGCGTCCGCTTCTTTTCTGCCTTTATTCTTCTAGTTCAGTCTCCTGCCTCAGCTGGAACGCCCTTTCCCTTCATAATTGTTTGTCAAAATCCTTCTCCTCAGAGAATTTTCCCAGATCCTTCCAGGGAATTTCTCCCTTCTGCCTTCCCCACAGATGTCTGGAAGCCCTTGCCTACCTGCCAGGCTGCCCGGTACCCTTTCCGTCAGGGACCTTCCTCCTTTCAGGCTCCTGGAGGGCAGGCTCTTTCCCATATTTAAATCTGCATCCATCTCCCAGAGCCCTGGTAGCCATGCCCTCAGTGAATATTCCTGAACTCGGCTGCCCACACAGTCACTAGGGTTAGAGGGAAGGTTGGCTGGCAGAGGTGGCACTTTCCCTAACGGATATTAAATGGCCCAGGAACCCACATGACAGCCACACTGCCCCCTTTCCTCAAAGCCTTTGCACGTCTGCCCCCTTCCCCTGGAAAGCTCTTCCTCTGGGAAACTCCTTCTTGCCACCCTTTAGGATTCAGCTCAAATATCACTTGGGGAGGGGGAGGAGTCTATCCTTCCCCACAAGACCAGGTCAGGGCCCCTATTATATGCTCTCATGCCTCTCTCTACCTTTTCTTCAAATCACTTGTTACCACTTGTAATTATTTATTGGTTAATGTAGATCTTTCTACTGCATGGCAAGCACCAGGAGGGCAGGAGGCCTGACACAGAATAATGTCATTTGGAAGGAAGGGAGGGAAGGAGGGAGAGAGGGAGGGAGGGAGGAAGGAAGGAAGGTGAAGAGGGAGGTTGGAAGGGAGGTAGGGAGGGAGAAAGGAAAGAAGAATGAATTGAGAAGAATCCCAATTTGGAAAGGAAGAGACAGCAGACAATAAAGAGAATTGGAAGAGTTGTTATGAAAGGTCATATTGGGCCTAGAGGTAAACCAGTTTAAGAAAGTATGAGGAACATCCACAGATACCACCCCCCCGCCTTGATACCCAAATGCTTTAAGGGGTCCAGAAACACAACCCAATGTATTTGTTGTTAAAAAATGGAATTGAGGTGAGCTACCATATTCTTCAAATAAGAGAGGACTCACCAAGGATGATAAAACGAGGAAATGGAATTTAACTGCAGCCTGTGGGATTTAGATTAGATAAAAAGTCTGACAATGAAGGCTGTTACATGCTGGAAAAGATAACTAAATCTAAAAATGAAAGCGTGAATTAGACTCTCGGTCAGGTTTTTCAGTGCCCCTTCCAGCTCAGATTCTATTGTTACCTCATATTTCTTTTGTCAGGCTGAGAACAAATTATTTCAGAACAATACCACATAATCATAATAAAAATGTCTACAGAAAGAAATATAAATCAGCAATTTAACGCCTTGTATATCTAATTATTTCTACTTTTTCTTGTTTATTTTTGTTCTGCCTCCCTGTACATGATGGGCTATGCTTTGTTTACCGTTTGCTCTAATTACTGTTTAGAAGGTAAACATTCTAAATTCTACTAATTATTATTTAGCAATGTTTAACATGTTTTTAAACCTATTACATCTAATTATTATCAGTGAAATAGAACTTTGAGTGAAAATAATTTTTTATTTTACGAAAGACAAAAAAATGTAGCACTAATATTTTGGCAGCTTTTTATAGAACTAAGCAATGGGATGATTATTCTTCCTGCTAAAGTATCACACCAGAATTTGGAGTGATAAAGCAAAACACTGACTTTTGAACCAGATTATTCTCAGTGAAAATGTTACATTGTGTGTCTATGCCAGGAGCATTTATTGGCTAGCTGGATGTCTTTTAAGCAACAGATCCCATGCGGTAGAACCAAAGATTGAAGAGGATACCTTTTCAGCTCCACTATGTCTGTCTTGTTCACCACTGTATTCCCAGGGCCTAGTACAGTGCCTGGTCTAAAGCGGAAGTTCAATATTTACTAAATAAATGAATGAATCAATGAATGAATGAACAAAGACTGAGTATGAAAACTGCAATAAGCTATTTTACAGCCATGATGGGCCTATAGATAGAATAATCCAACATTATGTGCATTATGAGGTGTTTTGTTTAGGAAGATGGTGTTACTAACCCGGCAGAGCCAAGTTGTTTAACTGTTAAACATTAGAGCAATAGCACCCAGAGGCCATTGACTTCAGAACGCATCTTTATTCCTTCTCCCTATTCTCTGTTGGTTTTCTCCTAAAAACAGTCTAATAAACAGAGTAAACTGTAGAAATTAAGTTCAACAAATCTTTAGGGCTCCATTTTATAAATCAGTCTTCCCAAATTATGGGACTCACTCCCAAGGAGACTACAGTGAAAATAATTATCACCATATAAAAAAATCACTCTTGGGATTAGAATGGGATATTTTATTAATGGAAGAAGGCAAGACCATGGATTTTTCTCTTTATTTTCTTTTTAAGAATTTGATTAAGGTTACTATGGGTGCTATATTTTTTAATATGACAAAATATTAGGAGTTATTATTTCAGGATAGTGGGATGATTACCTTCAGGTGATTTCCATGCTTTGTCTACTGTTCTATATTTTTCAGTTTTCTATACTGAATATGTAGTACAGAAACTTACAAACTTCAGTAAAAATTTTATAAAAGCCAAAAACCTAACCATAGTCACTCTCTTCTCCATGCTCTCACTGCATTTTTATATTTCTGTTGTATCACTTTTGTGTTAATGATTTATATACAGGTCTGTCTTATCCACATGCTACATGCTGAAACATGACTTGTGAATTGTAACGTTGCTGAAGTGGGGGGTGGGGAGAAAGGTGAGTCCAGCCTGCCTCCTGCTTTTCAAAGGGGAACACTCTTCTCCTATCAGGCTGTAGGCTCTTTGGGAGCAGGGACTGTATCTCATACATCCAACTCTTAGCACAGTGCTTTCAACACAAGGGATCAATAATTGTTACAATAAATAGATGTACCTAAAAAAGTGGAGAAACCATATATACAACACTTTTCTTCTAACACTTAAAATGTGCCTTTGTCCTGCATGGCCCACAATGATTGGCTGGAGATCATTAATGATGCATTTACTACAGAGCTGTGCAGATCCTTTCTGTTAAAGTTTAACTCCTTCAGTTATTCATTTAGTCATTCAGCAAGCACTTACTGAAAACTTATCATGTGCCCTATCCGTTGTTAGGTGTTACAGCTACAAAGACAGATAGGATAGTCTCTGGCTTGTTCTGTGGGTGCGCAGCACTAATAAGCAAAACGAATCATGCGAGCTGTTAATTCAATAAGAGAGATATGGGACAATTAAGTTGGCTCAAACTGGGCTTTACAGAAGCTTCCCAGAGGAGCTGGAGTAGGGATTAATCAGGCAATGCATGTTCCTGAGAAAGAGGACAGCATGGGGAAAGGGACAGAGGCAATAGCCGTGTGGCTGTGAAATTCAATGTTGCCCGAGCAGGGAGCTGAGGTAGGGAGTGGTGAGGGATCAGCCTGGAGGGGAAGGCAGGGAGCAGGTCAGGAGTGCACAGCTTTGACTTCATCCTGCAGGCAGTGGGGGGAGAGCAGAAGCGTTTTGTGCAGGGGATGACGTCACCGGAGATTATTCTAGTGGCAAGGGAGAGGACAGATTGGAGGGAGACAAAAATTAGAAGAAGCGAAATTTCTTAGGAGGCATTTGCACAAAAGAGTAATAGGTTTGTGCTTATATTTAAGAATCTTAGCGAACATTTATTTAGCATTTATAATGACAATTACTAAATAAGCAGTATAATGCAAAAGTATCTTATTATTTCAACCAACCCTATAAGTAAATACCGTTATTATCCTCATTTTATAGCTAACAAAACAGACAGTTAAGTAACTGTCCCGAGGCCAGGATGCAGTTCGGGCAGTCTGGCAGCAAAGCTTATGCTCTTAATCACTATCTCATTTGTTTAATTTTCGTCTCTCCCATTGGAATGAAAGCCCTATGCAGACAGGACTGTTGTATGTTCTCCACCATGCCGAAACAACAGATACACAGCAACTATTTCTTCAATAAATTCAATGACTCACCTGAGTGAAAGAGTGGACTATACCATACATAGATACAAGAAATATTTTTGATGCAATTTTGGCAAATTTCTGGCAGACTTCAGTCATTGTTATAGACTGAATGTCTCTCTCCCCTGACCCAAATTCATATGTTGAAGCACTAACCTCCCTCCCCCCAGTGGGGCCTCTGAGGAAATCATTTAAGTTAGATAAGATCCTAAGCGTGGGGCCCTAAGCCAACAGGACTGCTATACAAGGAAGAGACCAGAGCTCACTCTCTCTGTATACACGTACCGAGGAAAGGCCATGTGAAGATGTACTGAGAAGCCAGGGAGAGAGCCCTCACCAGAAACTGAATCAGGTGGAACCTTGATCTTGGACTTCTGGCCTCTAAACAGTGAGAAAATAAACGTCTGTTGTTGAAGCCACCTAGTCGATGGCAACTCAACAGACAAATCAGTGATTAGTAGGATGAGGGTGTGGGGTGAAGGGGAGCTCTCTCGCCTGGGAGCCTGGCAGGGCAGTGGTGCTGCTGACTAGGGTAGAGAATCTGGGAAGAGGAGAGGTTGGTTATGGTCAATGGAACAACACTAATTATCCTATACTTTGGGTTCACCTCACTCAAACATAAAAAATACAGTAGAAATTAGCTACTTAAAACCATTCATTCAATAAATATTCTATTCATCCCCTTGTCATGGTGGCCGCTGTGCTTGTCCTGAGAATACAAAATAAGTAAGATTCATTGTCTGCCCTTAAGGAGCTCACAGTCCAGTAGGGAGAAATACTGTTCCTTTTAGTAAAGCTAGCATGCTAGCTAGAAAGACCTTTTTCCTTTTCCCCATTTCTAAAGACCTGGAGCTCATAAGAAGTAAAGAGGTAAAATCCCATATGGGTAAGACCTTTGGAGTCACATGACCTGGGTTTGACTCTGGGCCTTGGAATACTAGCTTAGTGATGGTCTTAGATAGGCCAAGTAACCTTTCTGGGTCTTGGGTTCCTCACCTGTAACTGCAGAGTTGTTTTATGGATCAGATAAGAGAAGATAGGTAGAAATGTTTTGTAAAATGCAATATACATGTTAGCAATCACTGTAATTATAAAAGCTCCATTTCTAACCTATGAAAACTAGAGGTAAATCAGCCAGAGGCAGCAAGCCAGAGGTGAAAGGCTGGCTTTGAACCCTGTGGGTGGCAGGAGTTCTAAGGTAGAGGATGGAATGAGCCTGGTGTAGTGGGAAAAGCACAGGCTTTAGGGTCTTGCAGATCTAGTTCAAATCACAATTCAGTTATCAACTGTGGGGAGTTGAATAAGTCAAGTAATGGATCTGAGCTTTAGTTTCTTCTTTTAGTATAAAATGGAGTTGATAATGTCCACCCAGGAGGGTTATTCTGAGTATGTAAAGGGCTTGGCAGGGTGCCTATCAGAGCTGTTGCTCAATTAATGGTAATTGTTCCTATTTATCATTTTCCTCCCCTACCTCCTAAGGGGTTTGTTTAGTTACTTGAGATGCAAAGAAGTGAGGGAAACAGAAGGGCTTTTACGACTTACTTTAAAAGTTATTTTTAAAGGTAAAGAAAAGTAGTTCAACTCGGCTTTCCTTTCCTAACCTATGGTGCAAACACAACGTGTATAGAAAATGACCACTGTGTTATATGGCATGAAGCCAGAGAACACTCAACTTGATACTTATTCCTTGTATTTATTCTAAGTAAATCTACCAATCACTATTAATAAGGGTTCGCTGAATGCAATGCTTCTCAGGCTTTAATGTACACATGAGTCACCTGGGCGCTTGTTAAAATGCAGATTTTCATTCAGTGGATTTAAAATGAGGTAGGAAATTCTGCATTTCTAACAAGGTCTGAGGTGAAGCCCATGCTGCTGGTTTCTGGAGCACACCTTGAGGAAGGAGCAAGGCTCTGAAGGGATGTGGAAATCTCTTCGTTGGCATGGTGTGCGCCGTAATTCCCAGCTTCTCTTGAGCGATCTAGCTAACTACAAACTGACTACTGATAGAACACAGACAAGCCTTTTTCAGACCAGATTTAGAAATTCTGCAGCAGGACTCATTTCAGATCAGTACTGACTTTTTTTGAGCAGCCTACTATGTGCAAGGCACTGTGCAAGGTGCGAAGGATACAAAGGTTAGTGAGACACAATTCCTGCTTCTGAAGACTGTCTTTATTCTGACATGGTACACCCTTGTAGACTGTTAACTTTCTAAGGGCACTGTTATTGTCTCACCTATTGCCTACTCCATAGGTACGCAATAAATAGTAAATGAACAAATGCATGAATAAGTTTATAGGAGTTTCATGAAAAATATCCTCCAGTAGCACATGACAATGAGACACTATCTTAACTGCACTCTCTCTTAACTATCACGTTTAAGGGATAGTTATGTTAGAATCAGGCTGATAGGGTGGGCCCTAATCCAACCTGACTGATGTCTTTATAAGAAGAAATGATTATAACCACAGAGATTCCAGGAATGAGCTCACACACACTGAAGGATGACCGTGAAAGGACACAGAGAGAAGGCAGCCATCTGCAAGCCAAAACGAGAGTCCTCAGAAGAAACCAAACCTGCCGACACCTTGATTTTGGACTTCCAGATTCCAGAACTGTGAGGAAATAAACTTCTGTTGTTTAAGCCACTCAGTTTATGGTATTTTGTTATGGCAGTCCTTGCAAACTAATATATAAATTTTCACAGTTTTTATGCCCAGATCCAAGACTGCCTTCTGTAGCAGTCTTACAAAATGTAAGAATAATTCTAAGAGTGGATGGATGAACCTAGGAGTACAGTGGGATCGAGTCAGGCAAGGACTTGGGGGAGACAGATGGAAAAGGGTTAAACAACAGCCCAGACTGGGCTAAAACAACTGTAATATATACACATTTCCCTCCCATTCTCATGATACCAACACGAAGTCTACAGCTGGGACTGAAAATAGGTTTTCAACTCCTCCCCCCCGCCCCCCTTTTCAGGCTACACTTTGATGCTTAACACAATTTTATTTGTCCAAAAAAATTGTGGCAGGAGGAAGACCCCAGATTTCTCTTTGTATGAAAGTCCTAAAGAGTACTTGTGATGATAAAGTAATGAGACTGAACTTTTGATAATCAAAAAGCTGTGTCAAGATATGCCAAATGTCCTGCTAGCCACAGGGAAGCTATATTTGAAGCTTGATTCTAAAGTCAGGGGATTGATGTTTTTGTTCTGTTTTTACTAAACATGCTAACTCATATGTACAGATGAATGCCTCCTTCAAAATGGTCATTCTAGAAGGTTCTACACTTATTCTCACCATGTCACTGTTCTCAACTCATTCCTGGAATTGTTTTCAGGGTCTGTGAGATAGTCTTCTGTACTCAATGGTGACTCTTGAAGGTAGATTTGATTTTCAAGAACAATCAAGTGTTCTTCTGGTTAACTAGGAGAACCAGTCAAATTGTGTAATCCCAAGAAGATTGACCCTAAAGAAGCCAGGCTGATTTTTCTTGAGTGAATTGTACTCAACTCCAGAAGACAGTTTCTAAAGGCAAACCCCAGATGGTAGTAGATATGCTATAGACATGACAGGGGTGGAGTGGTGACTGCTCTGAAGGAAACCCCATTCATTTGCATATGCGAATTTTCTAGTGGTTCCCTTTACCAGAATATTTCCTCACATCCAGATCCACCCTCTCTCATGGAAACCCAGTTCCCAGAAGTACAAGGACCTTGATGCCTTAGTCAACTTTTAATCTGGGTCCATTTTTAATCCAACCTGGGTACTGGGAAAGTTAAATAAGGGAAAAGAACCACTAAGGTGTCTGGGGCTTACTACTCTGTGTGATTCAAAGGATAAAAAGGACCCAGAGAGAAGTTCCTGGGACATAACTTTCTGCTCCATGTAAGAAAGACATTACCAGCAGCTGGAGCTGTCCAACAACGGAGTTAGTTTGCCTGGGAGATTGTGTTTCCAGCCCTGGGAAGAATTTAAAAGGAAGGCTGCTTATTATCGGAGGCTGTAGAGGATCCTCCTGTACTGGGTGGGGAGCTACCCAATGATCTCCAAGGACTATCCCGAGTCCAACCTGCACAATACCTGGCAATTGTTAGATCCTGAAAAATACTGAAAGGGAATGAATGAGGCATATAGCACATCTTGTGAGCCAAGTAAAAGGTTAGAGCCTGGGGCTCAGTCATCTGCAAGGAAGGTAGGAAAAAGTGAAATGAAAATAGCCACCAAGAGGTGGGGCCTTCCTTGAGTTTTTGCTATCATAGGAGAGTTGCTTTGCACACCTGAAACTTCACATGTTTATGAATACTTTTGAAGGGGGAAGTAGCTGAGAGAGGAGATAGACCACTGCTCACCCTTCTTAAACTCCTCCAGCACCGTGTCCAGCCGGGTATCATTGAAGACGCAGTGCAGGGGCCGGTTGTAGAAGCGAGTGACGGTGAGCAGCGGCGTGCAGTCGTCGGGGTCCACGAAGGCCAAGTCCTTGACAAACAGAATGTCCACAATGTTGTGCCGCTGATCGCCCTCGTACACGGGGATGCGAGTGTAGCCGCTGCGCAGAATCTCCGAGACCGTGGCGAAGTCGAGCACGGCGTCCGAGCGCAGCATGAAGCAGTCCCCGAGGGGGGTCAGCACCTCCTCCACCACCTTGGTGCGCAGCTCCAAGGCGCCCTGGATGATGTTGAGCTCCTCCTTCACCAGGTCGCTGTAGGGGTCCGCGGCCCGTAGCGTCTCCAGCAGCTTCTCCCGCGTGTAGAAGGTGCTGATCTCCTGTCGCAGCGCCCAGTCCAGCAGGCGGCCCAGCGGGTAGCACACGGGGAAGGCGGCCGCCATCAGGAGTCGGGTCAGGCACACGCTGTGCGAGGCGATGGCCAGCCCGTGCCGCGAACACACCGAGTAGGGACAGATCTCGGCGCCCAGAAACACCGCGCCGGTGCACACGAGCGCCGGCAGCCACGGGAAGTGAATCCCTGCCTCGCCGTCATCTTCTCCAGTGCCCCCGACGCCCGGCGGCAACGAGGCGTACAGCCAGCCGGCCAGGGCCGCGTTGGCTCCGGCTTGGCCCAGGAGCAGGGTGCAGAGCAGATGGGTCCCCCTGCCGCGCACGGCCTGCACGCGACGCGCCTGCTCCTGCTCTGCGGCCGAGCCACTGTTCCGCAGCACCCGTAACTCCACCGGGTCCAGCGAGAGCAGGCTCAGGCGCAGGCCGCTGAATAGGGCAGACAGGGCGAGCAGCAGGAGCGCCCCGAGCGCCCGAAGCCACGCGGGCGTCAGCAGGTCCCCGCCAGGACCGTACAGCCGCGGGCGGACGCGCAGCAGGAAGCCGCCGGCGGCGCCGTGGTGGTGCCAGGCGCGCCCGTCCCAGGCGCACAGCGAGAAGAGCTTCCCGCCACCGCCCGCGCCGCCCCTCTCTGCCTCGCCCTTGCGCAGCTCCCGCACTCGCACCTGGACTAAAGCCGAACCCGCCACGCCTCCGGGGCGCAGGGGACCCAGGACCTCCACGTCGGACGCCCAGTCGCTCTGTTCGCGGCAGCGCTGCGGCCCCGGGGGGCGCGTGGGGACAGCACTGGGCGCCACGCCGCTACCTCCCGGGGGCTCCTCGATGAACACGAGCCGCGGAGCCCAGTCGCCGGTGCCGTTCTCTCCCGGGGAAAGGGTGGGTGCGGGCACCCGCGCCGCGGGCGCCGCGGGCCCGGGCTGGAAATAGACGCGCAGGAGGAAGCTGGTGCCTTCCGCTGCGCGCAGGGTGCCCCCTTCCAGGGACACGCGGCCTCCAGCGGTGTCCTCGGGCCGCAGGCCCAGCAGCCAAGCGGCGGCGGCCGGGGGCTGAGGGGACAGGGAGAAGAAGAGCAGGAGCACAGCGCCTCGGCTGCAGCAGTCCCGGAGCCTGACACCCACCGCTGTTGCCGCAGCCGCCATCCTGCACCCGGCGCGGCTGCACGTGATACTGCAGAGAACAGAGCGAGATCTGGAGGGAGGAGGAGCCGGAGCCGGGAACCCGGCCGCGGGCAGGTCACCACGTGTGCGCCCCCTGCGAGCGTGGGCTGGAGGCGATGCGGGTTCAGACCCTGCCCCCGCCGGGGGTCCCCGCAGGAGGCCGGAGGTGGCTACGCATCACTGCACCACGCATAATCCCCGAAACACTTCGGTGTATCTGAGCGGCAGCCTAAGGAAAGCTTGGCTTTGGAGCTCGGCCTCCTGCTCCAGCAGTAGGGCGCCCCTCCGGGAGCTCCTACCCGGCAGTAATTCCCTGTCGGCCCCACTGCTTCCCCATTGGCCAGGGATATTTCCCAGCGTTTTGCCTCTCCTCCTGTCTCTTGCCTTCCCCCTTCTGGTCAAAAGATACGCCGGAGACAAGTCTTGAGTCTGTAAAAACTTTGCATTTGGTCTCAAGTCTGGTTGACATTTTAGGTTTTAAAAATTTCCTAATTACTTAAGTTCAACTCCTTCTTAAGTTCCAAATGTCCATGAATAAGATCCAA
The DNA here is from genome assembly GCF_964656455.1 of Halichoerus grypus. NCBI lineage: Eukaryota > Metazoa > Chordata > Mammalia > Carnivora > Phocidae > Halichoerus > Halichoerus grypus. Next base: position 28,851,956 of record NC_135718.1, read on the forward strand.
ATGTCCATAATAAATTGTGACACTACTAGGTGATGGAATACTATGCAGCAGGAAAAAAGAATGATGGGGATTCATGGGTTTGTGATATGGAAATATCTCCAAAGTAATAGTTGAAAAATAGGGAGGGGCGCCTGCGTGGCTCAGTCGATTAAGCGTGGGACTCTTGAATTCCGCTGAAGTCATGATCTCAGTGTCCTGAGATGGGCACCGTGCTCAGCAGGGAGTCTGCTTGAGATTCTCTCCATCTCCCTCTGACCTTACCCCCACTCGTGCTTGCCTGTCCTCTCTCTCTCTCTCTAAAATAAATAACTCTTAAAAAAAGAAAAATAGTGAGATGCAGAACAATGTATGATATGCCAGTTTGAGGGAGGGGGAGAAGCAGACTCCCCGCTGAGCAGGGAGCCCGACGCAGGGCTCGATCCCGGGACCCTGGGATCACGACCCGAGCTGAAGGCAGACACCCAACCATCTGACCCAGGCGCCCCACTTTTACATTTTTAAAAAGTAATACAGAACTATAGTCAATTTACCCAAGAAAAATGAAAACATATGTTCAAACAAAAACCTGCACACAAACATTAATAGCTAAAGTTAAATGTAGATGTGTATATATACACTTATAAAAGATTAATATGCAGAAGATACACCAGAAATTTCTAAGTGTTCACCTCTGGGGAGCAGGACTAGATAGGAAGTTTTGTTGAGGGATACTTAAAATATATATATAAACAGGAGGTTGCAAAGAAAATACAGAGATCCTCCTACTCCTCACACAGTTTTCCCCAGGGGTTACATCTTAACTATGGTATAATACCAAAAGCAGGAAATTGGCACGGGTGTAAAATATATGTATAGTTCTATCTCATTTTATCACATGGGTAGATTTACATAACCATCACTGCAATCAAAATGCAGATTTTTTCTATCACCATAAAGCTCTGGGAGGGAGACTTTTTTTTTTTACCGAATTCCTTGTATTGTTTGAATTTACCATGGGCCAGTTACTTTATTTTTACTTTTATAAATTTATTTTTAAAATTTATATAGTAAAATTCACTTTTTGATGTACTGTTCTATGAGTTTTGACAAATGCATATTCATGTATCGCAATCAAGAATAGTGCCATCACCCTTCAATATTCACTCTCTCTTTGCGGAACCCCTCCCCCAATCCCATCCTCTGACAACCACTGATTTGTTTTCCCCTATAGTTTCCTCTTCCAGAATGTCATATAAGTGGAATAATACAATTAAAGCCTTTTGGATCTGGCTTCCCTTACTTAGTGTAACACATTTGAGAGTCATCCATGTTGTTGTGTTCATTCCTTTTTATGGCTGGGTAGTATTCTATTACATGGATGCACCAAAGTTTGTTTATCCATTTACCAGTTAAAGAACATTTGAGTTATTTCCAGTTTTTGGCAATTATGAATAAAGCAGCTATTAATGTTTGTGTGCAGGTTTTTGTGTGAACATATGTTTACATTTTTCTTGGGTAAATTGACTATAGGTCTGTATTACTTTTTAAAAATGTAAAAGTGGGGCGCCTGGGTGGCTCAGATGGTTGGGCATCTGCCTTCAGCTCGGGTCGTGATCCCAGGGTCCTGGGATTGAGCCCCGCGTCGGGCTCCCTGCTCAGCGGGGAGTCTGCTTCTCCCCCTCCCTCTGCTTCTCCCCCTGCTCATGCTCTCTGTCTCTCTCTCTATATCTCTGTGTCTCGAATGAATAAATAAAAAAATCTTTAAAAAAAATGTAAAAGTAACAATAATTTGACATGCTACCTTTGGTTCCTTTGACTAACTTAAAAAATCATTGCTTTGTGTGAAATCTTATTTTCCATAGAATTTGTAAGACCCCAAAATATTGATTAAAAAAGCCTTGCGAATGATATAGCTCAGTACAAATGGTTCTAGCTAAAAGTTACCTTGTTTTCATTACAAACTCTTATCATCCAGAGTGGAAGTAACCCCTTCCCAGTTTGGGACTGGACAGGCCTTAGTAGACCGCTGGTCACATTCCTACATAGAGGCCTTTCACAGGGAATGTGAAATAGAATGCAAGGATTGTGAAACAAACCTACTATTGTCTTAAAATTCACTAGAGCCTGCCTTTTGTGTGGGCAGCTTGAGAGATAGAAGGAAGATTTGATCTCAAGAGGGAACATTGAGGCATGTAGGGGAAGTATGGAGAAAAGGGAGAAGAGGGGTAATCTTTTCTCTTAAGTATTGGCAAAAACTGCTCTCACCTTTCTCCTCACACTTATATCTCTCTCCTCCCCCAACCCAACTTCCTCAGCACAAAGCTACCTGCTATCCTAAGGGTTCTCCTAACTCTTTTGGGCCACAGGAATTTATCATCATTAAATCCCACTTAACAACTTTATCAAGCTTTAGTGTTACAAAGGAATGTCTTATTTATTATTTCACACACACACACACACACACACACACACACACACACACACACACACACACAATAGCCCTGTGTAGTAGATGTAATTCTACCCACTTTACAGATCAGGTTAAATGACTGGGTAAAACTTCTTTGGATTCTAGATTGATGCTCCCTCACCTTGCAGTGTTGACCAGTACCAGAATAAAACCCTTCAAAAATATTAGATCAGGAATTTAAAAACCTAAATTTCTGATTATAAAGTATTACATGCTCATTGAAAATAAAATTTTAATGCAGAAAAGCATTAATAAAAATAAACTATAACCCCACCATCCAGAGATAAACAGTGTTAATATTTTAGCACATTTCCTTTTTTTATTTTGTATATACACTGATAACAGAAACACACACATACATGCCCTCAGATATTTGTCTAATTTATAATTGAATACATATTATACATACAATTCTACTCTTCTTCTGTCACTTAATATATCAAGAGCATTTTCCTGAATATAAAAAAATTCTTTTGTAAACATAATTTTTAATGAATGGGACTATTACTTTATCTATATCTATTATATTGGGAGAGAGGGGGAACTGTAAGAATGAAACTATTTCCAGTTGCTTCAACTCTATTATTCACAAGTGTTAAGCTTAGGAAAGTCAATCCACTTTTTTGGACCCGTTTCCTCATCTGTGAAATGAAAGACAGTTTTAAGATCCCTAACCTTTCATGAGTCAGTGAGGAAGGGCTAATGTACACTGGGTGAAGATAATCTAGAGAGACATACTTTTCCTTTACTGAACAGGAGGTTCTGGAAAAGTACTGGGTTTCCAGAGCTCTACTATAACTGAAAGGATACCTAGGGACAGGTTTAGGCAGTGTGATTCTAGAAAGGAAGAGCTGCCAAAAATAGCTCCCTGGGATCTGAATGTAGATGAGATCATCAGATCTCTTATAAAATGGGCACTTCCTAGTTCACAAGATGGGCAATTCCTCACCTCTCAGAGAGATGGAGGAAATGATACTTGCTTTTAATCTCAAGACTATGCTATTTCAGAATGTACATGTTAAAATGCTTTTTGTTTATTTCATTACTTGTTCATTCATTCAGTAAATTCTTGTCTGTGAACAAAGTGCCAGACCCTGTGCTAGATACTCTGCATGGACAGATACCATGGTTGTCATCATGGAGCTTAGATTCTAGTGAAGATGACAGACATGAACCAGAAATTGCTTACCTCCCTAATTAATTAATTACTCCTATGAAGATGATGGTCAAAGTGCCACACAAGTATATAAACTGGGAACCCATCTAGAGAGGAAAGTTTGGAAAGACTATATCCAAAAATGGAATTCAATGAAAATGGAAGAATTTATACATTAGGAAGAACATGAAAAATATATTTTGTGCTTTCTATCCCTATTTGTACATAAAAAACTATGACAATGTATTAATAATATTCCTAATAATAAATCCATTAACATTTATTGAGAGCTTACTACGTGCCAAGTACACTCCCCTTTTTAATCTTCATAATAGATAAAAACAGGGGTTCTGATTGGGTAACTTTGTGAAAGTCATATCATCAATGGGTAGTGGATGGAACCCAATTGGATACACAGTCTGAGTCTGGAGTCTACAGTTTAAAAAGTTGGGAAAATAATAATACCAGGTAACCCTTATATAAGGTTTATATATCAGGCATCAATTAACTCATGTAATTCTCATAAGCACCTTTGGAAGTAGGTATTTTTACTATCATTTCCACTTTACACGAGGAAACTAAGCTACAGACAGATTAAGTATCTTAGTGGACAAAATTATACAACCAGTGGCATAAGCACTGCTACTCTACCACACTATTTTACTCTACACACACTATAGCTACCTGTCATATTTTTGTGACATACATACATACAAATATTTACATACATTGTTTTATATAGTTACATGTATAAGGTACCTACAATTATAATATTCTATTTCTTTTCATTCATCATTATAGCATACTTTGCTCAATAAAACTATTTATAAGCATGTCTTTCCTTTTTTCTTCCCTCCTCTCATCCTCTGGTGTTATGGTGCAGGTGGTGGTTGTTTTTATTGTTATTGTTGTTTATTTGTTGATTTTACCATAGGCCCAAAGGATTGAGTTAATCATCTTCCTCAGGTCATGGGCTGTGAAGAGGCCTCCTTCACCTCATCCTAATTCCCAATCCCATCCTATCCCCCTTTAGGTAGCCACTCCAATATTTTGATATGTCCTTAAACACATATGTATCCTTGTAAAATATATTGGTTTTTGTGTGTGTGTTTTATTGAAATATGATTAACATATCATAAAATTCACCCTTTTAAACCAAACAATTCAGTGGTTTCTCGTATATTCATAAAGTTCTACAACCTCCATCACTATCCAATTCCAGAATATTTTTATCACCTCCAAAAGAGATCCCGTACCCATTAGCAATCACCTCCCTTCCCTTGCCCCAGGCTCTAGCATCTGCTGATCTACATTTGTCTATGTATGTGCTTTTCATTTTCATTAAATGTGCTATAGAACTTGTTGTGTTTCTTACATTGTCACTCAACACTACGTTTGTAAAATCAGTCCGTGTTGCTGAATGTGTGCCTGGTTTAATGTTTCTAAATGCTGGGTGGTCTTCCACAGTGGATAGCCACATTATTTTCATCTATTCCCTTGAGGGTGGACACTTAGATTAGCATCAACTTTCCACTACCACACACAAAGCCACACTGAAATCCTTGACCATTCCCTACTGGACGTACGGGGGATCCCTCTGGGATGTACCTGCTGTGGGACTGTTGGGTCACAGTGTATAGATACACTTAATTTCACTCAGTATAGCCAGCTTATTCTCCACCAGTAGTGTCTGTAATTTCCTGTTTTCCTTCATCTTAGCTAAAACTTATTATTATTCACTCTCCAAATTTGGCCAAGCTGATGGGGTATGAAGTGCTATCTCATTTTTAAAATATGAATGTCTTTGATTATTCCTTTTTTGTTTGTTTGTTTTGGTGGGCAGCAAAGCAAGGTTAATTGAGGGATAGCAAAGTGATAGTACAAAGCTCCCAAGGGGGGGAGGGGACCGGAGCGGGTTGCCTGTCTTTGATTATTCCTAACAACTTTGATCATCTCTTCATATATTTGCTAGTCTTTCAGGTGTGAAATTGGGTGGAACGAGGCTAAAGTTTTGGGCTGGAATTTAAAGTACCCCTGTTCTTTCATAGGACAAACTTTCAACAGTGGTTTATATCTGAAAACACTAACCCATGCTTTACTCTGCTTGAAGCCCTGGACCCTACTGAGACAGAAACATGAGATGGAGTTTCCCAGTGAAGCAGGGGTAAGGCAGTCTGGACTTGTTAATGTCCACAATAAATAGTTAATTGTGTGCACAGCATTTCTGAGATACAGGCATTTCTATAGTTAATAAGAAAAGCTCTTGCCTAGGGCAGGGAGGGTTTTTTTGTTTTTTTTTTCTTTCAAAAACGGCCAAGAGTTTTTTTGGGAAATGATTAATCCTCAGCATCTGGGCAGTCAGAAAGTCAACCCCACTTGATCACCAGCTAGTTGGTTTATTCAACACCAAAATCCAGGCAATCCAGTGTGGGATACCAGACTGGGTCACAGAGAACTGACAGCAGAGGTAACTTCTAGGCAAACTGAAAAAAATATTGAAGATGTTTTCTTTACTGAGAAGAAATGGGAAAAATGGAATGTCATTTAGGTGATCAGCTTGAGTACTGTTTTTCAGGATAATATATTCTCGGGTAGGGAAAAATCAATGTGATTAAGACAGTCTTTAATATAGCAAAACATTATTTTTTTCTTTATAGAGCAATGTTTTTCTAATTTTATTATGTATAATAATCATAACAATCACCTGGGAAGTTTGTTTTTATTGAAACAGATTCTAGAAGAATACATAGAGGGGCGCCTGAGTGGCTCAGTCGTTAAGCGTCTGCCTTCGGCTCAGGTCATGATCCCAGGGTCCTGGGATCCAGCCCCGCATCGGGCTCCCTGCTTCGCGGGAAGCCTGCTTCTCCCTCTACCACTCCCCCTGCTTGTGTTCCCTCTCTCGCTGTGTCTCTCTCTGTCAAATAAATAAATAAAATCTTAAAAAAAAAAAAGTAGAAGAATACATAGAAACTGGTAACAATGGTTGCCTCTCTGAAGAGAAACTGGTAGCTGGGAAACAGGAGAGAGACTTTTTCCTTCTGATCTTTTAAATTTTGTACAGTTAACATCCATTTCCCATTCAAAATAATTTACATTTAATTAAAAATGCACATTCCTATTTCCATTTTGATTCTGTGGATCAAGAATCTGCATTTTAGAAGATAGCAAGAGGGGAAGAATGAAGGGGAGGAAATCGGAGGGGGAGACGAACCATGAGAGACTATGGACTCTGAGAAACAAACTGAGGGTTCTAGAGAGGAGGGGGTGGGGAGATGGGTTAGCCTGGTGATGGGTATTAAGGAGGGCACGTTCTGCGTGGAGCACTGGGTGTTATACGCAAACAATGAACCATGGAACACTACATCAAAAACTAATGATGTAATGTATGGTGATTAACATAATAATAAAAAAATAAAACAATAAAAAGAATCTGCATTTTAACAAGCATCTCATGTGATTCCAATAGAGCTGAACTGTTGGCTCACTTTTGGAGAAACAAGATACAAAGGAGTGGTTTTTAATCTTTTTTAGATTTATGCATTTCTGTGAATTTTTAATGAAAGCTATGGGCTTTTTTCCTAGAAAATTGCACATGTATGCAAGGACACAATAATGTGAATATCTTGTGATTACAATTGCAAGGGAACTCCAGCAGCCGTGTGTCCATGATCCTCATGTTAGGGACCCCAATACAGAGGTTTTGTTCTACATCATGGCAAAAAGCTTTTTTAAAAGGAGAGGTCTAGAGACTTGAGAACACTTTTAAGTGTGTGTGTGTGCGTGTGTGTATGTCTGTGTGTACGTGTGAGCCTGTGTGTGTGTATGAGAGCAGAAGCGATTTCTACTTTTGATGAAGGGGTTCCTTCTCCATTTCTAGAAGTAGTTCCTAACTAATAAAGGAACAGAAGATGGATCCCTCAACAATTCCCTTCCAGCTACATCCTGTCCACAAACATGTTAATGAAATTTGCAGATGACCCCAAAAGAGGATATGCTGCAAACACCAGGAAAGCCGAAGAAATTATGTAAAACATTAGCAATATGGCAAAGAGAATGACACTCAACTTGGAAAAAATTCAAGTAGAGGCATCTGGGGAGAAGTCATTGGAAAGAAAACTTTTCATGGGGAGGGCAACACCTGGAAAATAGTAATGGCTATAATAGGCCCAATGGTGATGCTAAATGGCAAATTAGATACATGTCTGTTGTATAATTTTGTGAGAAAAATATGACACCGGCCTCTGGTTACAAAGCAGGGAGATAATGGTTCTTTCTGTTTGGCCCCTAGTGAGACAGCACCTGGGATGCTGTTTTTAGTTTTGGACACTTCATTAGTGGAAAATTGTTGGTTAACATTTGGGAATTTGGAGGCAAGAAACAGGAACAATTAAAAGCATTTATTTGGGGTGCCTGGGTGGCTCAGTCGCTAAGCGTCTGCCTTCGGCTCAGGTCATGATCCCGGGGTCCTGGGATCGAGCCCCGCATAGGGCTCCCTGCTCAGTGGGAAGCCTGCTTCTCCCTCTCCCACTCCCCCTGCTTGTGTTCCCTCTCTCGCTGTGTCTCTCTCTGTCAAATAAATAAAAGATCTTTAAAAAAAATAAATAAAAGCATTTATTTGACACGACTCAACCATTCAAAACCGATGTCACAGAGGGAAAAAGGAATAATGAAACTATACTTAGATTGCGTTGCTGAGAAATCAAAGAAATCAAAGGTCTTTTCACTGTAATTTCAGCATGGACCCATTGATTGTTAAAGCAGGGAGGGACTTTGGAGGTGACTTTCGGTGATCTTTAAGTTCCCGGGCTGTGCTAAAATTCTGTTACTGGGCAGGTTGCTCTTGGGCTAAGCATTTCATGGAGCTCTAGAAAGGGTCCTCTTAAAACATAGATCTGATATTCTCCTAATTAAAACCCTCCAGTAGATTCCCATGGCATTTAGAATAAACCTAACCTTTTAACAGGGCCCACATTGTTCTGCTGAATCTGGCCTTTGCCTAAATCTTGACTTTTAACACTCTCCCCTGAGCTCACCAGTCTTCAGCCACACTGGCCTCCTTGCTGTTTGTAGAACTCTCCAAGATCATTACAGCCTCATGGTCTTTGCATTTGCTGTTCACTCCTCCAGCTTCTTGCATTACTGATTCCTTCTCATCTTTCTTCCTTTCATAAACATGTCATCTAAAGTCTCCATCCCCAGGGCGCCTGGGTGGCTCAGTCTGTTAAGTGTCTGCCTTTGGCTCAGTTCGTGATCCCAGGGTTCTGGGATCGAGCCCCACATGGGGCTCCCTGCTCAGTGGGGAGTCTGCTTCTCCCTCTCCCTCTGTCCCTCCCTCACTTCCCCCTGCTTGTTCTCTCTCTCTTATTCAAATAAATAAATAAAATCTTAAAAAAAATAAAGTCTCCATCCCCACACCACCATCCGTTACAGCACTGTCACAATATGTAATTATTTACTTACTCATTTGTTATCTTTTCCCCCTATTAGGACTACCTAGTAAATACTAAGGAGAGCAATTGCTGGGTCATATGGTAAGAGTATGGTTAGCTTTGTAAGAAACCACCAAAACTGTCTTCTGAAGTGGCTGTACCACTTTGCATTCCCACCCAGCAATGGATGAGATTTCCTGTTGCTCCACACCCTCACCAACACTCACCAGTTGTCAGTGTTCTGGATTTCGGCCATTTTCGTAGGTATGTGGCGGTGTCTCATTGTTGCTTTAATTTGCATTTCCCTGAACACACATGATTTGGAGGATCTTTTCATATGCTTACTTGCCAACTCTATATTTTCTGTGGCGAGGGATCCATTTGATCTTTGCACATTTTAAAAATCTGGTTGTTTTCTTACTGTTAAGATTTAAGAGTTCCTCGTATATTTTTTCCAGCTTTATTGAGGAATAATTGACAGATAAAATTATATATATTTAAACTGTACAATGTGATGATTCCATACACACACACACACACACACACACACACACACACACACACACATTGTGAAATGATTACCAGGAACAAATTGATTAACATGTCTGTCACCTCACATAGTTAACTATTTTTTTGTGTATGTGTGATTAGAACACTGAAAATTTATTTTCAGCAAATTTCAAGTATACATTATGTTATTAACTATAGTAACCATGCTGCACATTAGATACTCAAAACTCATTCATTTTATAATTGAAATTTTGATCTACATCTCCCCATATCTCCCTTTTCCCAGCCTCTGGAAACCACAATTCTATTCTCTGTTTCTATGAGATTGAATTTTTTTTTTTTTTAAATTTCACATATAAGCGAGATCATACAGTATTTGTCATTCTCTATCTGGCTTATTTCACTTAGCATAACGTACTCCAGGTTCATCCATGCTGTTGCAAATGAAAGAACTTCCTTTTTTGTTTTTTAAAGGTGGAATCCACTGTGTGTGTGTGTGTGTGTGTGTGTTTGTGTGTGTGTATGTATGTGTGTGTGTGTGTTTATCACATTTTCTTTATCCATTCATCTGGACACTTAAGTTGTTTCCATATCTTGGTTCTTATGAATAATGCTGCAATGAACATAGGGGTGCATATATATGTTCAAATTAATGTTTTTGTTTTCTTTAGATAAATACACGGAAATGGGATTGCTAGATATAGTTGTTCTCTCTCTCTCTCTCTCTCTTTTTTTTTTTTGAGAAACCTCCATACTGTTTTCTATAATGACTATACTAATTTACATTTCCACCAACAGTGTAGAAGGGTTCCCTTTTCTCCACATCTTTGCCAACACTTGTGATCTCCTCTCTTTTTGATAATTGCCATCCTAACAGGTATCTCATGGTTTTGATTTTCATTTTCCTAATGATTTGTGATGTTGAGCACCTTCTCATGTACCTATTGGCCATTTGTAAATCCTCTTTGGAAAAATGTCCATTCAGGTTCTTTGCCCATTTTTAAATTGGATTGTTTTTCTGCTATTGAGTTGTATGAGTTCCTTATATATTTTGAATATTAACCCTTTATCAGATGTATAGTTTATAAATATTTTCTCTCACTATGTAGGTTGCCTTTTCATTTTATTATTTCCTTTGCTGTACAGAAGCTTTTCAGTTTGATGTGGTCTCACTTATTTATTTTAGCTTTTGTTGTCTATGCTTTTGGCATCATAACCAAAAAAATCATTGCCAATACCAGAATCAAGAAGTATTTCCCCTATGTTTTCTTCTAGGAAATTTATGGTATCAGATCTTACGCTTAAGTCTTTAAATCCATTTTGAGCCTTTTTTTTTTTTTTTTTTTTTTGATCCAAATCTCATGAGACCTCACACGCCTCTCAGGAGATTTCTACCAAAATGTCATGAGATCTTAGACCAAATTTCGTGAGACCTCATCCAATTCTCTCCAGTCCTCAGTCCAATCTCGTGAGATCTCACATACCTCTCATGAGATTTCTACCAAAATCTCGTGAGATCTTAGACCAAATCTTGCGAGAACTCAGTCCAAATCTCGTTAGATCTCATCCAAAACAGATCTCTCCTGAGATCTGACTCAGATTTTGTGAGATTTCAAGCCAAATCTCGTGAGAACTCATTCAAAATCTCCTGAGAACTCAGTCTAAATCTCCTGAGATCTATTCAAAATCTTATGAGAATTCACTCAGCTCACCAGATTTCTACCCACATGTCTTGAGATTTTAGTCCAAATCTCATGAGATCTCATCCAAAACTCACCACATCTCAGTCCAACCTCGTGAGATCTCATGCACATCTCGTGAGAATTCTACACATCTCTCAAGAGATCTCTTCCAAATCTCATCAGATCTCATTCCAAATCTTGTGAGAACTCAGTCCAAATCTTGCATGCTCTCAAATCTTGCCAATTTCTGTCCAAATCTCAAGAGAACTCACCCAAATCTCTTGAGATCTCATCCAAATCTCCCCAGACCTTGGTCCAAATCTTGTGAGACCTCAGGCCAGATGTAAGATAGGGGTCCAGTTTCATTCTTTTGCATGTGGATATCCAGTTTTCCCAGCACCATTTATTGAAGAGACTGTCCTTTCCCCATTTTGTGTTCTTGTTAAAGAATAGTTGACCATATATGTATAGGTTTATTTCTGGGCTCTCCATTCTGTCCATTTGTGTATGGGTCTATTTTTATACCAGTACCATACTATTTTAATTACTATATCTTTGTAATATTCTTTGAAATCAGGGAGAGTGATACTTTCAGCTTTGTTTTTTTCAAGATAGCTTGGTTATTTGGGGTCTTTTGTGGTTCCATATGAATTTTCAGATTGTTTTTTCTATTTCTGTGAAAAATATTGAAATTCTTTTTCAAGTTTTTTTTTTTTATAGTTTTGTTGAGATACAACTGACATAAATCATTGTATAAGTCTAGGGTACACAGTATAATGGTTTGACTTACATATATTGTGAAATTATTACTGCAGTAAGTTTAGTTAACATCCATCATCTCATATAGATACAATAAAAAGAGAAATTAAATAAGAAGGAAAAGAAAAAAGAATTATTTTCCTTGTGATGAGACTTCTTAGGATGTTCTCTCTTAACAACTTTTGTATATGTCATATAGCAGTGTTAACTACAGTCATCATGCTGTACATTACTTCCCTGGTATTTATCTTGTAACTGGAAATTTGTACCTTTTGACCACCTTTCTCCACTTCCTCCACCACCACCCCTCCTGCTTTTGTATAGCTACCCTTACTCTCTTTTAGTTTCTGTTTGCATGGCATGTATTTTTCTACTCCTTCACTTTCAGCTGATGCTTGTCCTTAAAGCTAAAGTGAGTCTGCTGTAGGCAGCATATAGTTAGGTTTGTTTGTTTAATCCATTCAGCCTATTTCTATGTCTTTTGACTGGATAATTTAATCCATTTACATTTAGAAAAATTATTGATAGATAAGGACTTACTATTGCCATTTTGTCAATTGTTTCCTGTTTTTGTTTTGTTTTGTTTGTAGTTCCTTTGTTTCTTTCTTCCTCCCTTGCTGTCTTCCTTTGTGATTGGTAATTTTTTGTAATAGTGTGCTTTGATTCTTTTCTCTTTATCTTTAGTATAGCTACTGTAGCTTTTGCTTTGTGCTTACTATGAGACTTCCATAATACATCTTATAAGGGTCTATTTTAAACCAATAACAAGTTAAATTGCATACAAAAGCTCTACATATTTACTTGCCCTTCCACACATATATTTTATATTGTGAATGTCACAATACAACTTTTCATATTGGATAGCCACTAAAAGAATATTTAGCTATAGGTATATTTTTTTAAGATTTTATTCATTCATTTGTCAGAGAGAGAGAGAGAGAGAGAGAGCAGACAAGCACGGGGAGCGGCAGGCAGAGGGAGAAACAGGCTCCCTGCTGATCAAGGAGCCTGATGCAGGACCAGATCCCAGGACGCAGAGATCATGACCTGAGCCGAAGGCAGACACTTAACAGGCTGAGCCACCCAGGTGTCCCAGCTATAGGTATTTTTAACACTTTTGTCTTATAGTCTTTACATGAGAGCACAAAGCAATTTACACACCATCAATCCAGTGTTAGAATATTGTACATCTGACTATATATTTACCTTTACCATGAATTTTAAACTTTCATATGTTTTCTGGTTTCTTTTTAAAAAAGATTTTATTTATTCATTTGAGAGGGAGAGAGACAGAGAAAGCACAAGCGGAGGAGAGGCAGAGGAGAGGGAGAAGCAGACTCCTGGCTGAGCTGGGAGTCCGACGTGGGGCTCGATCCCAGGACCTGGAGATCATGACCTGAGCAGAAGGCAGATGCTTAACCATCTGAGCCACCCAGGTGCCCCTGTTTTCTGGCTTCTAATTAGTAAATGTTTGTTTCAGCTTGAAGAGCTCCCTTTAGCAGTTCTTGTAAGGAAGGTCTAGTGGTGACGAGTTCTTTTGGCTTTCGTTTGGGAAGAGATCAATATTTATAAAACAGAAATCTGATTACATCAATCTCCTGCCTCCACTGGCCCTCTGCTGGTCTTAGGATAAAGTAAAAATCCTTTAACATGGCTTATTAAAGTCCTTTGTGGGCAGCCTTCTCTGTGCTTCATCATTCTACTTCTCAATGGTGCTAAATGGCAGAGCTGAAATTTAAACCCAGATAATTGACTTCCCAGTAATAATATTCTTAATTGCTTTCCTGCATTGTCCCAGCAGCCAGCCATAATGAATATCTTTCATTGTCTCCTATGAACTATGCTTTTTCTTATCTTTAGGTTTTGCTACATGCTCTTGCCTCTGCTTTGAATTTTCTCTGTTCACTCTCCTGGCTTGGAAAACTCCCTTATTTATCCTTCAGATCTCAGCTTAGAAGTTTCTGTATCTTACATACAGCTTTACATAATTCCCCAAGTCTGAGTCCAAAGATCCTGCCCTATATTCCTTTAAATCCCTTTTCTTCCCTTGACATATAACATATTCATTATATTATAATGGCTAATTTACTTAGTTCCTTGACAGGAATTTAGATTCTGTGATTTCAAGGGCTGTAATGATCTTATGGATCATTGCATCTCCAAGGCCTACCACATAGTGGGTACTGGAAACATATTTGTTGTATAAACGAACAGAGGATTTACAATTCCTTAGTAAGGTATTCTCCTATTCTGGACATTTTTAGATACTTAATACTGGGGGTCGGGAAGGTAATACTAGAATTATTTTCCTGTTTGGATCTCTTGTGGGGGCGATTCAAAGCACAACCTAAAAAGAACTCAAAGGCAGCAGAGATGCTCAGGAGAAACAGACAAAGAGCTGGAGCGGGTGGAAGCTGGTACCGCTTTGCTCTTAGGGCTTTCCCCTCAGTGGCCCTTCTTCGTGGGTCTAACGGTACTTCGGCTGGGTGGGGCCACAGCATCCCACCCGGCGTCTGTAAGCCCAGGGAGCGCGACTACTCTGCCAGGACCCTTCTCACAGACGGAAACATCGCGATACCTCATCAACAACAAGGGCATCGCGATACCGCCCCGAAGCCGAGTGTTCGCGTTGGACAGGTTCCCCGGGGGTTATCGAAAGCTTAGGAATTTTCTTAGGTCTTCGAATGTGCACTGACCTTCCAACACGTGTTCCGCCTCTGGGCTTGTCTTTCCGTGGGGCCCGGAACACCGGACTGGACCCGCCGGAGCCTGCGAGAGAATGGTGGTCGCCTGACTGGAGTCCCTGAGAGGAAAAATGCCCGCATGGGAAGAAGAGCAGGCCTGCGCCCCTGGGGAATCGTCGTGTGCCCTGCGAGGGCGGAGGCCTGGCGATAAGCGGGAAAACCGGGATTGGCAAACGCGGGAAAGCTCTGCTTCCAAAAAAAGAGGGACCCAGGAGGGGATTATTTTTTGCGGCCAGCAAGGGAGAAGCTAGCCCTAGCGTCGGTTCAGAGAGGGCCGACGGACCCGACGCCCAGCCGCGCGCCGAGGGACTCTGGGCCGAGACCGGAGAGCGGCAGGTGGTGGCCAGTAGACAGGTGAGCACTGCCCGCTTTTGAGAACTCGTAGAGGGACTAATGGAGGAGGGGGTATCCCGAGGAAATATGGACTCCTTGTTAATTAGGGGGGTGGGGACTATTTTGGGGCATGGCCCTAAAGGGATCAGATTTATACTCACTGTTCTGGAAGACCGCGGGAAATACTGGTTGCATTTGGACTGTAAGTTGCTGCAGTTGGGTGACTATGGAACTGAGGAGGAGATTAGTGGGTAGGACTCCGCTGAACAACCTAGTTATAAAATGTTGATATATAAAATCTTAGAAATAACGATAGCACTGGGAGTGACTATCCAAGCTTATTTGCTTAGCCTGAGTCTACAGATTTATATATATATATAATATATGTATTATATATATATATATATTATGTATAATATATATATCTTTCTTGCTTGCTCTCCTTCCTTTCCTCCTGCCGGTCCTCCTTCTCTTCTTCCCCTCCTCACTTGTCACTTCTTCCCTTGCTTCCTCTCCTCATCACTCCCTCTTTTCTTCCATTAAATCAGGCGTTCTTAACCCTAGAATTTTGGTGATTCGTGAACTAGGACGGAAGGAAAATCACATGTTTATTTTGCTTAACATCTAAATCAACTTTTGCATTTTCATCGATTATGAAATTGTAAACCGCAGAAGTGTTAGCAGTACCTGTGACAATGTCATCAGTAGAAATCATGTAGTATTAACAGTACCTGTACCTTCGACCATAGAAATCTCAGGTGTTGACGGTCACATTATGTATCTTTAGAAATATTCTTGCTCACTACTGTGAAATTTTGAGTTATGTGATTTGCCACCTGATCTTTTATTCAATGCATTAACATTGAAACACTTAAATTATGTCACTAATTTAAAAAATGTTTGATAAATCTAGTTCAATATAATTGGTTTCCTTTGCATATTTCTCATCCATTCCTTTTTTTTTTTTTTTTAAAGATTTTATTTATTTATTTGACAGAGGCAGCGAGAGAGGGAACACAAGCAGGGGGGAGTGGGAGAGGGAGAAGCAGGCTTCCCGCTGAGCAGGGAGCCCGATGCGGGGCTGGATCCCAGGACCCTGGGATCATGACCTGAGCCGAAGGCAGACGCTTAATGACTGAGCCACCCAGGCGCCCCTCTCATCCATTCCTAATCTTACTGTGGTGTGTAGAAGGAAAATTAGTGCCAGTCCTAAGAAAGTGAATGACCCAAATCATTGTACCACAAATACTTTTACAATTTAGGTGGTTTCCAGTTCTTTCTACAAAGCTGAAGGAGCGCCTACTCTAGTTGTTGATAGATAATTAAAAGTAGTTTTTAATAAGAGATCACTGGGATTTGGCATATAACTCTAGAGGAGAGCAAAGAGTTATGTGATGTTGCTATAAGAAAATGGTTACTATTCCTATTTACTTATTTATGTAAACAAACTTTCTCAGAGCTTATATTTAAAAATAAATTTTAAAAAGGGAAGTGATTGATTTTGTACATTGACTAGTACTATCAGTAAGTACACAGATTTATAAAGTAAAAGCCACATTTCATCTCACTGAGATTTATGATGCCAAAAATTTTTCTTGTGTTTAATATCGATATAAATTATGTTTATGCTGTTTTGCTCGATTGGGTACTAATTGTATCATTCAAAAGAAATTTTTTTAATACTTTGAGTCTTATGGTTGTGGTAAATGACATCTTGATTTTGGACTTCTGGCCTCCAGAACTGTGAGAGGATTAATTTCTGTTTTAAGCCATCAAGGCTATGGTAATTTGTAACAGCAGCTACAGGAAACTAATACATAAGGTTTATAACATACGCAAGTATTCAGTTTTAGTAGATAATGCCAAATAGTTTTCCAGAGTGATGCACCGATTTATACTCCCAGTAGCAATGTATGAGAGTTCTGGTTGCTTTGCATCAATGGCTGGGTGCCAGATATGAAAGAGTCAAATAGTAAATATGTTAGGCTTTATAGGCCATATGGACTTGTGGCAAATATTCAGCTCTGTCATTGTAGAATGAAAGAAGCCATAGACATTACATAAATGAATGAGCATGGCTTCTTTCCAATAAAACTTTATTTACAAAAATAGGTGGTGGATCCTTGTTTGCTGACTCTTACTCTGTATACTTACCAACACTTGGTATTTTCTGTTCTTTTCATTTTAGCCATTCCAGTCAATGTGTACTGGTATTTCATTGTGATTTTAAATCACATATCCTTGATGACTGATGCAGTTGAGCATCTTTTCAGGTGTTGTCCATTAAGATGTACTCTTTTGTGAAATGCCTTTTCAAGTATTTTATTCATTTTTTAAAAAAGATTTTATTTATTTATTTGACAGAGAGAGACACAGCAAGAGCCGGAACAAAGCAGGGGGAGTGGGAGAGGGAGAAGCAGGCTTCCCACGGAGCAGGGAGCCCGATGCAGGACTCGATCCTAGGACCCTGGGATCATGACCTGAGCCGAAGGCAGACGCTTAATGACTGAGCCACCCAGGCGCCCCTATTTTGTTCATTTTTAAAATAACAGTTTGAGATAAAATTTACATACCATAAAACTCAACCTTTTGAGATAACAATTAAGTGGTCATTAGTATATTCACCATGTTGTGTAACCATCATCATTACCTAATTTCACAACATTTCGTCATCCCCACACCAAAAAACCAACCCATACCCATTAACAATTACATTCTCCATTCCTTCTGCTCCTAGCCCCTGGCAGCCACTAATCTACTTTCTGTCTTTATGGATTTGCTTTTTCTGAAAATTTCATATAAGTAGAATGATATAATATGGGATCTTTTGTGTCTGGCTTCTTTTACTTAGCATAATGTTTTCAAAGTTCATCCAAGT
The DNA here is from genome assembly GCF_964656455.1 of Halichoerus grypus. Classification (NCBI taxonomy): domain Eukaryota; kingdom Metazoa; phylum Chordata; class Mammalia; order Carnivora; family Phocidae; genus Halichoerus; species Halichoerus grypus. The sequence continues at coordinate 28,869,896 of NC_135718.1, forward strand.
TGTAACATGTATCATTACTTCATTCCTTTTTATGGCCAGATAACTTTCCATTGTATTGGATACACCACATTTTGCTTACCCATTTGTCAGTGGCTGGGCATTTGGATTGATTCCAATTTGGCTATTATGAATAATGATGCTATGAACGTTCATGTACAAGTTTTTGTGTGGATATATGTTTTTAATAATCTTGGGTATATGCCTATGAGTGGAATTGCTGGGTCATATGGTAACTTTATGTTTAACATTTTGAGGACTGCCACACTGTTTCCCAAAGCAGGTGAATCATTTTACAATCCTACCAGGAACATCTAAGGGTTCCAGTTTCTTCATATCCTCACCATTGTTTGTTATTGTCTGCTTTTTTCATTATAGCTACCTTTGATTTACATTTCCTTAATGACTAATGATGTGTATCTTTTCATGGTTTATTGGCCAACTATGTATTCTTTGGAGAAATGTCTATTTAAATTCTCTGGCCACTTTTTAATTGAGTTGTCCATCTTTTTATTGTTGTCCGATTTCTTTATACATTCTGGATACAAGTCCCTTATCTGATACACTGTTTGCAGTATTTTTCTCCCATTCTGTGGGTTGTCTTTTCACTTTCTTGATGTTGTCCTTGAAGCACAAAGTATTTTATTTTGATGAAAACTGATTTATCTAATTTTTCTTTTGTCAGTTGGGCTTTTAGCCCATGGTTTTCATCTAAGAAACCATTGCCTAATTCAAAGTTACAATAATTTCCGCTCATGTTTACTCATAAGAGTTTTATAGTTTCAAAACTGCTCTTACATTTAGGCATTTGATCCTTTTTCAGATAATTTTTGTTTATGGCATCAGGTAAGGGCCCAACTTCATTCTTTTGCATGTGGATATCCAGTTGTCCCAACATTTGCTGGAAAGACTTTCCCCCATTGAATGGTCTTGGCACCATGGTTGAAAATCACTTGACTATATATGTAAGGGTTTATTTTTGGACTCTCAGTTCTGTTTTGTTGGTCTGTATGTCTGCCTTATGCCAGTATCACCCTTTCTTGATTATTGTAGGTTTGCATTAAATTTTGATGTCTGGAAGCATCAGTCTTCCAACTTTATCCTTTTTCTAGGTTGTTTTGGCCACTCCAGGTGGTCACCCTTGCTTGTCAAGCACTGAAAAAAAAAGCTTGGATTTTGATATGGATTGTGTTGAATCTGTAGATCAATTTTGAGAGTATTACCAACTTAATATGAAGTTTTTCAATCCATGAACACTGGAACAGGTGATGTTCTTCCAGTTATTTAGGATTTCTACAATTTCCTTCAACAGTATTTTGTAGTTTTCAGTGTACAGGTTTTATACTTCTTTTGTTAAATTTATTCCTAGGTATTTTATTCATGTTAATGCTACTGTAAATGGAATTATTTTCTTAATTTCATTTTTAGGGATTCATTGTAAGTGTATAGAAATACATTTTATTTTTGTGCATTGATCTTGTATCCTGCAACATTCTGAACTTGTTTATTAATTCTAATTGTTTTTTAGTGGATTTCTTAGTATTTCATATATATATATACATATATATGTGTGTGTATATATATATGTAAATGTCATCATGAATAGAGATCATTTTACTTCTTTTATTCCTATCTGGATGCTTTTAAATTCTTTTTCTTGCTTAATTGCTCTGTTTAGGTTAAAACCTCTAGGAAAATGTTGAATAGAAGGGATAAGAGGAGCTATCTTTGTCTTGTTTCTGATTTTAGGGAAAAAACTTTCAGACTCACCATTAAATATTATGTTAGTGGTGGGTTTTATGTAGATGCCATTTATCATGTTGAAGAAGTCCCCTTCTATTACTAGTTTGTTGAGTGCTTTTATTATGAAAGGGTGTTGGAATTTGTCATATGTTTTCTCTGTATTTACTGAGATGGTCATGTGGTTATTGTCCTTTATTCTGTATGTGTAGTTTATTACATTGATTGATTTTCATATGTTGATAGTCTTTTTTATATGTTGCTTTTTGTTCATTTTAAAATTGGTTTTTTGTTTTTTATTTGTAGGAGTTCTGTCTTCTCTTGGTGTCATTGCACTCTTAATGATCTCTATTAATGAGCAAATGATTTTACTCCTAATATAATCCAGTTTACCATTTCTTCTTTTTGGTTAACACTTTTGTGTCTTATTTAAGAATCTTTGTCTACTACAAGATTGTGAAGATGTTTTCCTGTGTTCTTTTTCCTGAAAGCTTTATTGTTTTACTTTTCACAATTAGGTCTGCATTCCATCTGGAATTGATTTTAGGTGTTAGAGGTCAAGGTTGCTTTTATTTCTATACGGATATCCAATTCACTTTTCCTTAGTGGACTATTATCTTTTTTTCATGAATTAGGTGGCCACATATATGGGTTGTGTTTCTGGGGTCTCTATTCTGTTCTAATAGTGTTGAAAATATTTTTTTAACTTTTTATGCATGCTGTGCACTTTTGATTTCATGGCTACTCTTTCTAGTTAAAAACCATTTATCATAATTTTTGCACAGACACACAGACACACACATGCGGGGTGGGGGAGGGGCAGAGGGAAAGAGAGAGAGAGACAGTCTTAAGCAGGCTCCATGCCCAGTGGGGAGCCCGATGTGGGGCTCAGTCTCACCACCCTGAGATCATGACCTGAGCCAAAATCAAGAGTCGGACGCTTATATGACCGAGTCATCCAGGTGCCCCAATTTATCATAATTTTTAAAGTTAAGGAGAAATTCACATAATATAAAGTTAGCCATTTTAAAGTGAACAATCCATCATGCATTTACAATGTGCAACCACCACCCCTGTCTAGTTCCAAAGCATTTTCATCACTCTCTACCCATTAAGCAGATACTCCCCGTATTCCTTTTCCCCCTGCTCCTGACAACCACCACTATGCTTTCTGTCCCTATGGATTTACTCTTTGGATTCAATCTGGGTATTTTATATAAATTCAATTGTAAACCGTGCTACTTTTTGTGCCTGGCTTCTTTCACATAGCACAATGTTTTCTGCTTTTATCCACATTGTAGCATGTATTGTTATGTTAATTTTTATTTATCCTTTCACTAATGTCTTAATTTCTAGGATTTCATAATAGGCCTTGTTATCCGGTAGTTCAGTCATTTTCTTTTCTTTTCAAGATTGTCTTTTCAAGATTGGAGATTCCTCAAAAAGTTAAAAATAGTACTATCCTATGACCTAGCAATTGCACTACTAGGTATTTATCCAAAGGGTACAAAAATATGGTTCGAAGGGGCACATGCACCCCAATGTTTATAGCAGCAATGTCCACAATAGCCAAAATATGGAAGAGTCCAGAAGTCCATCAACAGATGAATGGATAAAGAGGATGTGGTATATGTACACAATGGAATATTATTCAGCTGTCAAAAAGAATGAAATCTTGCCATTTGCAACGGTATGGATGGAACTAGAGGGTATTATGCTAAACGAAATAAGTCAGTCAGAGAAAGACAAATACCATATGATTTCACTCATATGTGGAATTTAAGAAACGAAACAGATGAACATAGGAGAAGGGAAGGAAAAATACTCAGATAAAAACTGAGAGGGAGGCAAACCATAAGAGAATCTTAACTATAGGGAACAAACTGAGAGTTGCTGGGGGGGAGGTGGGTGGAGGGATGGGGAAGTGGGTGATGGGCATTAAGGAGGGCACTTGATGTAATGAGCACTGGGTGTTGTATGCAACTGATGAATCACTAAATTCTACCCGATACTAATAATACACTATATGTTAACTAAATTGAATTTATTTATTTATTTTTAAAGATTTTATTTACTTATTTATTTTAGAGAGAGAGAGAGCATGCAAGCAGGGGCAGGAGCAGAGGGAGAGGGGTAGGGAGGGGGAAAGAATCTCAAGCAGACTCTGCACTGAGTACCGAGCCCAATGTGGGGCTCGAGCCCATGACCCCGAGATCATGACCTGAGATGAAACCAAGAGTTGGACGCTTAACCAACTGAACCACCCAGGTGCCCCACTAAATTGAATTTAAATAAAAAACTGAACAAAAAAAGATTGCCTTGGCTGTTGTTGGTCCTTTGTATTTTCTTACATATTTTAGAATCAGTTTGTCTATTATATATTTTAAAAAAACTGGCTAGGATTTTAATTGGTATGTATGAGCCTTTTTACGGAGAACAGGGCTAGGCTCATAATAGGTCCAAAAATGACTTGCAAGAACCAGAAGAGGTGACTGGCTTTGGCTTTTATTGTGGTTAGGGGTTGGGCCACAGTGAGGACTTTTATGTTGGCCAGGGCTTGTGTATGTTAAATTTCCATCTGTACCAAAGGAGGGAGTTCATGTACGTTATTATCAGCTTTCTCAGATATGGGTTTGAAAGCTGTCAGTAGTCAAACATCATAAATGGGAGTCAGACTCTTTATTATAATTCAACTCTGATATTTGACAACTGAGATGTTCCATGTTTCATTTAATTGAATTTGAACTTTTTTAAGCCATGTGGCATTTTTTGAGGCCTGCAGCCTGTAGCTCGTAAAGGAGTTACAGTTTAATTGAATGCCTTGTTCAAGAGGCCAGTATTGTGTATTTTGAGAATTGAAATGTGTGTCCTGGTCACTGTAAATAATGTTTGGAACACCAAAGGCAATAAGAAGTGGCCTAGTGAGATCTTGTAGTGTGGCATTAGGATGTGAAGAGATATGGGTGATCTTGATATATATTTTGGGTATCAGTAAGGCATGATATTCTGAGAGTTCTTTGCCTCAAATGGGGCAGCCTTGGATAAGAAATTGTTTTTACCATTTGCAGTGACCCAGGAGTCTGTAAAAATGTGTAAAAGGGGCAGATTGTGATTAGGGCATCCAGTGCTAAGAAGACTGCCTGAAGTTTGGCCAATTTTGCTGACCTTTGAGTTCTTTTTTATTAGAGATGTGCCATTAAGGGATGAAAAGCAGTAGTTGTCCATTAAACTCCGTCATGTGTGATGGTGGTACTGCTGTCTGTAAAGTATTGATCCCAAGGGGCTCCCCAGGCATCTGAGGAGATAAGTGATCTTCTCTGGCAATGTGGCATTTGTCAAGGGACTGAGAACAGGAGAGACTACCCCCTCCAGCAAATGGGGAATGCCAGAGGGCCCAGGTTTGGTTCTAACTTGTAGGTACTGTTTCCATTTTAGCAAGGGGGCCTCAGTGGTCATGCTGAATTTGTGGGTGCTGCTTCTGTGACCCAAAGTACAATGAGCAGCTGAGTGTGGGGAGTAATTGGATCAGAGTCTATGAGAGCCTCTGTTTCCAGGAGATCCCAGTAATGAGCCAATAATTGCCTCTCTAATAGCATGTAGTATGGGGTTGAGGAGAGCAGTTTCTTGCATTGAAAACCCACAGACAATTTATGGCCAGTAAGGGTGCTCCTGAGCTCTAGGATCTATGAGAGGAGGTTGCTAAAGCCTTTTTGTGGTAGGCAGAATTATGGCCTCAAAGATGTCCATGTCCTAATCTCTGGAATACTTTACATGGCAAAAGGGACTTTGCAGATATAGTTAAGACTTAATTGATATAGGGAGATTATCTTGGATTATCTGGCAGTGTCCAGTCTAATCACAGGAGTCCTTAAAAGTAGAGAACCTTTCCTGGCTGTAATCAGGCGAAGATTTAATTGTGGAAGAATGGTCAAAAAGGTACAACATTGCTGGTTTTGAAGACAGTGAAAGGTTCTATGAGCTAAGGAATATAGGCAGCTTCCAGACGCTGCAAAAAACAAGTAAGTGAATACTTCCCAGAGACTCCAGAAAGGAATTGTAGCCATACTGACAGCTTGATTTTAGCCTAGTGAGAATTGTGTTGGGCTTCTGACTTATGGAATTGTAAGATAATAAATTTGTGTTATTTTAAGCCACCAAGTTTGTGGTAATTTGTTAGCACAGCAGTAGAAAACTAATACACCTCTACAGTGAACTAGGCTCTGTTGTACTGAAATTCAGATTCTAGAACCTTTTGTTGTACGGAGCTCTTTTCAAAGCCAATTTGTGATCAATAGCATAAGTGGGCTTAAGTAAAATTTGTTAGTGAGAAGTATGTTGCTTCTAGAACCCCCAGAGGCCTAAAAGATATTGGGCTTGTTTAATGTTGTAGGTGCTAAGAGGATAAATAGCTATTGGCAGTGTCAGGGAGGGAAGCATACCTGTTTGTCCCTTTGTCTTCTATTTTATTTTTCATAAGTCCTCTAGGAATATCTTGTTTATTTTATTTATTTATTTTTAAAAGATTTTATTTATTTGAGAGAGAGCGAGCAAGAGAAAGCACAAGCAGGGGGAGTGGCAGAAGGAGAGGGAGAAGCAGACTCCCCACTGAGCAGGGAGCCCGATGTGGGGCTCGATCCCAGGACCCTGAGATCATGACCTGAGCCAAAGGGAGATGCTTAACCAACTGAGCCACCCAGGCACCCCTATTTCAGCAGATGTTAATGTTAATTCAGAACCTTTGTTGTAGAGGCACAAAAGCCAGTTGGCACTCTTTTTTCTTTTTGTTGTATAATTTCTTTTAGTAAATTTTGGATTTCCGTTTGGATTAAATTGTGAACTTCTGTTCTGGATTTTTGTTTCAGCCCTCTGTAACCATGTATGTGTGTGTTTGCTCAATATATTGCTGCTGTGGGGATTCTCTCTACTATGCTTGTATTTGTAATTTTCTTTTTCAGGAGATTCTTTTTTTTTTTTAATTTTAGAGAGGGTGTATGCGTGTGGGGGAGGGGAGGGGCAGAGGGAGAGAGTCTTCAAGCAGACTTCCCGCTGAGCACAGAGCCTGATGGGTCCCACGACCCAGGAGATCCTGACCTGAGTCGAAACCAAGAGTTGGACACTTAACCAACTGAGCCACCCATGGGGCTCATTTTTTAGGAGATTCTTAAATCTCTAATCATCAGGATTAGGGGCCTATCCCATGACAATGGTAGTTTGATTGGGTTTAAGGATATTGGGTGTAGCTCAAGTATAAATTAATTCCTTGGCTGTGCCATGCGGGTCCTATGAGTGTCTTTTCCTATAAATCTGAGGATCAGGATCTTTTTTTGGAAATAGAGGCCTAGCTGGCAGCAGCAGAAGCAGAGGTGTTTAAGACAGAGGGTGCTAGTGAGCCATACGCTCTTAGGAGAGTGGACCTTAGCATGCTACATGGTGATTACACCTTCTCTGAACAAGTGATGGTATTGGCTGTGTACTATGCAATGTATCAGTTTTTTCTCTGAGTGTTCTATAGAATAGTGACCAACACCTGTTTGAGATACACAATCGTTGGCTATAGGGTAAGAGTCATTTTCTTGAATCTAGTGTTAATCATGGCTTATGCTGGAATTCAGACACACAGTTCAATGTGAGACACAGTGATAGGTCCTGGTCAAGACACATGACCCAGGGGTACTTTAAGGAAGGACCCACTCCCTTACTTCTGTCTCTAGATGTCAATTATTGAAACTTCCACCATAGGTCAGTTAAATCTCTAACAGAAGCTTAGTAGGTATCGGAAAATGCAGTACAAAATAGCACAGCAGAGCTCTAAGTGCAAGTTCTCCAGCAGGTAGCAGCTTAAAGTGTGTGCTCACTAGGGATCAGCAGAGCCAGTTTGCAAGCTAAAGCAAGAGAAGAAAGACCCCCCTTCCCCCCCAGCAGTGGTCATCTTAATATTTTGCTCACAGCGCTAATTTTGTTACAGTTGCCCTGTAGGGGGCAAGATCAATCCCATCCACAAAAATTTCATTCAGATGTTGAGACTGATTTTATGTGCATGAACCATGAGGATAGAAAAGGATGTATTATTTACATAAGGTTTTCTGGAGCAGAGCAGGACAGACAGGCTCCCAGGCAGATCCAAGTTCTCAAGCTCCCAGGCTTGAGAGAGCAAGGAAGAGACACTGGCTTTAGCTTTTATTGTGGAAAGAGGGCAGGGATGGGGTGAGAGTAGTTACATGTGGGCCAGGGCTAGCGTGGTTGGGACTTATTTCTAGTGTCAAAGGAGGACTCTTACTGACTTGCCCATAAATGGGGCAAGAAGGTAAAAGGGAGGGGTAGGGCTTGAAAGCTGCCCAAGACAGAGTTAAATGTTTTATTCCAGTGGATCTTTGGATCAGTTTTAGAAAATCCTCCATCATTATCTCCTCAGATATTGCTTCCTTTTCTCTCTTCTCTTCTTTTGGAACTCTGCATGTGTCTTAGATCTTTTGACTGTGCCCCACATGTCTCTGTGCTGTGTTTGTTCTCTTTCTCTTCACATTCTGTCTCTCTCCTCTACCACCCACCAGCAGTCTTTTTGTTTGTTTGTGCTCCAGTTTGGATAATTTCTATTGATTTCTCTTGCAATTCACTTCCTGTCTTCTGATAGGTCAATCTATTTTTAGACACATCTATTAAGTTCTTAATTTAATATATTTTTATTTTCAGATTTAGAATGTCCATTTGATTCTTTATATAAATTCTTTGTTGAAATTTTAAATCTTTTCATCTCTTTTGTCCATATTTTACATATATTTTTTAAATATAGCAATCATTTAAAATCCTTGTCTGCTAACTCCCATATCTGGATCACCTATGGGTGTGGTTTTTTTTTTTTTTAAAGATTTATTTATTTATTTATTTTAGAGAGAGTGCGAGCAGGGGGTGAGGCACAGAGAGGGGGAGATAAGCAGACTCCCCCCTGAGCAGAGAGCCCAATGTGGGGCTCGATCCCAGGACCCTGAGATCATGACCTGAACTGAAACTAAGAGTTCACTGCTTAACTGACTGAGCCACCCAGGCGCCCCACCTATGGGTCTGTTTTTATTGGTTATCAGTCAAGTGGTTCTGTCTTCATATGCTTAGTAATTTTTGTTTAAATGTCAAATGTTTTATATTAAAAACATACATATACATGTCATACATACACACACACACACACACACACACGTACACATATCCCATCAACTTTAGAGGCTTCAGAGGATAGTATTCACCAGAGAGATGAAATTCAAAAGATAGAATGGGGGTCTTATCAACTTAATCCAGTTACAAACTTATTTAGGTCAAGACTGGTTTGCAGTTTTGGTCAGATTTAGTCTACCTTTGTTTTCTTTGTTCCTAGGACATGGTTCTTCATGGCTTTCCATTGAGAGTGTGGGTGGTCTAAGAACTTACACTCTGCTTTTTAGAAGTTTTGGCTGAGTTCAGAATTTAGCAAATACCTTGAGGAAGAAACTGGCCTTGTGTTTGAGGTTTCTCAAATCTTCACTTTTATCATTTCAGACCAAGCAACTGTCAATAATTTTGCTAATTTCTCTGTCCAATAGCAGTATTTCTGTATTTGGCTCAGTTCCAGATCTCAGCCACTAGTCTGTCCCCAGAAACGACAAATGCCCCCAAAACACCATGGACTTTTATACCACCTCTAAATGGTTCTCTGCTCTCTGGAATTTTGATCCTAATATTCCTTATTGCCTTCTCAGCTCTTTGATACCTTTAAATATGTGATTTTTGTAATTTATCCGAGGTTTAGTTGTTGTTAAGTGGTAATGTTTACCCGCTTCCGACTACTCCATCCTACATGGAAACGTGAGTGTTCAGAGGTCCATATTTTTAAGAAGTCTTTTGGAGGGCTATGTGAGTAACCTTTGAAAGGCCTCTAAACTAGAAAGTGGTTAAACAGGCAGTGTGATAAGTGTTGTGACATGTTTAGGGGAGTAGGGGCTGCCCAAACCAAGGTTAAAGAAATTAGATTTGGGGAGTCACAGGACACTTTCCGGAAGCAGTGTTGTCTAAGATGATAATCTAAAGGTTAAGCAGTAGTTAATCACACATAGTTGAGGATAGATTTCTTATAATTTTTCTTGGAATCTCTCACCTTAGCTAGCAGACTGCATCTGGCCTGTACTTCAGACTTTCCAGATAGTCATGAGCATTTGAAAACTGAATATCATGGCTTCTGGTGTGCTGTAGTTTGCGTGTGCTCACATCATGCTTCCTATCTGCTGTTCACAGTTGACCCACCTTTCCTAAAATCCTTATTATCCCATATAAATTTAGGTGTTAGCTGCTTGGAAACAGAACATTTTAAATTGGATCTGGATTCAGCTTTGGGTTTTAATTCCACCAGCCTAGGGTAGCGTTATTTTAAAGGAACTTTACTTCCCAGTGGAGTAATGAACTTTTGTGGGACACCAGGATAAAGGAGAGCAAGGGTTTGCTAAGGTTCTTTACTTGTCCTGTGCTATGTCAGAGAGGATATTGAGAGAGAGAAAAAGTGTTTTCACAGTCCTTGAAGTTATGAAGTAGAATGTGGTACCTGGGAAGGTTTGATTATAAACTGGACTTTTCTATATCTCCAGACATCTGTGTTTATCTTCCCATCCTTAAAAGTTAACTGGGATGGCTATAGGTGAAGCAGTGAAGTCATTAGGAACTTTGATGTTACAAACCTCCCTTCTAAACTCCTTTCTCTTTTCAGTTTCACTCTTTCACCCTGGAGATCAAAGAAAAGAACAATAGCAGTTTTTATCATCAGCCCACCAACACTTACAAAGCAGTTTCATGTATACTTTCTTACTTTATACTCATCTTGTGAGGTCAGCCTGGCGTTTTACTAGTGCAAAGCAGCTCAGAGAAAGTAAGGGACTGCTTTAGGGACAATGATGAGCTTTTCTTTGTGTCCTTAGTGGGCCCAAATAGTCTCTGGAGTCCTGAATATATTAGACCCTTTTGGGAAAGGATTTACTTTCATTGTTTCTCTTATTCTCCCATTCTGTGGCCCAGTGTTTTAAATGCATCTCTCAGTACTTTAGACTACAGTTTCATCTGCTATTATTTATGAGTTTGATCTGCTATCAGTCACTTATGAGTTTGAATAGGCTGGCTCAGCTAGGATTAGTAGAGTTCTGTTCCCAGAAACTGCTTGTTGAGAAGACCTTCTATAGATTCACATTGTCTTATATTTGTTGGAGTTTCTCTTGCAGTCATACACAATTTTTACCAATGTGGATCAACCAGGAGTTAACTGTCCATTTGAGTTTCTGTAGAAAATGTATTTGACTTCAAAACAAATGAGTGAATACAGCTTATTGGTAAACTTTAAAGTGACCATATTTGAGGTTTTTTGGGGTATGTGTGTGTAAATATCTTTATCTTTTATCTAAGTCAGCCTAGATGCAGGGAAGGCTAGGGGAGTTCTGGTTCTCTCAACACTATGGGTTAGGGTTGAGAAGGAAGAAGCAGTGGTACTGTTCAATACCCAGATAGAGCCTCAGCTTGGTTAATGTATGGATCCCTTTGCAGCGTTGGTATGGTGGAGATTATCTGAATATGGGAGAGAACAGCTGGGCCCTGTGGCCACTGGGCTAGAGAAGTAAAAACAGGCTCACATAGGGGAAGAGAAGAAAGGAGAGCACAGCTTACCTGGAGGAGAAGAAGGGTGTACCTTGATCCAGGCTAGGCAATATTACCAAATCGATTTCCATTTATTTTTACCTGAATCAACTTAGTTTATCTTCACAGTAACCATAGGACTTGTTTATATATTTCCATTCTACAGATGAGGCTACGTGCCTTAAAGCAGCTCAGGTCAGTTGGGTTTTTCGGCCTTTCAATTCCAAAGCCATCATCTTTATCTGCTCTATTTTGCTGCTTTATTGGTGTTATTTTTTTATAAATACAGTTTTGAAAACAAAGTGTATCATTGTGATCTGTTCTCTCAGAGAAGTATGGCTGTACTTTCCAGTTGCTTCTTATTTTATTGTATTTATTTATTTATTTATTTATTTATTTTATTATGTTATGTTAGTCACCATACAATACATCATTGGTTTTTGATGTGGTGATCCACGATCCATTGTTTTCGTATAACACCCAGTGCTCCATGCAGTACGTGCCCTCCTTAATACCCATCACCGGGTTAACTAATACCCCCTCCCCCCTCCCCTCTAAAACCCTGTTTGTTTCTCGGAGTCCATAGTCTCTCATGGTTCATCTCTCCCTCCAATTCCGCGCCCCCCCATTTTTCCCTTCCTTCTCCTAATGTCCTCCATGTTATTCCTTATGTTCCACAAATACGTGAAACCATATGATAATTGACTTTCTCTGCTTGACTTATTTCACTTGCATAATTTCCTCCAGTCCCATCCATGTTGATGTAAAAGTTGGGTATTCATCTTTTCTGATGGCTGAGTAATATTCCATTGTATATATGGACCACATCTTCTTTACCCATTCATCTGTTGAAGGGCATCTCGGCTCTTTCCACAGTTTGGCTATTGCGGACATTGCTGCTATGAACATTGGGGTGCATATGGTCCTTCTTTTCACTACATCTGTGTCTTTGGGGTAAATACCCAGGAGTGCAATTGCTGGGTCATAGGGTAGCTCTATTTTTAATTTTTTGAGGAACCTCCACAGTTTTCCAAAGTGGCTGTACCAACTTGCATTCCCACCAACAGTTTAAGAGGGTTCCCCTTTCTCCACAACCTCTCCAACATTTGTTATTTCTTTCCCTGTCCATTTTTGCCATTCTGACTGGTGTAAGGTGGTATCTCAATGTGGTTTTGATTTGAATTTCCCTGATGGCTAATGATGATGAACATTTTTTCATGTGTCCGTTCGCCATTTGTATGTCTTCTTCAGAGAAGTGTCTTTTCATATCTTCTGCCCACTTTTTGACTTGATTATTTGTTTTTTGGGTGTTGAGTTTGAGAAGTTCTTTATAGATCTTGGATACCAGCCCTTTATCTGTAGTGTCATTTGCAAATATCTTCTCCCATTCTGTGGGTTGCCTCTTTGTTTTGTTGACAGTTTCCTTTGCTGTGCAGAAGCATTTTATCTTGATGAAGTCCCAAAAGTTCATTTTTGCTTTTGTTTCACTAGCTTTTGGAGATGTATCTTGAAAGAAGTTGCTGTGGGTGATGTCAAAGAGGTTACTGGCTATGTTCTCCTCTAGGATTTTGATGGATTCCTGTCTCACATTGAGGTCTTTCATCCACTTTGAGTTTATCTTTGTGAATGGTGTTAGAGAATGGTCGAGTTTCATTCTTCTGCATGTGGCTGTCCAATTTTCCCAGCACCATTTATGGAAGAGACTGTTTTTTTTCCATTGCATGTTTTTTCCTGCTTTGTCAAAGATTATTTGACCATAGAGTTGAGGGTCCATATCTGGGTTCTCTATTCTGTTCCGTTGGTCTATATGTCTGTTTTTGTGCCAGAACCATGCTGTCTTGGTGATCACAGCTTTGTAATATAGCTTGAAATCAGGCAACATGATGCCCCCAGCTTTGTTTTTCTTTTTCAACATTTCCTTGACGATTCGGGATCTTTTCTGATTCCATACAAATTTTAGGATTGTTTGTTCCAGCACTTCGAAAAATGTCATTGGAATTTTGATCGGGATGGCATTGAAGGTATAGATTGCTCTGGGTAGCATAGACATTTTAACAATGTGTATTCTTCCGATCCATGAGCATGGAATATTTTTCCATCTTTTTGTGTCTTCTTCAATTTCTTTCATGAGTGTTTTGTAGTTCCTAGAGTATAGATCCTTTACCTCTTTGGTTAGGTTTATTCCGAGGTATCTTATGGTTTTTGGTGCTACTGTAAATGGAATCGTTTCTCTAATTTCTCTTTCTACAGTTGCATTGTTAGTGTATAAGAAAGCAACTGATTTCTGTGCATTGATTTTGTATCCTGCCACATTACTGAATTGCTGGATGAGTTCTAGTAATTTGGGGGTGGAGTCCTTTGGGTTTTCCATATAAAGTATCATGTCGTCTGTGAAAAGAGAGAGTTTGACTTCTTCTTTGCCAATTTGAATACCTTTTATTTCTTTTTGTTGTCTGATTGCTGTTGCTAGGACTTCTAATACTATGTTGAACAATAGTGGCGAGAGTGGGCATCCTTGACGTGTTCCTGATCTTAAGGGAAAGGCTCTCAACTTTTCCCCATTGAGGATGATATTCGCTGTGGGTTTTTCATAGATGGATTTTATGAACTTGAGGAATGTTCCCTCTATCCCTGTACTCTGGAGAGTTTTAATCAGGAAAGGTTGTTGTATTTTGTCAGATGCTTTTTCTGCATCAATTGAGAGGACCATATGGTTCTTCTCCCTCCTCTTATTAATGTGTTCTATCACATTGATTGATTTGCGAATGTTGAACCACCCTGCATCCCGGGGATAAATCCCACTTGGTCGTGGTGGATGATCCTTTTAATGTATTGTTGGATCCTATTAGCTAGGATTTTGTTGAGGATTTTGGAATCCATATTCATCAGGAATATCGGTCTGAAATTCTCCTTTTTGATGGGGTCTTTACCTGGTTTGGGGATTAAGGTAATGCTGGCCTCATAGAATGAGTTTGGAAGTTTTCCTTCTGTTTCTATTTTTTGAAACAGCTTCAGTAGAATAGGTATTATTTCTTCTTTGAATGTTTGGTAGACTTCCCCAGGGAATCCATCAGGCCCCGGACTCTTGTTTTTTTGGGAGGTTTTTGATCACTGCTTCAATCTCGTTACTGGTTATTGGCCTATTCAGGTTGTCAATTTCTTCCTGTTTCAGTCTTGGCAGCTTATAGGTTTCCAGGAAGGCATCCATTTCATCCAGATTGCTCAGTTTATTGGCATATAGTTGTTGATAATAATTTCTAATAATTGTTTCTATTTCCTTGGTGTTAGTCGTGATCTGTCCCCTTTCATTCATAATTTTATTAATCTGGGTCCTTTCTCTTTTCTTTTGGATAAGTCTGGCCAGTGGTTTATTGATCTTATTAATTCTTTCAAAGAACCAACTTCTAGTTTCGTTGATCTGATCTACTGTGTTTCTGGTTTCCAATTCATTGATTTCTGCTCTAATTTTAATTATTTTTCTTCTAATGCGTGGCTTAGGCGTCCTTTGTTGCTTTTTCTCAAGTTCTTTAAGGTGTAGAGTTAGTTGGTGAATTTGGAATTTTTCTATTTTTTTGAGTGAGGCTTGGATGGCTATGTATTTCTCCCTTAGGACCGCCTTTGCAGTATCCCATAGGTTTTGGACCAATGTGTTTTCGTTCTCATTGATCTCCGTGAATTGTTTAAATTCTTCTTTGATTTCCTGGTTGACCCAAACATTCTTGAGCAGAGTGGTCTTTAGCTTCCAAGTGTTTGAATTTCTGCCAAATTTTTTCTTGTGATTGAGTTCCAGTTTTAGAGCATTGTGGTCTGAGAATATGCAGGGAATAATCTCAATCTTTTGGTATCGGTTGAGACCTGATTTGTGACCCAGTATGTGGTCTCTTCTGGAGAAAGTTCCATGTGTGCTCGAGAAGATGAGGATTTTGTTGTTTTAGGGTGGAATGTTCTATAAATATCTATGAGGTCCATCTGGTCCAATGTATCATTCAAAGCTCTTGTTTCCTTGTTGATTTTCTGCTTAGATGATCTGTCCATTGCTGAGAGTGGAGTATTGAGGTCTCCTACAATTAACATATTGTTATCAATATGACTCTTTATTTTGGTTAACAGTTGGCTTATGTAGATGGCTGCTCCCATGTTGGGGGCATAGAGATTTACAGTTGTTAGATCTTCTTGTTGGATAGACCCTTTAAGAATGATATAGTGTCCTCCTGTGTCTCTAATTACAGACTTTAGTTTAAAATCTAATTTGTCTGATATAAGAATTGTTACCCCAGCTTTCTTTTGAGGTCTGCTGGCATGGAGGATGGATCTCCATCCCTTCACTTTCAGTCTGGATGTATCTTTAGGTTCAAAATGAGTCTCTTGTAGGCAGCATATGGATGGGTCCTTTCTTTTTATCCAATCTGCAACCCTGTGCCGTTTTATGGGAGTGTTTAGGCCATTCACATTGAGAGTGATTATTGAAAGATATGAATTAATTGTCATCATGTTGCCTGTGAAGACGTTGTTTTTATAGATTGTCCCTGTAAATTTCTATTGTGTATCACTCTTGGGGTCTTTCACCTTTTATAGAACCCCCCTTAATATTTCTTGCAGGGCCGGCTTAGTGGTCACATATTCTTTCAGTTTCTGCCGGTCGTGGAAGCTCTGCATCTCTCCATCCATTCTAAATGACAGCCTTGCTGGATAAAGTATTCTTGGCTGCATGTTCTTCTCATTTAGTACCCTGAATATGTCTTGCCAGGCCTTTCTGGCTTTCCAGGTCTCTGTAGATAGGTCTGACATTATTCTGATGTTCCTCCCTCTGTACGTAAGGAATCTCTTCCCCCTAACTGCCCTTAAGATGGTTTCCTTGGTTCTAAGATTTGCAAGTTTTACTATTACAGGCCAGGGTGTTGGCCCGTTTTCCTTGATCTTGGGAGGGGTCCTCTCTGCCTCTAGGACTCGAATGTTTGTTTCATTCCCCAGATTAGGGAAGTTCTCAGCTACGATTTGCTCAAATACATCTTCTAGTCCTCTCTCTCTCTCCACTCCCTCCGGGATTCCAATTATTCTGACATTGGAACGCTTCATGGTGTCACTTACTTCTTTGATTCTATTTTCATGGATTCTGAGTTGTTTTTCCCTGGCCTCCTCTTTTCCCTTTTTATCTATTATATTGTCTTCCAGGTCGCTTATTCGCTCTTCTGCCTCAGTTACCCTAGCTGTTTGATTATCTAGATTGGATTGGATCTCATTGATAGCATTTTTAAGTTCTGCCAATTCACCTTTCATTTCTGCCCTTAGAGACTCAATGTTGCCATTAATTGATTTCTCCATTCTAACCATTGTCTTCACAATTGCGGGCCTGAATTCCATCTCCGACATCTTGGTTATATCTGCATCCATTTGTAAATCTGCAGCATAAGTCATAATCTCTGAGTCTTTTCTATTTTGGGGGCTCCTCCTCCTAGTCATTCTGTTGATGGGTGTTTGAGGGAATGTATAGAGTCCAAATTATTGACCAGAACCCAAGCAAGATGCACCTGTTTTCTTGGGACCTTAGGGTTGCTGGCCTCTTGTTTTCCCAGCCTGTCTTCTGCGGGAGGGGCCTGCCGTGCTGTCATTCAGGCAACCCTGTTTGGGCGGAGTTGCCCTGCGCCCTTATGGCAGGGGATGGGCTCAGCGGGAATCAGTTTTGGGGGCTTTTGTTCTCTGGCAGCTTTCCCTGGTGGCTTTCCGCATCTCTTCCGTGAGTCAGAGCAGAAGAGACCGTTTCCAACTCTCTGCCTCAGAGCAGAGAGACCGCAGTCTGTTCTTCAGTGAGCTCTCCAGGCCACACCGTCTCCGTTTCTGTCCATGCTGCTATAAACTGCAGCGTCCTGGGTTGTGTGCCCCTCCGCAGCGCTCCCAGTCCTGCCTCCAGGTCGGGGCACGTCTCTGCCCTTTGTGCTTCTAAAACTGCCAGCTGCTCCCAGTTCACCCGTGCGCGACCCCACTGCTCTGGGTTTCCGTCCCAGGGGCTGCAGTTCACAGGCGCGACCCCGCCGCTCCGGATTTCCACCCTGGGGGTTGCCCCGAAGTCCTTTCCCTGCTGCTACCGGTCTGCGAGTCTGTGCCCCGTCTGCAGCACGCGAGGCTGTTGCTCACCGGCAGTGTAGGATCCCCATGGCCAGGCACCCTCCCGCTGCCATTTATCCTCCGATATCTGCCTCCGGAATCACGGCTCCCTGCTTTGGACCTCAAAACCAACCGCCTGCGATATTCTGTTTGTAGAGATCCAGATCTTCTTACAGCTCAGGCTGGTTTCGTGGGTGCTCAGAGTGGTCTGATAGATATCCAGCTCAGTTCCGGGGACCAGTTGAAATAGGGTCCCCTACTCCTCCGCCATCTTTTCCGTTGCTTCTTATTTTAAATAATAATTTAAATACAGTATTATAAAGAATTTGGAAAATATAGAAAAGAAGGGGAAAATAATCTTTTTTCCCACTATTTTTAAAAATTTAAATTAAATTAATTAACGTATAGTGTATTATTAGTTTCAGAGGTAGAGTTCAGTGATTCATCAGTCTTATATAACACCCAGGGCTCATTACATCCTGTGCCCTCCTTAATGTCCATCACCCAGTTACCCCATCCCCCCCATACCCCTCTCAGCCAGCAACCGTGTTTGTTTCCTATGATTAGGAGTCTCTTATGTTTGTCTCCCTCTCTGATTTCATCTTGTTTTATTTTTCCCTCCCTTCCCCATGCTCCTCTGTTTTGTTTCTTAAATTCCACGTATGAGTGAAATCATATGATAATTGTCTTTCTCTGATTGACTTACTTCGCTTAGCATAATACCCTCTAGTTTCCATCCATGTCATTGCAAATGTCAAGATTTCATATTTCTGATAACTGAGTAATATTCCATTGTATATATAAACCACATGTTTATCCATTCATCTGTCAATGGACATCTGGGCTCTTTCCATAGTTTGGCTATTGTGGACATTGCTGCTATAAACATTGGGGTGCAGGTGCCCCTTCAGATCACTACATTTGTACCTTTGAGGTAAATGCCTATTTGTGCAATTTCTGGGTCATAGGGTAGCTCTATTTTCAACTTTTTGAGGAACCTCCATACTGTTTTCCAGAGTAGCTGCACCAGCTTGCATTCCCACCAATAGTATAAGAGAGTTCCCCTTTCTCTGCATCCTCACCAACATCTGTCATTTCCTGAGTTGTTAATTTTAGCCATTCTGATTGGTGTGAGGTGGTTGTCTCATTTTGTATTTCCCTGATGCTGAATGATCTTGAGCATTTTTTCATGTGTCTGTTGGCCTTTTGTATGTCTTCTTTGGAGAAATATCTGTTCATGTCTTCTGCCCATTTTTTGATTGGATTATTTCTTTTTTGGGTGTCAAGTTTGATAAGTTCTTTATAGATTTTGGATAATAGCCCTTTGTCTGATAAGACATTTGCAAATATCTTCTCCCATTCTGTCGGTTCTCTTTTGGTTTTGCCAACTGTTTCCTTTGCTGTACAAAAGCCTTTTATCTTGATGAAGTCCCAATAGTTCATTTTTGCCGTTGTTCCCCTTGCCTTTGGAAACATGTCCAGCAAGAAGCTGGTGCAGCTGAGGTCAGTGAGGTTACTGCCTGTGTTCCCCTCTAGGATTTTGATGGATTCCTGACTCACATGTAGATTTTTGATTACTGTTTCAGTTTTCTTGCTGGTTATGGGTCTTCTATTTCTATGGGTTTTCTCTTTCTTCCTGTTACAGTTTTGGTAGTTTATACATTTCTAGAAATGTATCCATTGCTTCCAGATTGCCTAGTTTATTGGATATAGTTGCTTATAACATATTCCTATAATGGCTTGTATTTCTTTAGTGTTGGTTGTGATCTCTCCTCTTTCATTCATTATTTTATTTATTTGGGTCCTTTCTTTTTTCTTTTTGATAACTCTGGCGTGGGGTTTATTGATCTTATTCTTTCAAAGAACCAGGTCCTAGTTTCACTGATCTGTTCTAATGTTTTTTGGTTTCTCTTTCATTGATTTCTGCTCTAATCTTTATTAATTCTCTTCTCCTGCTGGGTTTAGGCTTTATTTGCTGTTCTTTCTCCAGCTCCTTTAGGTGTAAGATTAGCTTTATTTGCTGTTCTTTCTCCAGCTCCTTTAGGTGTAAGATTAGCTTGTGTATCCTTTAGGTGTAAGATTAGCTTGTTTCTTGAGAAAGGTTTGTATTGCTATATACTTCCCTCTTAGGACTGCCTTTGCTGCATCCCAAAGGTTTTGAATAGTTTTGTTTTCATTTTCATTTGTTTCCATGAATTTTTTAAATTCTTCTTTAATTTCCTGGTTGACCTGTTCGTTCTTTAGTAGGATGCTCTTTAACCTCCATGTATTTGAGTTCTTTCCAAATTTCCTCTTATGATTGAGTTCAAGTTTGAAAGCATTGTGGTCTGAAAATATGCAAGGAACAATCCCAGTATTTTGGTACCAGTTGAGACGTGATTTGTGACCCAGTATGTGATCTATCCTGGAGAATATGTCATGTGCACTTGAGAAGAATGTGTATTCTGTTCCTTTAGGATGGAATACTCTGAATATATCTGTGAAGTCCATCTGGTCCACTGTGCCATTCATAGCCCTTGTTTCCTTGTTGATCTTCTGCTTAATTATCTGTCCATTGCTGTGAGTGGGGTGTTAAAGTTCCCTACTATTATTGTATTATTATCAATATGTTTCTTTAATTTGGTTATTAATTGGTTTATATAATTGGCTGCTCCCATGTTAGGGGCATCGATATTTACAATTGTTAGATCTTCTTGTTGGATAGGCCCTTTAATTATGATATAGTGTTCTTCCTCATCTCTTATTACAGTCTTTGGCTTAAAATCTAATTTGTCTGACATGAAGATTGTGACTCCAGCTTTCTTTTGCTGTCCATTAGCATAATAAATCGTTCTCCACCCCCTTCACTTTCAGTCTGGAGGTGTCTTTGGGTCTAAAATGAGTCTCTTGTAGACAGTATATGGATGGGTCTTGTTTTTTTATCGAATCTGATGCCCTGTATCTTTTGATTGGAGCATTTAGCCTATTTGCATTCAGAGTAACTTCTGAGAGATATGAATTTAGTGCCATTGTGTTACCTATAAAGTCACTGTTTCTGTATATTGTCTCTGTTCCTTTCTGGTCTATGTTACTTTTGGACTTTGTCTTCGCTTACAGGATCCCCTTTAATATTTCTTACAGGGCTGGTTTAGTGATCCCAAATTCTTTTAGTTTCTGTTTGTCCTGGAAGCGCTTTATCTCTCCTATTCTGAATGATAGCCTTGCTGGATAAAGTATTCTTGACTGTGTATTTTTCTCATTTAGCACCCTGAATATATCATGCCAGTCCTTTCTGGCCTGCCAGGTCTCTGTGGATAGGTCTGCGGCCAGTCTTATGTTTCTACCCTTGTAGATTAAGGACCTCTAGTCCCGAGCAGCTTTCAGGATTTTCTCTTTGTCTCTGAAATTTGCAAGCTTCACTATTATATTGTCAAGGTGTTGCCCTATTTCTATTGATTTTGAGGGTGGTTCTCTGTGCCTCCTGGACTTGAATGCCTGTTTCCTTCCCCACATTAGGGAAGTTCTCAGCTATAATTTGCTCAAATATACCTTCTGTCCCTCTCTCTCTTTCCTCTTCTGGGACCCCAATTATTCTAATATTGTTTCGCTTTATGGTATCACTTATCTCTCAAATTCTCCCCTCATGATCCAGTAGTTGTTTCTCTCTCTTTTTCTTAGCTTCTTTATTCTCCATCATTTTGTCTTTTATACCACTAATTCTCTCTTCTGCCTCATTTATCCTAGCAGTTAGAGCCTCCCTTTATTATTGTATCTCTCACACCCCTTCACCCATTTTGCCCATCCCCCTTCACCCCTCCATTCTGGAAACCATCAGTTTGCACTCTTTATTTATGTGCCTGTTTCTGCTTTTTTGTTAGTTTATTCATTTGTTTTGTTTTTTAGATTCCATGTATAATGAAATTATATGGTATTTGTTTTTCTCTGACTTATTTTACTTAGCATGATATCCTCTGGGTTCATCCATTTTGTTGCAAATGGCAAGATCTCATTATTTTTTATGGCTAATATTCCATTATATATATCTCTATCTCTATTTCATATCTTTAGCCATTCATTTATTGGTGGACTCTTGGGCTGCTTCCACATCTTGGCTATTGTAACTAATGTAGTAAACATAAATCTTTTAGAATTAATGTTTTCATTTTTTTTGGGTAAATACCGAGTAATGGAATTACTGGTTCATATTGTATTTTTATCTTTACTTTTTTGAGGAACCATGATACTGCTTTCTTTTCTTTTTTTTTTTCCCCTGGCACAGAGCAGGTATTTTAATGATTTATTATTATTATTATTATTATTATTATTATTATTTTTAAAGATTTTATTTGACAGAGAGAGACACAGTGAGAGAGAGAACACAAGCAGGGAGAGTAGGAGGGGGAGAAGCAGGCTTCCCATGGAGTGGGGAGCCTGATGTGGGGCTCGATCCCAGGACTCTGGGATCATGACCTGAGCCGAAGGCAGACGCTTAACGACTGAGCCACCCAGCCGCCCCATTATTATTATTTTTTAATTTTATTATGTTATTTCAGTCACCATACAGTACATCATTAGTTTTTGATGTGGTGATCCATGATCCATTGTTTTCGTATAACACCCAGTGCTCCATGCAGTACGTGCCCCCCTTAATACCCATCATTGAGCTAACCCATCCTCCCACCCCCCTCCCCTCTAAAACCCTGTTTGTTTCTCAGAGTCCATAGTCTCTCATGGTTCATCTCTCCCTCCGATCACCCCCCCTTCATTTTTCCCTTCCTTCTTCTAATGTCCTCCATGCTATTCCTTATGTTCCACAAATAAGTGAAACCATATGATAATTGACTTTCTCTGCTTGACTTATTTCACTTAGCACAATCTCCAGTCCCATCCATGTTGTTGTAAACGTTGGGTATTCATCCTTTCTGATGGCTGAGTAATATTCCATTGTATATATGGACCACATCTTTATCCATTCATCTGTTGAAGGGCATCTCGGTGCTTTCCACAGTTTGGCTATTGTGGACATTGCTGCCATGAACATTGGGGTGCATGTGGCCCTTCTTTTCACTACATCTGTGTCTTTGGGGTAAATACCCAGTAGTGCAATTGCTGGGTCATAGGGTAGCTCTATTTTTAATTTTTTGAGGAACCTCCATATTGTTTTCCAAAGTGGCTGTACCAACTTGCATTCTCACCAACAGTGTAAGAGGGTTCCTCTTTCTCCACAACCTCTCCAACATTTGTTGTTTCTTTCCCTGTCCATTTTTGCCATTCTAACGGGTCTAAGGTGGTATCTCAATGTGGTTTTGATTTGGATTTCCCTGATGGCTAATGATGATGAACATTTTTTCATGTGTCTGTTCGCCATTTGTATGTCTTCTTCAGAGAAGTGTCTTTTCATGTCTTCTGCCCATTTTTTGATTTGATTATAAGGGGTAAATACATAGCCATCCAAGCCTCACTCAAAAAAATAGAAAAATCCCAAATTCACCAACTAACTCTACACCTTAAAGAACTTGAGAAAAAGCAACAAAGGACGCCTAAGCCACGCATTAGAAGAAAAATAATTAAGATTAGAGCAGAGATCAATGAATTAGAAACCAGAAACACAGTAGATCAGATCAACGAAACTAGAAGCTCGTTCTTTGAAAGAATTAATAAGATCGATAAACCACTGGCCAGACTTGTCCAAAAGAAAAGAGAAAGGACCCAGATTAATAAAATTATGAATGAAAGGGGACAGATCACGACTAACACCAAGGAAATAGAAACAATTATTAGAAATTATTATCAACAACTATATGCCAATAAACTGAGCAATCTGGATGAAATGGATGCCTTCCTGGAAACCTATAAGCTACCAAGACTGAAACAGGAAGAAATTGACAGCCTGAATAGGCCAATAACCAGTAACGAGATTGAAGCAGTGATCAAAAACCTCCCAAAAAAACAAGAGTCCGGGGCCTGATGGATTCCCTGGGGAAGTCTACCAAACATTCAAAGAAGAAATAATACCTATTCTACTGAAGCTGTTTCAAAAAATAGAAACAGAAGGAAAACTTCCAAACTCATTCTATGAGGCCAGCATTACCTTAATCCCCAAACCAGGTAAAGACCCCATCAAAAAGGAGAATTTCAGACCGATATTCCTGATGAATATGGATTCCAGAATCCTCAATGATACTGCTTTCCACAGTGGTTTTACCAATTTACGTTCCCACCAACAGTGCATGAGCGTTCCTTTTTTTTATCTCTACATCTTTACCAATGTTTGTTATTTTTGTCCTTTTGATTCTAGCCATTTTGATAAGTATAAGGTGATATCTTGTTGTGGTTTCGATTTGCATTTTCCTGATCATTAGTGATGTTGAGCATCTTTTCATGTGTCTGTTGGCCATCTGCATGTCCTCTTTGGAAAAATGTCTTTTTAGATGGTCTGCCCATTTTAAAATTGGATTATTATTATTATTATTGGTCTGGAGTTATATAAGTTCTGTATGTGTTTTGGATATTAACCCCTTATTGGATATATCATTTGCAAATACCTTCTTCCATTCAGTATGTTGTCTTTTCATTTGTTGATGGTTTCCTTTGCTGTGCAAAGCTTTTTATTTTAAGTAGTCCTAATAATTTAATTTTGCTTTTGTGTCCCTTATTTGAGGAGACATATGTAGAAAAATGTTGTGAAGGCAGATGTCAAAGAAATTACTGCCTGTGTTTTCTTGTAGGATTTTTTATGGTTTCATGGCTCACATTTAGGTCTTTAATCCATTTTGAGTTTATTTTTGTGTGTAGTGTAAGAAAGTGGTCCAGTTTTATTCTTTTGCATGTAGCTGTCCAGTTTTTCCAGCATCATTTGTTGAAGAGACTGTCCTTTCCCCATTGTATATTTTTGCCTCTTTGTCATAGATTAATTGACCATATAAGTGTGGGTTTATTTCTTGGCTCTCTGTTCTGTTCAGTTGACCTATGTGTTGTTTTTGTGCCGGTACTATAGTTTTGATTACTACAACTTTGTAGTGTGTCTTGAAATCTGGGATTGTGATACCTCCAGCTTTGTTGTTCTTTCTCAAGATCGCTTGGGCAATTCATGGTCTTTGGTGATTTCATATAAATTTAGCATTATTTGTTCTCATTCTGTGAAAAATGCTACTAGTATTTTGATAGGGATTCATTGAATCTGTAAATTGCTTTGGGTAGTATGGACATTTTAACAATATTAATTCTTCCAATACATGAACATGGAACATCTTTACATTTGTTTGTGTCATCTTAAATCTCTTTCATTAGTGTTTTATGGTTTTCAGAGTACAGTATAGTTTTCCCCTTCTTGGTTAAGTTTATTACTATTTTTTTTTTTTTTTTGGTGCAATTATAAATGGAGTATTTGTGTTTTAATCCTGTTTCCACCACCTTTTTGCTGTCCGTATGACCTTGGACAACTTAATTTAGGTACTTCAATCTCTCCATTTTTAAGTTGAGAATATAGTACCCACCTGTTGAAAGGATTAAATGAGTCAACACCTGAAAAACCCTTCGAATATTGCCTAATACAGAGTAAATGCTGTTTATGTAAAGGACATTATTACTGTTAATTTTCCACTGATAAATACTTAGTTTATTTCATTTTCTCATCTGATAAATAATGCTATCTCTGTTCATATAGATTTTGTAGGACTTTGATTACTTCCTTAAAATAGATTTCTAGGAGTAGAATTGCTGAGTCAAAATGTATTTTTTTAAGCTCTTGAAACAGCTCAACAAATTGCTTTCCAAGTGTGTTGCTAATTTATAATTTACCCTCCCCCTTGCAGTGGGTTAGAATGATTATAGTTTTATCTTGTGAGTGCTCTTGGTAAAATGTAATAAATGTATCACAGCCTTTTCTTGACATTTTTTTAATTAGAAGATTTATCTTCAATTAGAAATGTAACTACTCCAGGAATTATCATAGGTATAAATGAAAACCCATTTTCTTGTAGATGGACTTAAGTGGAACGCCTTGTTTTCTGAATATAGACACAGAACAGGGAGAGTTGGTGGACATATCAAACGTTTTATATCACTAGGCTCAGATTGCCTGATAGGTCTATCTCCACAGTGGAGGTTATCATGTCAGTGGGAAAATAATGATAATAAAATCAAATTGAGCACTTACTAGGTTCAAGACCTATAATAAGGAATTTACACCTATTGTGTCATTTAGGGCATACAAGAACATATGAGGAAATACTATTAGTACTGTTTACACATGGAAAACTGAAGCTCTGAGAGGCTGAGTAACTTGCCCAAGGTCATCAGAATGGGGATTCAAACCATGGCGGTGTAATGCCTAGGGCCATACTCTTTTACCACTACCCCATTTTGAGTATTGAAAGAGGTTAGTTAAGGTATGTTCATATTGGGTATAATTTTAATCAGACTGTACTATTACATTGACCTGAGAGAAATACCCCTAGAAAAGGGTATTCTTGCCCTAAGTATGTTTGCCAGGAGGTGAAGACTAAGGAGGAGACCTGGAACCTCATTTGGAATTGAAAGTGTTAGTTAGCTTTGTCCATCAGTGGTGGACCTGGACAAGTGTTTATCCAGTCTAACTGGCATGCATTTTGGCTGGTAGACTAGGAAAATCACAGCGATAGCCAGGGTTTGGACTGAGTGAGAGAGTAAGGCATTTTTACCTTTGTTTGCCCATATTTTCCTCTCCTTTCTGTCTCCTGTAATTGGCTATAATCTGGGGTTGAGGTTTAAAAAAATCATAATTGCTATATTATTGATTAAAATCTAATGTTCTTTTTTCTTAATCAGTTTTTCTATTAGTCTTCTGTGACTGTATACTCTTTTGAATTATTTAAAGATTTAAAAAAAACCTTTTCCAGTGTCTATGTTTTATTTTAAAACTGGCAGCTATAAGAAACAAAAATTGTTTTTCACTTGAGCATGACCCTTAATGACTCCTCCTTACCCCCGCCCCTGTTTTTATAGGAAGAACAAAATGTTCCCATCCCCTTCCCTAAAACTTGTTTTAGGACTGGGTACACAGTCTCTTCAAAAAAATTTTAATGCATTTTAAGTCATGGCTTACCCAAGGTTTCAAATTTCTATTTTTATATGACAGAGTATTTTAAATTTTATTTCAATGTGCATTATTCATCTGAAAAGGCACAGTTCAAATCCCATTCCTTCAATAAAGCCTTGCCTGGCTGCTCTGCCTCGCCAGTGTTTCTCACTCCTGACTCAACATTTGCTATATAATCATGCACTGCTCTGTGAAATAGCTTATCTAGTTTGCCTTTTTTCCTATTTACTTCCTATAATAACACTATTTTATATTTGTGTACTCTTTAGATTCAATGGTGATTCTCAAATAGGTATGGTGTGTGTGTGTATGGGCGTGATGAGTTGGGGAGACAGGTAGCTGCTTATCAGACTTTACAGATAAAGAGGGTCACATGTACCTTGGAAAAGCATGGAACTTCTAGCCACCTGCCCTAGCCAGCAAAATAGAGACTACCAGTTGAGTGAGTATAGAAAGGGAGAGATGAGAATGGAGAAGGAGTTCCTCCTTGAACCAGGGTTGGGGTGAGGTGGGCGCAGACAGGATACAGATCAGAAACTTTCAGAGGTGTGTGAGATATTTAGGTTTATCAAAAGAAGTTTGAGAAGTATTGCTCTAGAACTGTACACTCCAATAAGATAGCTATTAGCCACATGTGGCTTTTAAGTACTTGAAATATGGCTTGATTGAATTGAGATGTTCTGTTAACCATGAAAGAAACATTGGATTTCAGACTTCATGTACAAATTATGTCAAATGTAAAATATCTCACTAATTTTATATTAATTACATGTTGAAGTGATAATATTTTAGATATATTGAGCTAAATAAAATATTATTAATTTTACCTGTTTCTTTTTACCTTTTTTTGTATGACTGCTGGAGAATTTAAAATTACATATGTGGCTCATATTTGTGGTCTTCATTATAGTTCTGTTGGGCAACACCACTTTAGGATGCAAATTATGAGTGCAGGGACTGCCTTTTCATCTCTGTAATACCTAGCATCTAGCACTGCTCCAGGCACCTGGTAAGCACTCCCTGAATGCTTGTTTAATCATGTCTTTCCTTCCAACTGGATTGAAACCTTCTGACAACCCACCACTGCATTTTAATGTTTCCAGTACCTCTCTATAGGCTTAGTAGAGTGTTACACACATAGTAGGCATTTGCAACACGTTTATTAGGTGAATGAATAAAATAATGCTTTCTGATGGAAACTTCCCAGATGTTTACTTCCTTTCTTATTAGCCAGTTCCCAGCTAGTTTTCAAACATTTTCGCTGTGATATGTCGGCTACTTGCCCCTTTCCTTTTTCTCTCCTTTCTCTTTTCCCCTTTCCCTGTTCATCTAAATTCTTTTTCTTGGGCATCTTTAAATCAGCGTGGCATGTGGTTCTGACAATCTTTTATTTATTCCTTCAAAAGCCATTTAGTTGGTCCCCTCTTGTTTCTAGCTTTTTGTTCATCCTTGCAAATTTCAATTAAAGTTCACTAGGGGGACTGGAGCTTGCCAAAGGCTGAGAGAGGAAGATCTAGCTTTTCTTTCTCTCTGCCCAGACACCTGCACAGGCCTTTCTCTGTGGGGCTCACTACAGTGTGATTCACTTGGCAGATTGGAACCCTCTACAGGCCATTATCTTTACAACTAAATAACTGATTGGGAGTGAGAACAAGAGAAAAAAGAGAATGTGAGCCAAGTAAGAAAAAGTGTACGAAGTCACAGACAGTCTGAAGATCTGGATGATGGTGCCATCCCTAGTCCTTATTAGGAGTATAATTTGGGGGAAATCTCTTCTTGGAGTCTCAGATCTTCATTAGAAAAAAATAAGGAGATGGGATGATTTCTAGGGTCCTTTCTGGCATGAACACTCAGTGATTCTCTAATCATTAACAGGAGAGGGCAGAAATGAGAAACAAATGAAGATCAGACCATTGTGAATTCAGGATGGGAAGTTTGTTTGTTGACCCACTCTCTGTGACCTTGTGTGCTCTATTATTCTAACATTAACATTGTAAACTCTCTTACCCTTTAATCCTGTTTGTTATTTTTTCTTTCCCAGTGTTCCTTCTGGAAACAGAATACCCGTAAGATGGGGGTTCTTCAAGGATTTACTTTAGCTCTAATTACTTTTGGTTTTTCACCAGTTGTTTTTCCTTTATTTTTTATTGTGTTAAAATACATATAGCATAAAATTTACCATCTTAACTATTAAGTGTACAGTTCAGTGGTATTAAATATATTCACACTGTTGCGTAGCCATTACTACCATCCTTCCTCATAACTCTTTTTATCTTGTAAATCTGAAACTATATACCTATTAAACAATAACATTCTGCCCTCTCTGTGCACCTGGAAACCACCATTATACTTTCTGTCTTGATGATTTTGACTACTCTAAGTGCCTCATACAGTATTTGTGCTTCTGTGACTTGCTTATTTTATTTCACTTAACATACTGTACTCAATGTTCATCTATGTTGAAGGATATTGTAGAATTTCTTCCTTTTTAAGGCTCAGTAATATTCCATTATATGTCTAGACCACATTTGCTTATTCATTCATCTGTCAGTGGACACTTGGATTGCTCCCATATTTTAGCTATTGTGAACGATGCTGCTATGAATATGGGTATACAAATATCTCTTTGAGAACCGGTTTTCAATTTTTTTGGGTCTATAGCCAGAAGTGGAATTTTTGGGTCTTATGAAAATTCTATTTTTAAATTTTTTGATACTGTTTTCCATAGCTATACCATTTTAAATTCCCTGTACCATTTAAAATTCTTACCAACATACCCAAGGGCTCAAGTTTCTCTACATGTTCATAAACACTTGTTTTCTGTTTTTTAATATTCGCTATCCTAATGGGTATGAGGTGGTATCTATCTCATTGTACTTTTGTTTTGTATTTCCCTGATGATTAGTGATGCTGAGGATCTTTTCATATGCTTATTGGCCATTTGTATATCTTCTTTGGAGAAATGACTATTCAAGTCCTTTGCCCATTTTTGAATTGGGTTTTTTGTTGTTGTTGAGTTTTAGATATTCTCTATATATTCTGGATATTAATCGCTTATTAGAATCCCCCAGTTATGATGGTTTGACTTAAGACTTTTAGACTTTGTGATGGTGTGAAAATGATACATATTCAGGAAAAACCATACTTCAAATTTTGAATTTTGATCTTTTCCCAGGCTAGTGATAGTGATATATGGTATGATATTCTTTCATGATGCTGGGCATTGACAGTGAGCTGTAGCTCTCAGTCGGCCATGCAATTACAAGGGTAAACACAGCCATTCTGTACCCATATAACCATTCTGTTTTTTACTTTCAGTATAGAATTCAATAAATTACATAAGATAGTCAACACTTAATTATGAAATAGACTTTGTGTTAGATGATTTTTCCCAACCATAGGCTAATGTAAGTGTTCTGAGCACATTTAAGGAAGGGTAGGCCAAACTGTAATGTGTGGCAGGTGAGGTGTATTAAATGAGGTTTTTTAAATTTTTTAAAAAGATTTTTATTTATTTATTTGACAGAGCGAGAGAGCACAAGTAGGGGGAAGAGTAGAGGGAGAGGGAGAAGCAGGCTCCCCGCCAAGCAGGGAGCCCGATGTGGGGCTCGATCCCTGGACCCTGGGATCATGACCCGAGCCGAAGGCAGATGCTTAACCATCTGAGCCACCCAGGTATCCCTTAAATGCGTTTTTGACTTAAACATTTTCAGTTTATGATGGGCTTATCAGGACATAACCCCATTGTAAGTCGAGGAAAATCTGTATGTGATTTGCAGGTATTTTTTCCCACTCGGTGGGTTGCCTTCTTACTCTGTGGATAGTGTCTCTTGATGTACAAATTTTTAAAATTTTCACAAAGTCCAATTTGCCTGTTTTTCTTTGGTTGGTTATGCCTTTGGTGTCATATACAAGAAATTATTGCCAAACAGTGTTGGGATGCTTTCATCCTCTGTTTTCTTCTATGAGTTTTATTGTTTTAGGTCTTGCATTTGGTCCTTGATCCATTTTGAGTAAATTTTTGTATATTTAGTCAAATTACAAAAATTACAAAGATTACAAAGATTTACAAATATTTGTATTAGGTAAGGGTCCAACTTCATTCTTTTGCATGTGGATGTTCAGTTTTCCCAGCACCGTTTGATGAAAAGACTGTCCCTTCACTATAGAATGGTCTTGGCATCATTGTCAAAAATCATTTGACATGTGAGGGTTTATTTCTGGGCTCTCTATTCTGTCCTCTTGGTTTATATGTCTTTCTATGCCAGTACCACACTGTTATGATTACTATAGTTTTATAGTAGGTTTTGAAATCAGGAAATGTGAGTCTTCCAGGTTTGTTCTTCTTTTTCAGTATTATTTGGCTATTTGGGGTCCTTTGAGAGTCCATAAAAATTTTAGAATGAGATTGTCTAGTTTTGCAAAAAAGTCATTGGTATTTTGAGAGGGATTGCATTGAATCTGTTGATCACTTTGGGTAATATTGACATTTTAACAATATCAAGTATTCCAATTCATGAACATGGGATGTGTTTCTATTTATTTATGTCTTCTTTAATTTCTCTTAGCAATGTTTTATAGTTTTCATTATACAAGTCTTTCATCTCCTTGGTTAGGTTAATTTTAAGTATTTTATTATTTTTGATGCTATTGTAAATGTAATTGCTTTTATAATTTCCTTTTCAGATTGTTCATTGTTTGTGTATGGAGATGCAACTAATTTTTCTGTGTTGACTTTGTATCTTTACTTCTTTCTTTCCAATCTGGATGCCTTTTTTTTTCTTCCCTTGCCTAATAGCTTTGGCTAGAACTTTCAGTACTATGTTGAATAGAAGTGGTGAAGGTGGGCTTCCTTGACCTGTTCCTGATCCTAGAGGGAAAGCTTTCAGTCTTTCACCATTGAGTATTATGCTTGCTATGGGTTTTTCATATGTGGCTTTTATTATGTGGAGGCAGTTTCCTTCTATTCTTACTTTGTTGAATGTTTTTTTTTATCATAAAAAGGTATTGAATTTTGTCAGATGCTTTTTCTGTTTCAATTGGGATAATTTTATGTTTTTTTCCCCCTTCATTTTGTTGATCATATTACATTGATTTTCATATATTGAACCATTCTTGCATTCCAGGAATAAATCCCACTTAGTAATGGTATATTATCCTTTTAATATGCTGCTGAATTCTGTTTGCTAGTATTTTGTTGAGGATTTTAACATCAGTATTCATAAGGGATATTAGTCTGTAGTTTTTTTGTAATGTCTTTGTCTGGCTTTGGTATCAGGGTTATGCTAGCCTCACATGAGTTAGAGTGTGTTCCATCCTCTTTAATTTTTTGGAAAAGTTTGAGAATGATTAGTATTCTTTTTTTAAATGTTTCGTAGAGTCCAGTGAAACCATCAGGTCCAGGGCTTTTTTTATTGGAATATTTTTGATTATTAATTCAATCTCCTTATTAATTATAGGTCTATTCAGATTGTCTGTTTCTTTGTAATTTAGTCTTGGTAGGTTTTGTGTTTCTAGGAATTTGTCCATTTCATCTAGGTTATCTAATTTTTTTTGGCATACAGTTGTTCATAGTACTCTCTTATAATCCTTCTTGTTTCTATAGAATTGATAGGGAGTCCCCACTTCCATTCTGATCTTCTCTCTTTTTTCCCAATTACCTTTTTGTTCCATTCATACTCTCTGTTGTTTTTCTTTTTTAAAAGATTATTTATTTATTTATTTGACAGAGAGAGAGAGCACAAGCAGGCGGAGTAGCAAGTACAGGGAGAGGGAGAAACAGGCTCCCTGCTGAGCAAGGAGCCTGATGTGGGGCTCAATCCCAGGACCCTGGGATCATGACCTGAGCTGAAGGCAGTTGCTTAACCAACTGAGCCACCCAGGCGCCCCCTCTTTGTAGTTTTTCTATTCTGTTTGATTTATACTGTTCTAACCTTTATAATTTGTTTCTTTTGTTCTTCTAGCTTTAGGTTTAGTTTGTTCTTCTTTTTCTACTTCCATAAGTTGTAAAGTTAGGTTGTTGATTTGAGATCTTTCATATATATATATATATTTAGATTTTAATTTCAGTATAGTTAACATACAGTGTTGTATAGTTTCAGGTATATAATATAGTGGTTCAACAATTCTGTACATTACTCAGTGCTCGTTATGGTAACTTAGTTTGTTTTTTATTTTTTATTTTTTATTTTTTTCGTTTGTCTCTTTTTTCTTTGTTTTGTTTTTTACATCCCACATGAGTGAAATCGTAGGGTATTTGTCTTTTTCTGACTGACTTATTTCACTTAGCGTTATAATCTCTAGATTCACCCATGCTGTTGCAGATGGCAAGATTTCATTCTTTTTTATGGCTGAGTAATGTGTGTGTGTGTGTGTGTGTGTGTGTGTGTGTGTGTATGCCACATCTTCTTTATACATTTATCTATTGCTGGACACTTGGGCTGCTTCCAAAATTTGGCTATTGTAAATGCTTCAGTAAGCATAGGTGTGCATATATCTTTTCAAATTAGTGTTTTCTGTTCTTTGAGTAAATACCCAGTAGTGGAATTACTGGATCATATGGTGCTTCTATTTTTAATTTTTTGAGGAATCCCTATACTTTTTCCCACAGTGGCTGCACTGGTTTGCATTTCCACTGACGGTGCACAAGAGTTCCTTTTTTTCTGCATCCTTGACAACATTTATTGTTTTTTGTGTTTCTGATTCTAGCCATTCTGACAGGTGTGAGGTGATAAGTCATTGTAGGTCTGATTTGCTTTCTCCTGATGAGTACTGATGTTGAGCATCTTTTCATGTGTCTGTTGGCCATCTGTATGTCTTCTTTGGAGAAATATCTGTTCATGTCTTCTGTCCATTTTTTAATTGGATTATTTGTTTTTTTGGTGTTGAGTTGTATAAATTCTTCATATATTTTGGATATTAACCCTTTACCAGATACGTCATTTGCAAATATCTTCTCCCATTCAGTAGGTGGTCTTTTAGTTTTGTTGATTGTTTCCTTTGCTATGTGAAGCTTTTTATTTTGATGTAGTCCCAATACTTTATTTTTGCTTTTGTTTCCCTTATCTCAGGAGATATATATAGAAAAATGTTGCTGCAGCTGATGTCAGAGAAATTACTGCCTGTTCTCTCTTCGAGGATTCTTACGATTTCATGTCTCATGTCTAGGTCTCACTTTAATCCATTTTGAGTTTATTTTTGTGTATGGTGTAAGTGGTCCAGTTTCATTCTTTTGCATGTAGCTGTCCAGTAATCCCAGTACCATTTGTTGAAAACACTGTCTTTTTCCCATTGCATATTCTTGCCTCCTTTATTGAAGATTAATTGACCGTAAGTGGGTTTATTACTGGTCTCTCTGTTCTGTTCTGTTGATCTATGTGTCTATTTTTGTGCCAGGACTGTCTTTTTTATTTTATAATGTAAGAATTTGTAGGTGTAAACTTCTCTCATAGCACTGCTTTTGCTGTATTCCCTAAATTTAGGTATATCGTGTTTTCATTTTCATTAATTTCTAAGTATTTTCTAATTTCCCTTGTGATTTCTTCTTTGTTCCATCAGTTGTTTAATAGTGTGTTAATTTCCAACATTTAGTGAATTTTCCATTTTTCTCTCTGTTAATGGTTTCTGATGTCATCTTTTTTTGTGGTCAGAGAAGAAACTCCATATGACATTTATATTTTTAAATCTATTGAAACATAATTTGTGGCCTAACAGGCTATTCTAGAAAATGTTCCATGTGCACTTAGAAGAATGTGTATGCTGTTGTTGGGTGGAGCGTTCTGTATATGTCTGTTGTTGGTTTTGTACAATTTAAGTCCTCTATTTCTTTACTTCTGTCTGATTGTTCTACCCATTACTGTGAGTGAGGTATTAAAGTCTCCAACTATTACTATAGAAATGTTTATTTCTCTCTTCAATTCTAGTTTTTGCTTTGTATATTTTGATGGTCTGTCATTAGGTACATAGAAGTTTATAATTGTTTTATTGAATCTCTTATTAATATGTAATGTATTTCTTTGTCTTTTGGAACATTTTTTGATTTAAAGTATATTTTTGTCTGATAGTAGTAGAGCTACTTCTGTTCCCTTTTGGTTACTATTTTCATAGAATATAGTTTTACATTCTTTTACTTTCAACCTTTTGTGTTTTTGTATCAAAAATGAGTCTATAATAGACAGTACATAAGTGGATCATGTTTCTTAATCCATTCTGCCAGTTTCTGCCTTTGAATGGAAAAGTTTAATCCATTTATATTAACGTAATTACTGATAAGGAAGGGCTATTTCTGCCATTTAGCTATTTGTTTGCTGTGTGTCATGTATGTTTTTCATTCCTTAGTTCCTTCACAGGCCTCAAATTGTGGAGGAGATGAAATCATGGTTTTAATACTTAATACTTAAATGTACTTTTTGAATGTATACACATTGTATGATTCAGTACCAAGATGAGAGAGCTAAGTTATCAAATATTTAGTAGTCTTCAGTGGAAGTAGATCATTCTTTAAAAAAGGTAAACTTATTTAAGGGTTCATTTTAAAACAATTTATTAGGTACTTAATATTTACAAAGTACAATCTTGGTTCTGTAGAGATATAAAATAAAATAATAATAATGGCAGCCACCATTTGTTGAGCATGATGTTAAGCCATTTGAAATGTGAGTTTAATCCTTACAATAACCCTATGAGGTAAAGTACTGTTATTCTCTTGTTTCCTCACTCCATCAACCAGTATTCTTAGCTCTGCTTTCAAAATATATCCCATTTCAGTTCACTTCTTGTCATTTTTACTGCTTTTACTTTAGTCCAGGCCCAGTAATTTATCATGTGTCCTGACCATCTCCTTGCTTGTATTCTTGTCTCACTGCAGTCCTCTCTCCACACAGCAGCCATCACGAACTTCTTAAAATGTATATAAGATTATGTCATTCTTTTGTTAAAAACCTTTGAATGATTTTCTGGTACATGTAGAATAAAGTCTAAATTGTTTACCATGATCTACAGGGTCTTACACAGTCTCTTCCTTGCTTATCAAGGAGTTAAAAGGGACTTCAAAGAACTTCTGATCTAGAAAGCTGAGGAGACTTGTCCAGGGTCACACAACAATTAATGACAAAACTAGTCAAGAACCCAATTCTCCTGGACTTGTAGTCATAGGCTCTGTGCACAGCCCCACTCTGCCTCTCTTTTGGGCTGCTAAAAGCAGTCTTTAAAGGATATGCTGTTGAGAGGGCCTCTGGGTCTCCTCTGACATAAATTTAAAAATATGTGCCAGTGTGAATTTTCATATATAGAGTGTGGGATTTTTCAAGAAAGTCATGTCTGTTTTATTTACTCAGTGTAGTCCCTGACAGCAATATGCAAATAGAGAATTTATTTAGTCTGCCTCCCCTGGTGACTTGCCAATCTCCGAGGTGGGTGGAAGACATTTTGTGTTTCCCACGGGTTTTGTTTGTCATGGCTTGATTTCCCTTAATGAAAAGTGTCCTGGGTAGCCCCATATGGGACAAAGCTGGAGGTTATTAAATGCTCCTGTCTTACGTACATTGGGCATTCATATTTACTTATGAAGTTCCTCCATGCATTGAATTTAGAACTTGCCAAAATCTATCACTCAAAAATTGGTTTATTGGGTATTCTGATGAACTATAGTATTTGACAAAGGAAAGTTATTAGTCTTTTAGTTACAAGGTAGGAAATTCAAACCTGGGTGTTTTATTTACAATTTAGGAATCTCTTTTAGCTAAGTATGCGTCCCGTTAGGTAAAGAATAAAAGCCTTGATTTTTATTGAAAACTGTAATTCTTTCACCTCTGTTTTTCCAGTGCCAACATATTCTTCATCAAAGTGGATGTTCTTGGTCTAAAAATCCGGAATCATTCTGACTTTCTGTATGTAATTTGCTTATAGCATTTCTCTGAGATAGCTCACTTATGTGCCATCACTTTCTGTGGTGTCAGTAAAGAACAATGCAACCTTTTCATGAAAAAAAAAAAAGGCATTTCTTCCTTCTTCCTAATTAGTTCTGTCATCTATTAAAAAGAACAACAGTTACAACTCTCTTGTTCTGACATGAGACTTCTTTTTTTCTGATGATAAATGAAGATCCAGGGAAGTTATATTAGTTCAATGATTAGGAGAGAAATAATGTTTTTTACAAATGGTGATTTTGATAATCTTATCAGTTATCTCTGGCATTTTGAAGTCTAGAGTGGAAACAGGCATTTTTAAAGGGGAAATATATGCCTAGAACATAGTTTCTATTAAACATTTCACTATTACTCCTGTCCTCCATTGCAGAATACCCACTTGGTACTTTTCAGAAAAGGAATGATCTGAACCTTTCATTTACTTAACACTACTGTGTAATACTTACATACTTTAACTCATTTAATCCCCTAGACAACTTTATGAAGTGGTTATTTATTTTTTTTAATTTTATTTATTCATTTGACAGAGAGAGAGAGAGAGCACAAGCAGGGGAGAGGCAGAGGGAGAAGCAGACTCCCCGCTGAGCAGGGAGCCCAATGTGGGGCTCAAGCCCAGGACCCTGAGATCAGGACCTGAGCGGAAGGCAGACGCTTAACTGACTGAGCCACCCAGGCACCCCATAAAGTGGTTATTTTTATACTAATTTTTACTGATGAAGCTATAGAAGGTCAGAAAGTGCAAGAAATTTGCCTGAGATCATAGAGTTAGTACAGTAGAGCTGGAATTTAAATTTAGATTTGTTGAATTCTCTGGTGGTGAATGCCAGTTGTCTACTCAGTATTCATCCTCTCCTCTTTCTTATAAACAGAATCCCAGTTTTATTTTGAAGCAGCAAAAGACTATTTCTCAGACTCCTTTTCAGCTAGGAGTGGCCATGAGATATAAGTGGAAATTGTTGGATGGGACTTCCAGGAATGACTCAGCTGGGCTTCTCTTCTTATCTTCCTTGCTCCTGTCTAGACGTTAGGTTATCATGTGAATTCCAGCAGTTGTTCTGTGCACAAGAAGGAACCTTGAGAATGGAAGCTACATGCCAATGCTAAGTATAGTGGAGTGGAAAAATGGGAGTCTGAGACCCTAATGACAATGTGGTGCCACCATGACAGCCCTGGACTGCCTACCTTCAGACCTCATGTTAATGAGAGAGGTTGAGAGAGAGAGAACACACACATCTCAGAAGCAGCTGAATGCATTTCCTATTTACAGTAGACTTCAGAACCATTCTACATTTACTGTACTAGACGAGTACTGCTGGTCTGCCTGCCAATTTTTGAATAACTGAGTGACTAGCTTTTTAAGTTCCATATAATCCAGTGTCTTACTATTTAAATTGTAGTGGTTGGACCAGCAGCATCATCATCACCTGGTGGTTTGTAAAAACTGCAACATCTCAGGCACTTCATAGACCTATTCATCAGAATCTGTATTTTAACAAAATCCCCAGGTGATTTATATGCCTATGCAAGTTTGGAAAACAGTGGTTACCTTATAGTCAGTCACAAGAGGTTCTTAACTGAAAATGAATTCTACAAAGTATACTTAAAGTATGCCTTGATTTATGCAACAGATGTATTTATGGGAAATAGTAGGCCAATCAAAGTTTCATAAGTTAAATTATATTAAATACACTGGGACAGAGGGGCAATTCCTTTTTTAATTTTTTATGGCTAACATCTACTATGTGCCAGTCATTGTGTTAAGCATTTTTCTTGCATTGTTTCTTAAAACAGTCCTATGAATATGGGTGTAATCCTCCTTCACTTCCTCCTCTTCCTCCTTCTCCTCCTCATTGCCATTTACAAGTGAGGAAACTAGAGATCAGAGAGTTTAAGTAATTAGCATCCTCTCAAACATCTAGTTTATAGCAAAATGGGGATTTGAATTTAAATCGGTCAGATTCCAGAACCTGCATTCTTAAGCATTTAAAGTAATCTCATGAAGTCATCATTGGTAATCTCTCTCTTTTTAAATAAAATGCCCTCTAATCTTTTTCCTTACAGATTTTGATATACTGAAACAAGTTATGTAATAAATGTAAGAATATAATAATGTTGAGCTATTTATTAAACATCAGTTATTATTGGCATCAAGAGTGTTATTTCTGCCAGACTTTTTATTTGAACTTACACCAAGTAATAATGATACTGGTAACAGAATAAAATCTGCATTTTGGAAGTTCCTAATTACCCTTCTTTGACTCTGTAGTTTAAAATTTTATTTCTTAAACTACTATATTTTTATGATTACACAAGTATTATGTGATTATTATAGAATGTTTTGGAAGTATAGAAAAGCATAAAGAATAATGTACAAATCACTTGTAAACCCAGAAATAGCCATGTATACCTTTTAAACTTTTTTTCCTGACATACATATTACTTTACACATATTCATCATCTAAGTATTATGAGGAGTTTTCTGTCCCTAATTTATTAAGTTTTAGAGTTTTACATATCAGTTTTTCATAAAGTGAGGTGCATACATATTACATTGCATTATATGATAGACATCTTGAAGTTTCCATCCTCTTCTTAGGAATTTGAGAATTTATATTTAATTATATTGTACATATGGCATTTATACTATCAAGAGTCAGCTAATTGTTCCAAAAAGTACCAGAATGCACAAATGCTAAGGATTTCTATTATTAAATGCCTTATAACATGGAGGGCGGGGTGGTGTCTAGAGTACCCTCAAAGGTGGAAGGGCTTGTAGAGATCTCACTTGATGAAGAACCAACCCCCTTCCATTATTCTGTCTTTTCATGGTTTTATCCAGTTAGACTGAGCTCATTAACTCATAATGCACCTATTACATTTTTGTTGAACAGCTGTCCATTGTAGATTTTTCTTAAACTGAGCCCAAAATTTATTTTTCTTTGCTTTCTACCTGTTGGTCTTAGCTCTGCTCTCCATAGCAAAACAGAACAAAGTACTTCAGCTTCTTCTTGATTTTTCTCAAAGGAGGGTACAGGTGTCCCAGGAGAATGAGAACTACCTTTTTGATTTATATTTTTGTGTATTTTTAATGTATTAATTGGTATAGTGGTAAATATATATAATTTGTAAACTAATAATATATATTTGATCTCTTAAAATATGGTCAAAAAGTTTGGAGACCACTTTTCTGTCCTTTCAGTATCCTTTCAATAACTGAAGTCTTTCATAGTCCCTTGTCCAGCGAAGAGGTCTCTTGGGGCCTTTCTTTGACTGACCTTCATAAGATGTTGTGTGTAGACTTCTGCTACCTGATTTCTCTTCCCAGAAGCTTTCTAGCTTATCCTTGTCCCTTCAGATATGGCCTGCCTGGGCAGAATATTTTGTGAGGGTAGATTCTAATATTACATTGCACCTGAGTTATTTAACTATCCTTTCATTGTTAGACATTTATTTATTTTTCTTCCCAGGTATAGAGTTAGGGGTAGGGTTTATGGCCAGGGATAGGGTTAGGGCCAGGGTGAGGGTATATGCCTGGTATCCTGTAGTTTAGAGACATGTTAGACATTTAGGTTCTTCCCAACTTATAAATAATTCTGTGTGCCAGTATTTGTACATGAATTCCTGTGTATCATTCTAATTATTTTCTTAGGATGACTTCCTAATTGGAAATATTCTGTTAATAAATAATAGTATTTTTTTTTAAAGATTTTATTTATTTATTTAACAGAGAGAGACACAGTGAGAGAGGGAACACAAGCAGGGGGGGTGGGAGAGGGAGAAGCAGGCCTCCTGCGGAGCAGGGAGCCCGATGTGGGACTCGATCCCAGGACCCTGGGATCATGACCTGAGCCGAAGGCAGACGCTCAACGACCGAGCCACCCAGGTGCCCCTTAATAATAGTATTTTTAAGGCATTTGACATATATTGCCAAATTGCTCCCTAGAAAGATTATATCATTTTACTGTTCCACTAGAAATAGATCAAAGTATTCAATAATAGCTTTGGCAAAAAGTAGTTATATTCCTGGGCATTAATATTTTTTTGCTCTATTTAATTAGATGGATAAAATGAAATTAATTATTTTATTTTTAATTTCTTTGATTCTTAGTCTTCTAATTGTTTTCTGTAATTATATTGTACTGAATGTTGTCTCTTCTGCACATTACTTGTTCTTAATGTTATGTACTCACTGTTTGTTAAATACCCTTTTCCATGATTTAATTTTTGGTCTAACAACAAATAAATGGAAGAATATTTATTAAGGCATCCCATAGAGGTAGATTTTGTCTCTGTAGGAATAAGGAAAAGGAATCCTAATATTTGCAGGTTTGGATTGGTATACCCATGATTTTAAAAGGCAGACGAGCAGATTATCTAAAGAGAAGTACAGAAACGTTTTACTGGTGTAAAGTCAGGATTTACTTTCTTCCAGGATCCTAGTAAAATTGTTTTTTGGTCACAATACATTCTTCTTATTTTTTAATTCAAGTTGCTCTCTAAGCCCTAAGTGCATGTATGTGTGCGAGTGTCTGTATGTGTGTGTACATTATAATGCCATAACATGGTAGAAATGATTGTTTTTATGCTATTTTTCTTCCCACTCCCTGGGGAATATCTTGGTTTGAATGGAGGATAAATTTACTCCCAGCAGCTTTCCAACATGTTTGCTTTAAATATTTTCCATTTAATTAGATAAAAACCTACCAGATGACAGTTACTATTCAGTTTCTCCTCTTTGTGTCATTGAGGAGACTTTCAGAATTGACCTGATAACTTAAAGGTTATGACTTTTGGCTAATATAGGACCATGACTTAATATTTCTATTCCTACAACATTATCTTAAAATAATCAATGCAAATGGTTGCAGTCATCATTTTTTGCTTTATTTTAAAGTTACAAATAGTTCCTAGTATTATAATAGGATAATATTTTTATATTTCAGTATTCTTTCTAGTACCCAGGTAATTTGCTGGCATCTGATTTGTTGTACTAGGATACATCTGTTGAACAAAATGGTATCCCTGTGGCTTGAAAAGAGTGAAGTTGCCTCTCTGTGTACATGTGTCACTGTCACTGATTTAATAACCCCTGCAGAGAATAGAACTCAATATTGTTTCTTGTTTGCTGGTACTAAAAACAGTTATACTACTTGCCAGTTATGGGATTTTCAAGACTCTGAGCACAGATTAAAAAGAAATGGATTTTTAAAAAGAACTCTAGAATACATAAAAAAATATTATAGATATAATTTGAATGGGGCTGTGAATGCTCAGGTGAGAGCACAGGAGAAGAGAAGAGGCTAATACGTTCTTTGAAAATTATACATATTAAAGGGATTAATGTGTGGTGAAAAACTCTGGGCTGGAAGCAAAATTCTTTTAAAAGTTATGACTAGATAATCATGCTAAGCAAGTACCCAACTTTGAAATGTTAACACTTTTCTGTAGGGTTTTATATGCTAATGAAATATATTTAGTGATACATAGAATAGTTCTTGGATTGTAGGGCAAATAGGCATTCGTAGAGAAAATATATCTGAAGCACAGCATAGTGTCTGGCTCTTTGTAGTTGTTAGTAAATGAAACTATTATGATTATTGTTACAAGTAGTAATAATGTTGTATATATGTGATAAAATAGTTCAAACTTAGTTTTATTCATTTTGCAACAAACATTTATTGGGTACTTACTATCGGCAAAGTACTATGTATGATAATAAGATGAATTAGATACTATTATTTTAGACACATAAACTATCATCACAAAAAATTACTAATAAAACCAAATTTTTAGTATCTCAGTTTTGCTGTTTTCTTTTTCATATGTATGTTCATGATATCGTGTACTTTTAATCATCATTAACATTACCAGGATTTCACATTACACACATAAACATACACACCCTCCTGTAATAATGTCTTCCCTTCATTCCCAGTAGAAGGGTGCTCTTATGGTCCCATGTCCTAATTATTCTTGGCTAATGAACCTGGTCTGGGCCTGAGGGGGAGAGGTGTTGTTGGGGGGAGAGGAGATGAAGAAGACCCAGGGAGGATGCTACAGCTGGTAAAAGGGATGATTCAAAGTGAATGGGCTTTATATATCCCTGGGATGGACCCTAGGAGTGGGGGTGGGGAATGAAGGTGGGGAGGAAGGAGTTGTCAGTAAAATGGGTCAGGATTAAATAAAAAAGGAAGAAAGGGAGAGGGCTGTCTCTGCGATCCTTTCTGGCCTAGACAGCCAAAGCAGGTAATACTTTAGTAGGGTGACCATTATATGTTCCACTTTGTCCAGAAGAGTCCAGTTTATACCTTGGTCCTTGTGTACTTATTAGTAATAACCCCTTAGCTCTCAGAAGTGTTCCAGGTTGGATGATAAATTATATGGTCATCCTGCCCCTAGGGTACTAAGGTGTAGGTGTCCAAAAAGTTCCCCTTGGCTCATGGTATCTACATGACCACCTATAGAGAGAACGGGATGCACTGAGGGGAAATGATAAAAAGAGTTCACTGAAAACAGTAAGATAAATTTTAAAAATTTCACCTCAGCTTGTCTTCATCTTGATGGGAAAAATTAGAAGTTGAATACAAAAGTACTCCAGTTCTCCAAGAGCCATAATAGTGGGTTTTAGAAGAACTGGATTCTAGATCTAACTCAGTCATTGATTTGCTATATGACTTTTCCCCTTTGGCCCTGCAAGAGCCTAAGTTTCTACATCTTTAAAAATGAAGGACTGAATTAAATTATTTTTAAGGTCCCTTGCAGTTCTGATATTAAATGATTTTTTTTAAAAATGAGAAGTGGGCTAGAAATGAGTACCTTTGCAGAATTTTGTTCTAGTTTAAAAAGTTATATCCACGTAAGTGCTGTTGGTGAAGTATATTTCCCAGCTGAGAGTTGTGTGGTTTGACATTATGTTGCATGAAGACTTGCTCCAGTTTGCTCTGTGGATATTGAGAAAAAATTACTTTTCAGACAGCTGTAGTACCATCCCTGTTAGAGAATTTCATTATCTGCATTTAGCCTCCTGAGAAGTGATCTCAGACAGAATGGAAAGCTCTGAAAACATGGAGTTTCCCCAGAGATGTTCTCTCTTGCTAAGGCAGTTCTGGTACAGGAGCTGAAAGGTCCCTTTTTGTCTCTGTGTCCATTGATTGATAGATTGCAGTTTAGGAGCTTCAAGCTTAGTTCTTAGTTTCTGTCTCCTTGGACTTCTTGCCTCACACTGTTAACAGGCATTTAGCTACTCTTTATTTATACAAATGGTATCAGAGAAGTTATACATAAGACCCCAGATTGGTTAGTGATCTATTTGCCTTTATTTTCTAAACGGGCTTGCTTCAGATGGGATCTTAGAAGTCATGTCCCTAGCATCAGAGATCATACACCTGCGCATATCCTCACTGGCCAGAGTGTCATGGCTTCCTTTTCGTCACCACTGCTAATGGCCACTCCCTGTCTCTGTAGCATTCATTTTTTTTAGAAGGTCCATTAGTTACTGGATCCTTTTTTATCTGTCACTCCCCCTGTTTGTCTGTCCGTCTGTCCGTCCATCCATCCATCCATCCATCCGCCTGCCTGTCTGTCCAGTTGCCCATTTTATATGTGCCCTGCTAAAGATCTATATCATGTAACTCCAGGAGAGAAGATTTGCATCCTTCATTTCTCTTGGAAATTGGTCCCATACTTATAGCGGGGGATTTATGTCTTGGATCTGATTCTTCCAGATTCTAGTGCCTAGATTTAGAGCCCTATTTTCTAAGATTCTATTTTCCTTGTCTATAATTAAACATTTATCTTTAACTTGCTTGTTGTCATTACGTTTGGTCCAAAGACAGAGGGATAAGGAAAATTATCAGGCCTTAATATATTTTTTTTAACTTAAAAAACCCTTTATTATGGAGAGTTTCCAAAAGACTCCAAAAAAAAATTAGGTAATGAACCCCATGTATCTCTTATCTAGATTCAATAATTACAACATTTGAGAATTTTTTTAGCCATCTTTCTTCTCTCTCTTTTTTCATAGAGTATTTTAGAG
Organism: Halichoerus grypus; assembly: GCF_964656455.1. Lineage (NCBI taxonomy): Eukaryota > Metazoa > Chordata > Mammalia > Carnivora > Phocidae > Halichoerus > Halichoerus grypus. Next base: position 28,914,393 of record NC_135718.1, read on the forward strand.
CAAATTCCAACATGTAATTTCACTTATAAATACTTTAGGATGCATCATTAACTCTGAGAACTTTTTCCTTCTTTCTTTTTAAACATTACCATGACAACCTGAGTTTTGTTCCATCTTTGATGTTCTAGTTTTAGCTTAATGGGAACTTTGATAATGGGAAGAGCATAAGGAAAGAATGAAGGGGAAGTTGGGGTGTCAATATGGGGATATGAGAGCCTAGCAGTGAAGGTTAGAGTTGTTAAAGGGAATTTTAATTCCCCTTTTAAAATCAGATGATTCAAACCCTGACTCGTTACCCCTGATATTTTGTTACAGTTATTATTTATCTCACTTGTAAGCAGTTGCTCTTCTAGGGCTTCCCCATGTAAGTTCAGAGCTTGAGGACATTTTCATAAATATTTCATTATGTATCTCTAAAAGATAACAGCATTTGCAAAAACATAACTATAACCATATAGTTCTTCAAATCACTATGTTTGTATCCTTTGGATAGATACCTAGTAGTACAAATGCTGGGTCTTAGGATAGCTTATTTTTAACTTTTTGAGGAACCTCCAAACTGTTTTCCAGAGTTGCTGTACCAGTTTACATTCCCACCAACAGTGTAAGAGGGTCCCCCTTTTTCTGCATCCTCACCAACATCTGTTGTTTCCTGAGTTGTTAATTTTAGCCATTCTGACTGGTGTGAAGTGGTATCTCATTTTGTATTTCCCTGATGTTGAGTGATGTTGAGTATTTTTTCATGTGTCTGTTGGCCTTTTGTATGTCTTTGGAGAAATGTCTGTTCATGTCTTCTGTCCATTTCTTGATTGGATTATTTGTTTTTTGGGTGTTGAGTTTGGTAAGTTCTTTAAAGATTTTGGATAATAGCCCTTTACCTGATAAGACATTTGCAAAAACCTTCTCCCATTCTGTTGGTTGTCTTTTAGTTTTGTCAGCTATTTCCTTTGCTGTGCAAAAACTTTTTATCTTGATGAAGTCCAATAGTTCACTTTTGCTTTTGTTTCCCTTGCCTTTGGAGACATGTCCAGCAAGAAGTTGGTGCAGTTGAGGTCAAAGAGATTGCTGCCTGTGTTCTCCTCTAGAATTTTGATGGATTCCTGTTTCACATTTGGGTCTTTCATCCAAATGGTCCAGTTTCATTCTTCTGCCGTCCAATTTTCCCAACACCATTTGTTGAAGAGACTATTTTTTTCCATTGGATATTCTTTCCTGCTTTATTTAAGATTGGTTGACCATAGAGTTAAGGGTCCATTTCTGGGTTCTCTGTTATGTTCCATTGATCCATGTGTCTGTTTTTGTGCCAGTACCATACTGTCTTGATGATTACAGCTTTGTAATACAACTTGAAGTCTGGAATTGTGATGCCACCAGCTTTGGTTTTCTTTTTCAACATTCCTTTGGCTATTCGGGGTTTTTTCTGGTTCCTTGCAAATTTTAGGATTATTTGTTCCAGCTCTGTGAAAAATGTCAATGGTATTTTGATAGGGATGGCATTGAATGTGTAGATTGCTTTGGATGCATAGACATTTTAACAATATTTGATCTTCCAATCCATGAGCATGGAATGTTTTTCCATTTCTTCATGTCTTTTTCACTTTTTTTCATAAGTGTTCCATAGTTTTTAAAGTACAGATCCTTTGCTTCTTTGGTTAGGTTTATTCCTAGGTCTCTTATGGTTTTTGGTGCAATTGTAAATGGGATCGATTCCTGAATTTCTCTTTCTTCTGCCTCAGTGTTAGTGTATAAAAATGCAACTGACTTCTGTGCATTGATTTTATATCCTGCCATGTTGCTGAATTCCTGTATGAGTTCTAGCAATTTTTGGGTGAAGTTTTTTGGGTTTTCAACATAGAGTATCATGTCATCCATGAAGAGTGAAAATTTGACTTCTTTGCTGATTCAGATGCCTTTTATTTCTTTTTGTTGTCTGATTGCTGAGGCTAGGACTTCCAGTACTATGTTGAACAACAGTGGTGAGAGTAGATATCCCTGTCATTCTTCTACCATTTTCTTACTTCTCTTTACTGTGTTTTGAAATACTAGGTTGTAGTTTTTATAGGTGTGTCTTCTCCTGCATGATTTTATTATTTCTAAAGAGATTATTCAACCTCTCTTCTTTTTCTTAAAATATTTTGCATGAGGTTGATTGTGATTCTTTTTTGTTGCTCATTTTGACACAAAATTACTTTTCCTGAACTTTTAGGAAGGAGAGGTGGATTAGAAGAGCTTTTCTAGCTTCACAGCTGTAGGGCTCCCGTGTGTGTGTGTGTGTGTGTGTGTGTGTGTGTGTGTGTGTAGCATTAAAAATTATGGCCTATTGCTTTCTGAGATATTCTGGTTTTGTTCCCTTCCTCTAATTTTATCTGAATTTTCTGTTTCCTTTACATCAATTATCTATATACTATACCATGTGGATTCTTTTCCCAAATGTTTGTTCTTATTACAGGGTTTTGTTTGTGGAAGGGAGTTTTGGCTGGTTGGTTTTGTGAGTTCACAGGGCCTAGAGTGCTTCAGGCCCTTCAGACTTCCCACAGATCCTTGAACCCACCCACAAGTTGGATTATACAAAATCTTCCTGGTTGTTTGCTACTGTTTTTAAATATGCCCGCTACTCTTTCCTGTAAGTGTGTGTGTGTGTGTGTGTGAGAAAGAGAGAGAGAGAGAGAAATGAACATAAACCAAAAAGTGTACCTATGAATTAGGGGATTTCTGAGTCTTCAGGAGTCATATTCTCTATACCTTACTCTCTAACCACAATATACTCAGTAAAAGTACAAATAATCATGGGTATAGATTTATTTTTTATACATTAGTATACATTGTATATCAAACTGAAAATCTATAGAGAAAATCAAATGATCAATATTGTTGAAAAGAAAATTTGTTTTCTTCAATATCCTCCATTATACAGAAGGGGTTGCCATTTAGATTGAGGAGAGAAAGCTGATAAAAAAGTTAAAAGATAAGGTACATTGATTAAAATGTTTATTAACTCTAAATATACGGGCCAACTTATATGTTGTGTAGACTGATTCAGAATATCTGAGTGATTAAGAGGTTAGCCTCTGGAATGACAGACCTAGATTTGATTCCCCAAATTGTGTCTTACTAGTTATTTCCAGAAAGTTACTTAATCTAAGCTTCAGTTTTTCCTTCTTAATATAAGGAAAACCTGCCTATTAGTTTTATTGTAAAGATTAAATGAAGTAATGCATTAAAATGCTTTGCACAGTTCCTAGTACTTAATAAGCGATCAAGAAAGTTACTTATTTAAATATTATTGTTTGTCTGCCTGAGTGGGTAGATGAATTTCATAATTGAGATGATGAAGGACTTACAGTGACATCGGCTTTATTTTCATATTGAATCTTCATCTGGCAGAAACAGTTTTTGCCTGTTTGCCTGCCTGCATTGTATTGTGTGCCTGTTCTTTCTCTTTAATAGTATGACTTTGTTTTGATTCTATGCCTTGCATAGAGTGGATACTAAACAAATACTTCATAGTATTTGTCTTCACAGGACAAAGTAACACATTACTTGTTTTTATTTATTTATTTATTTATTTTTTTTTATTTTTTTTAAAGATTTTTTTTTATTTATTTATTTGACAGAGAGAGACACAGCGAGAGAGGGAACACAAGCAGGGGGAGTGGGAGAGGGAGAAGCAGGCTTCCCGCCGAGCAGGGAGCCCGATGTGGGACTCGATCCCAGGACCCTGGGATCATGACCTGAGCCGAAGGCAGACGCTTAACGACTGAGCCACCCAGGCGCCCCACACATTACTTGTTTTTAGAGAATCTGGTTAAAAGCTCAAGTGGGCCATGCCCAATTTTGTCTTCATGAAGTTTATGCCTTTTCACCATCTGGACTTTTAGATTTCCCAGCAACTGGGGGTTGTTTCCCTGACTCGTGCTGGCTGCTAGGTTTGAGATTGCTGCTTCATCTGTCATTACTCTCATAAAGATGCCTAGACAGACACATCTGTGGGCATTAATTTGCATGATGTTTCTGACTGATCTATTACATATTTTACAATTGCTTATTCACCATCAGTAACAGAAACCCTGCAAGTCTGTATTCCTTATAGTGTTTACCCAAGTCAGTTTCTGTCTTCTTTGGCTTTGGAACATCATTTTAATTAATGACATAGTAGTATTGCATTTTCCTTTCTCCCTTCTTTCCATGGGCTGTATATTAAGTGCTATGTGTTATGCCAAGATTAGTTTTACCAAAATTTTAAAGAACTGAAGATGTTTCAGTACTTAATTGCTAAAACATAGATAAATTTAGCCAAGAGGAGCAAAGCAGCTAGTTCTGGAAACCTCTTCTGAAATAGTGCAGCTCAGGTTCTATTTGCTGTCCCCTAAAGTAATTCTTCTCAGACTTTAAATCAGAATTTTAATCACTTGGGGAACTTGTTAAAATGTAGATTCTAATTTGTTAGTTTGGGATGGAGTCTGAGATTGTGCATTTCTAACCGCTCCCACAATATGCTGATGCTGCTGGATCTGTGGACCACACTTTGAACAGCAAGATGTTGGGGCAGAAGTATGATCTGACCAGATGTACAATGAATTGTTAAAACACATTTTGCCTTCCGTTTACGTTTTGATGGGAATTAGAGCTGGCAAATTATTTATATTAAATGTAAGTATTGAATATAAATGAGAGGAAGATCTAGTGTCCTTGAGGATGGATTAGAAAACATATTTAAATTAGTATTAGGGGTTTAGTTTAGTCATTAAATATTTTTGTGACATTGCTAGGCATTTTAGTTTTACATATACCCCCACAAATTATTACAATAACTCAGTAAATTAGGTTACTATTCTTATTTTACAGACAAAGAAATTGAGATTCAGGGAAGTTAAGCGACTTTCTTAAGGCTTCTTAATAGTAAAGCTGAGATGGGCTTAGGTCTGACTTGAGGCTCATTTCTTTGGCACTGCAGTAAGGTGCCTTCCTAATAAGATTGTTTTGCTGGGAAATGAGCTTAAACGTGTTTAAATGTTTAAACATGTCTTTGGACCCCTCTAAAGGAGTTTATATGTATATCTAGGAAAATTTAGATAGTTTAGCTTTGTGAGTATTTACTGTAGAGTTCTGTGAAGCTTATAGTGGTGATGGGAGGGACGTGTGTGTATGTGAGCGCGCGCGTATACATTTCCCTTAAATTAGATGCACTATTTTTTTAAATAAAGATTTTATTTATTTATTCATGAGAGAGAAAGAGGCAGAGGGAGAAGTAGGCTCCCCAAGGAGCAGGGAGCCCGATGCGGGACTCGATCGCAGGGATCATGACCTGAGCCGAAGGCAGACACTTAACCATCTGAGCCACCCAGGCACCCTTAGATGCACTCTGGTAAGGAGATATTTACCCCTTTCTAAAACCAGCTCCTGATCTCTAAGATTCCTTCAAGCCCATATATCCTATGATAAATGTGATAGTGTTGTTTTTGAAAATGGATTGTGAGATAGATGGGGAATTTAAAACATTTCCACCAGCAGATGGCACTCCAGCATTTCTACAACTGGCAACCCTTAGCCGTTACCAAAGCAGAAAGACAGGAGAAAACCTGGAGACAGGTTAAAAAAAAGAAAAGAAAAAAAAAGCCCAACTCATTAAAGTATGATATGTTCGTCATCATTGTGATGGGAAATTACGTATGTATCAAGTAACAAACATATATATGTGTGTATACACACACACACACCCCCACAAATATTACATCATAATCCCTTACAGGGCTGCACAGCAGTTTTCACCAAACTCTACTATAGCACTTAGCAAATGGATTTTTGTTAACCTGTTCATTTTCCCAGGTAGACTGTAAGGTTTCCAAGGGCATGGATATCTCTGGATTCCAAGGGTGAGGGGAAGACACACTGCCTAGCCTGTTTTCAGCCCTCAATATTTCTCCCTTTTGTTCCCTAGAAAATTGGTTAAGTATTACCTTGAATGCAGGAGAATGTTTAACATTGATCCATGTGTAAAGCCTTTTGTTTTATTTTTTTCCTTTGAATGATTACCTTATGGGCATCAACTCTAATGTGTCTGATGTATGTCCTTTGATATTTTTGTATCCTTGTAAAATTATTGGTTCGTGTGTGTTTAATTTGTACTAATGTTATTATTCTATAATATCCTGGGTTTTTTGTTCCTCACATATCATTCTATTTAAAGCCCATCTGTGTTCTTGTATTTACATTCAGTTCACTGCTTCTATCTGCTGCCCTCCTCATTTTACCTGCCCATTTCCCTGTGATGGACATCTATGTTTCTCTAATTCCCCTGAATTAAAATCAGTGCTTTACTGATCGTTCTCATTCAAGTCCTTTTGAGTTGCTTGGGTAATTTATGCCCATAGTGGGATTGCTGGATCTTAGGGAATATACTTATGTAATTTCATTAAATATTGCCAGATTACTCTTCAGAATGTCCCAACCCATTTACACTCCCATCGGTGTGCAAGAAGGTTGCATTCTCCCCACATCCACAATTAGCGTTATCCAATATTTACATTTTGCCAATCAGATGGTGTAAAGGGAAAACATTGCTTGAATAAAGGAATAATCAGTTGAAAATCTTTTAAAGCTAAGAGGATATATGGTATTCACCTGCATAATTTTTCCTTCTTTGAGGATGATCTCTCACTATCTGAACTTTCATTGTCTAAACTTAGGAACAGAATAGATTCTGATAATTTTTTTGAGATATCCTTTAGTATTTGAACTCCTGCTCCTCATTACCTGAAAACTAGGAACCAAATAGATGGAAATAACATGGTATCCTTTGCCATCTAAATTTTCTCTCTGTAACTAGAAACCAAATAGAATTGTATAGCAATGGATTCAGGATATGCTGAGGCTCTACTCCAAAATCAGTTCTCAGAATATATGCGGGTGGGCCAAGGCATAATTTTTTTTAAAGATTTTATTAATTTATTTGAGAGAGAGAGTGAGAGAGCTTGAGCAGGGGGAGGGGCAGAGAGACAAGCAGACTCCCCACTGAGTGTGGAGCTCAATGGGGGCTCCTGTCCAGGGACCCTGAGAGATCATGACCTGAGCCGAAATCAAGAGTCAGCCGCTTATCTGACTGAGCCACTCCAGTGCCCCGATGCATAATTATTTTTAAAAAGCTCCTAGGTGATTTTAATGTGCTGCTAGGGCTGAATATCAGTGACCCTCAATTCTCAAATTATTCTTACTTCTTCCTGAAAGGGAAGAGCATTTAAAAGTATTTAAACACCGTATCATGCTGCCTAGGCTTCAGAGAATCAAAAGAGAAATGTAATATTTAAGTGTCCAGTGGAAATGAAACATACTTTCTAAAAGTCACAGCACATCATTGTCTCTAGGTGACCCAAGGGACTAGAAGAATTGGAAAATCTGGTGAGAGTTAAGGTTGGTAAGGTTTAGCATAATTGGTTTTGAACCAGGGAAGGACTTGGGTATGCTTATGGGGCAACAAAACTACTCCAAAGAGTTGGAGATCTAGATGTTAATATGGGCAGAGGTAAAATATTCTGTTGTGTGTATAAATAGTCTATTAGCTGATTTTGATTATTGAGGACTGAACCTGTGGTAGGCTTTCTACTGTCAATATTTAACTCTCATTATTGTGAACTAAACACATTAGGATATTTAAAAAGGTCCAAGTGTGCTATTAGCCTAGGGAACAAAAGAAAATGCAAGCATAGTCACTCTGTGGGGGTCAACAAACACAACTGTGTTCATGCAAATGTTTTATTAGGGGTTCCATATTTCAATGTAGATACTAAAATAGGAGATATACTGAGATAAATAAATAAGATTTATAAAGGGGCGCCTGGGTGGCTCAGTCGGTTGAGTGTCTGACTCTTGGGTTTGGCTTGGGTCATGGTCTCAGGTTTTGGGGTCGTGGGATCAAGGCTGAGTTGGGCTTCACATTCAGCATGGAGTCTGCCTGTCCCTCTCCCTCTGCTCTTCCCCCAACTTGCACACACGCTCTCTCTCTCAAATAAATAAATAAATAAATAAAATCTTTTAAAAAAGATTTTTATATGCACCTTCTTAGAGATTATCTTAAGTACTTAGAATTGTCTGACTAGGAAAGTGGTCTAGTTGTTTGAAGGTATGTATAAACAACTTATAGTTAATGAAGTTACAGAATATGTGAAAGACAATCTGAATTTTTGTCCTGGGACATTATATGTAAAAAGTTCTCAGGTATTTTCAGTAACAAACATACCAAGAGTATAGTCTGATTATCAGTCGGTAGAACTGGCTTTAGCCTCAGATTCTTTAAGAAACAGCATTTTGAACTTTTTTTGGGGGGGTAGGGGCAGAGGGAGAGAGAGAGAGAATCTTAAGCAAGCTTCACACCAGCATGGAGCCCAACGCTGGGCTGGATCTCATGACCCTGAGATCACTACCTGAGCCGAAATCAAGAGTAGGATACTTAGCCGACCAAACCACCCAGGTGCGCCATCATTTTGAACTTTTTGACGCTGTATTTCCTTACCTGAGTAATGAGGATAAAGCTTGTCCTGTCTATGCTATAAGCATAAAATAGAATGTATACCTATAAGTTATTATTATACTATTTCAAAATCTTAGGTTTCAGGTGTATAAATTTCTTCCCACCTTACCCTATGCAAGTTATGTTTATTTCTACCATGAAACCCAAGCAGTGAAAATGATAGTTGCATAGTAACTATGTGCCAAGAACTAAAGATGTTACCTTGTTTAATTCTCACATAATTTTCACAGCACATGTGAAGGGAAGTATACTTAAGCCTATTTTGTAGATGGGGAAATTGCGGCTCAGCAAGAATAAATGACTTGTTCAACAAAGGTCACGTGAGCAGATAGTAAATTCTGAACTGTGTTTAATCAAAGTCTATTGAACTCCAAAGCCCATGCAATTTGCAATAAAACATGATGCTTTTCAGGACTAATCTGCATGTACAAAAGGCAAAATGGGCTAAGATAGTAAAATGACTCTTCAATGAATGCAACTAATGACATGAATAAATGTAATCTATTTTTCTGTTACTTGGTTTTCCACCTATAGCAGTTTCTCAAATAACTGTCATCCCTACCTCAAACATGCTAAAGGATTTTGAACTGAACTCATTAGAGTTAACCCCATTTATTATGGTTATGATCTTCCCCACATTTTACTGTTCGATGGGAACAATGGGAATAAAACCCATCCAGCTCGAGTTTTCTTATATAACAAGATAGAACAATCATAGTTCTAAATTCCTTTCCCCTTCAACTTTCCATATGGAGAAGGTGTTGCCCTCCCTTGTTCATCTGAGCATGACAGAGACACAGTCTTTGTTATTCCCCAGCACTGTCCTTTGCCCATTCTTCTGCCCTCTCCTGTCTTAGTGGAAAACTGAAGGAGGCTTGTAAAACTTAACTTTTCTTCCTTTTTCAGATGCTAGTCACAGGCAGAAGAGCCTGCATGGTTTAACTATGTAATACATACTTGCTTTATTACTGCATTTATTGACCTTATATTAGAGTTGACCTTTTGTTTCAACTTTATCACTAAATTCTTTATATATAACTTAAATTCTTGCCCCAGTCATCAATTAAGGGGATGTATTTGTGGCAAGTATGGGAGAGAGGGAATAAGAGATAACAAGAAACCAGTAGCACAATTGTATACTATTTTGGAATTCATAAAGCACTTTTTTTAGACATAACCTTATTTGCTTCTTACTCTAGGATATTATGTCAGTTTTACAAAGTAGGCAGCTGAGACAACAGTTACAAAGTTTACCCGAGGTCATAGAGCTAGGATCTGGCAAAGTCAGGACTTAAACTCAGGTCTTCCAACTCCTAGTCCAAGGTTTTTTCAACTGTACAATGACAAACTGTTAAAAGGTATGCAATATTTTAGCCACTTACAGTAGAAAGTGTTGGTTAAGAACACAGACATAGGCTTTGGAGTCAGGTAGCCCTAGGTTTCAATCCTTGCTGCCACTTATTAGCAGTGTATCATGAAAAAGTTGCTTAACATCTCTGAGTCAATTTTCTCATATGTAAACTAGGTATGCTAATGAATTATATCTACCTTTCAGAGTTATTTGATAAAATTAATAAGATAACATATGTATAATTCTGAGTACCATTATGGGACCACAAGAGCTGTAGTCAATGTGGACACGTCCACAGGCAGTGATGAGACAGCAGGTTGGCTGCTATAGCTTCATGCTTCCCAGTTCCAGTTATTGTGGCAAGAATTTTTTTCTTGCTATTTCATATCTAGGTATAATTCTTCCAGAAGGGGAAAACAGGTATAGAAATAACTATAGCTCTGAATGTTTAATAGAAAGAGAGGTGGCATATAGAGTCAATGAGTTTGTGACAGGCTAAAAGTGTGAAAAAAGCATAGGAAAAATGGACAGAAATTGCTGTAGTCAAGAAGACCATCATTGGGGCACCTGGGTGGCTCAGTCGGTTAAGCATCTGCCTTCGGCTCAGGTCATGATCTCAGGGTCCTGGGATTGAGCCCCACATCGGACTCCCTGCTCAGCAGAGAGCCTGCTTCTCCCTCTCCCTCTGCCTGCCACTTTGCCTACTTGTGCCCTCTATCTCTCTGTCAAATAAATAAATAAAATCTTTAAAAAAATATTAAAAAAAAGAAGACCATCATTAAAAAGCATGCACATCTTGCAGCAATACTGTATACTACAAAGTAGAATTTGGCCATAAACACAGGATGTAGCATTAGTCCCAGTCATTAGTACTGGTACCCATATTGGTAACTGGCATATCTCTACTGGTCTGAGATGAAATGATAAAAATACTATAGTGATTTTTCATGAAGCTAAATTTATTCAGTTTAAACACTTGCTCTTAAAGTTGCAAATTAAAACAAAACAAAAAAATTAAACACTTGCTCTTTATTTTTGACATACCATTTCAGCTTTTTTTTTTTTCTTTTGGGAAATAATAATGATAAATAATTGATAAATTTTTAAGGTCCTTGCCAGGCAAAATAAGTTGGCAAATATAGGTCAGCTCTTCCCCACTAATATTTATTTTGAAATCCCATAGTCTAGAAAAACACTGAATGAGTTAATCTTCAAGATTTCTTACAGGTGTGGGAAACTAGACTCCTAGATATCAAAGGAATTTATCTATGAGGATCATTTAGTAACATCAGGAAGAGCATTTCCAAGGAGATGCATCTAGTTCCCAATAATTCACATTTTATACAAAGGCCCCACTTCTTATCTCCTAGGAAATTACAATTTAAGACAAAACAGAGGTACAGGTCATTGCCACTCAGCACATAGAAACCAGAGTAGAAACTAATATACAGATTAATAATGAGGAACTTACAGCATATAATTTAGGATTAGATAGGAAGAAAGACAAAAGCCAAACTAGACCAAAGGACCAAACAATCAGGTCATCTTGGAGTCAACCAGGGCTATCTGGAACTCTTTAAATGTTACTAAATTGCTTTCTTTGCCTCGATGTCCTGAGGCTGTACATGACTATAGAATTTCAATGGCTAGACTAAAGAAGATGGTTTTCATCAGGAATTAAAAAAAAAAACACTCTTTTGTTGGTTTTGATTTTTGTACTATATACAGGTTCTGAGGAGAACATTAAATACTGGTTAAAGTAACTAGGACACCAAACAATTATAGAATACTTGGGTAAGTAAGCAAACATCGTGGATAAAATTAATAACTAGGCAGATTCTCATACCCAAGGTCATCCTTAGTCTCAAGAGTAGGTATTTTTGAAAGATACATTAATTACAGACATCTAGTGGGTGAGTGATTTATTTCATTTATGTGGTTGTCCTCTGGTTCCAATTAATGTGGCTTCTAAAAGTACATTCACTTGTAAGCCAGGGGATGTTTAGGCCCTTGGAAAATCTGACTCCTTGTTAAACATGTATAATCAGTTTTAATTCTGAATACAGCAAATGAACAAATGGCTTCTGAATTTGTAAGATAAGTATTTCCTGAAGGAGGTGATCAGGAAAATGCTAATAGCTGGGAAAACAAATTACTGAACCGAAACCTAAAACAAAGTTCACTGTGACAAATAAGTCTTATTTTTTTCACATTCTTCTTGAAAGCACTATATGATTTTAGTGTATTAAGCATGATTTGATTTACCATTAATTTATTTCATAGACATTTATGGAGCGCCTGCTAAGTGCCTGGGTGTGGAGATACAAAGATAAATAAAAATCTTTGCTCACCAGGCTGTTACCATCTCAAGGAGGTGCTCAGCGCACATTTTAAAATTATGGTAATTTCTATGGGAACTTATACCGTACCACACATCCACACACAGAAACACACACATATTTTAAAGGATTTAGGTGTGTGTCAGAAATTTTCAGGAACCGAAAGAAGCAGGCAGGCCTTAAGGGCCAAAGCTCACATCTAATACTTTTGTATATAACATCTTAGTTTTTAAAATCATCTTTAAATAATATGCCTTGGATTTTCCTTCTCTTTTGGCCTCATTTTATGCAGTTCTACTTCTAGAAGGTCTTAATGGCACTTCCCAGTCTAACCCAACCTAACCTCTGTATTTCTTCGTTGCTTAGTTTGGTAGAAGCTCCTCAGGGAACTTCAGCTGAAGGTCATGCACTCTAGCCCTTTTCAGATTCTTTCATCCTACCTGGGGGGGAGAGAGGGGAGACAGGTTGCCATTTCAGCGTTTGTGGGCTCTGAGACTGCCATTTGCACATCCACACTTGAGGAAAACCTTTGTTCTGCATTTTGCCTGTTTGATATCTGGAGGCCCTGGGACGCTCATGTATACCCACAACACATAAAATAGTTATCTTCATCTGCCAAGTAGAAGGCCCATTTTGTTCCAGAAAGAAGCCGACAGTAGTGCCACAACTCTGCTGTGAGTACAGCAAACTGGGCCTGACTTCTTTTCCATGCTTGGGTTTGGGACCCATGGCTCCGCCTGAGAGGTGGTGTGGGTCTGGGTTGGTGAGTTAGGGTGGGTGGAACTCCATGGGGCTCCTGGCTGTTCTTGGGCATCCAGGGACTATGTGCGGGCGGACACTGGCTGTGACTCCTGGCCAAGTTTGAAAACCCAACTGTGTTACTCTGGTCCTTTCTGGCACCATAAAGGCATACTTCCCTGCAAGAGGGATAACCCCATGGTCCATCTCAAGGAGGGGCTGGAAGGGCAAGTCTGGCTGTGCAGTGGAGTGGCCAAGCCATGGCTCAGATGGGCGCAGCGCTGCCCAGACTGTCCAAGCATGGACCAGATTGCTTTGACTTGGCCTAAGTCAGCGTATATTGAAGTCCCCAAGACACTTTTTCCTTGGCTGCAGGCAGAACGGAGCTATACGCAGCCTGGGCCCTTTTGCCCCTACCGGCGGATAAGCCCTTTGTCCAGGTCACTCTCTATTCCTTTTGGCTACTGTTTTCCCTATTGAGGTCAGAGGATGCTTCTGTGAGGCAGCCCAGCGCGTAGCAGAGGTCCATACTTGTGTCCATAAAGTCTCTATCTGCACTCTGTGCTTTGGCAGGAATCACAGTCGCCGCCGCAGGACCCCCTCTGCAACTTAACCACTCTTGCTCTTGCTCCTCCAATGCCAAGGGCAGGGCCCAGAGCGGAAGAAATGCCTGCTGCTGTCAGGAGAAACAGGCGCACCACGGGTGCGCACTCTTTACTCCTGCGCGCCCAGGGCTGGCGCTGGGGCTTTCGTGTCGGGACTGAAGCTAGAACCGCCCTCCCCAGAGCCTCGCTGGGAGGGAAGTAAAAACAAGACGTCCCGCCCCGTACCCAAAACGTTACAACCATACAATTTCCATCCCTCTCTCTCTGCTTCCTGACCTTAGAGGGTTAAATCAGGAGGGTACAACGCCACCCCTTCCTCCTACTTCCCGCCTCTCCCCCCTACCCCCTCACCTTTAAAAAGTTAAAAAATGTCTGCAGTCGAAATCTCTTAAAGGGGCGGTGCTGGTGAACGAGTACTCTTGGCACGAGTCGCTGAGAAGGCTGGCTAGGGGCGTGAGTTCGCTCCACCAGCACCAAAACACTGAAAAAAAAAAGAGAGAGAGAGAGAGAGAAAGAGAGCGAGAGAGGGGGGAAAAAAAGGAAAGGAAAAAAAATGGGGGGGGAGGCAGACAGACACACACTTTAGATAAGGACAATTAGTCACCAGTGAGACCCTGTAGGAAGAGAGGTTTAAATCAGAGGGATTTAATGAGGGTGCTCTGTGCCTTCCCTGAAGCCATGCCCTCCAGCAACTCCCGCCCCCCTGCGTGCCTAGCCCCGGTGGCTCTCTTCTTGGCTCTGTTGCTCCATCTCTCCCTTTCCTCCCAAGTTGGAGACAGGAGACCCTTGCCTGTAGACAGAGCTCCAGGTTTGAAGGAAAAGACTCTGATTCTACTTGATGTGAGCACCAAGAACCCAGTCAGGACAGTCAATGAGAACTTCCTCTCTCTGCAGCTGGATCCCTCCATCATTCATGATGGCTGGCTCGATTTCTTAAGGTAAGGCAGGGGCTTCCATGGATCATTTTTTTTTTTTAAAGTAACCCCTTCCTATCCCCCATTCCAAAGGGGGAAGAAGAAGAAGAAAATAAGCCAAGCGGATCTCACAAAGAGAAGAAAAGAGGTTTTCCTCCTCCTGGAATATTTGCTGTGAGGCTTTAACTGGTGATTGAGAAAAGCAATGTTTTCTATTAAGATGCACATGTTTGCAATGCAGAAGGCATTTCAGAAACTTATCAGTTATGACTGAAAAAATGTTGTGCTTACATATATCCACAATTAGCCTCCCCATCTCCTTCTGAAAAAGAAACAAGAGGTTCAGGGCAGTTACAAAAGCGAAGAAAAGGTCTCGAGCAACAAAGACCCGAGAGGAATGGATGTGTGTGAGAGAGAGTGTGTGTGCCTCTGTGTGTGTGTATGTGAGTGTTCAAGCGGGGATCGCACGAAAGTGGAATTTTACACGGAAAGATCGATTTGTCAGTTCTCTCCCACTCAAAGACAGAAAACGAATTTAAGCAGACTTGAGCGGTGGGCAAGTTGGATCGGATTTTTGAAGTTTCCTTTTATATCCTCCGTTGTCCTTTCCAGACTTCAGGACTTTGTAAGACGTTTTTTTATAGACCGAATGGCCCCCCAGTCCCTCCTCCTTAAATCTCCTGCGGTAACTGCATAGTTTAGTTTTTCTTTAAAGAAAAAAAAAAATTCTCGCTCCAGTCATAGGGTATATAAGGAGAGCGGAAAGGGTCCTAGAAATACTCCGGGGTTGTTTCGGAGGTCTGAACTCGGCACCAGTGGATTACCAAACCGGGTGGTTTGTGGTCATGGACTCGCCCCTTACTCTACGGCTTGGGATCTAATTGGGCTCACTCTTTCTCTGAGCTGTTACTGTTTAGCAGTTAGGGAACTAAGATCCCTTCCCATCAGGGACAGAGTTGTAGTGTAAAAAAAAAATAAATAAATCGTCTGCAATGTCGAATCCAGTGTTGAGTTATTAAAAATTCCCTCCAAATTGGAGCCTCAGCTGTGGGCTCTCCCGAAGAGCCTTGAGCGCTCTATCAGTCCCACTTTTCTGCCCGGAGGCCGCATCCGCCGCGCGTCTTTCGTGAGTATCTTTAACTGCATGCGAAATCCATTTTGCTCCTGGCATGCTCCCGCCCCTCCGCGCTGCGGTTCTGCCTGGGCCTCAGTGGGGTCAGAGGACGCGGCAGGTAGCCGGAGGCGCCACATGGAGCGCTCCTTCCACGTGGAGCGAGCTTTGCGGGAGGACTGAGCGGTTGCTGTTGCTGCTGCCGCCGCTGAGGCCGTTTCGGTTCCTGGTGGTGCCTCCACTGGGAAGGCGGGAAGAACTACGCGCCGCCCGGCTTCCTCCTCGGAAGTTCTATCATGAGCAGAGCGCGTCTCTGAACTCGTCTGTTGGTTGGGGGCGACGGGGGTTTTCCGAACTACACACCCCACTTGCATAGCACTACTCCAGCTGCGTGGACTCCTTTGGGCTTATTTTTCCTTCCTTCCCTTTTAAACCATCTTGTTAAATGCATGCTGCAGAAAAGATTCTGGAAGGCGGCTTTTCGGGGAAGAAGCCGTGGCGGGGCGCATTTGCATTGGCTGTACGGGCTTCTGGATGGGCGGTTGTTGGAAATGCCTTTTCTGCCGGGCGGTACTGGCGCAGATGTCTCTTTTGCCCGCTGCGGGGCCACGCGATGCCCTGACTGCGGCCGCCCTAGAACGCAGTCCTGGAGTCCTCGGCCAAAGACATTCTCGGCCACCGGACTTCTCAGGGCGGCTACCACTTTTGTCAGCAATTCTCCGAAACGGGAGTCCCCGGCTTTTTGATTTCATATCCACCTCCTTTATGATCCTGTGTGTTTTCTACATTTGGATTTTCAGAACCTGAACCAGCAAAGCATTAAAAATAACTTACAGATCCAGAATTCAACAGTTGATCGTCTTAGTACTAAGAGCATCTGCACTGCTCCTTCTTTACCCCTCCCTGAAGTAGCTTTTGGCGTTAAAAACTATTTATTTATGGAAATCCTGAATCTAAATAAATATAAATGCCGTTCTGGTGTTCCTCGAGTCTCCTCCGAGTCTCCTCCGAGGAGCAGGTTCCACATTTCGGCAAACTTCACTTTTCCCAGAGCTTGCTTCCAAAGGGCCCCACGTAGGAAGGAAAAAGATGAAGCTGAACTCGGAGAGTAGAGAGGAGGATGTTACCTTTCTTGAGATCAGGCTGAATTATTTAAGGGACCAAAGAGACATTGCTTTTACCATGCAAGGCAAAATGGGGAGAGTTCTCAGAAAAGCAAGGATTTACCCCGGGGAATCTCTTGTCCAGGGTTTGGGAGATGGATGCGGTTGTTACAAGATAGTGTTGAAGGAAAATCAACTTTAGCATTAAGAGAAAAAAAAAGAAGAAGAAGAAGAAGACCTCAGGTACCTGGTCTGAGAAAAAGGAGGCAGGTTTCACCTTATCCACAGAGGTTGCGGTGCCCCTGGGGCGGAGGAAGCAGATCTCGGCTTTCAGCCTAGAAGTTTGGCAAAAGTCGGAGCCCGGCAGTCCGCGCGCTGCGCGTCTCCGCCAGGAGCGCTTTCCCAGCAGTGGCAGAAGCCGGGCAATTGCGCCTTAGCCCCGTGTTCTCAGCAGAAGTACCCCCCCCCCCCGCCGCCCCCCACAAGCACTGTGTTAACAAACAGACTAACCGTTTGGAAAGAAGTACCTTTGGCGAGCAGCGTCGGGTTGTCTGAGGGAGGGGGCCGCGGCCGGCTGGGCGCAGGAGGCGTAGCCCCGGGAACCAGGCGCACGCGAGATGCCGGGGCCCGCGCGGATGGCGGGCTGGAGTGGACACAGCCCGTAGCCTCCGCCAGGTCACTCGCGGAGAGTGGGAAGAGGGCCTTGGTTGGTGCCCCACGCCCTCTCGCCTTCCCCCCCGGATCCTTTCCTCTCTCTTTCTCTACCCTTGCAGCTCCAAGCGTCTGGTGACCCTGGCTCGGGGACTTTCGCCCGCCTTTCTGCGCTTCGGGGGCAAAAGGACCGACTTCCTGCAGTTCCAGAACCTGAGGAACCCGGCGAAAAGCCGCGGGGGCCCCGGTCCGGATTACTATCTCAAAAACTATGAGGATGGTGAGAAACTTGCTTCCAGTCTAGCGGGGTGAGGGAAGTTTGAGGAATAGGAGCGAGCACTCGCTGTGTGTGTGGGGTGGGGTGGGGGTGGTAGCCGACTTGGAGGAGAGCCTGGTAGAAGCTCCTCTGAAAAGCTGGTGGCAGCGGGCTAGGGGACACCGGAGTATGGGACTCCTGACGTGATTATGCAGAGGTGGTCACCAGGTTGTCTTGGTCCCGGCTGCCGGCCTTTCGCTGGGCGTCTGAACTCTGAGGCCGAGAACTGGTAGCCAGAACAATTGGCAGGCCAGTCCTGTGGGGGGAGAAGATGTAGTGGGTTTCTTGAGAAAATTCAGACAGGTTCATAGGCTACTAATGGATCAGGGTCATGTTTCATTCCTAAAATTCTAGAAAAAAGTGCCTTTTTGTTTTTCTTATTTCTTGCTTTCCTGAGTTGAGGATATGGGTGATACAGCCTCTTTTGAAACCCACTCTAAAGTTTTCTGGATAATTCCTTTTAGATTGGACCTTTTTGTTTTGGAAGGTTTGAATATCTCCGCAGTGGGTTCTAATCTTAGAGTCACATTTTTTTGTTTGTTTGTTTTAAAATGGGATTATAAATGCCAGCCTTCTTTCTTGCCAGGATCAAATGAGTTAAATGTTGGAAGGGTTTTGAAAACTCCAAATCATATTCAAGTGCGAGAGGCCAATCTTTTTAGGTTCGAATAACCTCATTTTTACTAGGAAAAAATGAAAATGGCATTTAAAATTTTGTTTAGAGGGTGTAGTGTTAATATATATGAATTTTCTTTGTGGGTAGGGGCATATTTCTTTCAAATAGTCAAGATGGGAATTGGTGAGTCCTCAGCTAGTGAGACTGTTTAGATTGTATAAAAGGGGCATCGGTGTCCATTCTTGGAGGGTTATCTCTGCCCTGCTGTCCCTTTTCATAAGTGAACCTCAGTTTTATTTTTAAAGAGCTCAAGGACAGGTTCTTAGAGCTCCCTGGATTTTGTTACATCTTTTCTTTGTAAATCAGCAAAACGAGGAAATGCCGTTGTATGTATATTCTGGGGTTTCACTGAATGGGGATTCTGGAGAGATACTGGGATCTATCTCAAGGGTGGCTGGGGAAAAAAAAGTTTTTTTAAGTGCCAGAGTGGAGAAAGAGAGCAAGGCTGAGGCTTCTTGAATTTAAAGCGTGAATAGGACTGACTTTTACATTTGCCAAAGTGTATAGGAGTGTAAGGCTACATCTTTTCAAAGGTAAATGTCATTGCCATAAAAATGTGGATTGCAATAGATTTTGCTGTCACTCAGCATAAAATGCTGAAAGGTAAAAGATAATCCTGAACAGCAGCTCTGATGGTAATTTGACCCAGGGCCTTATAGCTCCCAGGGTCACTGTCAGCTCTGTGATCAGACATGAGAAGGGAGAATATTAATGGTTTTCCTGATGAAACAGCTCTTCTTCGAATCCATGTCAACTACTACTTTGAAAAAATGTATAAGAACTTCAAGAACCACTGGGGGGAGAGGGAGAAGGACCATTATAAATTATAGGAATTGGCCTTTTTCTCCCAAATTTGTACCTAGCATTGTATTACCAATTCATTGAGAACATGAGATCTGCTTAAAAATGAAGGATACAATTTGTTTCCCTTTGTGAAAGGAGAAAGTGGGCATCATCAGGAGAAAGGAAATTGACAGAATGCTGTGCCCCATAAAACTTAATAGAATTAAAAAAAAATCAGAAATGGAAAAGATCTAAGAGGTCATCTTCAATCCTCCCAGCACTTTAGGGGCCAGTACAGGATCATTCCATATGGAATCCTTTTCTTGTTTTGTCCAACGTGGTATTAAATATCTCTAGGAATGTAGTTTTTACCACACTTGTGGGAGTGAGTTCTGTCCCATAGGTTTTTGCCAGCATATCTATCTTGAATTTTCCTTTTATAAATATTCTCCAAATATTTACGATTATTTATTTTTTGCATTTTTTAGACATCTGTCTTCAAAATAATTTCTGTCTTTGGTGTGAGTGACAGCTTCAAAAAAAAAAAAGGTTTCCTCATAGCTGTTTTTTATCTAGACTACCTGGATTTAATTCTTTTAAAACTTTCTTTAAAGTCTGTACTTCCAGACACTAATCTGTTTTATTGCTCCTAGCTGAACGCCTTTTGATTTATGTCTCCCTTGTAATAAGATGCTCTGAACTATATCAGTATTTGAGGCCTTAGCAGAGTTAAAGAGAGTAGGAATGCCCTATTTCTGCCCTTTGATGCTCACATATCCTTAAATCACCCATATTGTCTTTGTTGTTGCATGTTGCATTACAGGCAGAAGTATTTTTGGTATAGTCTTAGCAATTTTGCAAACATAATACTTCAGTTGTCGCTTTTCATCCAGTGATAATTATCAGCATCATGAACATCTTGAACATAATTAGGTCTTCTTAGTAAATGGCCCTGTAATAGGCACTTGGGCATAAGCACCTTATTAAAAACAAGATGTATTGACTTAAACATAATACAGAGCAATAACATACATTTTGAGTAATAAGATACACCTATTGGCACATTATGAAATTGAATGCTAAAGAAGGGAATATAGATAGAATTTGGACTTAGAAAGCCTGTATTGCAGGCCTCACTCTATCACTTATGATTGTGTGGCCCTGGGCTTGCTGCTTCTCTGTAGCTTATGGATGATGATAATACCTGCTGTGCATTGCTTCTGTGAGGCTTTTAAGAAGTAATGTGTGTAAAATATTTTGTCAGTTACAAAGCACTATGTAAAGGCTAAGGATCTTACATTTATTAAGAGCAATTTCAGAAAATTTATAACATTTAATATTTTGAAGTGGGATTAAGGAGTGAATAAGATTCAATGAGACAGAAGTTTATACAGAAGAAAGGAGATAGAATTAGGGAATTGTTTGAGAGGATTAAGGGAATGTAGGGAGAATTGTCTTTAAGGAATGGAGGTGGAGAACATAGGGTGGCTTACTTTTTTTGTGGTAATGAGAGAAGAGACTAATCTTTAGTTTTCTTACATGCTAACAGTGACATGAACCAATAGTTCCAGCTTAGGTAAAATACACTTTTATGGTTAATTCATATTGCTCCTTTGTTGTGATTTGTTGTTATTTCCCCCTGAATGAATAGTGCAATTAACAAGGCATGTGACTTCTATTTTTCACATACTTTTTAAGCTTTAGTTGCAACTGCATTTTCTTTTAACTTTCTAAAACCACTGTTTATGTATCATTTTGGAAGAGTCTCTGGTTACTCTTTTAATACAGTTATCTATTCTACTCTATGCTTAGGCAGCTTGAATTTCATACAAACATGGTGATGATGGAAGAAATAAAAATAGGATTGTTCTTCATACCTTGGAATCTTACTGTTTGCCTTACCTTTTGTACACCATTTATTATGCACGTCAAAAGCCAGCTTGATATTTCTAAAATATCGTATTCATTATTTCACTCTTGCCCAGAAATTTTGATTATTTTTGGATTACTTACAGAAAATGTTCAAGCTCCTCAACTTTGCATTCAAAGCCTTTCACATTTCAGTCTCAGCTTACAATTTTGTATCCTGTGTTTTCATATACTTTTTATTACAGACCTACTTAATTTTCACTCTCCATAAAACACCTTCATTATCTCAACCCATTCCTTTGTTCAGCCACATATCTCTGCTCTGAATGCCTTTCTCTTGGCTCTGTTCATATCTCACCCGCCACCCAATTCCTGAAGGCCCATTGCAAATGCCCCTTATTTTCTCAAGGCCTTTCCTGAGCATATCATTGCATAGTGATCTCTTCTTTCTCTGGACTGTGATAGCTTTTACTCTTTTTTTTTTTTTTTGGCTCCGTCTGCCTTATTTTTTTTTTTTTTTAAGATTTTATTTATTTTTTTGACAGAGAGAGACACAGCGAGAGCAGGAACACAAGCAGGGGGAGTGGGAGAGGGAGAAGCAGGCTTCCCGCAGAGCAGGGAGCCTGATGTGGGACTCGATCCCAGGACCCTGGGATCATGACCTGAGCCGAAGGCAGACGCTTAACGACTGAGCCACCCAGGCGCCCTGCCTTATTTTGCTCTTTAACTTGTAACATGTATATGAAAAGTTTTCCTTTCCGTTAAATGTTTTACTTTCATAGAAAGCAAATTTTTCATAGGAAGGGACCATATCTAATTATTGTATATTCCAAAAGGTCTAGCAATATATAGAGCTTCAGCAAATATTTTTGGATATATATTGGCTTAAGAACACTGTTAAAGCTGAGGGTTGCTGGAGTGGGGGGTGGGATGGGAGGGATGGGGTGGCTGGATGATAGACACTGGGGAGGGTATGTGCTATGGTGAGCGCTGTGAATTGTGCAAGACTGTTGAATCACAGATCTGTACCTCTGAAACAAATAATACATTATATGTTAAGGAAAAAAAAAAAGAAGAAGATAGCAGGAGGGGAAGAATGAAGGGGGGGAAATCAGAGGGGGAGACGAACCATGAGAGACGATGGACTCTGAAAAACAAACTGAGGGTTCTAGAGGGGAGGGGGGTGGGAGGATGGGTTAGCCTGGTGATGGGTATTAAAGAGGGCACGTTCTGCATGGAGCACTGGGTGTTATGCACAAACAATGAATCATGGAACACTACATCAAAAACTAATGATGTAATGTATGGTGATTAACATAACAATAAAAAAGTAAAAAAATAAAGTAAAAAAAAAACACTGTTAAAGCCTTGGGAAAATGGAGGTGACTGATGAAGAAATGAGTGAATTTGTATGCGAAGATTCTATTCATTTTTCACCTTCAGAGAATAGTCTTATAAGTTCATTCTTAATGCTTATTTTAATGACATTTTTCATTATTTTAACCATGTACTCTTTATCTTATATAATCTAAGTCATCTTGGTTTCATGCTATGCATTTAAATCAACTTTATCACCTGGTTTAAAGCCTTGCACTGGACCTATTACTAATTTTACATTGTATCTGTTTCTTCTTTGCCTTTATTTTTGCTTTTCCTTGTTAGCCTTACTTAGTTTCTATGCCTAATTTTTTTTTTTTTAAGATTTTTATTTATTTTTTGACAGAGAGAGAGAGACAGTGAGAGAGGGAACACAAGCAGGGGGAGTGGGAGAGGGAGAAGCAGGCTTCCCCGCTGAGCAAGGAGCCCGATGTGGGGCTCGATCCCAGGACCCTGGGATTATGACCTGAGCCAAAGGCAGACGCTAAACAGCTGAACCACCCAGGCACCCCTCTATGCCTAATTTTCTAATTCCCGATTTAATCGTGCTTTTTCACAAACTTCAAAAGTTTCTTTATCTCCCTCGTCTTGAAAATTTTCTTTTCAGAGAGCTTCTGAAATTCTAAATGATGAATGTGAGTGCACTTTATAAACTCTGAGGCACTCTACAGCTGTTACTTTGTTCACCTTTCTCCAGGAAGTTTTCCCAGTTTTAGTAGAGGTGAGGTAGTTAATTTTTTTTCTATTTCCATGCCATCAATCAAGACATAAGACATAAGAACAGCACAACTGCCAAAAAACATATTTGCCTTGAACTTACTCCCCTTTTGTTATCTCATTTTATTTAAAATAAAGGTTTTATAAAGGTTTCTTGAAATTCAGTTACATTTACAAGTATTTATTGATTACCTACTCTATTTAGTTTCATGCTAGACAAAGAATGGCAGAATATCAAATAAATAAATGATAGTGTCCCAAATCACCATTAGAACACAGTAATAATTGCTGTATGCAAGATCTGCTAATCAGTGTTAAAATAAATAGGTGAGGGGTGGCTGGGTGGCTCAGTTGGTTGGGCATCCAGCTCTTGGTTTCAGCTCAGGTCGTGATCTCGGGGTCCTGGGATCGAGCCCCGCATGGGGCTTCGGTGCTCACAGGGGGAGTCGACTTGAGGATTCTCTCTCTCTCCCTCCCCTTTCCCCCTGCTTGCATTCTCTCTCTCTCTCTGAAATAAATAAATAAATCTTAAAAAATAAATAGGTGAGACCTTAATGTAAAACTGGATATTTGCATAGCCTCAGAGCATCTCTCCCATATGAATTGTTGTGGTGGTTTTGGCTTAAGTCCACAAATTCTTTGATACTTCTCCCTCTAGGAGGTAGAATTGACTTTTGTCCTTTTAAGTGTAGGCTGCTTTTAATGATTTGTTTCTAAAGAAGAGAGTCTGTAAAGGGGAAAATACTAACTTCATAGTGGAGAAACTGACAGACTGGCATTTCAACCAAGTGATCAAGCTTAACATGAGCAGATAAATCATGTGGATAATCATGTATTCCCTGATATGATGTGATGAGAAGGCACATTACCTTTTTGATATTCTTTGGAAGAATCCCTAACTCTCTGTAATTAGAAAACACTAGACAAACCAAACTGAAAGACATTCTACAGAGTGACCTGTACCCTTCAAAAGACACTGTCCCTGCTGTCAATGAACTAATAGCTTAATTAGTGAGATAACATTTATACTGATAAAACTTAAGAGTAACTCAGAGACAATATAGAAAGAAGTGCTAAGTGAAACATAGTTTGCCAGGTGTAACGGAAAAAGTAGAGATGGATATGGGCCAGACTTAGGTAGGAGTTAGGTTGGGCCTTGTGAAAGAGGTAGACTTTGGAGAGGTAGTGACAAGAAGAGAGGACATTTAACTGAAGGGAGAGAGCATGAGGGCAAAGCCTAAATATATGTTTAGGTAGTAAGGGACCATCCTGGTTGCATAGAAGGCACATGTTAAGAATTATCTTAGTTCATGTTGCCAGAGCTATGTTATATTTTTTAGAGGCCTATTTGCACATTTTTTTTTGTTAATTCAGAAATGTTTGTAATTTAAAAAATATAAAAAAATAAAGTGCATGTTAGAAATGATTATTTAGAGAGAGTGACAGAGCTCAAGCAGGGGGAGGGGCAGCAGGAGAGGGAGAGAGAATCCCAAGCAGACTCCTCGTGCTGAGATCACGACCTGAGCAGAAATCAAGAGTCATAGGCTCAACTGACTGAGCCACCCAGGCGCCCTGTTAGAAATGATTCTAAGAAAAGCTCATAGTGCTAAAGTTATGTCTAAATTGAGTTTTAAGAAGTTCTAATATATTTTTGTTAGTTCCAAAATATGTAATTGAAGAAGAAGAAAGTACATATTTGAGGGAAAAGGTTGGTTGGGTAAATCCAGATTACATTATGAGAATCTTGAATGTTAGCCATAGTAAAATGGTATTGTTCCTATAGGAAACTAGAGGCTGTTGTAAGTTCTCTTATTCTATTGGAGAAGGGAGGGACATGTTTTCAACATGGGCAATGCCTGTTGCCCTCTCGCATTCTTCTTTTCAAAATTATTGCACATGTTCACATACTCTAGCTAAAGTACTTGGTGAGGTTTGAGTTATGAAGCATGATTGAAAGATAATTTACAATTTAATAATTAATTTGGTTCTTACATTGCAGGGTATATAAGAGAAAGAAAAGGTTTTAGAACTTGCTTGATAAGTTTTATGTTACTCTTCATACAGAATAAAAACAGGCTAGTATTTTATAATATTCATTCACTCATGAATTTACTCATTGGACAGGCATCTAGTTCCTGTTTGACACTGAGGCTGAGAAGATGAATGAGGCTGAGGTATTAATGTCAAATTTCATACTACTGACCTCTTGTCACTTTAGCAGCATCAGCCAAAAGCAGCTTCTGGAGATTTTTAGGCCAAGGAAGAACTTTCAGCTTCATCATTTGGCATTTCATGATTTGTCTGCCAGCAACTTTAGAAGGATTTGATTTAATTTAATATTTTATTAAAGTGTGTCAGAAATCACCTGAAGTTTTATATATGTCTTATTCTGCCTTTTGGGAACAAAAGGATGCATCTTCTGTAATGTTTAAAATTTGGTACCCAAGTCCTGATGTTAGCTGCAACTCACTGTACCTGGTGAATTTGAATATGGTATCTCACAAAGACATAGTTGTTCCATCATTTAGTCATTGTGGCCATCTGTAGAGTGCTGGAAGTGGTAGAGATCAGGAAACTCTGGGGTCTGTTATGAGTAGAGGTGGCTTAATTAATTTCAGTGAATCAGAAAATCCAACAAATCTTATAATCACAACCACATTTGTATAATTTATCACCTGGTCATTGGGGCCAAAGGTAATCCACAGACAGTTATGTATTCCTGTATAACACAGTTGTTCTACTGTTGCTAATACCAAATATCATTATTTCTCTTGCCAAATGAGTTTAAATTCTCTCTCCTGTTCTACCAAGCCCTCCTGGTGGGATGGGTACCTCATAGAAGAAAAAAATTTCTTTCATGATTCCCTGGGCCTGATCAGGTCGCCAGTCACATGGTCTGGGCTCCTAGAGTCAGGACCCTCTTCTGAGAATCCTTCATCAAAATGGATTAGATGTTAAGAATCTTAACTTCGGTGCTTCTTAGTGCCTTAATAGTTTTCAGCTGTCTCAGTCTATGAGACAGTGGATTGGGAACACTGAGGTAGGGGTGTGTGTGTGTGTGTGTGTGTGTGTGTGTGTGTGTGTGTGTGTGTCTGTAAGAGAGAGAATATATGAGCATGAGAGAATTTGGTGTGTTTTATTTTTTGCACTTGTCTGTGGATGGTGATATGGTGATGTAGCCAGAGTAAATACATATTTTTGGATTAGTGGCTAGTGTACAAGGTATAGATACCTTGTTGAACTCTGCTGTTCTTTGGTTTCGTGATTTGATTGAGTGAAGTTCAGTTCTGTCAGTTTTCTTCACTTTAGTATAGTAAAAAACAGTATAATTTTGCCTAATTTATGCCAAGCTTAGTGTTAGATATTGGGGCTGCCAAGAGGAATAAAGCATGAACCACAGTCTCAAAGTGCTCTGGTCTTCATATTTTTAGAATTTCACAGTGGTCTCCAGTATTATCTTTCTACTTCAGTCAGATTAATCTTTGCTTAGTCCCTCCACTTTGCTTATATAATCCACCTTGAACACTCATCCTCCCTCTTGAATTCAAAATTTTACTTGTTCTTCAAAGCTCTGCCTGTCTCCTCTCCTACTAAACCTTCTGCTAAGCCAATCCCCATCCATCACTCCTCATTCTCTGAATTTTTCTAAGATTCTTCTCTGAATACTCAATCTAATTTAGTCCAAGTGCCCAGAATTTATGTTTGATTGACTTAAGTGGACATCATTTTTGTCTCTAGGAATTTACAGTCAAAACACACTGGCATTGACACACATAAAAATCCATACAGAGATAACTATCGTCATACTGCATGGAACAGACACTTTAAATCAAGCAAAATATTTATGTTATTTAGAAACTTTAATGCATGTGTTTTGCTTTTTGTATGGCAAAGAATAAAGAGTAAAAAATATAAGCTGCATATAGAAAAGATGGGGTACATATCTGTATCTATATGTTTGTATTGAGGATGTATTTTTTTGGGTTAAACCAGTACCTTATTTTCACTTGCTCTGGAAAGGCAAAAATGCTGTGAAGGATGGAAGGTGAGATTGGAAAGCTGGGAAAAGGTAAATTGCCCAGATTTGGGGCATTATTTCTGAAATAAGAATGGATGTTTTTCTGTAGCTTAATAATAGTAATAATATAATAATAACATTACTTAACATTATTGAGTGCTTTTTATGTGCCAAGTACTATTTTAAGCAATTTACATGCACTAATACATTTAATTCTTTTATCAACCCCATGAGAAAAGTACTGTTTTCCCCACTTAACAAATAGGAAAACAAAGGCACAGAGTGGTTAAGTAACTTGCCCAAGACCACCCAGCTAATGAGTTGTAGAGCAGAGAATCAATGACATCAGTTATTCAGCCAGCAGACTTAAATATATTTTCAGACACATAAGATATGAAAAAATAATAACAAGAACAAGATAGGATATAATCAAATGTTAAACCATGTAGAAGAAGCTGTAAGGGCTACAGGAGCTGAGAGAAGGAGATTAAGTGAGAGCTGGAGTAGTCAGGACAGGTGCCTAGGAGGAGGGCTCTTGACCTGGCTTTAAGGGTGTATAATAATAATGCTAATAATAGCTACTGTTTGTTGACCTCTTACTATCTTTCCATATATTATCTCATTTAATTCTTAAACCAATCTGATGAGAAACATTGTTTGTGTGTATGAAAAACCTGAGACTCAGAAAAGACATGTGACTTGCTCAAGGTCGTAAAGATGGGCAGTTGGTAGAACCAGGATTAGAACCCAGTCCTGTTTTCTCTTTACCATGCTTAGGTAGAAGAGGGATCCCATCTTTGATTCATTCATTATTTTATTTATTCATCCATTCATCTTTCTGGCACTCAAAAGCCTTATATTAAACCTTGTGGAACATTAAAAATATGTGTGCCTAGGCCTTCCCATGAGGATAATGAAAGTCTTGTGGGTTAGGACATAAAATAGTTGCTAGGTAAAACAACAAAAGAATAGTCAGAGGGAGACACATGAACAGTTGAAACAGATGGTTGTCACATTTTATGACACATTGAAGGAATAGAACAACAACTGATCTAATATGGAATAGAATTTACTAGTTTCTCTGGGAAGGAGGTATATTTGGAAGTGGATGCATTGAAGAGAATAATAGAAATGGATCAACAGTGTTATTGATATAAAGGAAATGGCAGGATAAAAAGCAGAAAATTAAGTATATTTCAAAAAGTTGGAAAGTTATAAACAAATTGTTGGGCAATTTTAGAATTATCTTATTTTTTATTTATAAACGGAGCCATACTCTGCCTTAAGTTCTAAGCCCAGTGAAACCGTGTGAAGGGTAAAGGGAACTGATAAGGGTGAGGTTTCAAGAGAACCCTTCCTTTCTAACCTCCCTCCCTGTCATTCTCTTTGAATTGAGATTTTAAATTCAAGTGGAGAACACTTTTATAGCCACTTAAAATGAAGACACCAAGGAACAAAGAGGTTTATATATTCTGCACAAAGTCTTGGGGTGATTTAAGAAACTGTTGTTAACTGGCAGAGCTGTGGTTGGATCTAGGACATTCTCACTCTGAAGTTGGTCATTGTCACTGTCTCTGTAGCATACCAGCACTATGTTCCTCATTCTTCTACTGAGACAGCTTCAAAGATCTTTCCTCTAGGGGTTTATATTAGCTCGAGTCTGATTTGGAAGTTTGAGAATGGGGCTACATGAAAAGTATTACTATTTCCTTTGTGGCTGTTTCCATCTAGTTCGGTCACTTATCTCCTCATTCTGTCACCTCTCTCTCAGGGACCTGGGTTCCATGTCTTTGTCTTCTCTGTCCTGCTGCCTGATTAATCTTTCTGAAGCTCCATTATCTGCCCAGCTAGAAACCTTCAGAGACGTCTCTTGTCTGCTCATGCAAGTTCTCACTCTCCTCCAGCTTTCCAAGGCCCTTGAGAGTCAACTTCTCCTCTCTCTGCCATCATTTCTAACCCTTTGATACCCCATTCCATCATCTGTTTGCCTACTTTCTACCCATTTCTGAATTCTTCCTACCTTGCAAAGTCCTGATCACATTTGTCCTCCTTCTCTATGAATTCTTCACTATCTCAGCTCAAAGTGATTTAGCTAATTAATTCCCTCATGAAACATTCATCAAGCCTGAATTTCTGAGGCATTTATTATCTAAAAATCACTCCTTTGCTATTTTCATAGTCTGCCTTATCTTCTCATGTACCTTTTTGTATGTGTTCATGTAGACTTGGCTCTACCCTTCGATTATAGGTCACTGTGAGAGTAGTGATTATATCAATTCTGTAGTTTCTACAACATCTAGGAGAGTGTCTTTTGCGTAGTAGCTCTTCAGCAAATACTTGTTGACTAATTATTTGCCATTTATTTGGTATCTTAATATACTAAAGGGAATAAGCTTTCTTCCATTCATTGTTTCTGATTTAAAAAAAATATATATATATGGTATTTCTGGTGAATGTTTAGCTTCTTTATTCATATTTTTACTTTTAAAGATTTTTGCTTTTATTTATCTTATTAATTACCAATATAATGCAGGCTCACTGGTATAAATTCAATAATATGTATCTCAAATGACCCCCAATCCCGCCCTATAGATATAATCACTCTTAATAGTCTGGCATGTATCTTTTCAGACCTTTTTCTATGTATACAGATGTATATAAACTTTTAAATGTATAATTGGGGTCATATTGTACAACCTGCTTATCTAGATAATCTTCTAGTCAGTAACTACAGTCTCTTTTTTAGTGAGTAAATAATCCATATATGGATGAGCTGTAATTTAACCATTCTTTTTAATTCTTTCATTGGTACTTTTTTCCAAGAACTTCTGTTTGCTATTTGTCCGTAGTTTCTAACAAAGCAGTGCTGTAGTATCATATTTCTTTCTCCATGTTGGAACTTGATCTAAATTATTTATTTTCCCCTAATGTCTTTTTAAATACCCTTATCCGTTTTAGTCCTTTTAGCTATAATACATTCTTTAAGTAATGTCAAGAAAAAAGCCACAGCAAAACTAATTCTATGCATCAAAGTATGGTTTCCTTTAGTGAAATAAGTGCTTTGTGAAGTTTTGGATACAGATGAAAAGTGACACTCAAAATATTTTGAGTTTTTGTTCAAATATTGTATCACTGTGTGATTTAAAAGAAACCCTAGCTGAGGATTTATTGATTTTCTTTGAATGTTACTCATCTCATTAAAGCTGCTCTGTGAATTTGAATATTAGTCAGCCAAAGAAGTGAGATTTATGAAGAACTGGCATAATGTTTTGTTGGAAACAGGTAGCCATCCCTAATCAGTCATTTGCAGGAGAAAAATCATTATATGTTACATTTGTAATGCTCTTTAAAGATTATAAAAACACCTCTGATCCTTACAGGGACTGTGAAGAGTAAGTTTATTTTAAATTTTGTCATTTCCACTTCATAAATAAGAAAACAGATTCAGGGAAGTTGTTCAAAGTAACATGCCTTTTAAGTGGCAGAGCTGGTATTAGAATTCAGGACCTCTCCTTTCAAGCCTGACACTCTTAAATAAGGTACCACAGCTAATGATAGTCCCTTCACACCACTACAGTGAGCCATGTGGGCACTTATGTTCTGCCGTGGCTGGGCCACTCTGAAGCAAATTCTCTGGGAGGCTAGAATGGGTCTATGGCTTTTGTGAGGGGGTGTGTTTGCTTCAAGGTATGCTGGGGTCCAGTTTAGTCCTGGATTCTTGTATCTTTTTGAACTGTTCTTCAATGACAAACTCCTGGACAGGCCACAGAATGTCTTCTTGGAGATATAACACCTGAATCCTAGACTCCCTTGAGACCAGGTCCAAACCCAGGATAAGGTTAGAACTAGCCCAGAGAATGGGACCAGGGGACTTTGAGAGCACTCTGTGGGATGCCAGTATCTCTGAGGAGACTTCCAACAAAGAATTTAAAAGCCTTATTTTAAAGGTAGACATTCATTAGCTATTGCAGTGCACTCAGTGAAAGGGAAGAAGAGTCTGTTTCATTTACCCTGAGGAGGCCCATAGTGAGTAGGCAGAGGAGCTAGAGATAGAACATGAGCTTTTTGTTGATAATAGTCACTAAATCATGCACAGTTTAAAAAAAATCTTTGTAATCACCATTGAGATAAATCTTTACATATCTCTCAGTGCCTTAATAGGTATGCTGTTTTCATCTGGGTGTTTATTTCCTTGCAATTGTTGAAAAGCCAGATTGTGAATTATTTGCCTGGCCATTATGAATCCCTTTGGAAGAGTAGACTCAGGTTAAATCCAGTGAGATATAGATTCAAAAGGAACAACAGGCTAGGCTTAGCCAAGTTAAAATCCATAGGTGAAACTAAACACGTAACCTAAAACCATTACACAAATGAATGCTTTTGTTTCATAGACCATTTGTAGAAGCAAATGAATGGCATCCCAGTCTAAAGGTCAGGATTTTCAACACCTTGCAGCAGAAAACTTACACTTATTAAATGTCTTCACTAGGGGTTTTTGTGTTAGTAGATGACTGAGGTCTTTTGTTTCTTCTGTTTTCCTCATGGCAATAAAGTTGAAATTTAGCAAGCTTTCAAAATGAAATTTCTCGTAGAAGTTATAACCACAGGTTTTAAGTTTTCATCACCTAAATACGGAACAGGATGATTGAAAACTTGGGGGGAGGGGGAAAGAGGGTTGAGGACACATGTGGTGTGTACCAAGAATCAGTGTAAATCAGGAAGGGGTGGTAAGGGGGATTTCCTGTGTTACAGAAGTGCTGAAATAGTGCTCCCCACCCTCCAACGATACATTCCAAGTGAAGGTGCTGGCCTTTTCTGACACCTTGCTGAGATGGCTTACCTGTTACCTGACACACTTTAGTTTCCTTGAAGCTTCAATCAATAGTCTGCTGCTAGGAAAAACTCATCCTGGGGATAATGCATTCTTTGATTGTGTCCTTTCTTTGGTGCCTCATGAGGTTTGGCAGGTACCTGCCTGTAGGGTGGGGCCAGACTAGAACATTAGAGCCTGTTCTTTTTTAATCCTTTCTCCAGGACAATTCATTTTTCAGGTTTCCAGGTATGAAGATAACAACTACCAATTATTGAGTACTTACACGTTCTAAGTACTGGGCCAAAAGCTTTTCAAAGATGATCAGATTTTTTTCCTCACAGCCCCATGAGGCGCAGGTACTCTTAACTGTCCCATTTGATAGAAGCCTAGAAATGTTAGTCAGTGGTTCTCAATTCCGGCTGCACATTAGAATTAGCTAGAGGAGCTTTAAAAAATATTGGGTCCTAGACTAATTAAATCAATCACTGGGGTGGGACTGAGGCATTGTGATTTTTAAAAATCTCCTCAGGTGCTTCTGAAGTGCACACCATGGTAAGAACCTCTGGGTGAAGTGATTTGCCTAAGATAACCCAGCTGTTCTGTTGTGGAGTTCAAATCTAGACAGTCTGACTCTAGAGCCCGGGCATAGCCAGCTCTACTGTAGTGACGCCTGAATTCTAACATGCATGCAAGTCACCTGGGGATCTAGTTAAAAATGGGATTCTGCATTTCTAACAAACTTCTAGATCTTGCCCATGCTGCTAGTTTGGGGACCATACTTGGAGTAGCAAGGCTTTGCTGCTAGTTACTAATATTAGTGCCTGTGGTGCCAGAAGGGGAAAAAGTGTTCACTGAAAGGCAGCAGCAGAATGAGGAGCTAGGAAGCGCTTCTCATCCATTTTACTTTAGTGGTGATGGCAGAGATCATGGGCTGATTATATGAACTTTTCAGTGTTTTCCCAGGGCTAACTAACCTGTTTCAGAATATTTCCCTGTTCTCGAGAGCACTTGGAACTTGAAGTCTGTGATAAAACTAGTTGTTGAGGCATTTTAATCTGTTAGTAGGAATATGGGATATAATTGCTAAGTTGGTCAGCTTTCAAAACCCTTTTCTCCTCTTCTTTAAGGAGGCTGAAACAGGAGTTTAGATAGATGAGAAATTATAAGAAATCCTTGAATTTTCAGTTAAATGTTCATTCAATAAACATTTATTAAGTACCTACTATGTACCAGTATTGCAATATGCTC
This sequence comes from Halichoerus grypus, assembly GCF_964656455.1. Classification (NCBI taxonomy): domain Eukaryota; kingdom Metazoa; phylum Chordata; class Mammalia; order Carnivora; family Phocidae; genus Halichoerus; species Halichoerus grypus. The sequence goes on from NC_135718.1 coordinate 28,947,546, forward strand.
TCCCAAAGGATACAAAAATGAATGGGATATAGTTCTTCCTCTGATAGAACTTACACTTAGTAGGAAAAAATGACATATACAATAGATAATGATGTGTAGAAAGATGAATAGACAAATTACAGAGGAAGAAGCAGTAAACTTTACTTGAAGTACCTGTAGACAACTTCATAGGTGTCACCAGACAAATTTACTGTTGTTATTTCTGATTGTTGTAAATGTTTATAAGAGTTTAGGTTATTAGACCATTGCTGAGATTTCTTAAGTTGTTTCTGTATTACAGAATGGTTTTATAATTTTGAGATTAAGGGTTCAGGTAATTCTCATCAATAACATGCATAAAAAACTGAGATTAAATGTATTTTTTTCTGGAAACAGTATCAGTAACATCATCAACCTACGCTACATTTATTTATTGAGTTCTTCCAAGGTATTATAAGCATCGTCTCATTTAATCTTTTTATTTTATTTTATTTTCATTTAATCTTTTTAAAAAACACTTTCATTGAGATACAATTTGCATTCAATATGATTCACATACCATTTAAAGTATATACTTCAATGGCTTTTAGTATATTCACAGGGTTGTGCAGCCATCACATCACATCACATCACATCACATCAATCAATTTTAGAACATTTTCATCACTCCAAAAGGAAACCTTGCACTGCTTAGTTATCTCCCCCAGATTCCCCCCTCCTCCAGTTGAGGCAACCACTAATATACCTCTGTCTCTATGGGTTTGCCTATTCTGGATATTTCATATGAACGGAATTATACGATATGTGGTTCTTTGGGACTGATTTCTTTAACTTAGCATAGTGTTTTCAAGGTTTACCCTTATTGTAGCTATGTTAGTATTTCGTATCTTTGTATTGCCGAATAATATCCCACTGTATGGAAATATCACATTTTGTTTGTTCCTAAAAGAATGTTTCTTTTAGTCATGAGTAGAATGAAGCCTTTTTGATGCAGTGCCAACTGTCTTTTTTTGCCTTTGGTATTTCTCACATTCCCTTTGGTCTAACTGTTGGTCTTACTGTTCTAGGCCTTCTACTAAAATGATAACCTCTTAATTGGTGTCAGTGCCCTAATTTCTTTGAAAGGAAGAGAATAAACCTTTCTTGAGCACCTGCCCTCTGCAAGGAACTTTATATTTCATTTAATCCTCGGAACAACCTTACTAGGCAGATTTTCCAAATAATCATCATTTAAAGATGAGGAAACTGAAGTTCAGGGAGATTAAGTAACTTGTCCAAGTTTACACCTAGGACTTGACAGAGTCAGAACTGATGATTCTAAAATCTATGTTTTTTCAACAACATATGGCTGTTCCCAATCTGTTTTAGAATCTCATAATATCTAGTTGAGTAAATAGTGGATGGTCAAAAATGCTTACTTACTTGTGTTGAATTCTTGCTTTAACATACTCTTACAACATTTAAAAGCCAGAGAGGGACTAATGATCTTCTTACTATAAAATAATGATGCCTTAAGGACTCACTCCACACTTCATCATAGAGTAGACCTCTGTCCCTTGTATCTCTGCCTTTGAATGTATGGTAGTGTTTTAAAAATCACTGTATTTTAGTGGGCCTGACCATAGTATGTGCTCAATAATATTTGTTGAAAGAAATAATGCATTGGTTTGGTTTTGGTGGTCTGGAATCCATTAAAATGGAAAACAAGTCTTGAATTCATGTAACTTGAGGGTAGTTGTCTTTCCAGGGGTTGTTTCTGGATCTGCATTTGCAATCAGCATTAACCAAGAGAGCCCTGGAGTCTACAGAGAATGTACAAGTCTAATGTATTAAAATATTCACATGTAGGGTGCCTGGGTGTCTCAGTTGGTTAAGCGACTGCCTTTGGCTCAGGTGGTGATCCTGGAGTCGCAGGATCGAGTCCCACATCGGGCTCCCTGTTCAGCGGGGAGTCTGCTTCTCCCTCTGACCCTGTCCCCTCTTGTGCTCGTTCTCTCTCTCAAATAAATAAAATAAAATCTTAAAAAAAATATTCACATGCAGAAAATAGAGGTCTGGAGGAGCTGCAGCTTGCACATGAAGAAAGAGCTCTTACATCTTGAGAGTCATGCTGTCTTAGAGCTAGCTTGTCTATTCAAAAGGAAAAAAATACGGGGAAAAACTAAAAACAGACAAAAGCCAAATGGACATCTTTTAGTAGTTGGATATGAGGAGAGAGTAGAATTCCTGGATTCTCTTCACAGTCTGGCAGCTGATTTCCTCCACTGCTTCCAGCCCCGGGTTTTCTCCCCCAGTGATCTCATTTGCTGTACTAGTACAGGAGAGGGCTGTGGTGAGGGTGTGGAAGTGAGCATTGTGAAACCTTGATGACCCTGGTAAGCTGATGAGTTACGACCATGGAGACCAGTGTCATGCTCATCTTCTGACAGTCTTGGTTTATTGGAAGTTGGAAGACTCTGGAAATAACTGTGAGCATAGTCTGAGAAGTAAAATTTTTGGGGGAATGAAGAAACATAGGATGGGTTTTGTTTTATGCATATATTAACCTTGGATCCATTTTCTAGGGTTTTTAGTCTTAGGAGTATTTGGAAATGAAGGATACTCTTTATCTTTTGTTTGTTTGTTTCAGAAACTACTTAATGTTTGAGAATTGATAAACTAAAGATGGGTTAGCCTGATGATGGGTATTAAAGAGGGCATGTACTGCATGGAGCACTGGGTGTTATATGCAAACAATGAATCATGGAACACTACATCAAAAACTAATGATGTAATGTATGGTGATCAACATAACATAATAAAAAAAAACTAAAGATAATGATCATGTGCCATTGGGCCAGTCTCATTTCCAATATACAAAGGCCATTTGGGAACCAGCTGTAAAAGGCTTTCCTTGAGAGGTGAAGTTGAATTGCAGTTTGGGATCAGATTGTGGAAGACAATCTGATAGTAAACTTGAGAGTTAAGTTGAGGGGTTTGGATTTTATCCTTCAAGGAAGGATTGTAACTAGGAAAATTATGTGTAATATTTTAGGGAGATTTATCTCATGGTTCCTCACAGGACGGAATAGAAACTGTGGTAGATTCCTAGCTGCAGGGGCACCAACGAGAGGCTAGTGAAGATATCCAGGAGTGAGATGAGAGCAGATTACATTAATGAAGCAGCAGTGGGAAAGGAAAAAATAGTTAGGGAGTCATTACAAAGGAAAAATTGACAGGACATGGTAATTGATTTGACATGGGTAGTATCCTTGGCAATTAATTTGTGCTCCAGTTCAAATATGAAAGGGAGAGGGGTTTTTTTTTTTTTTGATTCATTGGGATCAAAGAATGCTATAAACTCAGGGATTAATAGCATCAGCATGAGTCAAACTTAATTTTTTAAAAATTAGTGAGTGCAGAGCAGACTTTTGGCTCTGTGAGTTCAACTGGAAATAATCCCCCTTTCCTTTATTCTTTTCTTTTCTTTTCTTTTTTCTTTTTCCTCTCCCCAAAGGCAAATAAAGCCAAATTGGATAGTTGAGGATCAGGTTAAAAAAATGTTTTTCAAGTAGTAATACATGGGCAGAAAACACTTTTGTATTTCAGCCTTTCTCAGATATTTGTGAAATGTCTATGTGACTGATAAGTATGAATCTAGTTAACATAGAGGGGTTTTTTTTTCCACTGTAGCTAATCTGTGCTGTTAAACCTGCCCTGTTGTGATACAGTTATATGTTTTTGCTTATAAATAGGTAGTAGGTGCCTGAGTGGATGGCCTAGTTCTCCTCCTCCTCCTCCTACTGCTACTTCTCCTCCTCCTCCTCCTTCTTCTTCTATGGCTGTTTATTATGAATGATTTTTACTAAACACTTAGTATGAGTCAGACATTATATCCACATGCTACCTACTATTTTACTTAATTTTCATAACCATCTTCTGAGGTGTAGGTAACATTTTTATTACGACACACATGAAGAAACTCAGGCTTAGAGATGTTTAACTTGTTCAAGATTGTACAACTAGTAAGTGGTAGAACTAGGACAGGAATTCAAATCACTTTGACCCCAAAGCTCTGTCGTATCTAGTAAAATATTTCCAAGTACATATCCAGCAGATATGTGGGGAGCATCAGTATCAAAGCTAAAAATGTACTATTGTACAATATTTTTGTAACTCTTAAAGAAAAACCTGATTACAGGGACGAGGAATTATTTACAAAATGTTTGACACCAGTTTTCTAGGTGTCTCTTACTTTGCTACATACCGAACACATTTTAAGAAGTCAGTGATTAATAGTAATGAGTCACTATTTGCTCAGGTAGGATTTTTTTAAGTTTTGGTAAAAAACACATAACATAAAATTTACCACCTTACAACTAATATATGAATTCAGTAAAGTTGCAGGATACAAAATCAATAAATCAGTTGTATTTCTATATACTAACAACGAACTGTTCAAAAGGAAATCAAGAAGACCCATTTACAATAGCATTAAAGAGAATAAAATACTTAGGAATAAAGTTAACTAAAAAGGTGAAAGACTGAAAAATATAAAACACTGGTGAAAGAAATTAAAGAAGACACAAATAAGTGGGAAGACATCCTGTGTGCATGGATTGGAAGATTTAATTTTGTTAAGGTGTCCATACTACCCAAATTGATCTAAAGATTGGATGTAATCCCTATCAAATCCCAGTGGTACTTTGACCTTTATTTCTATACTGAAATGGATAAAACAGCCCTAAACTTCATTTGGAATCACAAGAGACCCCAAATAGCCAAAATTATCTTGAGAAAGAAAAACAAAGCATCACACCTCCTGACTTCAAAATATATTACATTTCTTTTAGGTTGTCTAATTTGTTGACATATAGTTTTTCATTATATTCTCTTACATTTGTTTTTATTTCTATGGTGCCAGTTGTTATTTTTCCCCTTTCATTTGTGATTTTGTTTATTTGAGCTCTTTATCTTTTTTTTTTTTTTGAGTCCGGCTAGAGGTTTATCACTTTTGTTGATGTTTTCAAAGAACCAGCTTCTCATTTCATTGATTGGTTCTACTGTTTTTTTAGTTTCCATATCATTTACTTCTCTAATTTTTATTATTTCCTTCCTTTTGCTGGTTTTGGGTTTTGTTTGTTGTTCTTTTTTTAGCTCCTTTAGGTGTAAAGTTAGGTTGTTTGAGATTTTTCTTGCTTCTTGAGGTAGGCCTGTATTGTTATACAATTTCCTTTTAGAACTGCTTTTCTGCATCCCAAAGGTTTTTTACTATTGTTTTTTCCATGTACTGTTTTGAGTTCTTTGACTTCTTGGTGGACCCACTCATTGTTTAGTAGCATGTTATTTAACCTCCCTGTATTTGTGGTCTTTCCAGATTTTTTCTTGTGGTTGGTTTCTAGTTTCATAGTGTTGTGGTCAGAAAAAGTGCATGGTATGACTTCAGAGGAGGTGGGTGGGAGGATAGGTAAAACAGGTGTTGGGGATTAAGGAGGGAACTTGTGATGTATGGAATTGTTGAATCACACTATATTGTGCACCTTAAACTACTATAACACTGTATGTAAACTATACTGGAAATAAAATAAAGCATATATCACCAGACACATAGACCAGTGGAACAGAATAAAGACTCCAGAAATAAATGCAAGCATATATAGTAAACTGATCTTCAGTAGGGGTGCCAATGGGAAAAGGCCAGTTTCTTAAACAAATGGTACTGGGAAAACTGGATATCCACTGGATATCCATATGCAAAAGGATAAAATTGGATCCTTATCTTACATTATGCACAAAATCAACTCAAGATGGGTTAGAGACTTAAATATAAGACCTAAAACTGTAAAACTCCTAGGAGAAAACATAGGGAGAATGCTTCATGACATCGGTCTTGACAATGATTTCTTGGATATGACACCAAAAGCATAGGCAACAAAAGCAAAAAAAGATAAAAGGGACTACATGAAACTACAAGTTTCTGCAGAGCAAAGGAGACAACAGAGTAAAGAGGCATCTTATGGAATGGGAGAAAATATTTGTAAACCAGATATCTGATAAGGGGTTAATATCCAAAATGTATAAGGAACTACTTCAACTGAATAGCATAAACAAACAAAAAAACAAAATCAAACAAAATAACCTGATTAAAACTGGGCAGAAGACTTGAATAGATATTTTTCTACAGAAGACATACAAATGGCCAGAAGATATACAGATGGCTATAATTGGGTATATGAAAAGATTCTTGACGTTACTAATAATCAGGGAAATGCAAATCAAAACCACAATGAGATATCACCTTGTACCCTTTAGAATGGTTATTACCAAAGAAACAAAAGATAACAAATGTTAGTGAAGATGAAGAAAAATTGGAACTCTTGCACACAGATGGTGGGAATGTAAAATGCTGTAGCTACTATGGAAAACAATATAGAGGTTCCTCAAAAAATTAAAAACAAATACCATATGATCCAGCAATACCACTTCTGGGTATTTATCCCCCCCCAAAAAATTGAAATCAGGTCTCAAAGATACTTGTGCTCCTGTGTTCATTGTAGCATCATTCACAGTAGCCAAGATAAAAAAAGAAATCCTGCTGTATGTGATAACACGTATGAATCTTGAGGACATTATGCTGAGTGAAATAAACCAGTGACAGAATGACAAACACTGTATGATCCCATTTATATGAGGTACCTAAAATAGTCAAGCACATAGAAGCAGAGTAGAATGGTGGTTGCCAGGGACTAAGGGGAAGGGGACTTAGGGAGTTGCTATTCAGTGGGTATAAAGTTTGAGTTATGCAAGATGATTAAGTTCTAGAGATCTACTGTGCAACTAATTGTATAACATTTGCTATAACAATACTATATTGTACACTTAAAATTTTAAGAGGGTTGCTCTAATGTTGTGTTTTACCACAATAAAAAAATATTTCTATCATAACAATAGTATAAAACCCTGAAGTATATTATATGAATATAGTAGGGTTTTAAAGGGCTCTCTGTGACTATTTTTGGCATCCTGACTTAATTGTAAACTCTGTGAAAATGGAATCCATGTCCTTAATTTCTTCCGTACCTCATGCTTTTAAAATGTATCCACACAGTGCATAGTTAATACTTGATTAATGGATAGATTTACTAATTATGAAGAGAGTAAGGATTTCAAACTGATGGAAACTGATTTTTTTAATAAGATTATCTTTTTTTAAAAGATTTTATTTTATTTATTTTAGAGTGTGTGTGTGTGCGAGCAGGAAGGGGCAGAAGGGGAGGGAGAGGAAGAGGGCAAGAATCCTAAGCAGACTCCATGCTGAGCGTGGAGCCCGCGTGGGGCTCAATCTCGTGACCCTGAGATCATGACCTGAGCTGAAACGAAGAGTCAGATGCCCAACCAACTGAGCTACCTAGGCATGTCTATAAGATTATCTTTTTAAGTTTTATTTAAGTAATCTCTGCACCCAATGTGGTGCTTGAACTCATGACCCTGAGATCAAGAGTCCCATGCTCTTTTGACTGAGCCAGCCAGGTGCTCTGGAAACTAATTTTTTTAAACATTTACTCTGTGCCAGACACTGTGCTAAATGTTTATTATAGTTTGCTTTATTTAAATATTTACCGAACCCTGAGAAAAAGGGGAGGTTTAAATTTAATGATGACGCATTTGAGAGTCAAAAACAGTTAATTGTTTGAGTTGGTATGGTTAGTAAGATTTGAAACCAGGTCTTTGTTACTGTTTTTGATTGTTTTTTTCTTATTCCAGCAACCTATCTCTTTATTTAGCTATTTAGTGACCTTGGGAAAATATTACCATGGTAACCACTTTTAAGTGTACAGCTCAGGAGTGTTATGCCCAGGGGGTTTTGAGTTTATGAAAGGGATTCATCCTCTCTATCTACTTCACCTTAGGCAGATTCACATTTTATATTAGTAATTGTATATTACATATATTGTTTACTAAGCATGTGGCATATAGATGTCATTTAATCTCCAGACAACCGTGTCAGGGGGCACTCTTACTCTTTTTCAAAAAAGAAAAAATAAGACTTAGAAATTAGTTGGCTTGCTCAAGTTCACACAGCTATTAGATGGGTCAGAGCTGGAACTTGAACTTGGTACTTTGAACTCCATGTTTGGTACTTTTCCTACTATCACCTATTAAAGTTAGTAGGACATTCTCCCAAGAGTTGGAGGAAAGGCAGTTTGCTAGTGCTGGTGAGTCAGAGATGAATAATATGCTTGCTTTTAAGGAGCTCTTCTTGTATAAATGACAGATATGCACGTAATGCATATGAAATAGAATGTTACTGTTAACCTGGAGAGATGTACAAATTCTGGTGTTAGCAAGGAAACATGAAAAACAAAGTCATCCTTAGCCAGAATATAAATTTTCATCTCTCCTTATGTATCTATAGGACAGTATTTCTCTAAGTGGAATCCAAAGACTTTTGGAGGATTGTGTGTATCTGTCAATGTCTTCTCAGGTATCCAGGAATTCTTTACTAGAATTTAAAAATGTTATGTCTTATCTTTTTTTTTTATTATGTTCAGTTAGCCACCATATAGTAATTAGTTTTTGATGTAGTGTTCAGTGATTCATTAGTTGCATATAACATCCAGTGCTCATCACAACACATGCCCCGCTTAATCTTTTTTTTTTTTAAAGATTTTATTTATTTATTTGAGAGAGAGAATGAGACAGAGAGAGAGAGCATGAGAGGGGGGAGGATCAGAGGGAGAAGCAGACTCCCTGCTGAGCACGGAGTCCGATGCGGGACTCGATCCCGGGACTCCAGGATCATGACCTGAGCCGAAGGCAGTCGCTTAACCAACTGAGCCACCCAGGCGCCCGCCCCCCTTAATCTTAATGATAATCTAATAGATATGTGGATCTGGCTACGTTCTAATTCACATGGATGAATACTTCTGCCATAGGATTTTAGTATCTGTGTTCATTGGTCTTTAGGATTGTGTTGGTGTCAAGACACTACTTTAATTATCTCAGATTTATGGGGAAAGAGGAGGGGCAAACTTAATACATAAATAAAGAGGAGGGGCAAACTTAATATATAAATAATGTGAACAGCTCAAAATCATGTCAGGGAGGGCTCTAGGAACAAAAGTTTAGAAATAGTTCCAATAGGGAAAAGTCATGGGGGAATTGAATAATCGATAGAGCATATACCAGATTCAAGATGATGATGATGACAATGGCAAGGATGACAATACTGATTATGGTAGCAGTTAATATTTTGGGGTGCTTATTATGTACCAGGTATTGTATACTTTTAAGGTATTAGCTCATTAACTTACCATAACTCTGTGAGCTAAGCATTTTTATTTCTGTATTTTCTATATGAGGAAACCAAGGCGTATCTTGTGCCATAAATCTTAGCTATAATCAGGTCATGAATATTGTTTTGGTATTTCAATAAAATGACACCATCCATCATGTTAAATTAATGGTGGTAATTTAAATATTATAGATTTTTTTTTTGGTTTGTTTCTATTTAATTTATAAATTTGTTTTTGGTAGTTGCTTAAGAATTACAGGTAAAAGCTAATTTTTATGTTATTAAATATTTACATAACGTGATGAAATAATTTATTTTAATTTTGGGGTGGTCCATGAGACTTTCTTTTCCCCCTCTTTGTCTTTAAAAGGAGAGCTAGAAAGACGCTGCCAGAGAACATTGTAGATGTTTTACTTTGTTTTCTGTTGCTTTCTGTCATAGCAGCATGTCATTCTCTGGGTGTAGAGATTGAAATAGTGGACTCCCAACTTTTTGACAGTGTACTTCTGTCAATAAAAGCTTTTGAGCACACCTGCAAATTTTGTTTGTGAATGTATTTATTTATAAATTATATATTTATATTGTATTAATTATAATACTAATATTGCATATCCATAAAAATAGAAATTATAACAGATCAAAATGATACATAGATGTTACATTATTTTCTCCTCACATCTCTGGTGTAAACATAACCCATTTTGGAGATCAGTGGTATAGAAGACAGAGTGTTAGATTCAGAAGACTGGGTTTTATTCCTGGCTCTGTTGCCTTGACCAAATAATTTATTATTTCTGGGTCTCTCTTCTTAAAAGTTGAACTTTATAGGTTTTTTTTTTCTGTAAACAAGTTGTAATTTGGGGCGCCTGGGTGGCTCAGTTAGTTAAGCGTCCACCTTTGGCTCAGGTCATGATCCCAGAGTCCTGGGATCGAGCCCCTCCCTGCTGAGCAGGGAGCCTGATTCTCCCTCTCCTTCTGCCTGCCACTCCCCCTGCTTATGTTCTGTCTCTCTCTCTCTCTGTCAAATAAATAAAATCTTTAAAGAAAACCAGGTCGTAATTTTGCTCTTTCTTACAATACAGTTAGTCTACACTTGTAGGTAATAACTGGTGTACATGCTAATTGTAGAAATCAGGACATTTGAAATAATTCTTGCCAACATTACTCACACTTTATTTGTGATGGGTTAGCTCCTTAAGTTTTTAGCAAAGGATGTCCCAGTGATCCTGAATGTCTATGAAATACAATTTGTCAAATATGTTTGTGAAACATTAGGTTAAAGCAAATTAAGTTTTTAGGAGCTTTTAATATACTAACATGCAGTGTGAATCTCCAAAAGATGGATAAAATATGTATTTCGTGAGATCAGTGTTCACAGAACATGCTTTTGAGAAATCCTGGGTCTAAGATTTTTAGATTTTTTTTTGCATCAGTGTGATAGAGCTGTGAGGGACATTGGCTTTAGAGTCAGGCAGATCTACATTTGAACTCTAGTTGTATGATCTTGGACAAGTCATTTGGTCTTGCTAGGTCTTAGTTTTTATATCTGTCAAACAGAAATAATAAATGGCTAACATTTTTTGAGCACTTCATTTAATCTTCACAGAAATTCTGTGAAATAGATTATCTCATTCTCTCTACGGATGTGGCAGCTAAGGAATGAAGAAGTTACATAACTTCTCCAAGGTTATTCAGCTTATAGGTGGTGAAGTAAAAAAAATCTAACTCAGATGGTTTGATTCTAGAACCTGTACTTTTAATTATTACTCCATACTGCCACATTGTGTTATTGTGGAATGAAATGTTACATATATGTCATGACATGATAGGTTAAATGACACGATATGTAAAGTGTTAACACAGTGCCCAATGCCTAGTAGGTACTTAACAAATGATACTTATTCTCTTCATTTAGATGAGTCATTACATGATTGCCCTGTAAAGTTGATCTGTGGCAGGAAAATCTGTACCAAATGAAGTTAGAAAAACTACATAGGGACGCAGGCAGTGGGGGAGATTCATGTATGGTACCAGAAACATCTGTCTAGGCTAGTTCTCAGAACGTTGAAAGGACTCTGCTTCTTAAGCTGGCCAGAGTATCTCTTGGGTCCCCTGTGACTAAGAGAACAAGAAGAACTCCCCATCAGGCAGTGTGGTTGATGAATTCAGAGGTGAGCAAGATACTCTAGGATATTTCAGGGGTCTCCTATTTCAAAAAGGACCCATATGAGATGCACTGTTCCCTTCAGAGCCACAGTCAGAGCTCCTTCAGAAGATTATGTTCTACGTAGGCAAATATAATCAGACAGGCAAACAAAACAATAGAGAAAAACTGTGCTTGACATGGAATTGTACTGTGCAGTCAAGTTCTCAGGACACTAATTTTGGTACTTCCTAACTTAGAGTTAAGCTGCAGTCTTCATGGGGGTCTGATGTCATTTTGTGTATAGCCTCCCTATGCAATCATCACACTTTGCAGCAGAGAGCACTTTATTAGAATCTCCACACAATGATGAAACCATTTAAGTGAGTTCATGCTTTTTAATGAGGCCGTCTCTCCTCCCAATCATGGGGTCCTTTTCTCCCCAGTTGTCTACTCTGACATGCAGAAAAGGAAGGAAAGGTAGGTGTCTCTGCCTTTTGGGGAAATGTGGGATCTTCCATTTAAACTTGCTCTCATGTGTGTTTTGCTTTCTTGGCCTGTTTATATAAATATAAGAAGCCAGAAGCCAGTGAAAATAAAAATCATGAAGCTATCCATGAGACATGGCAGAAGTAGCCTTGTTGAATGATAAACAAGCTCAGCTGCAGGAAGATATGTGGTCTGATATTCATTACTGAAAAACTCCCATTGGATGGACAGTTTGTCCAGATGAGTTAATTGATTTTAAGAGCTCTCTGTCCTCTTAGAAATATACCATTCCAGATTGGCTGAAAACATGTTTACTTTGAACATTCATCAGTAATTCTGGGTCAGCCACCCCACAGCTTGGTTTGCTTTGGTGCCAGCTGCATGTGGCAGAAAAGTTAATTAAATGTCTCTTGTTGTGTTAAAAGGGGGAAAAGTCATGTGGGAGAACAGGACCCTTGCAGAGAGAATGAAGTGTTGAGTTTCCAGTTTTCCTCAGGGTTGGGAAGCAGTGAACACAGACTAGTCCATATGAATCCATAGGAATTCAGGGTCTTTTTCCAAGAATAGCTTCTCATCTCTACAAATGAATTTTCCATTTTGATACTCTAGAAATATTTAAACAAATTATTTCACTTATCCAAAGACTTTCTTTTTTCCTATCCCAGATTTATCCTGCCTTTCAAGTCCTATTTGTGTGCTGTCTTCCTTTACTCCCAATCTTTCTTTTATTGCAATGACTTTATTAAGCCTTCTCTTATCTGAAGTTCTAAAGCACTAGGGAGGTAATAATCATGCTCTTTTCCAATATATTGTACAATTTGCTGGTATTTTAAGTGTGTTAGTAGTTCTCTCAATTAAGTTTAGGTAAGGAATTAGCTTGTGAGTAGATAGAACAAATGATAGCCTTTGCAAATGATTTTGTAAAAAAGTTTCCTCTTCTTCCACCTCCTCCCTAGTACCCCCCCCCTTTTGATCTGCATTATTTAGGTAAAATTTTTCCAATTTTTAAGTGTACAATTTGATGATGAGTTTTGATGAATGTATTCATTTAACTACTTCCACAATGTCCTATACATTTCTATATCGTGATGTAGAACATTTCTCAACAAGTTTCTTCTTGCTCCTTTATAGTCAACCCCCACTCTTCTAGGAACTACTGATCTGCTTTTCGTCACTAGAGTTTTACAATTCTTAGACTTATTTAAATGAAATCATGCAGGGACACCTTGGTGGCTCAGTGTCCGACTCTTGGTTTTGGCTCAGGTCATGATCTCAGGGTTGTGAAAGGTGCGGGGTGTGGAGCCTGCTTGGGATTCTCTCTCTCTCTCTCTCTCCCCCCCGCACCTCCCCCACTCGGTTGCATGCTCTGTCTCTCTCTAAAATAATTAAAAAATAAATAAATGAAACCATGAAATAGATAGCCTTTAAGTTGGGCTTCTTTCACTTAGTTTAACACTTTGGAGATTCATCAGTGTTGTTGCATGTATCAGTAGTTTCTTTGTATTGGTGAGTAGTTTCCATTGAACAAATATACTATAATTTCCTTATCCATTTACCACCTGATGGGAATTGGGTTCTTTCTAGTTTTTGGCTATTATGAATAAAACTGCTTTGAAAATTCCTATCTTTGTGTGGACATATGTTTTTATTTCTTTGAGATAAATGCCTGGGAATGGAATTGCTGGATTGCACATAGGTGCATGCTTAACCTCTTAAGAAATTGATAGTAAGGTTAATTGAGTGCTTACTACATGATAGGCAGTGTGCTGTGCATTAAAGAAAGTTTTTAATTTTGATGAAGTCCAACTCATCACTTCAAAAAACATTTTGTGCTTTTGTGTTCTAGGGTTTTCAAAATACATTTTAAATGATCAGAATCTCCTTAATACCCATCACCCATTAAGGAGGGCACTTGTTGTGATGAGCACTGGGTGTTGTATGTAAGTGGTGAATCTCTAAATTCTATTCCTGAAACAAATGTTACACTATATGTTAACTAATGGAATTTAAAGAAAAACTTGAAACAAACAAAAACTAAATGATCAGAATCTACTTTTAATTAATATTATACAGTTTCATGCATAGTGTACCATATTTCTCCCTTCCATTCCTTATGCCATTGATATAATTTAATTTTAACATATGCTGTACACAGAATTCATTACTCCTGTACTTGTTTGAATCACTCAGCTATCTCTTAGAGTAAGTAAATAAAAATAAGAAAAATATTTTGTTTTAAAAAAAAAGAAAAATATTTTGTTTTATCTTCATTTATTCCTTTTCTGACACTGTTCATTGTGTTTTATCCAAGTTTCTGACCTATATCATATTGCTTATGCCTAAAGACTTTAACATTTCTTTTTTTTTTTTTAAGATTTTATTTATGTATTTGACAGAGAGAGAGATAGCAAGAGCAGGAACACAGCAGGGGGAGTGGGAGAGAGAGAAGCAGGCTTCCTGCCTGTGGGGCAAGATTCTAGGACCCTGAGATCATGACCGCAGACGCTTAACGACTGAGCCACCCAGGCGCCCCTCTTTAACATTTCTTAAGGAGGATGTATGCCAACAATGAATTTGTTTGATGAGAAAGTATTTCTCCTTTAGTTTTGAAGGATGCTTTTCATAGGGTAGAATTCTGGGTTGACCTTTTTTTTCTTTTAACACTTTAAAGATGTCACTCTGTTTTCTCTCATGCTTTCTAATGAGAAGTTTGCTGTAATTCTTACCCTTGTTCCTTTGTAGGCAGTGTATCTTTTTTCTCTGATTGTTTTCAAAATTTTATGTTTGGTTTTTAGAATTTTGAATTTGATATGCCTAGGTGTGTGTGTGCGTGTGCACGTGGTTGTTGTTGGTATTTATCCTATGATTTATCTGAGTTTATTGGTTTGTTGTCTGTCACTAATTTTGGAAAATTCTTAGCCATTATTAATTTAGCCCTGTTGTCCCTTTCTTCGCCTTCTAGGATTCCAGTTATGCATATAATACATCATTTGATATTTCTCCTCTGCTCTTGGGTTCTCTATTCTATTTTTTTTAACTCTTTTTTTATCTTTTTGTGTTTTCTTTAGGTAATATCTATTTGACCAGTCCTCTCTTGCTTGCTTGTGTTGTTTCTGACAAAAAGTTTGCTGTCATTATATATATATATAATATATATATTGCCCCCCCATACCAAAGTCTTTTTTGTTCTGTGTACTATTAAGATTTTCTCTTCAATGCGGAGAAAGGAGAACCCTCTTACACTGTTGGTGGGAATGCAAGCTGGTACAGCCACTCTGGAAAACAGAATGGAGTTTCCTCAAAGAGTTAAAAATAGAACTACCCTATGATCCAGCAGTCACACTACTAGGTATTTATCCAAAGAATACAAAAATACTGATTCGAAGGGGCACATGCACCCCAATGTTTATAGCAGCAATGTCCACAATAGCCAAAATATGGAAGAGCCCAGATGTCCATCAACAGATGAATGGATAAAGAAGATGTGGTATATGTACACAATGGAATATTATTCAGCCATCAAAAAGAATGAAATCTTGCCATTTGCAATGGTGTGGATGGAACTAGAGGGTATTATGCTAAACAAAATAAGTCAGAGAAAAACAAATACCATATGATTTCACTCAAATGTGGAATTTAAGAAACAAAACAGATGAACATAGGAGAAGGGAAGGAAAAATAAAATAAGATAAAAACAGAGAGGGAGGCAAACCATAAGAGACTCTGAACTATAGGGAACAAACTGAGGGTTGCTGGAGGGGAGGTGAGTGGAGGGATGGGGGAACTGGGTGATGGGCATTAAGGAGGGCACTTGATGTAATGAGCACTGGGTGTTGTATGCAACTGATAAATCACTAAATTCTACACCTGATACTAATACTACACTATATGTTAACTAACTTGACTTTAAATAAAGTCTTGGATGAGAAAAAGCAAATGTAAGCAAGGATGTGGGGCAACTGAAATGCTTATACATCGAATATGGGAAGGTAAATTGGAATAATAAATTACAAAAAGTTTGGCAGTGTCTTACAAAATTGAATATGTACCTATTGTATGATCTGAATAATTCCACTCCTAGGTATTTATCCAAGAGAAATGAAAATACATATTTACAGAAAGTTTTGCCCAAGAATAGTTGTAGAAGCTTTGTTCAAAATAGCCAAAAAATTGGAAATAATTCAAATGCCCACCAACAGGAGAATGTATAAACTGATTGTGGTATATTCAGGTCAAAAATTCAGGAAAGTAACTTGGCATGAGAGGAGAACAACTGGGAAGGAGCCTGAGAAAAATGTTCTAAAATTGATAGGGGTGGGGATTACATGAATGTCTGCTTTTGGGAAAATGAATTGAAAGCTTAAGATAAGTACTGGAATGTAATATACACAGGATGACTAAAGCTAACACTGCTGTATAATATATAGGAAAGTTGTTAAGAGAGTAGATCCTAAGAGTTCTCATCACAAAGAGAAAAATTTTCCCTTTTTTTCGTTTCTTTTCCTGTTGTTATATCCATATGAGAATGTGGATGTTAGCTGAATCTATTGTGGTCATCATTTCATAATATATGTACATCAAACCATCATGCTGTGTGCATGTCAGTTAAAGTTATAAGTTAAAGAACTTATACAGTGATGTATGTCAACTGTTTCTTGATAAAACTGGAAAAAAGGGTTTATGTATTCCACAAAGAGAACAGTAAACAAATATGAATTCCTTTTTGTAGTAATATGAGTTAACAACTGTGAAACTATTTTCTGTGTGCTCTCAGCTTGATCAAATGAATAAACATTGATAGTAGAAAAAGATTTTCTCTTCATCTCTGGCTTACAGCAGTTTGAAGATGATGTGCTTTGGTGTAGTGCTTTTCCTGTTTCCTCTTCTTGAGTTTCTCTAGGTTGTAGTTTCCATCTAATTTAGAAGTATTGACCATTATTTTTTCAAGTATTTTTTCCTGTTCTACCCCCACCCTTTTTTTGGCAACAATTATTCATGTGTAAGGCTGCTTAGTATTGTCTGGTGGCTCAGTAATGCTCTGTTTTTTCAGTCTTTTTTTCCTCTCTAAATCTGTTGTTTTTGATAGTTCCTACTGCTATATCTTCAATTCCATTAATGTTTTTTTCTGCAGTGTCTAAGTGGCATTAATTCAATCAAGTATAATTTTGTTTCATTTATTACATTTTTTGTTTTTAGAAATTCAATTTTTTTTGCTCATTTTCACTCTTGTGCTTTCTCTTCTCAAACATAGAGAATATATTTTTAATAGTTTTTTAATAAAATCTTTGGTTACTACTTCCATCATCTTTGTGATTTCTGTGTCTTTTTATATTTATTGATTTTCTCCCATTTATGGGTCATATTTTCATGCTTCTTTGTTTGCCTCGGAATTTTTAATTGGAAGTCAGACATTTTCAATTTTGCATTTTTGGATGCTGGATATTCTGATATTCCTTTAAATATTTTTTTGTCTTTTTGCCTGGTGAATTTAAGTTCTGTGGATCAGTTTGATTTTTTCCAAGGCTTGCTTTTAAGTTCAAAAACAGTCTTCAGTCCGTGGCTAATTTGGCTTCTCTATTGAGGCAAAACCTTTCTGAGGCAATACTTTTCTACATCCATACACTTCTTACTTGATACCTTCTGTGTTATGAGGCCTTTTTAGTTTTGCTGGCCTGAACATGAGCTGTTCCTGGTCCTGTGTGAACTGTGGTGATTTTCCACTTACTGCTTCCTCGTGGTTCTTTTCCTGGCCTTGGTAGTTTTCTCACATATGGCAGGTCATTATCCAGCAGTGTTAGGTGACTCCACTGTAGGTCTCTGAGCTCTTTGTGTAGCTCTTTCCTCTCCTGTACTCTGTTCTATAAACTCTAGTTGCCTTGGCCTCTCCTAACTCTGAACTCTGTCTCTTCAAGTCAGCAAGACTGCTGAATTCTGTTTGGGTTCCCCCTCCTTGTACTACAGCCTGAAAGCTCTCTCTAGGTAGTAAGATGGTATAGCATCATAGGGCTCACTTTGTTTTTCCTTCTTCAGGATCACTGTCCTGTACTTTCTGTTTTTCTATGTATGAAACCATTGTTTTGTATATCTTCATCTTTTTAAAAGTTACTTAAGGTAGGAGGGTTAACCCAGTTCCTATTTTTCCTTCATGACTGGATGCTGAAATTTGTGACATGATTTTAAGTTTCCCAGAATTCTGTCCCCAAATATCTTCCTTACTGCCTTTCAGGGTACTTATAATTTTATCATTAAATAATCACTAATTTGGATCTTTTGGTATCTGAGTATCCTTTTAAGATGCAAAAGTGCCCCATAGGAAAGGAAGTGTAACACACAGTTAGTTCACCAATACTTATGGGGCATCTGAAAGCATAGAAATGTTATAGAACTAGAACTCTGGGTATGTGGATTTAGTCTGAGATCTACCACAAGCTACATATGAACCCCTGGCTAAGTTATTTAACTTGTCTAGGTCCTGTTTTATCATTTGTAAAATATAAGGGAGATGGAATGAGTGATTAGTTGGAATAGGTGATTAGTTGGCCTCTGGCTGAGAGCAGAAGTAGGCCTGTGCCTCACTACTTAAGGAACTTACATATAGTTGGAGAAACACAACAAAATTTACAATATAGTAGAATATTATCTATAAGTGCTTTGAAAGTCCACTTATGTTACCCTAATTAATATATAAGGCCTGAAAGATTAAGATAAGGCTTTGTGGCAAAGATGGAACTCAAGGTATTCCTTGGAGGATGGGTATTTTTGGATAAGTTAAAGGGGACAAAAGTTAGAGGAATAAGATGTTCACCTTTGTTAAAAATTTTTTGTTGTCTAGTAGGAGTTTAGTCTTCTGAGATTGGATCAATCAACTTCAGGATGTTATTTATGAAAATGGAATTGTTCCTTTTCATATTCCACTAAGATAACAATTAATATTTTATTTTATTTTAAAAAAATATTTATTTATTTATTTGACAGAGAGAGACACAGTGAGAGAGGGAACACAAGCAGAGGGAATGGGAAAGGGAGAAGCAGACCTCCTGCTGAGCAGGGAGCCCAATGCGGGGCTCGATTCCAGGATCCTGGGATCATGACCTGAGCCGCAGGCAGATGCTTAATGACTGAGCCATCCAGGCGCCCCAACAATTAATATTTTAATAGTGGTTGTAACTCTTGTGGTTATTCTGAGATGGTTATAATATAATTTGTTCAGAGTTATGAGTTTTACAGATACTTTCTAGTATTTCTTTTGAAAGTTTTTTTTCCCTAAGATACAATTTGTTCTCCAAATAAAATTTACTAAAGTTCCCCATTATTACTCATTCTCTTGACCTCTGTGTTCCCTACCTTGTTTAATGGCATCACTGTTTACCTTGTCTCTTGAGGAAAACTTTGAACTATTTTTGATTCTTTTCTGAGCCTAATCTCCCATATTCACATGGCTGTTAGGGATAGTTATTGTTCACTCTGGAATTTTCTTTCTTGCTACTGCTCTGCTGCTATCCTTTCCTATCTCTCTCCTGAACTGTTATGACAGATTAATAGGTCTCTCTGCTCCCCAGCTCTCCGAATATAAATCTCATACTGCTATCAGAGTTATTTTCTGAATAATCTTCAGTAGTCACTTCTCTGAGTCAGACACTCTGACGTCTCTTCAGAGCCTGAAAGATAAAGTTCAAACCATAAAGCCACTCTTAAGTTTGCTCCCAGCCTGTTTTTTCAAGTTTCTTCCCACCCTACTCTACTCTAGTCTTAGTATTCTAAGTGTGATGTGTGGAAAAGGGAGTATTTCAGACAGGAACAAAATTAGCAAAGGCATGAAAATATATAATCTATTTGGATTCTCCATCAGACAGACATATTTATCCTTTAATAAGGACATGGGTAAGAAGTCAGCCTCCTTTAGTACACACTCCTGACTTCATCCCCCTTCCCTGTTTATGCAGATAATAAGTGCTCACTGCGTAGTTTCAGAGTTATTTCTGTTCTTACTTGTTTGTATAATAGGTTGTGAGCTCCATGAGGGTAAGGACCAACATTTATTCATCTTTGCATTCCTAGTGTCCAGTATAGTGTGTTGAGCACATTGTGGGAGTTGATGAGTTTGTTTGAATTGATCAGCAGCATACTAACTCTTGAAAGCCTGGTCCTTTCCAGAACTCTTAGTTCTGTAGGTCCCCTGAGGCTGCCACTAGGAGGCTCCAAACCCATCCATATGAGGAAATTTGGTTTGCTTCCAAGTTAGGCAAGGAACTGATGATGCTTGACAAATTCTTATCAAAATTTCGGATGTCTAAATCTTTGTTGTCATTTCTTTAGAATTCTGCTTTGTTTTCTGGTTGACTTTGACATTTATCAACTTTGTATTAAACATTGCCCTTTGGAGAACTTATAATACACCTAAATGATAAGCCAAGGATATAAACGTTCTAGTCTGATCCAGTCTACCCATATCATGAGAAGAAGTCAACTCTCCAAGAAACTAAGTTAGTTTTTTCAGGCACAGAATGGAGGCAAGTGCTACTGAACTCTAATCCAGTGCCTAAATATTTCTTCTCTTCTTCATTAAAAAGCATGTATTAAATATAATTGTTGCCTCCTGTTCTTGCCTGGTCATTTATTTAGCTTCAAAAGATTTGAATATATCAGATTCCAACAGAAATTGCCATTTAGGATTATTGCTTCTTAGTGACCAAATATGCCAGGCCATTGGCTCTAATTGGCATTCATGACTGCTGCTTTGGTGCAGTAAATTCTAAACCATTTTTTAGAAGGTTGTCTCTTAGGGGCTTCTTGAGCTTCTGAGTGGTTTTTACTGTTTGAATGTGAGGAGGAAGAAGGTAGCCTATTGGCGCAGATCTACATTGATCTCTTCATGCACTTCTGTCTTCTCTTTCCACATCTAAATTCTGTCTGTTCTTCATGGCTGAGGTCTTCTATGAGAGTTTTACCAGGATGTAATACTTGTTTTTTTTCTTTTGAGTATAGGCTAACTAAATATTAGAGTTGAGAGAATTTCAGTTCATGTAGTCCAGTCTCCTATCCAATGCATGAATCCCACCAGTGTGGGTAAAAATGGCCCCAGGTACACTGAATAAACTAGCAAAAATTTTGGTTTTGGCCAAGGCTGGTTAGCTGTCTGAGCCCATTCTTCTAAGAACTAATGTACTTCAAGTTGTGTGTATCACTGCTAACAGCTACTTATGATTACATAGTCCTTCTATGAGACAGTTTATTTAGCACTTTTGTGAAGAATCAATCAGGTCAGAAACTAATATAACACTGTGTATTAACTAACTGGTATTAAAATAAAAAACTTAAAAAAAAGAAGCAATGAGGCCAAATAAAATAATTTTGTAGATGGAATCTCAGCAATTGCCCATGACAGAAAATAAGTAGATGTGATACATTCTGACACTTTGTATACATTAGTATTAGATCCAGTTCTTCAGGGATGCTCATTTGAAAATAGACTTCAGGTTGATTGGGTGTGAGTCCTGGCGTACAGATGAAAAATCAGGGCTGTGTTCAATACTGTGAGGATGGCCTTAGAAAAATTCAGCAGATGAATGATTTATGCTGAGTTGTTGTGGAAAGTCTCTGCTTCTGAGTTCAGCATACAACCCAGTTGTAGTGCATGTTTTCATCAACATACTTGAGATGGAACAATGGTGTCTTCATCTGGGAATGATGCAAAACTAGAGAAATACTGCAGACCACAGAGGAGGGACCTGAAGCAGAGAATTGAATATTCATAGACATCTGCCAAATATCCATATATATTTGCATACATTTAGTAGAAATGGATAAAAATACTGAGGCAGATTCTGCCAGGGTGTCATTTATTCTGCTGGTGATGTAGTGGGAACAGCAATGATGGTTAGGAGGCCTAGGTTCTAATCTTTGTTCTCTGCAATCAAGATGCTGGCCAAATCATTTCATCCCTGATCCCAGTTTCCTTATCTGTGAAATTTGAAGATCTTTTACTCTGTACCATCCCTCTAGTGCAGGAGTCAGCAGAGTACAGCCTGCAGGCCAAATCTTGCCACCATGTGTTTTTGTAGTTTTATTGGAACACAGCTTTGTTCATTTATGTATGTATTGTCTATGGCTGCTTTTGCACTATGACAGCAAAGTTTAGTTGCAACAGGAGGCGGGAAGGCCCACAAAACCTAAAATATTTACTGTTTGGCTTTTTATAGAAAAAAATCTGGCAACCCCTGCTCTGGAAAACATTTGAAAAAATGGGAGGGCTTTCAGTCATTGAGACTAGGGATGCAACTGGTATCTGGTTGGTGGGGGCCAAGAATGTGAAGTGTCCTTCAGGGCAGGACATAATGAAAAACTGTCTTACCTGAAATTCCAATAGCTCCATCTTAGAAATCCCTTCCCCATTTTTAATTCCAAGAAAAGCCACTTTTTTTTTTTTAAGGTTTTTTTGTGGTTTTTTTTTTGTTTGTTTGTTTAATTTTATTATGTTATGTTAGTCACCATACAATACATCATTGGTTTTTGTTTTTTTTTTTAAAGATTTTATTTATTTATTCATGAGAGACAGAGAGAGAGAGAGAGAAGCAGAGGGAGAAGCAGGCTCCCAGGAGCAGGGAGCCCGATGTGGGACTCGATCCCAGGACCCTGGGATCATGACCCGAACCGAAGGCAGACGCCCAACCATCTGAGCCACCCAGGCGCCCTGCATCATTGGTTTTTGATGTG
Organism: Halichoerus grypus; assembly: GCF_964656455.1. Taxonomy (NCBI): domain Eukaryota; kingdom Metazoa; phylum Chordata; class Mammalia; order Carnivora; family Phocidae; genus Halichoerus; species Halichoerus grypus. Next base: position 28,970,144 of record NC_135718.1, read on the forward strand.
GTAATCCACAATCCATTGTTTTCGTATAACACCCAGTGCTCCATGCAGTACGTGCCCTCCTTAATACCCATCACCGGGCTAACCAATCCGCCCTCCCCCCTCCCCTCTAAAACCCTGTTTGTTTCTCAGAGTCCATAGTCTCTCATGGTTCATCTCTCCCTCCAGTTCCCCCCCCCTTCACTTTTCCCTTCCTTCTCCTAATGTCCTCCATGTTATTCCTTATGTTCCACAAATATGTGAAACCATATGATAATTGACTTTCTCTGCTTGACTTATTTCACTTAGCATAATCTCCTCCAGTCCCATCCATGTTGATGTAAAAGTTGGGTATTCATCTTTTCTGATGGCTGAGTAATATTCCATTGTATATATGGACCACATCTTCTTTACCCATTCATCTGTTGAAGGGCATCTCGGCTCTTTCCACAGTTTGGCTATTGCAGACATTGCTGCTATGAACATTGGGGTGCATATGGCCCTTCTTTTCACTACATCTGTGTCTTTGGGGTAAATACCCAGGAGTGCAATTGCTTGGTCATAGGGTAGCTCTATTTTTAAATTTTTGAGGAACCTCCACACTGTTTTCCAAAGTGGCTGTACCAACTTGCATTCCCACCAACAGTGTAAGAGGGTTCCCCTTTCTCTACGACCTCTCCAACATTGTTGTTTCTTTCCCTGTCCATTTTTGCCATTCTGACTGGTGTAAGGTGGTATCTCAATGTGGTTTTGATTTGGATTTCCCTGATGGCTAATGATGATGAACATTTTTTCATGTGTCTATTCGCCATTTGTATGTCTTCTTCAGAGAAGTGTCTTTTCATATCTTCTGCCCACTTTTTGACTTGATTATTTGTTTTTTGGGTGTTGAGTTTGAGAAGTTCTTTATAGATCTTGGATACCAGCCCTTTATCTGTAGTGTCATTTGCAAATATCTTCTCCCATTCTGTGGGTTGCCTCTTTGTTTTGTTGACTGTTTCCTTTGCTGTGCAGAAGCATTTTATCTTGATGAAGTCCCAAAAGTTCATTTTTGCTTTTGTTTCACTAGCTTTTGGAGATGTATCTTGAAAGAAGTTGCTGTGGGTGATGTCAAAGAGGTTACTGGCTATGTTCTCCTCTAGGATTTTGATGGATTCCTGTCTCACATTGAGGTCTTTCATCCACTTTGAGTTTATCTTTGTGAATGGTGTTAGAGAATGGTCGAGTTTCATTCTTCTGCATGTGGCTGTCCAATTTTCCCAGCACCATTTATTGAAGAGACTGTCTTTTTTCCAGTGCATGTTTTTTCCTGCTTTGTTGAAGATTATTTGACCATAGAGTTGAGGGTCCATATCTGGGTTCTCTATTCTGTTCCGTTGGTCTATATGTCTGTTTTTGTGCCAGAACCATGCTGTCTTGGTGATCACAGCTTTGTAATATAGCTTGAAATTGGGCAACGTGATGCCCCCAGCTTTGTTTTTCTTTTTCAACATTTCCTTGGCGATTCGGGGTCTTTTCTGATTCCATACAAATTTTAGGATTGTTTGTTCCAGCACTTTGAAAAATGTCATTGGAATTTTGATCAGGATGGCATTGAAGGTATAGATTGCTCTGGGTAGCATAGACATTTTAACAATGTTTATTCTTCCGATCTGTGAGCATGGAATATTTTTCCATCTTTTTGTGTCTTCTTCAATTTCTTTCATGAGTGTTCTGTAGTTCCTAGAGTATAGATCCTTTACCTCTTTGGTTAGGTTTATTCCGAGGTATCTTATGGTTTTTGGTGCTATTGTAAATGGAATCGTTTCTCTAATTTCTCTTTCTACAGTTGCGTTATTAGTGTATAAGAAAGCAACTGATTTCTGTGCATTGATTTTGTATCCTGCCACATTATTGAATTGCTGGATGAGTTCTAGTAATTTGGGGGTGGAGTCCTTTGGGTTTTCCATATAAAGTGTCATGTTGTCTACGAAAAGAGAGAGTTTGACTTCTTCTTTGCCGATTTGAATACCTTTTATTTCTTTTTGTTGTCTGATTGCTGTTGCTAGGACTTCTAATACTATGTTGAACAATAGTGGCGAGAGTGGGCATCCTTGACGTGTTCCTGATCTTAAGGGAAAGGCTCTCAACTTTTCCCCATGGAGGATGATATTTGCTGTGGGTTTTTCATAGATGGATTTTATGAACTTGAGGAATGTTCCCTCTATCCCTGTACTCTGGAGAGTTTTAATCAGGAAAGGATGTTGTATTTTGTCAGATGCTTTTTCTGCATCAATTGAGAGGACCATATGGTTCTTCTCCCTCCTCTTATTAATGTGTTCTATCACATTGATTGATTTGCGAATGTTGAACCACCCTTGCATCCTGGGGATAAATCCCACTTGGTCGTGGTGGATGATCCTTTTAATGTATTGCTGGATCCTATTAGCTAGGATTTTGTTGAGGATTTTGGAATCCATATTCATCAGGGATATCGGTCTGAAATTCTCCTTTCGATGGGGTCTTTGCCTGGTTTGGGGATTAAGGTAATGCTGGCCTCATAGAATGAGTTTGGAAGTTTTCCTTCTGTTTCTATGTTTTTGAAACAGCTTCAGTAGATAGGTACTATTTCTTCTTTGAATGTTTGGTAGAATTCCCCAGGGAATCCATCAGGCCCCAGACTCTTGTTTTTTGGGAGGTTTTTGATCACTGCTTCAGTCTCGTTATTGGTTATTGGCCTATTCAGGTTGTCAATTTCTTCCTGTTTCAGTCTTGGCAGCTTATAGGTTTCCTGGAAGGCCTCCATTTCATCCAGATTGCTCAGTTTATTGGCATATAGTTGTTGATAATAATTTCTAATAATTGTTTCTATTTCCTTGGTGTTAGTCGTGATCTGTCCCCTTTCATTCATAATTTTATTAATCTGGGTCCTTTCTCTTTTCTTTTGGATAAGTCTGGCCAGTGGTTTATCGATCTTATTAATTCTTTCAAAGAACCAACTTCTAGTTTCGTTGATCTGATCTACTGTGTTTCTGGTTTCTAATTCATTGATTTCTGCTCTAATTTTAATTATTTCTCTTCTAATGCGTGGCTTAGGCATCATTTGTTGCTTTTTCTCTAGTTCTTTAAGGTGTAGAGTTAGTTGGTGAATTCGGGATTTTTCTATTTTTTTGAGTGAGGCTTGGATGGCTATGTATTTCTCCCTTAGGACCGCCTTTGCAGTATCCCATAGGTTTTGGACCAATGTGTTTTCATTCTCATTGATCTCCATGAATTGTTTAAGTTCTTCTTTGATTTCCTGGTTGACCCAAACATTCTTGAGCAGAGTGGTCTTTAGCTTCCAAGTGTTTGAATTTCTGCCAAATTTTTTCTTGTGATTGAGTTCCAGTTTTAGAGCATTGTGGTCTGAGAATATGCAGGGAATAATCTCAATCTTTTGGTATCGGTTGAGACCTGATTTGTGACCCAGTATGTGGTCTATTCTGGAGAAAGTTCCATGTGCGCTCGAGAAGAATGAGTATTCTGTTGTTTTAGGGTGGAATGTTCTGTAAATACCTATGAGGTCCTTCTGGTCCAATGTATCATTCAAAGCTCTTGTTTCCTTGTTGATTTTCTGCTTAGATGATCTGTCCATTGCTGAGAGTGCAGTATTGAGGTCTCCTACAATTAACGTATTGTTATCAATGTGACTCTTTATTTTGGTTAACAGTTGGCTTATGTAGATGGCTGCTCCCATGTTGGGGGCATAGAGATTTACAATTGTTAGATCTTCTTGTTGGATAGACCCTTTAAGAATGATATAGTGTCCTTCTGTGTCTCTAATTACAGACTTTAGTTTAAAATCTAATTTGTCTGATATAAGAATTGCTACCCCAGCTTTCTTTTGAGGTCTGCTGGCATGGAAGATGGATCTCCATCCCTTCACTTTCAGTCTGGATGTATCTTTAGGTTCAAAATGAGTCTCTTGTAGGCACCATATGGATGGGTCCTGTCTTTGTATCCAGTGGGCAACCCTGTGCCGTTTTATGGGAGTGTTTAGACCATTCACGTTGAGAGTAATTATTGAAAGATATGAATTAATTGTCATCATGTTGCCTGTGAAGACGTTGTTTTTATAGATTGTCCCTGTAAATTTCTATTGTGTATCACTCTTGGGGTCTTTCTCCTTTTATAGAACCCCCCTTAATATTTCTTGCAGGGCCGGCTTAGTGGTCACATATTCTTTCAGTTTCTGCCGGTCGTGGAAGCTCTGCATCTCTCCATCCATTCTAAATGAAAGCCTTGCCAGATAAAGTATTCTTGGCTGCATGTTCTTCTCATTTAGTACCCTGAATATGTCTTGCCAGGCCTTTCTGGCTTGCCAGGTCTCTGTGGATAGGTCTGACGTTATTCTGATGTTCCTCCCTCTGTACGTAAGGAATCTCTTCCCCCTAACTGCCCTTAAGATGGTTTCCTTGGTTCTAAGATTTGCAAGTTTTACTATTACATGCTGGGGTGTTGGTCCGTTTTCCTTGATCTTAGGAGGGGGTCCTCTCTGCCTCTAGGACACAAATGTTTGTTTCATTCCCCAGATTAGGGGGAAGTTCTCAGCTACGATTTGCTCAAATACATCTTCTAGTCCTCTCTCTCTCTCCACTCCCTCTGGGATTCCAATTATTCTGACATTGGAACGCTTCATGGTGTCACTTATTTCTCTGATTCTGTTGTCATGGATTCTGATTTGTTTTTCCCTGGCCTCCTCTTTTCCCTTTTTATCTATTATATTGTCTTCCAGGTCGCTTATTCGCTCTTCTGCCTCAGTTACCCTAGCTGTTAGTTTATCTAGATTGGATCTAGATATCTGGATTGGATCTCATTGATAGCATTTTTAAGTTCTGCCAATTCACCTTTTATTTCTGCCCTTAGGGACTCTATGTTGCCATTAATTGATTTCTCTATTCTAGCCATTGTCTTCACAATTGTGAGCCTGAATTCCATCTCTGACATCTTGGTTATATCTGCATCCATTTGTAAATCTGCAGCATAAGTCATAATCTCTGAGTCTTTTCTATTTTGGGGGCTCCTCCTCCTAGTCATTCTGTTGATGTGTGTTTGAGGGAATGTATAGAGTCCAAATTATTGACCAGAACCCAAGCAAGATGCACCTGTTTTCTAGGGACCTTAGGGTTGCTGGCCTCTTGTTTTCCCAGCCTGTCTTCTGGGGGACGGGCCTGCCGCGCTGTTACTCAGGCAACCCTGTTTGGGCAGAGTTGCCCTGCGCCCCTGTGGCGGGGGATGGGCTCAGCGGGAATCAGTGTTTGGGGCTTTTGTTCTCTGGCGGCTTTCCCTGGTGGCTTTCCGCATTTCTTCCGGGAGTCAGAGCAGAAGAGACCGTTTCCAACCCTCTGCCTCAGAGCAGAGAGACCACAGTCTGTTCTTCAGTGAGCTCTCCAGGCCACACCATCTCCGTTTTTGTCCGTGCTGCTATAAACTGCAGCGTCCTGGGTTGTGTGCCCCTCCGCAGCTCTCCCAGTCCTGCCTCCAGGTCGGGGCACGTCTCTGCCCTTTGTGCTTCTAAAACCGCCAGCTGCTCCCAGTTGGCACGCGCGCGACTCCGCTGCTCCGTGTTTCCGTCCCGGGGACTGCAGTTCGCAGGCGGGACTGAGCGGCTCCTGGTTTCCACCCCAGGGGTTGTCCTAAAGTCCTTTCCCTGCTGCCACCGGTCTGCGAGTCTGTGCCCCGTCCGCAGCACGCGAGGGTTTCGCTCACCGGCAGTGTAGGATCCCCACGGCCAGGCACCCTCCCGCTGCCGTTATCCTCTGATATCTGCCCGCGGAATCACGGCTCCCCGCTTTGGACCTCAAAACCAACCACCTGCGATATTCTCTTTGTAGAGATCCAGATCTTCTTACATCTCAGGCTGATTTCGTGGGTGCTCAGAGTGGTCTGGTAGATATCCAGCTCAATTCTGGGGACCAGTTGAAATAGGGTCCCCTACTCCTCCGCCATCTTTCCCCGAATCTGGTTTAGGGTTTTACGGACAAAGCAGGAGAGGTTCCCGTCATGAGGGTTGCTTCCCACTCCTGGTTAAGGAGGCAGGCCATCCAAGTGCTGGTCTTCGTCTTTTCCTTCTTTCCCCTTTCTCCCGATTCCTGCTTTACTAGCATTTTCCTCAGTAAGTCCCTAAAACATGATGTGTTTTATGCTGGTAAGAGGTACGCGTTGCCCGAAGCTTTGATGGGAAGTGCTGAATGGAAATGTAGTGAGAAGAGCAGCCCTCCGAGTCAGAAGAGGGGGGTTGGAGACACAGTGGAAAGCCACTTTTGAAAGCTATGTCAACTCTTTTAGGCCATTAAGGCAATTTCCCATATTAAATGGTTAGGAATTTTTTTAGCCATTCCCCATAACCTGAAAAGGAGTATCCCCTAAGAATCTAAATCCATTATTATGCTTAGTGGTGAAATGTTAGAAGCATTCCTTTTAAAATCAGGATGAAGCCAACAATGCCCACAGGTCACCTTTGTACCGGAGGTTTCAGCTGGCACAATAATGTCAAGAACTGTGTGAAGGTCTGTGGTTTTAGCCTACTTGCAAGCTAAGAAGGTAGCCTGCCAGAGTTTCATGGATGCTGGCAGAAGATATGAAATTCCTGCATCAGATTCAAAGGAGTTTATTTTTTTGCAGCAATAGCAGTGGACAGAATATCAGCAAATTTTTTGCATTGTTTTCCTGAGTCTCAGTTCCCAAAAGACAACCAGAAGAATGCTAGGTGAAACTTGCACTTGGAGTGGGTTGTATAACAAGAGGGGAATCTTGAGATTAGGGAACCTGAATCTTTTATGATGAGAAGTAAACAGGCTTCCCTTTCTTCTGGAAGGAGATGCTATCTTTATTATATTGGACACTAAGCATGCCTGCCCTTTGCTTTGGAGGGAGGCACTAGCTTTGTCTTCTAAGACTGTTCAGTATACAAACATCTTTGAAAAGATAATCTGGAACAAAGGCAGCCAGTGTCTCTGATTGTAAGATGAGCATAAATGCAAGAAACCAGTTTCTTCCAATTCATAAGAAGAGTAAATTAAAAAAAGTTTTGGTAACTTTGTATGGTGACAGGTGGTAACTAGACTTACTGTGTTGATCATTTTGCAATGTACACAAATCTTGAATCATGATGGTTTATACCTGAAACTAATATAATGTATGTCAATTATACTTCAACAAAATAGTAAATAAATAAAATATATAAGAATTAAGAAGGAAGAGACAAATTTGTTTTTATTAGCAGATATATGATTATTTACATATTGAATTCATGAACATCTAGTCACAAATGGTTACAAAATAATAAGAGAGTTTGCCAAGATTGCTGGGTTCAAGATCTGTATAGCAAAACAAGTTACATTTTTATAAACTAGGGACAAAAATTTAGAACATATTATAAAATTGATATCATTTATAAAATTAGCAAAAACCATAGAACCTTTGAATAAATCTAAGATGTTGCACCACATTTTAATAAAGGGCGTTGTAAAACTTTATTAAAAAACATAAGGGGCACCTGGGTGGCTCAGATGGTTGAGTGTCTGCCTTCGGCTCAGGTCGTGATCCCAGGGTCCTGGGATTGAGCCCTGCATCGGGCTCCCTGCTCAGCGGGGGGCCTGCTTCTCCCCTTCCCTCTGCTTCTCCCTCTGCTCATATTCTCTCTCTCTCTCTGTATCTCTGTATCTCAAATGAATAAAAAAAAAAAAACTTAAAAAAGAAAAACATAAAAGAAGACTTCATGGAGATGTATAATGTCATGGTTAAGAAGACTAAATATCAGGCACCTGGGTGGCTCAGTCGGTTAAGTGACTGCCTTCGGCTCAGGTCATGATCCCGGGGTCCTGGGATCGAGTCCCGCTTCGGGCTCCCTGCTCTGCGGGGAGCCTGCTTCTCCCTCTCCCACTACCCCTGCTTGTGTTCCCTCTCTCGCTGTGTCTCTCTCTGTCAAATAAATAAATAAAATCTTAAAAAAAAAAAAAGACTATCTTGAAATTTTCTCCGAATTAATTTATAAATTCAGTGCATTTCAAATTGTTATAAGCTGTGTGTGTGTGTATGTGTGTGTCTAACTTACTTAACAGGTTGGTCATCTCCATAGATGCAGAGAAAGCATTTGAAAAAATTTAACATCCATTAATGATAAAAGCTCTTGGCAAACTAGGAAGAGTAAGGAACTTTCCTAACCACATAAAAAGAATCTATAAAAATGCTATAGTAACATTATTCTAAATGATGAAAAACTGAATACTAGCTCTCTAAGATTGAGAAGGCAGGATGTTCACTCTCACCACTCTTACTCCACAATATTCTTGAAGTCCTAGCCAGTGTAATAAAGCAAGAAAAAGAAATGAAAGACATACTGATTAGAAAGGTAGGCTTGGGGCGCCTGGGTGGCTCAGATGGTCGGGTGTCTGCCTTCAGCTCCGGTCATAATCCCAGGGTCCTGGGATCGAGTCCCACATCAGGCTCCGTGCTAGGCGGGGAGCCTGCTTCTCCCTCTGCCTCTGCCTCTCTCTCTCTCTGACTCTCATGAATAAATAAATAAAACATTAAAAAAAAAAAAAGAAAGGTAGGCTTAAAACTGTATCTATTTTCTGATAACATGATAATATACATTTAAAAATTCCAAAGGCTGTAGAAAACTTTCTAGAACTAATGATGAGTTTACCAAGGCTTCAGGATACCATGTTAATATACAAAAGTGAATTGTATTTCTATATGTGCACTTACAATGAACATTGGAATTGGATATTTACAAAAAGTAGTACAAAATTATAAATTTATAATAGCACCAAAAATTATAAGTATAACAAAATGTATGCACAATGTTTATGCTGAAAACTACAGAACAATAGTGAAAGAAGTCAAATAAATGAAGAGAGAGCTATGTAATGTAAGTTTATGGACTAGAAGACTCAATATTGTTAAGACATCAATTCTCCCTAATATGTGATGTGTATAGATTCACTTCAATCCTAATCAGAATCAGGAAACTTTTCTATAGATGTGTGTCTATTTTCTATAGATGTGTAAGTTTATTAAAATATGTGAATATGTGTGTACACACACACACACACACAGGAACTAGAATGGGCAAAACAATTCTGAAGAAGAGGAACAAAGTTGGAAGGCTCACATTGCCTGATTTCAATAATTACTATAAAGCTGCAGTAATCAAGAGAGTATGGTATTGGTAAAGGAAAAACACATAGATCAGTGGAACAGAATAGGGAGCTTAGAAATAGATGCACACAAATATTTCAACTGATTTTTGACAAAGGTGCAAGGGCAATTTAATGAACAATGGAAGTCTTTTCAAAAAATGGTGCCAGAATGATTGGAAGTTCCTATGTGAAAAGATGAACCTTGATACATATTTCACACTCTACAAAAATTAACTCAAAATTGATCATACTTACCTAAATATAAGCCATAGAACTTATAAAATTTCTAGAAGAAAACATAGGAGAAATCTGTATAACCTTATAATTGGCAAAAAGTTTTTAGATATCATATCAAAAGTATGATCCATAAAAGAAAAAAAATTGATAAATTTGACTTATCAAAATTGGTATCTTTTGCTTGGTGGGTGAAAGACCCTATAAAGAGAATGAAAAAGTGAAGCCATAGACGGGGAGCAAAATTTTAAAATTTCAAATCTGATAAAGGATTTGTATATAGAACTTACAAAAAATCTTAAAAATAAAAAAAATTAGAAACTGAATTTAAAAATGGGCAAAAGATATGAACAGACACTTTATCAAAGAAGAAATTTGGATGGAAAACAAGTATATGAAAATATGTTCAAATTCATTGTCATAGGGGAATGAAAATTAAAACCACAATGAGATGCCAATACAAATCAATTAGAAGAATATCTAACAGACAGACAAAACTGACAATACCAAGTGCTGATGAATGTGTAGAGCAGCTAGAACTCTCATTCATTTCTGGTGAGAATGCATATTTGTACAAACACTCTGGAAAAGAGTTTGGCTATCTCTTATTAAACCAAACATAACACTTACCATATGACCCTACAGTCTTGCTGCTGGAAATTTACTCAAGTCAATTGATAATTTATGTTCACAGAAAAACTTGAATATGAATGTTTATAGAAGCCTTATTCAAAAAACTGGAATGACCCAGATTTCCTTCAGTGGGTGAATGGGTAAACAAATGGTGGTGCATCTATCCAATAGAATAATATTCAGCAATAAAAAGGAATGAACTATTGATGCACAACAGCATGAATGAATCCTAAATACATTTTGCTAAGTGAATGAAGCAATATTACAAAGGCTACATGTTGTATGATTCCACTGATATGACATTGTGAAAAGACAAAGTTATAGGGACAGAAACCCTAAACCAAAAACAACAGATCATTGTTTGCCAGGGTGAAAATGGAGTGAGAGATTGATAAGGAATGGGTAGCATGGAGGGCATTTCTTGGGTGATCAAACTGTTTTGTATGCAAATGTGCTAGTGGATACTCAATTCTATGCAGTTGTCAAAACTCATAGAACCTGTCACACCATAAAGTGAATTCTACTGTCTTCAAATTTAAAAAAATCAACCAGGATGTTGGGGAAAAAATGATGGAATGTAGATTTACAAATGAATCTAACTGTATTACAATGAATGAGAACCACACTGAAGGCTTAGAGAAGAAAAGAGATGACATAAGTAGCTTTATTTTGACTGAGTTCTGTAAGGCTAATGAAAAAAGAACTGAAAAACAAAAACCACTGTACTTGATAAATTTGTTTCTCATAGGGGTATGGATTAGCAATTCTGAAACTGCATATATACTACTGTTGAACAAATAAGTAAATATAGTTTAGGAAAAGCAGGTTTCTTACTGTTAGAGAAAGAAATTACAAATAAGTAAATGAGAATGCTAGAATAAACCCTTTGGTACTGGATTGGAATTGGAGACATCAATATGAATGTGGTTTTTTCCCCCTTTTAAATAGGTAGATAGATACAGTAAATATAGATTTATCTATATACATCAATTAGTATATACATACCCATTTCCTAGCTCTATCTACTGAGAGGGTCTAGAAGTAGTGACACCCCAGTAACAATGAGCACATGTTGTGCTCAGATCTTGGCTTTTAAATATCATTCTCAAACAAAAGGAACCAGGGCTCCTTGGCAAAGTATATGATTCCACGATTGGGGCAAGGAAAATACAAGATGTTCCTGGAACATTTGTGGTGTTAGAAAATAAGGAAGTTCTTAAAAAAGATGGGAGTATGTCAGAAGGACACAAAAGCTGACCTGGAAGAGCTCCAAATAGCTAATGCTGGAACAATTTGTGCAACAAAATAGATAAATATGATGACTTAAAGAGTAAAATAAATACTTGTAAGTCCATACTAATATAAACAGTGGTTGAATAAATAAGTAAGTGGAGAAGGGCCACTTAATTTCTTACAGAATTAATAAATGTGGAAGGAATGAGAAAGATAGAAAATCACCATTGGAATACCAGAGGAGTAATTGCTGTAGGCAAGATCCACTCATGAACGCTAAAATTAGTGGGTAAAAGTTTACAGGAAAGCACAGTATTGCATAGCTTCAAAGTTTCTCCTACAAAATATTCATTAATTACAAAGACAAAATAGTAACTTAACGGTGAAGAAACCTGTCAGACCACCTTAACCAAGTGATCAAGGTTAACATCATCATTAGTAAGACCTAAAAATACCTCTCTGGTGTCCTTGCCCCAAATCCATAATTTATTCCAACTATGAAAAACTTCAGCCAACACAAACTGAAGGACAGTTTATTTGAACCTGATGAGTACTGTTGAAAAATGACTAAATCATGAAAGACAAGGAAAGACAGGAACTGTTACATTTCAGAGGATATTAAGGAGACTTGGAAACCAATGCAATATGGGATCTTAAATCAGGTTCTGGAATTCAAAAGGATACTAATAAACTGGTGAGATATAATAAAGTCTGTAGTTTAGTTAATCATATTTATAGCAGTGTTGGTTTCTTAGTTTTGATAATTGTCCCTTGGTTGTGAAAATGTAAACTAATACTGTATTTTTTATTATGTAAGAAAAGCATACTTACAAACACATACATACATACATACATACATACATACATACAGCTATGTAAGTGTATTACCTGCAGGATTTAGGATGGTGGTTATCTCTGTGAAGGTGGAGAGAGGAAGGAGAATGTTATTGCAGACAAGTAAGCAGAGGGCTTCAAGTGTTTCTGAGCTATTTTCTTTAAACTGATCTGAAGCAAATATGATAAAATGTCATGCAAGGATAGAGCTGAGTGAGGGTACATGGGTGTGGGTGGGTATTTTTTGTACATTTCTCTGTTCCAAACATTTTATAATTAAAACAAAGTAATAATGAAGGGTTTTTTTTGAGGTGGGGATGGGCAGAGGCAGAGGGAGAGAATCCCGTGCTGGGTGTAGAGGCTGACACGGGGCTCCATCTCACTACCTTGAAATCATGACCTGAGCTGAAATCAAGAGCTGGACATTTAACCAACTGAGTCACCCAGATACCCCAAGAAGGATTTTTTTTTTCTAAAAGTGATATGCAGAATGCCTTGGAGATCATGAGTCTGGATTTGTGGATGCTGGCTCGCACTGTTTTAGTTTCCTGATATGAAGTACATAGTATTAATTGGAATCGAAAAGAAGGGTATAACTGTAAGAGACATTTTGAAACCAAAGTGGATTAATTTGGTGACTTGAAGGTACAGGAAGAGAGAAAGAGGAATAAAAGATGAGGAAATCAGAGACGAGAAGATTGGGAAAATATCTGGTGGACTAAATCAGGGAAATTAAAGGACTAGCTGATTAGAAGAAAAAGAGCATAGGCCAGGAGTATTTTGACTTGGGGTTATAGGCTCTCGGCACAAAGGCTCTTCTAGCATCTGTGAACCTCTTTCAAGGGTTTGCAAAATAGAGCCTTTCTTTTCCTGCTGCTGTTGTAGTGGCTGCATTGAAACCAGGAGGGAAGGCAGTGGCTCTAGCCTCATCCTTGGTCAGTTTGTGTGAGAAGAGCCACAGTATTCTCTCTCAAGCTTGCACACCTTATTCTTCAGGGTCTGGAAGTGTAGTAGCAGCATACACCATTCTATTCAAGTTGTGTGTTTAATCTCATATAATCTACAGAGAAGACTGAATATGGACTGTAACAATGGCATTGCAGCACCAAGGTTCTAAGGTGATTCTTGTTTTAATTTTTGAAAAGCCCTATATTTCTGGTCATTTTTATTACTTTAAAAAATTTCTAATGGTGGTAAAATACACATAACGAAATTTACCATCTTAACCATATTTAAGTTCATGATAAATGGTTTTAAGTACATTCATATTGTTGTGTAGCTATCTCTATCATCCATCTTCAGAACGTTTTTCTTCTTGTAAAACTGAAATTTTGTACCCATTAAACAACAATTCATTTTTTCTCCACCTCCCAGCCCTTGGCAACCACCATTCTAGTTTCTGTGTCTATAAATTTGACCACCCAAGGTACCTCATACAAATGGAATTATTCAATATTTCTCTTTTTAAAACATTTTTCTCTTTTTATGACTGGCTTCTTTGACTTATCCTTAAGGTCACCAATGTTGTAGCATATGTCAGAATTTCCTTCCTTTTAAGGCTGGACAATATTGCATTATATGTGTATACCACATTTCATTTATCTATCTGTCAAAGGACTCTTGGGCTGCTTTTTACCTTTTGGCTATTATGAATAATACTGCTAGGAACATGGGTGTATTATTTTTGTTACTTTTTATTGGCCTTTTTGAGCTATACTTTGCATATGATAAAGTTCACCCATTATAAGTATATTGTTATTTCTATGAAATGTGGAGTTGTGCAACCATCATCACAATCCAGTATTAGAACATTCCATGCCTGTTTGCAGTCAGTCCTTGCTCCCACACCAGCCTTAGGAAACCAACATTAGCTTTCTGTCTCTATCAATTTGATTTGCCTTTTCTAGAAATCTTACACAAACTAAATCATACAAAATGTAATCTTTTTGTGTCTTTTTTTTTTTTCACTTACTTTATGTTGTTGAGGTTTTCTCGGTCTAGTATTTATCAATAGTTTGTTTCTTTTTATTGCTGATTAGTATTTGACTGTATGTATCTACCACATTTTGTTTATCAGTTTTACCAGTATATGGACATTTGGGTTGTTTCTAGTTTGACTGTTGTGCACAATGCCACTGTAAGTATTCATGTACAGGTCTTTGTGTGAGATATGCTTTTATTTGTTTTGGGTAGATTTCTAAGGGTGGATTTGTTGGGTCATACAGTAAGTTTATGTTTATCTTTTTAAGAAACAGCTAAAGTGTTTTCCGAAGTGGCTGTCCCATTTTATATTCCCACCAACAATGTATGAGGGCTTCTGTTGCTTTACATACTTAACACGTGGTATTGTCGGTCTTTCAGATTATAGCCCTTCTAGGGGTAGCGCCTCACTGTGATTTTAGTTTGCATTTCCTAATGACTAATGAATGATTTGAGCATCTTTTCATGTGCTTATTAGCCATTTGTAGATCTTCTTTGGTGAAATGTCTGTTCAGATATTTTGCCCATGTTTAAAATTGGGTGGTTAGTCTTTTTATTAAGTTGTAAACATTTCCTTTATATATTTTATGATATATGTGATTTTCAAATATTTTCTTACAGTCTGTGTCTTAGCTTTTTATTTTCTTAATGATATTTTAGAAAGCGAAATCTTTTACTTTTGGTAAAGTTCAGTTCATTATTTTTTTTCCACTGTGAATTATACTATTGGTGTTATAACTAAAATCTTTACCTAACCTAAGGAAACAAAGCCATTCTCCAATATATTCTAGAAAATTTATAGCTTTAGTTCTTCTATTTAGGTCTATGATCCATTTTGAGTTAATTTTTTGATGTGTGTATGATGTGAGGTAAAGGTCTAAGTTCTTTTTAAACTCTATTTTGAAATAATTTTAGACTCCTAAAAATTTGCAAAAATAGTAGAGAAAGTTAACTAAACTATAGACCTTCTTTGTATTTTATCAGTTTTTAAGTGTATTTATTTCTTCTCTGTGTGTGTAATTCTATGAAATTTTTCTACATATATGAATTTGTGTAACCAATATAACAATCAGAATACAGAACTGTTGTACCAGTTCTAGGATCTCCCTGTTAAAATTTTTGGCTGGTCCACTAGTCTGTCACTTGCACCAACAAGAACTACAGCTTTAGGCTAATAGAACTGTGGGTCACTAATTGATTAAAGAATGGAGAAAGATAGAGGGGAGGGGGTTGGGAGGATGGGTTAGCCTGGTGATGGGTATTGAGGAGGGCACGTTCTGCATGGAGCACTGGGTGTTATGCACAAACAATGAATCATGGAACACTATATCTAAAACTAATGATGTAATGTATGGGGATTAACATAACAATAAAAAAATTAAAAAAAAAAAAAAAAGAATGGAGAAAGATGTATCACAGAAAGAAGCAAGAACAAAAATACAAACATGATCATACTCACATGTCCAGAGTCCTGATGGGGAATAACTTGATAACTTGATGTTAGGGTATGACCTTTGGTGCAGGATGATTTCTCCCTTGTTGCTTTCCTCAGGGTATATGTTGGGTATTTGGCATCCTTGAACTATATCAGAATAAAGACCATAGGGGGAGATGAGAAGATGACATATGGATAGCTTGATATTTGGAACTACTTTGATCACATAGCAATAAAGAATATCAGCAAGAAGGAGAGAGCTAGTAGGAGGAGGATAGAGGTTTAGAGATGATTCACTCCATCAACTTTTCAATTTGGTAGACCAGGAAAAAGCCAAGGCACAAGGTTAAGGATGTTAAGTTTTTAGTCTATAGTTTCATGATTAATTGGTAAGTTAGTTGAAATTTGGACCTAAGTCTCCTGGCTTTGAATCTTTATTTTTTCTATCATGTCTGACAAAGAAAAGCATAAGTTTTTGTAGAGCCATAAAATTTTTGAGCTAAAAATGAGCTGAAGATATAATAATATCCTCCAGTAACAACTTTCCAATATTAATATAATTATTATTAGCACCCACTGAAACAACCAGCACTTGTTGAATGTCTAATATGTCCCTATCACTGTCTGTATAAGCTCATTACAAATATGCTATTAATATTCTCATTTTAAAAAATTAGGAAAGGAGAGATTTAGTGATTTGTCTAAGAGCTGTCAGAAAGTAAGTGATAGAGCTGGGATCTAAACTTGGGTATGTTTGAATTCAAAGCATCTGCCTTTAATATCTGTTATATTGCCTCATATAATGTTGGTGAAAGTACTTTAACCCTGTACTTGGCAGGTTTTAATGACTATCCTGAAATCATTTTATGGTGCCTGTGTCACCTAGTCTCTGCTTGAATATCTCCAGGGATGGGAAACTCACCCCATCTTCAAGTAGCTCCTTTGCTTATACAACCACTTCTGTTGTTATAGTTCTCTCATGTGGACCGCTTCTGTTGTTATAGTTCTCTCATATGTCTTTTGGTTACTCCTATAATGTTTGGCTTTCTGTATTTATACAGAATAAATCAGTTTTCTCTTCTATATGAAGCAAGTCATCTTTAATGTTTTCTTTGCCAGGTTCAACACTGTTTTTTCAGCTATTTTTTAAAAATAAAATTATTTCCCATCTTGGCACTTTCCTTTGGGTGGACTGTAGATGAGAAACTATTACAGGTGGAAAACATATAATACTACAAGTAGAGTATTATAATAACAAAAATAGTAATAGCTACCCTTTATAGAGTTCTTATTATGTGGCATGCATAGTGCTAAATCTTTTATGACTCTTTACAATAACAGCATGAAGAAATAGGCTTACAGAAGCATTGTTTTCTGTCACTTCTGCAGCTAATAAGTTTCTAGGTTGTCAAGATAATTTTGAATTTTGAATCTGTCATCTATATTAACTCTTCTTCCAGATATATATGACCATGTACATCTTTGATAAGTATCCTTTTTTGTTTTTGTTTGTTTATCTAGTCTTTGATGCAATTTCAAACAGATCAGGGGCGAATAAAGAATCTGTATGGCATATCTATTTTTTTCCCCAAACATTGTTGTGGTGTACATTTCTAAAGTCTCAGACATATGTTTGGCCATGCCCATGGTTTTCTTTTCTTACTATTATTAAGATAATATGGTCACTTCATTTTAAGGTTCTGGTTGGAATGATGTTGAGGCTATCAGTTATAATATTTGCTTTTTCTGCCTTCTGAGCAAGACATTTATTACATAGGAAATAGAGAGTTTGGTAGATGTTCTACTTTTGTATTAGACTTCTATTAGAAGATATCTGAATAATTTAAACTCCACTCTCTATAGTATGTTTGGTACACGTTTTGTAATGTTTTCTGGGCAAGTATCATACGTATTTCTTTTCTGGATAGACCATCTATGGTATGCTGCTGTAATAGTATAGTTAGGTTTTTCTCTTTAGTCCCTCACTTTTATTATTTACCATACTTTATTGTTAAATTCATGCATTTCTATGTGGGAGTAACTTTTGGAAAGATCACTGGAATGGCTTTGAAAATTTCTAGATTTGGGGACTGACCATGCACTGTGAACTTGAGCAAGTCACTTAAGCTTTGTGGACCTCAGTTTCCTCATATATACGATAGGGATAGTAATATCATTCTTTATCATTTAGGATTACAAAAACAGGTCAGGATTTTGAAAATAAGAAACTGATATCTCACATAACAAGAAATCAAGAGATGGGCAGTCTAGGACAAGTAGGGTAGCTATGGGAGCTCCTTAAAAACATTAGGGACTTAGGATCTTCTGAGCTTTCATTTCACCATCCTTAGTGTGTAGTCCTTTGCCCTCTGGCTTCTTGACTCATTGCCACAAAATTACTTCTTTAACTCTGGGCTTCATGTCTATGTTTTAGATATAAGGAATAGGAAAGGCTAACAGGTTAAAGGAAAAAGATCCTGGTTTTCTCTTAGTGAGGTTTTGTCCCAAAGTTAAGTCCCCCTAAGGATGTCTGCCTGCAGCTCATTGGCCAGAATCATGTTATATGGTCACCTCTTGCTTCAAGGAAAGCTGGGAAATTGTTTATTTTCGTGTTTAGTCTCTATAATAGAGGAAAGCAAAGTAGAAGGGACGTGTGTAGGGTTTGGGTCAGCTAGTTAACAATATCTGCCACATTCATAGGATTATTGGAAGGATTCAATTATACAGTGTAATAAGTTTTCCTCTCATTCTATTGATGGTCTTAAAAACTAGAGTGTATCTTGAATTAATTTATTCTACTTTTGTATTCAAGCCTCAGAAAATCTATGAGAGTAGTTACTTGAATGTTAAATGAGTTCACTTTATTGCCTACAGTCTAGAAATTGGCATAAATAGGTTTAGGAATAAATATTGCACTGTTTCCAACCAGCTCCCCTGTTTTCAACGAAGCTTAAGAACCATTCCCACATCTGGCTAATCTTTGTGTAACATACATCCTAACCCTCATTGTCATGGGTTTGCATTTATATCTGGGCTTCTCTATTAGGGCTATGTTGATGGGTTTGAAGATTATTTGTCTAGAACAGTGTCCCATCTTTCATGCCACATGCCCTATTTTCTCTTTGAGCATTGCTGAAAGAACCAAATCTTTCCTATTGGTACAATTAACATGGGTATTACTTTTTTCCCTTCCGAAGCCATTGGTGTCAACAGTGGCAGAGCAGTTATTATTATTATTATTATTATTATTATTTTTAGCATTTTCTCCTAAAGTCCTTCAATTTGCTGCACAAAACTTGGAAGTTCCTAGAGCTGTCATCCAGATTGCTGTTGATAAACATCATTTGTTTCAATGATAATCAGCTGAATTATATCTTAATTTGTAAAATAAATAACTTTAGGGCATCAAAGCTCCCTAGTAATTGGGAAACATTCTAGGAGAATGTTTGTTTTTGAGGAAGACTATTTTCTGGACGATACTTCTGCTTTGGGTGAAAATCATACTGAAGAATAAAAAGCAGCCTGTCACTAATAGGGAAATAATTGGGAAAGAGGCAGATCTGTAAAGTGACTCTAGCCCTCCTCTTGCTTTCTTCAGTGACCCACAGAATACTTACAGATTGAAAGAGTTATTTATGAGTCAGAATGCAGCCAGAGGCACATGAAAGATAGCAAGAGAAATCCTGAGCAGCTAACCCACAGAATGACAGCCCTAATTTGAGCTCAATGGGCTAGCTGGGAGGTAAATTTGAAAATAGGCCACATATCCTGAATATACATGCAGGAGCTATCACCTGGTCCTACAGCATGAGGTAGAGGAAATAATCATAGTCACTAGTGTTCAGACAAAGTTGTTAAGAAAAGGCCCTGGGAAGTGCATAAGTCCTAGAGGTGAGCTGAGAGTAGAATGGAGGAGTGAGAACCTTAAATGAGGTCACAGTGAGTAATAAAATGGAAATTGCCAAAGAATTTGGAAATGACCAGAGAAACTTGCAGAATGTATCATGAAGTTGGAGGTTCTTCAGGTTTATTACTTACGAATCTCTTCATTCTGATGAAATACTGGTAGTTTATAAATTCTGTCATTTTGGGTGAAACAAGACTTCGATGTGTATATGGTTTTTTGTTGTTTTGTTTTGTTTTGTTTTTGCTGCCTGCATTTATTTCTTTTTGTAGACATTGTTCGAAGTGATGTTGCCCTGGATAAACAGAAAGGCTGCAAGATTGCTCAGCACCCTGATGTTATGCTGGAGCTCCAACGGGAGAAGGCAGCTCAGATGCATCTTGTTCTTCTAAAGGAGCAATTCTCTAATACTTACAGCAATCTCATATTAACAGGTAAGGCTATTGGAGTCATCTGGAATCTTAGAGTATTGTAGATTGTTGGCCTCCATTAGTTAACAACTTGATGCCTGGGAGACATTAAAGTGGGCTCTAGATGAGCCCACATCTGTCTGTCTCCATCCACTATATCCCTTTTTAAATTGTGATGACATTTGTCTTCCTATAAAAAATATTTCTTGTAGTTTACAGATGTATTTTGGCTTGAGGTTATAGGCAACTCAGCATGTGTGTTCTCAAAAGACAGAACCAATGGAAACCTAATGAAGCCTTATAAAAATATGACTTTTTAGATGTGTGCCAGTAGATTTGAAAGAATTACTAAATTTGGTGTCTAAGAAGCAGCTATTTTCCTCTTTCTGTGTATGCCCTTTCTATGAACCCAGTGAACATAAAGATGAAATGTACAAGAGATAATGATCCACAGGCTGAGCTGAGAATGTTCTATTCCTGGTGGAGTTTGAAAATATCTGGAGAATTTGATTTTCTTTTTAAGAGCAAAGAGGCTATGAGACAGCCATACTCCCTTACATCCTTGGTCCAGGAGGGAAGTGAATTTGTGTGAGAGCTCAAAGGAGAAGCAACTTTTTGCAGGGCTGCCTGCAAACTTGGCTGGTAAAGAGCATGTGAGTTGCATGCTTTTGTCAAACTTTGGAGAAGATTCTAATAGCAGACTCTAATGTGAGAACATGGAGGACTTGAGATGAATTAAGAAGAGCTGTTTAAGTTACCTCCATTTTCTTGAGGGCATGCAAGGCTTACCTGTGTATATTGATCTAAATAAAGTTTAACAAATCAAAAGTGTCTGTTTCCCCTTGTTTATGAATATTTAAAAAATAAAGAGATGGAATGTCTGACAGGCTATGAACATCTCACACTTATTTTTGTAAACTCCAAGTTAGGAAAATTTTAACTTTTTTTTACAGGCTTCCTGGCATTTTACCAGGAATTGCTGAGTGGCAACCAAATTGTTTTGCTTTAGAAAAAGCACAAGTCTCTTCCAACTTTTCATCTTGTACCTGGTGGAAAACCCAACAGCATGAGATGAAAGCCAGATTTAAATGTGGCTTTGGTGAGCAGAGAAGAGGGTTATGGATTTCATAAGTATAGGCCTTGTTTTTTTGCCCTTTGATAGGTCATTAAGGAGGGAAAACTCAAAAGTGATTTATGGCCAATGTATTATTTCCCTAAGTTGGTTAATGAAACTGTTTAAGTTTAGATGTTTGGGAAGAACATAGATTTTTATCCAAATTTCTTTATTCTGTCTCAGGTGTACAAATGTACATGTACTTAGTATTTTCTAATTCAGTTATTAGAAATGAAATATTTTTATTCCATTCTTATTTTAATTTTAGGTCCATATTAAAGCGGTCAGACCCCATGTTCTTTAATGTGGCATAGAAAGGGCTTAAGGTAATTCTAACCCTAAACTGTGGATCCAGAATGTAGCTTGAAGGCATATTATCTTTGAAAACACAAGTGTTCTATTGAGTTCAATGGAATCTTTTCTAATTCTCAGTAACATAATCCCTTTGGATGTTTATTCGCAGTTCAAACTGTTGGAATCAACATTGTCAACTTTTACCCTGACAACTTGCTTACTTTCCACTAAACAAACTTACCCTAGAGAAGAGCCTCTTTCCTGCTCTTACTTCTCCCAAGCTGCTTTAAAAAGTCCTCAGGCATTTTCCACATTTTTCACCCAAATGCGTGTACAGAGGTGGTACCTTGCTGTAGACAGAGCATTTGGTGTGCCCCGGTTTGTTTACGTGAAAGTTCACAAGGTTTTGGTTCCAGGTGTTGGGAAGAGATGGAGTCATTTCAATTTAGCACCAATGATAAAACTATTTTAATGTCCTTGAACTGAGTCTTTGATTTTACACAGTGTGGTTTCCTAATTGTTATGAAGTTTAATCCTTGATTTCTTGTATAAATTTTGAGAACATGGTCTCCAGACAGCTAAACATAATATTTAAACATAACTAAACTAACTTTTGTAAATATTTCCCTTTTCAGTGATGAATGTATATTGGTAAGGAGGGTGAGGTTGAAGGGGCAGAGACCTCTCAAATGAAGTGACTTTCTTTACCAACATGTTCAGAACACCTACTCTAGGATTTCTGCTTGGTGATGTTCCACTTATTTTGTATAACTCTGGCATAATATTTGAAATGTCTTCAATGAAAGTATTTATGTGGAACAGGATGAGGAAACTGGGCCTCCAAAAATCTCAGAAAGAGCTCATTTTCTTCACACTTCTGCCCTCCTCTCAACCCTTCTCCTCAATTATTTACATTAATAATTATTTAATTATTTATTTCATGTATATGGGTAGCAGGGTATCATAATTGTTTCCTAGCCAGTTGTGGTATATTCTTTATTTTAAAATTGGATAACTAAGATCATAGTATGGGAAAAAGTTAATAAAGTCAGCATAGTAGAAAATTGATAAAGTGAAATGTCAGAGAGTTAAAAGCATATTAAAAATGATGGTTGTTGCCCTCCACCTCACTAGCAAGCCCTCATTCTTAGATAATCCAACTTTGGCTGATGTTACTATCAGCGTTGAGGTGAGAGGCATGCCTTCATACTCTGCATTTCAGCTCATGATCTCTCTTAAACAGCTACTCCTCAGATGCTGGCAAATGATATTCTAGGTCTTCTGACCAATCAATAAAAGGAAACAACTCTGCAGTCCTTAGTGACAGCCCAGTTAACAGAAACTAATAACAATTCTTTAATGTGTATATCTTATTGGAGTATTACTCCTTGTATCATAGTTTTGGAAAAGTGGATTGTATTTTTGCATGGTATTAAACATGTCTTAATGTTTTCATGCAAATGATTTACATAGCAATGGAAATAATGTTAGCCTCACATAATCTAGAGGGTTTTTGAAATAAACTCCAAGGTTTTGGGAAGGTGATGGAGTAAGACCAATAGAACATCAGTGATAGAACTGTTTTAACTGGTGACAAGTAACATGCTGCACTTTTCACACTGACTCACAGTACATGGATGTATGCTTCTGTAGCTTCCAGTTGTCCCAGAGCTTTTAAGGAAGAACAGGGATTGTTCTTCCATTTCTTTGTGTTCTCATGATTCTTAATGTAATAATGTTCTATATATTTGTTGGGAATGTTCTGCTGTGTATATGATGAATGAATTCACTTGAGATAATTTTGACAGCTGATTAATAACTTTTATAGGTTCAGATTCAATTATTCATTTCCCCTCACTTTGCCCCACTCCCATACTTTTTGAGGTGTAAATTCACCTTTTGTGGTAGATTCCTATAATCAAATGAAAAAGTCAGCCTTAAGGGGCAATGTATTTTCTAGGATTTTGTTTAGAACATAAGCTTCTGGAGGGCAAGCAATGTTATAATTGTACAGCATTCTGCATAAATGAGGTCAAATTTAAACAAAATTTATTTGTGCTGTGAAGTCATAGTCAACCCTCTATAACCAGGCAGCCTGAATGGAAACCATTATAAATGGATGGCATTAGCTAAGATGCTTTCCAATGAGGACTCTTCTCATGTTAATCGCTGCCACTTTTTGTTTTGTACCTCCTCTTTCAGTCTTAGATTCCAAAGTGGATTGGGATACCTATGGTCAGCTTTACTGTGTTACTGTGGCAAATGAATTGAGCAAAAGAAGCTCATACTTCCCTGTTGTGGCCTATTCTTCTAACTTTAGTTGAACAAAGGGCTCAAATCAATGGAATGAAAACTGTTCTTTTAGTTCCCATAAATTATAATTGCTCAGAGGACTATTTCCAGGTCTTTTAAATTATTTGCATTACATTCTGTGGTATTAAATATAACTTTATTTAACCATTTCTCTGTCAATGTACATTAATTTATATGTTGACACATTTATTTCTGTAGAGTAGATTTCTCAATGTGGGATGTCTGGGTCAAAAGGTTTGTATTTTTAAATTTTATAAAATCAGGGTTTTTGTGGTATAATTTATAAGAAAAAATAAATTTTGGCAAATGTATATATCATAGAGTCAAATAGC
This sequence comes from Halichoerus grypus, assembly GCF_964656455.1. Classification (NCBI taxonomy): domain Eukaryota; kingdom Metazoa; phylum Chordata; class Mammalia; order Carnivora; family Phocidae; genus Halichoerus; species Halichoerus grypus. Next base: position 28,994,000 of record NC_135718.1, read on the forward strand.
CACCACCACCATCAAGATACAGATTTCCCTCACCCTAGAAGTTCTCTCGTCTCCCTTTGCAATCTCCTTTCCCTCCCTTCAGTCTTTAGTTGTATCTGATCTGATATTTGTTCCTAAATGTCATATAAATGGAATAATAAAGTGGTTGTGTGTCTGATTTCTTTCACTTAGCATAATTCTTTTTGCGATTCATTCACTTGTTGCATATATCAGCATTTCATTCCTTTTTATTGCTGAGTAATTTTTAATGTTGTGAACATGCTACAACTTTTTATCCATTCCTCTGTTGGTTTGTTTCTAGTTTTTAGTGATTATGAATAAAGCCACTATAAACATTTGCTCTCAGCTCTTTGTGTTAATGTATTTTTTCTTTTTCTTAGGTAGTACAGTATCTAGGAGTGGGAATGCTTGATTTCATGGTGTCTGTTTTAACTTAAAAGGAGCTGTCAGATTGTTTTCCAAAGTGGCTGAAATGATCTTGTATTCCAATAGGATGTGAGAGTTCTAGTTCATCCACATTTTTCCAACAATTAGTATTGTCTGTTGTTTAAATTTTAGCTACTCTAGTGAATATATAGTAGTATCTCGTGGTTTTAATTTGCAATTTACCTTATGACTAATGGTATTGAACATCTCTTATGTGTTTATTTGCCATCTATATATCTTCTTTGGTAAAGTGTTTTAAGCCTTTTGCCCATTTAAAAAAAATAATGAGTTTTGTTTTCTTACTATTGAGTTTTGAGAGTTCTGTATATATTTTGGGCTACAAGTCCTTTTTCAGATATGTGATTTACAAATATTTTTTTTTCTGTGACTGTCTTTTTCCTTTTTTTTTTAGAGTGGGGAGGGGCAGAGGGTGAGGGAGAAAGAGAATCTTTTTTTTCTTTTTAAGCGGGGGAAGTGGGGAGGGGAGGAGCAGAGGGAGAGAGAGAATCTTAAGCAGGGCTCCATGCCCAGTGCAGAGCCCAATGTCAGGCTCAACCTCACAACCCTGAGATCATGACCTGAGCCGAAATCAAGAGTCGGATGCTTAACTGACTGAGCCACCCAGACGCCCCGTCTTTTTCTTTCTTTTTTTTTTTTTAAGATTTCATTTACTTATTTGAGAGAGACAGAGATAGTGAGAGGGAGCATGAGCAGGGAGGAGAGGGATGCAGGGTTCCATCCCATCATCCCTGGGATCCTGACCTGAGCCGAAGACAGACGCTTAACCAACTGAGCCACCCAAGCACCCTTTTTCTTTTCTTTTCTTTTTTTTTTTTTTTAACAGTTTCTTTTAGAGAGCAGAGTCTTAATTTTGATGAAGTCTGATTTATGAATTTTTTTTTGGTTTGCACTTAAAATTGTGATGCACCTTGCCAGATAATTTTCAGAAAAGATTATAGCAATTCCCATTCCCACTAGCAGTGTATGAGAGCAGTTATTTCCTAGCATTCTCATTAGCAATGGGATCAGTGTTCTTTTCAAGCTTTCTAAGCCTAACAGGTGAGAACTATTATCTCACTGTTGTAATTTTCTGGTGATAGCCAGAGAGAGTATATTTTCACATATTTATTGTTGATTTGCATTTTGTTTTGTGAGTTACTTATTCATATTCTTTGTCTTTTTTTTTTTTTAAATTGGTGTTGATCAGTTTGTGAGTACTGTTTGTGAATTAGGAATGTTAATCCTTTGTCATATGTATTGCAAACCATTTTCCTGGATAGCATTCATCTTTTTACTGTTTTTAATTTAGAGCTTTAATCTCTTCCTATAACTGGAATTTATGTTTATATTAGTGTGATGTAAGTATATCACATTATTTTCTTCCAAGCTATGAATGCAGTTTTTAAAATAAAACATTCTTTTACCACTAAATTGAAACATGTATGTTATATATTACACTCCCACATATATGTGCACCTGTTTCTGAACTGTATTTTCTGTCATTTTTCTATTCTTTATTTCTGTGCCAATGCTATACTGTTTTGATATCTGGTAAGGTTTATTAACCACTCTCTCATTTCCCCCCCAAGGTTTTCATAGCTATTCTCATATAATTACTTTTTGAAATGAGAAACTCATTCAAGAATACTCATCACTGGATTCTGATTGGAATTGTATTCAGTTTATATCCTGATTTGGAGGGGATTGATATTTTTCTGATATTAAGTCTTCCACTTAAAAATATGTTACATCTCTTTACTCGTTCATTTCTTGTTTTATGTCATTTGAAAATATTTCATAAATTTTTTTCCTGTACCTTTTTTGTTTAACTTATTCTTTAATATTTTATACCTTTGCTAATGTTGAGAGTGAATTTCTTTCTCTTTATAACTTATTTCCAGTGTAAGAAAGAAGCTGTTGATCAAAGACAAAGGTAGATTTTGGTCTCTTTTCTAAATTTTACCAAGTATTTTCCATTTAATTTCTAAAAACCTCACAAACAATATTGAAAAATAGTGATAATGGTTGCTTTTCACATTTCAGTGAAATGACTTCATTATTTCATGTTCATAAACATCTGAATATTTATCCACTAAAACTAATACTTTAAAGTAAAAATATATTTTTTCAAAATGAGGGCAGCTTTATTATTTTTATGATTATAGTAGAGATAATATTTTTATTAATATACTTTTAGACATCTCTATCCATATACTCATATACATAAGCTATAAACATATAGGAAACACATATCAGTTTATACAAACCAAGTAATGTAATACATGCCTATTTGTAACATTCTTTCTCTTAATATTTTGTGAACATCTTTCTATATCAAAGAATATAGACTTATATTCTTTTTAATGGCTACATTAGAATTGTTTTATGGGTATATTGTAATTATTTAAGTGATCTTTTATTGATAGACATCATGGTTGTCTTTAATTTTTCATGATTTTAAACAGTGCTGTGATGAACATCATTACATAGGTATCTTTGTACACTTCCTAGAAGTATGAATGCTATGTCAAAGGAATGAACATTTAAACTTTTGATACATTTAATAAGTGGACTTTTTTTGTAAATAGTAAATGGACTTTTAGGAAGGTCATGTCAATTTATACTTATACCAACAGTGTGTAAGAGAAAACTAATTTGTTTTTTGCTAACGCCAATTATTTTCTTTTTATATGTGTTAGTGTAATAGATTATAATTGATATGACATTGTTTCTAATTATAGTTCATTGATTACTAATGAGGTTAACTGTCATTTTTATTTCTTCTACGAATTGTCCATTCTTTAGCCCACTTTATTGGGTTATTGGTCGATTTCTTATTGAATTATAAGATCCTTTTTATATATCAGTGATAGTAATCCTTTGTCATGTATATTGCAAAAAATGTATTCTTGGACTTTTAAAATTTATTTTTGTTGAGTGCATAGTTCAGTAGTCTTTAAATTTTGTTTTTGTTTTCTGTATTTCTCTTCCTGGCAGGCTAGCAGTTTGGCTATGGTCTCTTTTGCCCTTGGTGTTCCTAGCTCAGAACCAGGTTTTATCATGGTGTGTGTTTCTGCTCTGTGGTGATATTTGGGTCTTGTACATCCAGCCTCTGGGCCACATGGCTTGCCTGAATTCTAGATGTCTTGCAGCCCCTCTCACCACTTCTCCCTGGCCACTTCCCATCAACTCTTGTCTCTGGGCAGCAGGTTAGCAGTGTTGTTTTGTTTTGTTTTTCCACTTAGTGAGTCTGGCTCTGGTTTTCCATCGCTCCCAGGGCACTTTTTATCTGCATTATCTCTTAGCAGTCGAACTACCGTGACATCACTCTGACAGTGATGAGGTTGACAGGTTTGGAGCAGAGACTACTTTAGATATGGCAATCAGGGAAGGCCTCTCTTAGCTGAGACTTTCCAGCTGTGTAATCATAGTATTTTCTAAGCATCAGTGTCCCCATCATTAATAGGTTGGCAGTAATATATGCATTGCTTTTCTTTTTGGAGTTACTTTTGGGAATCATCGTCTCAGAGTATGTTATAACTAGAGAAACAGTGTTCTGATCTGTGTTTGAATAATAAGATAAGGAATGTGAAATACTTTATAAATGAATCTGCTTCATGTCTTTATTAATGAAGGAATCACGGTGGTCCCTTGGTGCAGAAATACACAAGTGGTTGGGCAATTTTTAATTCTACCTAGTTATGTTCATTCAGCATGTGAGCTTTGGAATCAGACAGTCTGAGTTTGACTCAAGAACAGCCGCTTACCAGCTTTCTTATCTTGGGCAAATTTTTATCCTCTCTTTAGCTTTGATTTCCTCAGGCATAAAATGGTGTTTGTATCTTACATATCTCAGAGAATTATTTGAGGACTAAATGAGATTGTGTGCATAAGGCTTTAGCACAGTGCCCTCGTATAAGTAAGTATCCCATATTTGTTAGATTTATTATTGTGATTAATTTTACTATATTTTCAAATGCAAATATTACTCTTGGGTAGCTCACTTTCTTTTCTGGTACTGAAATTTGTCTGTATTTAAAACGTCAGTTGACGAAATATGGTAAGATAAAACCAATCGGAAACTATTTTGAGCTCTGCTGTTAACTTGTGGTAATTTCATGATAAATCTCCCTACCACTCTGAACCTTGGATTTTTCAGTTATCTAGGATGTATGTAAGCATCAGTAAAATAAAGCACAAAGAGTCACTCAGTTTCCTAGAAAAGAAAGGTCTGAAAACATGTCATGTGGGAAGCATTGTTCATAATTTTTTGGTTAAGCATTTTGAGTTCCTTGAAGGCATGACACTAACTAGATGAATATTACTTGGTATTAGACTTTTCCTGATTATCCTAACATGAAGCTCTGATACTGAGCAGGACAGAAATTAGGTGGTATTCTACATATTAGAATGAGTCTACATAATGAAATGTCTACATAAAAGTCAGTGACCATATACAAGCACACAACCATGAGGTTAAATAAATGACTAGAAGTTCTCCTTTCCTCTAGCTGCTTTATGGTTTTTTTTTTTTTTTTAAGATTTTATTTATTTATTTGACAGAGAGAGAGAGAGTGAGAGCACACAAGTTGGGGGGGTGGTAGGGAGAGGGAGAAGCAGGCCCCTCATGGAGCAGAGAGCCTGATGTAGGGCTCAATCCCAGGATCCCAAGATCATGACCTGAGCTGAAGGCAGACATTTAACCAACTGAGCCACCCAGGCACCCTGCTTTATGGTTTTAAGTACAAAGATACACTCAGTTGCTGGTAGGTCCTCTTATGAACCATCACATAAGTGAGAAAAATGTTTTTTACAAACTCAGTTTCTTATTCTTAGATTTAATAAACATAAAATTACATTTCAGTAAATATGATAAGAAAACACATAACATAAAAAGGATATAATTATACAAACTGTACATTTTGTTCTATTGACAATTAGTACAACCACTAAAGGATATCTTTAAAAAGTGATCATGTTCTCCTTCTCTCAAAATTAGATTTGGGAGCATCGATTGAGTTCTCTCCCAAGCTGATGCAAGCTTTGTCTGTATGAATCACAGAATGAACTTCCTTGTCTGCAGGAGTATTTGTATTAGGGGACATGCAGAAATGATGATTATTTCTTGCTTTTCAGCCATAGTCTGTAAAAGATGATATAAAAAGTAGTCCTTTGAATTCATTTTAACTTTAGTTCTCCTGTTCTCTCACTATGAAAGCAGTTTCTCCTACATTCCTTCAGTTAGGCTGATGGCATCACATCAAATGTAATTGAATAAAAGTGATTTTTTGGGGCAATGAATTAAATGCTGACAGTTCTACTAAGGTCTGGTTGAACCCAGTGGTGTATTTTAGAGTATTTAGGTCAGTGATCTCCAAGGACGAGGCAGGTTTGGAAGAGGGTGTATAAGCCCTCCAGGAGATGTGCAGATAAAACCCCATTGAGTGGAAGAGTTTTGCTAATAATTAATTACTGTCAGATAATTATTAGTTTTATACATTTTTATTTATTCTGAGAATGGAGTGGAATTTTCATAATTGGGAGGAATTGATAATGTACATCATCTGTTAGTTTATTTTCAGTGTATTTCAACGTGCTGCAGTTCACATGTGCCCGGTTAAGTGGATTCAAAGAGATTTTTTTAAAAAAAGAAATTGGATTAAATATGGTTCTAGTAATGCCAGCACAAAGGAACAAAAAGAAAATTGCACAGCTGATGGTTTGTCTTTTTTTTTTAAGTTTTTATTTATATTCCACTTTTAACATACTGTGTAATATTAGTTTCAGGTGTACAATTTAGTGATTCAACACTTACATACAGTCTTTTTCAGTCACATAATTTGGTAAAAATAATCTGAAAAGAAGTTATCCAAAAAATTTCTGAATTATCAAGAAGACTATTTGAAAATTGTAATTAATTGAATTTACATATTATTTTCAATAATGTGTCTTATTGAAAGTTTTATAATGTCCAGATATTATTATTACTATTTTTTAAATAGGAGAAAAAAAGGATTTTGAACCATTATCAAAATAAAACAACTTTAAAATATTGCTTATTTAATTTTTAGCTGATTAATTAGGAGTTTCTATTTTGACCTATGTTTTGTAATGTAACTAAAATACAACTGCAATAAGTGCATCTGTAATATATGTATGTATTACATATATGCAATTATATATTTCATATATATTAATACTTATATATGGATGATTTATGATAAAAATGTTTTACTCATATACAATCAAAAAAATTTGGAGACCACCAACCTATGAAGTTCTTTGTTCCTCAAAGTAGTGTAAGAGGATAGATGTGAGCAGAAACTTTAGGGTTAAACAGACCCAGGTTTTGATCCTGTGCTGACCATGTACTAGTTGTGTGGAGCTTGGGCAAACTACTTCATCTCATTCCTATTTTTGAAATAGGGAAGGTAATATTTTACATGGTTTGTGAGGTTTAGATTAATATTATGAAGTGATTAATACAGAGCCATATACTCAATGAGTGTTAGTTATGTTGTGTTATAATTATTATGTTGTTATTATTAATAAAGAGATTGTCCTTCAGGGAATCTTCCATAAATAAGCTCATGTCTTGGGTACTATCACAATGCAAAGTGAAAAAGAGCTAAATAGATTTCAAAAGAAGCAAGTCCTTAAGTTTCATGATTGTTGTCAGGACTAAAGTTTTTCATGCATCTGGGGTGTGTGTGTGTGTATGTGTGTGTGTGTGTGTGTGTGTGTGTGTGTGTAAGGGCTGAGGCTTTGGAGGAAGTAGAGTATAGAGATCATAGGGGCATGGGCACATGAACATGCTTGCCACCCTTTCCCCCTAGAACAGCTCTAGTCTCTGTTAGGGTTCTGGAGAGGAGAAATGCCACCATCCTACAATTTCTTTAGTTTTTGGCCTATTTCCTTTGAATGCAATAGCTTCAGCTGTTATAGTTTACCTGTTCCTTTCCTTAGTATGAAGAAAACTCACAGGTCTGCAGATAAAGCTTCACACATAATCTGGGTGAGTGAAAGTATGGTGGGAGTAGGAAGTGATAAATTGTACTACGCAGCAGGGAAAAATAACATTTTGTTCATTTGGAATAGCCACTTGATTCTCAGGTGATTAATGTTTTAAAATATATTATTGTTACAGTGATTGATGGTTAATATATTAGGGAGATATTTTTTAGAGTTGAGAGACCTGGATTTCAGCTTCGCCATTTGCTTCACATGTACCCTGGGACAAGCCTCAGCTTCCTCATTTATAAATTTGGAATCATAGTATCTGCCTTTTGTTAATATTCATTCAACCCATATCTGAGCACCTATATGTGTGCTAGTACTCTGCTGTCCACTGGGGATATGTAGATAAGATTTGATTTGATCCCTGCCCTCCCTGAAAGTATAGTATGATAAGGAGACAAACATGCAAACAATTGTAGCTCACTGTGTTTAGGGCTATATTAGAGGAATAGTCTGGATTGACCTAAGGGAATCAGAAAGGTCTTCAGAAGGAAGTGGTGCTAATGATCTTTGAGTTTTTGCTTTTCCATAAAAATTCTGGTTAGCACTTATTTCAGAAGTTAAGGACTGTTTGGCAAACTAAAAGGGAAAAGCACAGGAGCATTTTCTTCAAATTTGTTGGCAGCCTCTGGTGCTTTCAAATAAAAAAATCAGTTTACAAGTAAGTACCTTTTTTTTTGGTACACTAGAATTAGAGATATGTATGTACCTGCAGATGTGGTTTGGAATTAGAATTGTTGAGCAACTTGGAGGATCTCAATCTTTCTTTCTTCTTCTGGTTCTTTTTTCTCATCTCTCTCTTTTGCTTGTGTGAGGATATATACATCAGGGCCTCACTTTCTGTTTTCTTCCTCCAGGTTTTAATTTACACTTGTGGCTTGAATAGTCACATAAAGGTAGGTTCTGGTTTTGTGGGATCTGTAGTTTATAGAATTTTATTTGCCCTCTTTAAGACAAAGGATACAAAATTATGAATCGAAAATTACACACCAATGTTTATATGGAAAGGCAAAAGACCTAGAATAGCCAACACAATGCTGAGGAGGAACAAAGTCAGAGGACTGACACTACCCAACTTTAAG